>NC_140579.1:703318762-703966262 GCF_964204655.1 Triturus cristatus | reverse complement strand
GCCCGTCTACCAGCCCCCCACCTGTACGCCCCGCACCCCAGGCCCGTCTCCCAGCCCCGTACCTGTACGCACCATACCCCAACACCCTAGCACAGCCCCGCACCTGTACGCACCGTACCCCAACACCGCACCCCAACACCCTCACCCAGCATCGCGTATGTACGGGCCTTACCTACGCGAAAAATACTCGTACAGAACCAGGACACTGTAAAACAGCACAAGGAGGGTCAATTCGACTCGCACAACACCACAAAACACGTCAACATGACAAAATACATCTCTATGACTGACCTGGCACATCCAAACAGGCAAACAGAGGCCCTAAATCACAACCACCTCTTAAAACACACCCACCACAAATTCAAACCCAGCCACACCCACAAATGGACCAATAAAAAGGGCCCACACACACAACCCATGAGCCTTTGCAACAGACCCACTGCTGACAGACCCCACAGACAAACAACTGCACCTTACTCACACCTTAACTACACCTTAACTTGCACACCTTCACACAACCTCATTCACAAACACCCCCTCCTCACATTCACACACACACCGTCACATTCACACCCACACACCCACAACCACCCACACCCCACACCATGCCCACAGACAAGAATCCAAAGTTCACAAGGGCGGAGCTGGACCTCCTCGTCAACGAAGTCATCAGAGTCGAGCCACAGCTGTTTGGAACATTGGTCAGACAGACCAGCATAGCCCAAAAAACAAGCCTGTGGCAGAGGATTGTCGATAAGGTGAATGCTGTTGCGCCCATCCGAAGGACCAGGCATGAATGCCAAGCCAGGTGGTACGATCTGCGCAGGGCAGTCAAGAGGAAAATGAACGAGGAATACGCCCAGAGTAACATCACTGGAGGCGGGCTGCCCACCAGACCCGTACATTACCATCCCTGGGAGAAGAAGGTGATGGCCATGCTTCTGCTGGTGGGAGTACGCGGAGTCGAAGGAGTCGCAGAGCCTGGTGAGTACACAAACAACTCACGTAACATGGGGGGAATGCCATCCACACCACAAATACACAAAATGCACGCAACTTCCCCCAAGCCCTCACCGCACACAACCACACTCAAAAACCACGCTCATGCCACTAACGTCTCCATGCCCTATTCACAAATAAAGGCAATGCTATGTCCCAGGCCACACCAACCACAAACCCAAGACTGGATGTCCGGGATGCTGGGAGGGTGGGGCTCACACAACACATTGTGCAACTCAGAAGTAGACACCAATGCCCTCAGCCCATATGGCCTAGGTACATACCCATGCACCATGCCCAATGCACAGGGACTGGCAAAGTACTGACAAGGTAGCTGACACTTGGCCCTGCTGTATGCAGCACAAGGCACTCCTGTGACCACTGTACACTCAAACACCAACTACACAAGTTCAGATATCTAGCACAGGCACTCAAACTCACTGTCATGCCAGCATGCACCATGAGGGGACAGACACATCACCTGGGAGACCAAATGACAAATCACACTACACCCAATAGCAGGCCCGGTCACACATCCCCCCTCACACAAGCACACACCCCCGGGGCAGGCAACGGATTTACCCACTCTCACAATGGACATGTGACACAACAAGACCAATCAATCCCCAAATAAGCATCCAAGCCAAAATCCTACTGGTCAAACACTCAGGAGAACATACCAATCTGTCCCACGCAACATACCCATCCCCAAGTGGACATTGAGAGGAATGCTAGGCATATCCAACTACCTGGAGGATCTGTGACAACTTGAATATGTATGAAACATGGATGTGGCATGAAACAGCATTAACATTGTCTCTCTCTCACACACAGGGCAACGTCATCGACCTCCCCCCAACAATGGGGGGGAACAATCACAGTCCCAGGCTCAGCGTGAAGATGATCCCACCGGCAGCGACGACTCTCACCACTCCGTGGATGACCCCGACCAACCTGGCCCCTCTGGTGCCCAAGCCCCTGCAGCACCTGTGTCAGGTACATCTGTGCCAACCCCCACCCCCATTCCTGCCACATTCCAGGAGACACCCAGGAGCCCTGCTCGCACTGAACAACAGAGCCAGTCTGACCAGGAGGGACAAGGTTCTCCGGGCACCCAGGAGGAGGCAGACAACCCCGCAAATGCCATCCCTCAGGGGTCCCGTAGACCCGATGTGCCCACAACGGCAGGCCAGGCTCGTGTGGGCAGGGGTGGTGGGAGTGGAGGCAGGCGGAGGCGCGAACCTGACCAGCCAGCTGAGGGAACTGGTATGTCACACATACGCCACATCCTGGACACATACCGGCGTGACACCAGGGGCATTAGCCAGGTAGTGTCGAGCCTCACAGAGATGAAGGGGACCGTCGACTAGATGAAGAACCTGCAGGCCGAGCAACATGCCAGTCAACAACAACACCAAGGACGGATGGAGGCAAGACTGGCTGAGCTCCTGGCGGTGCAAACGGACATGAGCCGTTCACTCCGTCGGATCGCCGACAACATGGGCAACCCTCCCTGTGCCACCAGGCGAAGACCACCACCAGCCACAGGGAGGGAGGAGGAGGAGGATTCGTCCGACGGAGCATCACAAGCATCGTCAAGGCCTGCATCTGAGGGTCCCCCCAGGAAGGTGGGTCGTCCACGGAAAAGACCGTGAGAGTCAGCGGACCATCCACATCTCCCAGGTCACCTGGCCTGGCACCTGGCCCTCTGGCGCAACAGCAGCACCTCATCCAATGACATTCTCTGCCACATGGACTTGCTGGTCACAGTCTGACCAATGATGACCAACACTGTGGTCTGGACTCTGATGACTCCAACTGACAAGGATGCCATCTCCCCCTGTGAACTATGCACCCGGTAGAGCACCTTAGTACATCTACCAAAAGACTTACCCCACCAAAAATAAAAAGTATTTTTTTTCATGAGATGTTGCTGTCATTTGGCATTAGTCCACAACATATGTGTGTGTTAATGTCAAACTATGCCTGAGTGTTGAACTAACTGCAGCCATCCATACCCTGGGATCTGAGTCTGGTACAGGACACACATGGGTCACAATTTATCCGTCAATGCAGACATGGAGCACAATACTCACCTGTGATGGCCTCAAGCTGCTGAGGGGTTGCTTGCAATACTGTGCGGACAGATCTATTTGGAAGAGTATCATTAAGGCGTAGAGGTCATGCCTCATTTGGAGGTTCCCGGGGAGGGAGTCCCAGGTATTTGTTCCCAGGTGGGAGAACTATGTCCTGCATGCTGGAGTACAGTGGATCTGAAGAATGGTGGCCAGGTCAAGGTTGGATGCACGGAGATGGCACTACGGGTTCTCGGATGACAGTGGTACAAGGTTGGTGTTGGGTCGGGGTTGTGGCCTGCCTCCAGAGTGTGGGTGCTCTGCTGGACGGTGATGTGGCTGGGGCGCGGGATGTTGCAGCTGAGGTGTGCAGATGCAGCCTGGATGTGGACAAGTGTCCTGGGAGTTTGGATGTGGCTGCCCCGTAGAGGGCAGGGCAGTATTTGACACGGATGTTGTCGTGGACCTGGGGGATGGTCCGTCTTTCCTTGGAGTGGATCTATCTGGAGATCATGTGCATAATGCAGAGGGTGTTGCAGTCTGAGGCACAGATGCTGGTGATTACCATGGCAAATGTGAGCAATCAATCCATGATGCACACCATCTTGTGTGCATGGACACTGGGTGCTTGTGCGGGGCTTCTGCGGGTGGGACACAAGCAGTTGACCCAGCTGTAAGGGGACAATCCTCAGATGTTGACCTCAGTCCTGTACAAGTCCAGCCTCAGGTGGCTGCTGTTCTGCCATTCATCAATGGATCTCATGCAATCTAGAATATTGGAACTGGCAATGTCTGCGTCCTTGGTGAGGGTGAGGAGCACCTGGCTGTCAATGGCATACGAGTTGATGATGAGGTTGTGTGCGCATGTGAAGGTGGAGAGGGGGGTCCTGGACACATTGTAGATTGACACGCTGAGAGATGCTACCTGTGCCATGTGCCTCACAACAACAGCATACTACATGCAGAAGCCTTGAGTCCAACTCCCATGGCCTTGCCGGGGTACAGAGCCGGTGGGGAGTAGGAGGGACATGACCTGGTGGGTGTGACAGGGCCTGGAAGGCGTGGCAGCGCTGTGTAGGCAGTCGGAGTTGCACACTCATCATGCAAAGGTGTTGTGTGTGCGCTTAGTGTATGCCTGAGAGCTGGCGGCAGATGTGTGGATGGACATTGCTTGGAGGGTGGCTGCAACATCAGACTGTAGTGTGATGTGTGTCATGCAAGGACATGAGGCTCGTGCAATGTGCACGTTGCATGTGCAGACGGTCCAGCCTTTGGCACCGCGTGGCCGCAACTGTGGTACAGACAAGCTGATGACAGCCAAATGAATGGGTTGATGGAGGAAGGGAGGAGCATCCTTGATGTGTGTGTGTTGCCAAATCAGGCAACTTCAAGTGCCCTTGCTGCAGTGGCTGCAACAGCAGGCGGCATGTCCTGGGAACTATGCCACAATTTCCACACAAAGACTAGGATGTCAGAAAGGACTACTGCAACAGGTGTATGTCAAAGAAGGAGTGGCCGGTTTTCAATGGCACACCCAGAGACAAAGGATGCACAATCCCCAAAGATGACTGACACCGGATCATGAAACTGAAGGCCAAGCTGCGCACAGGAAACACACCCCAGAAGGTGTTGACGGCCCGTTGTGGGGACCAACATACCAAAAATCATACACAGCCATGGACTTCATGCAAAATAGAGAATCAAATACATGTAGAACAGCATGCAGGTTGCTAATCTACACATAGACTCATATGCACAATCCTTGACAACCATGCCAGAGATGGAGCATGCACAGTGGCAAGAGACCTGCATTGACAGAGATGAGGCAACTTGGAGGCTGAGGAACACCTTTATTACTCAGGCTCACACCTATGGAAATGCATCAATATTAACAGACTCACAGGTCTTTTGGATTAACATGTGGGACCTACACTGGACACCCCCTTCGCACCACAGATGCTGTAAATCCATGGGAGTAGCACACAAGTGAAGGGGTTGAGCCAAACATCCCCTGCTGCACACGGAGAGGCTACAATTCCCCATTGAGCATCTTATGGGGATGTCCCGCAATATGTCCACCCGTAGCCTCCCGTATGTTTCCGAGGGAAGTTGTACACACATTGATGCCTTCATCACAAACCACAATCCCATAACAGATGACTGTCACGAAGTGTGACTATCAATTCATGTGAGTCATGCTACATGTCATGTGCCCCATGGTGAGTCGACATGTATGCATAGTAACAAAACCTGCACAGGAGCAGTGCCCACACATTACAAACAACTTCCACACCCAAAAAGCCTTGCTGCAATCCTTACCCAAAGGAGACTTTTCACCATGTCCGTGCATGTAACGCTGATTCAGCACACGTTGCATTACTCATTAGGAATAGCAGGAGCACAACGATGCCACGAGCAGACAGCATGCGCAACTACCTGAGGATGAGAGACACAGAAGAATTCAGGACAAACATAGTCATCCGCATGCATGGTCATGTACTCTACATGAATACGGTTGACACCATGCTAGTTGTCAATTGAGTGTTTCAGCTAAAATGTGTGGAATGACATCAGCACTCGAGTGACACATCAGCACACACCTCAAAGTCACTTAGCATACAGTCAGCTGGACACACACATTGCAACACATGCCACACAAGGCTCCAAGTGTGCACACTCAGACCCAGGGACTCACCATTATGAGAAGAAGTTGCGTATGAGCTTACTCCGGGTGTCCTCCTCCTCCTCCTCACTTGCCTCGTGACCAAGGCCGTCATCCTCCACAGGTGGATGTTCCTGCTCATCGGGATCCAGGATGAGTGGCACAGCTTTCTCCACTGCCATGTTGTGCAGCATGCAGCACACGAGGAAGATTTTGCAGACCTTCACCGGTGCATATGGGAGGATCCCGCCGGTCTTGTGGAGGCAACGGAATCGGCTCTTCAGGAGGCCAAACGTCCTCTCAATCACTCGCCTGGTCTGCCTATGGGCGTTGTTGTAACGGTGATCTGCAGCTGTTCTCGGGTTGCGGAGAGGCATCACCAGCCATGGCATGTTGGGATAGCCAGAGTCCCCTACATGGAAACATCATGTAAAGAAGTGGGTCAGGAGATACCGTCACATACTAAGATACTGCTGAATACTGGACAAACAGAGTCTACCCACCAACAAGACATGCTCGTTCGTTGTGCAGCTGCAGCATCATTTCTGGCACCCTGCTACGCCTCATGATGTAGGCATCGTGTGCTGACCCTGGAAAACGTGCACAGACATGGGAAATCACCATGTTAGCAAGACACACCACAAGGGCATTAATGGAGTGGTAATGTTTACGGTTACGAAAGGTCTGGGACATGCCACCCACATCAGCTATGGTCAATTGAAACGTACCGGTGGCAAATAAATGTAGGGCTGACATCACCTTAATCTTGGGGTCAGCGCAGTCGGATAACTGTGTCGCGGTTGAGGTGTGGGGCCAGCCTGTTTGTCAGGTCCACAATTAACTGTTGGGGGAATCTGTAGCGGCGTATGCAGTCACGTTCCCTCATGGCAGCCAAGTCTGGCATTGGTCAGGGGAGAGGCGGTGCCCTGCAGAAATTTGGAAGGAATAACGAAGATTGAGTACATTACTACACCAATGTCAATGAACTGAGCACATGTTCAACAGCTAATACACATATGCCACATACAGAGTCTGGTCTGTGCAATACATCCTGCACACGTATGCCAGCCAGGTGATACTCCTACCAAGAGCCAGCTACAAACGTGGATTGTCAAGGTCTACATGACAGGCCATGAAAGTAGCTGTGGGCCAGTGTGAGTGAACAGCCAGACACATTACAGGAGTGACATACATCCACATATGTGCATTTGAAGGATGTTATCTCATACGGACAGCTGCCGGCAAGCTAGCCGCACAGGTCACATGTCATGGAAAAAGGACAGACCACACACCTTTCCATGAAGGGGTACATGTCAAAAATGATCACAGACATTGAGACTACGCAGATATGTCCTAAGCTTGCAAGTCCCTGTTCGATGCATACAGACACACGTTGCGTGTTATTCCACATGTGTCCTGGTGTGCGTAATAGTGTGACATGGGCATCTACACACAGACACATGTTGAATGCAGCTACAGCAGATGCCGTTGACGGAACACCAACAGCATGTTCATGGGAACACATGACACACACATGACATAGTCACATCGGGGCACGCTGGTAGTGAGATGTCAGGTGTCATCATCCGTGTACCTGGCATCAGGGGACAGTTGCGGGTGTTGGTGACTGTGCCATGCCAGTGATGCAGTGCTTGACAAGTTTGAATTACATGCACAAATGTAAAAGGTGTGAAGGGGAAGTGTGCCACATAGTGCCCCATCACACATGACATGTGTACACAGGTCATCACACAACTATTGGGTTAAAACATGAGGAGACATGTGCCAGCTCACTGCCTGACACACCTAGGCCCTATACATGAAGCACTGCACTGACAATGACTTGATGTCCATCCTTGTGCGAGTCAGACACCTCCATTCCTTTCCTGTGCGCCTCCTATCACCAGTGTAAGCTGTGAAACGCACCGTACACACGCTCTGAGGGCGTGGGTACGGTCGTATCACTATATGGGGTTTGGGTAGGAGTACGCGTGTGTGTACAGACCGTACACACGTACGTGTACACACTGGTCCTATCACTATGGGAGTGTCGCCGTAGGCGTACGCCATGGAGATACGGCCCGTACACGCGTGTGTAGGGCCCGTAGCACTATGGTAGTGTTGGTGTAGGCGTACGCCATAGTGCTATGGGCCGTACCCACGTGTGTACGGCCCGTAGCACTATGGTAGTGTTGGCGTAGGCGTACGCCATAGAGATATGGGCCGTACACGCGTGTGTAGGGGTCGTATCCCTATGGTAGTGTTGCCGTGGGCGTATGCCATAGAGATATGGGCCGTACTCGCGTGTGAACGGCCCATAGCACTATGGCGTACGCCTACGGCAACACTACCATAGTGCTACGGGCCCTACACACGCGTGTACCGCCCGTAGCACTATGGCGTACGCCTACGGCAACACTACCATAGTGCTACGGGCCCTACACACATGTGTACAGCCCGTAGCACTATGGCGTACGCCTACGGCAACACTACCATAGTGCTTCGGGCCGTACACACGCGTGTACGGCCCGTAGCACTAGAGTAGTGGTGCCCTAGGGGTACGTGTGGAACGCACCGTACCTGTGTGGGGATTTGAAATTTACAATGGGGACACATAAGGGACAAGTATTAGGGCCTACATGCATGCTGGTTGTCATGGATACCCAGTTTGAAGATCACATTTTTCCATCATGTGGCCTGGAAAAAGCAGTTGGCCACATTATACATGGTTGCAAAGTGGTTGTTGACTTGACATGATGCTGCAAATTTGAAAAAATGCTAATGCTGTCACTGGTGTATGTTTAAAGGGATTGGAGGAAACGTAGGATGCAAAGGAGTCTGACCAATCACTCTGCACCCCTGTTACTGAAATAGGCCAGCAAGGCAGATATAAGTCAGGCAGAACCCATGAGAGGGCACTTGCCTGCACAACCTTTGATTCAACACCACTGCTGCTGCTTGTGATTCCTCTGGCACCATGTCGCGGTCTGTGGAGAGGGCCCAGCCATTCACACAGGAAGAGAATGAGGCGTTGCTGGACATCATCCTCCCGACAGTTCCCCAGCCTGGGTGCAGGTGAGTGCTGACTCCGCTACCTTTGACTGTGCCCCTTCTTTTTGTGACTGGCACTTCTGGCATTGTATCCAGGTGTGACAGACATGAAATGTTGTTTAGAGTGGGTCCCGGGGGGGGGGGGGGGATGGATGTGGTTCATGTGTGCACTCCTCCCTTGCATTGTGCTTCCTGTGACATTCACTGCATGCTGCATGACACATTCAGCATAGCTAATCCTCTTGGCCCTTCTTGTTCTATAGTCCTGAGGTGATTCAGTGTTCCCCCGTGTGACAGGTGACTGTACCCACAGATGTGTGTGAGTTGAGTGGAGCTGTGATGAGAGTGTCCAAATGATCTGGACATTGATGTGTGTGAATGTTCCTTGTCATGTGGGTGAGTGTCTATGTGGAGTGTTGCACCACAGCTGCATGGAGGAGGCAACAGCTCGACCCATCTGATGTGAGAAGTGATCCGTGCTGTGTGTCTGACTTGCTGGGCTAGCCCCACGCCTGTGACACCCCCCCAGGCAAGTGGCACATGTGCAGAGTGAGGTTTGTATCGGCTGTTGCCACTGGCAGGTGAATGATCTGTGCCTGTGTGTGTCTGTGTAGTCTGCTGTTGTTGGGTCAGTGGCCTGGGGCATGTGACTGCTTGGAGGTGCTGGCCATCAGCTTTGTGTTGCTTGTGATATCCAGTGTGTGCCATGATCAGGGAGTGTGTCGCACCCCTCATGCCACCTGTGTACTTTCAATGCCATGTAGTGCATTGGGGCTTCCACAGAGCCTAATGTCCCTATGACAAAGGTGCTATTCGTTGACAGCATACTATGCCCTGTTCAACATATCAAAGATGTTCAAATGTGTGTCTCTGTGACATGGAGCAGGTGTAGTGATGTTGTCTCACTTTGTCATCCTCACAGGTAACTGCCTACGCCAAGGGGGAGATATGGAAGGGGGCCGTCAGGGCCGTGAGATCTGTGGAGGGTCGCAGTCGGCGCCTGGCACAGGTGAGGAAACGCTGGCAGGACATCCGGTGCTAGACCAGGAGGATCGCCCGGGTCCTGCTGGGGGACTCACCACCACTCCCCCACAGCGGGCGCCGGCGCCTGACCCACCAAATGAAGCGTGTCCTGGCGGTGGTCTTCCCTGACATGGAAAGGCGGTTACAGGCGATGCAGCAGCAGCAAGGGGGTAGGTACATGTGTGTTTGTTGTGTGTCACCAGCTTTGGGAAGTGCCCAGTCGCATGGATACACTGGCAGGGTTAATATGTGCATTGCATTTTCTGTTCCCCAAAGTCATCCGCTGCTGTTCTTCCTCCTTTCCCCTCCTTGACATGTGTTCCCTGGTCTGTGTGTAATCACTATTGCACATGGTCATCTAGGCTGGCGGTTAATCCAAGTGCACATTGCTGTCTGCATCATGTGGGGGTGGGGTCGGAGACATGTGTTGTTACCTTGCCTGTGCCCTGTCCTGTTCAGTCATTTGGGGGTCCATATCAGTTGGCACTGATGCTGAGTCTCAACATAGGAGTGTGAGTGTTCAAATGAACAGACTTGCAGCATGCATGACCGATGTTGTGGCCTCAGACATGATGTGCATGAGTGGGAGATATGCATGGTGCCGGGACGGTAGCTCATGTTACAGTCAGATAATTCCAGGCCCATGGAGCAGTGTGACCACTTCAGTACCCTAAGACACCCTTGCCTCGGTATCATGTGTGTCATCCAACACTGTGCCCATTCTCAATGTGTTCAGCATAGTTTTCACTCTGTGGCATTGTTCCCTGGCCTCATTTGTATTTATCTAATGTGTGCTACATGTGCCCATTGTACAGGCTGACCCCATTTGGCTTCTGCATCCTCACACTGGCCAGTGCCTTTGTGTCTATGTACAACAATCTGTTGAGGTTTTGTGTCACAAATATGTGTTGGCAGCCTCACGAGGTGATGTGGAGTACATTTAGGATTTCCTGATGCACTTTTTATTAAACCCAGATTGAGAGGGGTCACTTTTTGAGCTGTCTCAATCACATTGTCTCAGGTATGGGTTGTTTTTGCGGGCAAGGACTACATGTCCATACCTTATGTCTCCTTGCCAGGTCTGACCAGTGTGTGATGATTGTCTGGACAGGCACTCAACGTGCAGTGACCCAGGCATGTGGTGCAGGGTTTCATGTTTGTGCTTTGCAGAATGTGTCACAATTTAAAAAACATGTTTCCTGCTCATCCATTATTGGCACGGGTGTGTGCTCCAGATGCTATGTGGTTTGGTCTGTGTGTGCTGACATCTGTGTGGACATTCTTCGTTCACATCAGGGTGTCTCCTCAGTGCAGGTGCTCCTTATTCCAACACAATTTCAGGGCCATTTGCTAATGCATTGTCCTGTGTCTGGACATGTGTGCCACTCCACATGACAGGTAGTGTGTCAGATGTGTTGCCAACTGTGTCATCATGGTACGGATGGCCATGTGACAGGTGGCATGTTTTAAGTTGTTATTCAAGAAGGCATGTGCCCTGGCACTCACTACACTTGTCAACATGTCCCAATAGTTTATATGCTTCACTTTGATTTTTGTGAAGGACAATGATGTGCATGCATGACAGATGTCTCCCAAGGGAGTGCACAAGTACCACTTTTACACTTTTGTGGAACACGCTGGCACAATTAGAACATGGTCACATTGCAGGCCAAAAGTTGTTTAGGATTAATACATATCCATGTTCCCACAGTGTGTTAGCATTTGGGTTAGTCCTTGGTTGTTGCTGAAGGCAACTTACCGGTGTCAAGTCATCCCGACCACCGTGGTGCCATGTATGTGTACTTCCTGATACCACATTTCTTCTTAACATTGGCTTCTTGGCATTAGGCGGGCAGCTCATACTATGACTGTGTAAATGTAGTTTTGTGTGCACCTCCTTGTGTGACTTCTGATATTCATGCACATGTGTGTTCTGTTCCACAGGTGGGACATTCACACATTCCAAATATGTCAATTGTGTAAAGTTTTGTGCTTCCCAATGGATCAGATAGTATTACATTTGCTTTTCTACAGTACTCACAGGTCTATGAGTGTGGGGACCCCTTCAGCATTGGCGTATGTTATTTGGCATTGGGTGCACCAATACTATTTCGTTCACAGTGACCAGGAGGTGGCATGCCGTCATGGTCTGCCTGTGCTCCACTGTTCACAGACACTAGCTTCTCTGTATAATTGGATATCCAGTTATTTGCTGTGGTGTCCTGATTTTCATTATTTCAGGGGGCTTGTTGGGTGAACCAACTGGGGAGTGCAGGGCTTACATATGTGCTGGGTATTCTAGATGTTCCTCATGATGCTTTTCATGATATGCACTGTGACTTATTTAGTTTTGACTTATGTGTCAGATGTACACAGGTGACTGATTATTTCCTGTCTCTTCACCTTGCCCACAGCATCATCGGGGGACACCGAGGGAGACACCTGCATGGACGTGGAGGAGGGATCCAGCATCATTGCCACCACTCCTGGCGAGTCGGCAGCATCAAGTGGCGCGGAGGGCGAGGGGAGTGCGGCGGAGGACCTGGGTAGTACCACCACCGACTACGACGCAGACGGGTCCGAGGCTGAACTCCCTGAGGGGGCAGAGGCGGCTCCAAAAGCTGGCAGCAGCACTACAACTGTCACCGCCCCCTCCATTCCCATCACCGCCCTCCCACTTGCTCGGGTCCCTTCTGTCCGTGTAGGGCAACAATGTGTCCCCTTCGTGCCAGGCACCGCACCCCCTGCCCCTGTCTCCCCTGCTGCCCTCACTGCCGAGTCTGTGGACATTCAGCGGCAGTTGCAGGTTGGGCAGACATCGATCCTGACTGTCCTCCATGGCCACACCAGACTGCTGACACAGATGGTGTCGTACATGGAGGGCATGTCATCAGCGATGTCTGACCAACGGATATTGCTGAGGTCCATGGACTCGTCACTGACGGCAGCAGTGAGTCTCCTGCAGCGCTTCGTCCCCCCACCTACCCTTGCGCCATCCACACTTCCCACTCCCATTCCTGTCCCAAGCACACACACACCTTCCCAGGCAGGCACCACACCAGACACAGGCAGCACACCAACAGGGAAGGGCAAGCGCACACCTCCTGTCACGCACACTCAGGGGGAAGAAGGCACACCCACTGGGTCTAGGGCACACAGGCAGACACGCAGACACGGTAGGAGTCCGCATGCCTCACTCCCCAGTCCCTCCGATGTCACTCCCCTCGGCTCCCCTGCCCAACAGTCTGAGAAGGAGACCTACTTGGCTGTGCTGGGCCTCAGCCCCACTGTTTCACCTGCATGCAAACTGGCAAGGCACTCCACGGGCAGGGGAGTAGAGTCCCCCTGTCCACCACCTCCCCCAGTAGCGCTGCAACCCATCCCTCCGACCCCCCCCCTCCTTGGGGCCTGTGGTTCCTTCGGGTGCAGGGGAGACGCTGCAAGATCTTGCGGACATGTGCTGCGCAGTACTGACCTCCACCTTTGGCGCTGCCCCACCCCCTGTGGTGGAGTCGTCCGTCCCTGCATTCCCAACACCTGCCCTACCCCCTCCTGTCCCTGCGGTGCCTGGTCCTTCCCCACATGATGCCCCCACCCCAGTCGATCAACCAAAGGTATCTAATGTGCAGGCAAGCTAGGGGAGACGCATGGCCATGTGTCCCCCCCCCCAGGACTTCGTGTCTGGACTGGCCTATGGCCTTTGTAAATAGTGTCCTTTTCTACTTTTTGTTTTCATGCTGAATAAAGCATTTTGATTTTTCCTTTGCACACAATTGCTTTTCAGGTATTGATGTTGGTGCTGATGCTCCATGAGTTGGGGTGGTGATCATGTGTTGGGTATCTGGGAAATGTAGTAGTCTGCTGCTCATGGGGTGGACCCTGGTATCTGCGTGGCATCACAAGGTCTCTGCAATGATTCTTTGGTCGTGTATGCTCTTTGTGTTTTGAGACATTGTCCCAAGGAGTGTTCCTTCCTCTGTGGCACCTGACATCTTCCCTGCAGAGAGTTGCACCATTGTTGTGCTGACCTGTGTCTACATTCCCTTGGTGGCTGATGGATCCCTTCAACTATGTCCATACCTGCTCAGCAATGTGTCCGGCTGCATCGTCTGTGCCATCCTTTGTAGTCACTGTACTTGTATATGGACTATGTTGCCATGCCTCCATGGGGAAATGGTCCCTTTTCCACACTACGCATGTGTGTACTCCCAGCCTAGCACACATATGGTACTTGTTCTGCAGGGTATTTGGTCACCTGACTGACAATTGTGGGCATTGTATCTGTGGGTACTCCACCCTATTCCTTCCATGGGAGACAACAACTTGGTGGCTGTGCCAGCACCTGTACATTCCTATCAGTCCTGGAATGTGCGTGACAGTGTGTGTTCCCTTTGGCTCTCTTAGTTTAGTGGGTTTCACATGACTATACAGTCTTGTGACATGATCTCAGTGTGTGTATTGTGCAGCCTCCGCAAGGGGTGGATATGCATGTGTCATTTGTCATCGCACCCACATGTGGTGTGTCCTGCAGTGGGGGAATGACATCCATCCCCATGGGAGTGGGACACTGCTGTCAGTGATGTGTTGATATGGCACTCTAAACATAGTCGCACATTGGGGATGCGTTCATGGACCCATGGAGTTGTGGTCATCTGAGGATGATGCACCCACCCCTCATGTGTCTGGGCACTGCTGGGAGGCCTCTGCACCCACCCCTCATGTGTCTGGGCACTGCTGGGAGTGATATGCACCCCCCCTCATATGTCTGGGCACTGCTGGGAGTGATATGCACCCACCCCTCATATGTCTGAGCACTGCTGGGAGGCCTCTGCACCCACCCCTCATATGTCTGGGCACTGCTGGGAGTCCTCTGCACCCACCCCTCATATGTCTGGGCACTGCTGGGAGTGATATGCACCCACCCCTCATATGTCTGGGCACTGCTGGGAGTGATATGCACCCCCCTCATATGTCTGGGCACTGCTGGGAGTCCTCTGCACCCACCCCTCATATGTCTGGGCACTGCTGGGAGTCCTCTGCACCCGCCCCTCATATGTCTGGGCACTGCTGGACGGCCTCTGCACCCACCCCTCATATGTCTGGGCACTGTTGGGGGTGACATGCACCCACCCCTCATATGTCTGGGCACTGCTGGGAGTCCTCTGCACCCACCCCTCATATGTCTGGGCACTGCTGGGGGTGACATGCACCCCCCCCCTCATATGTCTGGGCACTGCTGGGAGTCCTCTGCACCCACCCCTCATATGTCTGGGCACTGCTGGGGGTGACATGCACCCACCCCTCATATGTCTGGGCACTGCTGGGAGGCCTCTGCACCCACCCCTCATATGTCTGGGCACTGCTGGGAGTGATATGCACCCCCCTCATATGTCTGGGCACTGCTGGGAGTGATATGCACCCACCCCTCATATGTCTGGGCACTGCTGGGAGGCCTCTGCACCCACCCCTCATATGTCTGGGCACTGCTGGGAGTCCTCTGCACCCACCCCTCATATGTCTGGGCACTGCTGGGAGACCTCTGCACCCACCCCTCATATGTCTGGGCACTGCTGGGAGTCCTCTGCACCCGCCCCTCATATGTCTGGGCACTGCTGGACGGCCTCTGCACCCACCCCTCATATGTCTGGGCACTGTTGGGGGTGACATGCACCCACCCCTCATATGTCTGGGCACTGCTGGGAGTCCTCTGCACCCACCCCTCATATGTCTGGGCACTGCTGGGAGTGATATGCATCCACCCCTCATATGTCTGGGCACTGCTGGGAGGCCTCTGCACCCACCCCTCATATGTCTGGGCACTGCTGGGAGTCCTCTGCACCCACCCCTCATATGTCTGGGCACTGCTGGGAGTGATATGCACCCACCCCTCATATGTCTGGGCACTGCTGGGAGTGATATGCACCCCCCTCATATGTCTGGGCACTGCTGGGAGTCCTGTGCACCCACCCCTCATATGTCTGGGCACTGCTGGGAGACCTCTGCACCCACCCCTCATATGTCTGGGCACTGCTGGGAGTCCTCTGCACCCGCCCCTCATATGTCTGGGCACTGCTGGATGGCCTCTGCACCCACCCCTCATATGTCTGGGCACTGTTGGGGGTGACATGCACCCACCCCTCATATGTCTGGGCACTGCTGGGAGTCCTCTGCACCCACCCCTCATATGTCTGGGCACTGCTGGGAGTGATATGCACCCCCCTCATATGTCTGGGCACTGCTGGGACTGATATGCACGCACCCCTCATATGTCTGGGCACTGCTGGGAGGCCTCTGCACCCACCTCTCATATGTCTGGGCACTGCTGGGAGTCCTCTGCTCCCACCCCTCATATGTCTGGGCACTGCTGGGAGTGATATGCACTGACCCCTCATATGTCTGGGCACTGCTGGGAGTGATATGCACCCCCCTCATATGTCAGGGCACTGCTGGGAGTCCTCTGCACCCACCCTTCATATGTCTGGGCACTACTGGGAGGCCTCTGCACCCACCCCTCATATGTCAGGGCACTGCTGGGGGTGACATGCACCCACCCCTCATATGTCTGGGCACTGCTGGGAGGCCTCTGCACCCACCCCTCATATGTCTGGGCACTGCTGGGAGTCCTCTGCACCCACCCCTCATATGTCTGGGCACTGCTGGGAGTCCTCTGCACCCACCCCTCATATGTCTGGGCACTGCTGGGAGGCCTCTGCACCCACCCCTCATATGTCTGGGCACTGCTGGGAGTCCTCTGCACCCACCCCTCATATGTCTGGGCACTGCTGGGAGGCCTCTGCACCCACCCCTCATATGTCTGGGCACTGCTGGGGGTGACATGCACCCACCCCTCATATGTCTGGGCACTGCTGGGAGTCCTCTGCACCCACCCTTCATATGTCTGGGCACTACTGGGAGGCCTCTGCACCCACCCCTCATATGTCAGGGCACTGCTGGGGGTGACATGCACCCACCCCTCATATGTCTGGGCACTGCTGGGAGGCCTCTGCACCCACCCCTCATATGTCTGGGCACTGCTGGGAGGCCTCTGCACCCACCCCTCATATGTCTGGGCACTGCTGGGGGTGACATGCACCCACCCCTCATATGTCTGGGCACTGCTGGGAGTCCTCTGCACCCACCCCTCATATGTCTGGGCACTGCTGGGAGGCCTCTGCACCCACCCCTCATATGTCTGGGCACTGCTGGGGGTGACATGCACCCACCCCTCATATGTCTGGGCACTGCTGGGAGTGATATGCACCCACCCCTCATATGTCTGGGCACTGCTGGGAGTGATATGCACCCACCCCTCATATGTCTGGGCACTGCTGGGAGTGATATGCACCCTCCCCCATGTCTCTGTCCACTGGTGGGAGTCCTCTGCAGCCACCCACCCGCCCCCTTGGTGCAGTACACTGCTGTGCTGTGCATACACACACACTAATATACTGCTTATATGCTGCAACAGGCCCTATGCCAACATTCGTGGCGTGTGTACGCCTTGTATCCCTTCTGTACTGGTGCCATAGGAGTACAGGTGGGACGGACCCTAAACCCGCATTCATAGGGTGTACGGGCCGTACCCACGCTCCCACAGCGTGGGTACGGCGCGTACACCTCCATCACCACTACAATGGTGGTACGGGCCGTACCCACGCTCCCACAGCGTGGGTACGGTGCGTACACCTCCATCACCACTACAATGGTGGTACGGGCCGTACCCACGCTCTGGTGGGCGTGGGTACGGGCCATACCACCATTGGGGTGGTGATGGAGGTATACGCGCCGTACCCACGCTGTGGGGACGTGGGTATGGCCTGTACCACCAGTGGAGTGGGGATGGAGGGGTACGCGCCGTACCCACGCTATGAGGGCGTTGCTACGGGGCGTACCCCTCCATCACCACTACAATGGTGGTACGGCCCATACCCACGCCCCCAGAGCGTGGGTACGGCCCGTACCACCATTGTAGTGGTGACGGGTACGCGTCCACGTCCACTTCCGTTGTGGCGGTACGTGGGATTGGTGGACACGCCCCCCGAAGTGACCAGACAATGGGGGAAAGTTATGTGCAGGATATATATGTTTAAACTGGGGGGTGTTATGTTTCCTGCCCCTCGACCCCCCCCACCCCTTTGCCCCTGGGTGTTGTTCTGACCTTCTGCAGCGTCTGCGTTCGTTTCTGTGCACCAGGTCGTAGGCTAGGAGGGCTGGGATGACACGTAGGATGGGGTCCATGGCTGTCCGTCGCGTACCGGTGCTCCTTCTTCGCTTCGTCCTCAATTTCCCGGCAGTTTTTGGCTGCCGTAAAAAATGGTCCGTGCGGAGTGACGTAGGCACCAATCGTACTTGCTGGTCCGTAAAACGCTGCCTGACTCCATCCGGACGTCACGTACGCGATGTCCCGGATCGGAATTGTGGGTATTTTTTTCCCGATCGGAAATGGTATTTATGTATGAATCGTACTTGCGGGTTTGTAAGGTGGTTTTCCCGGGTACGAGTCGTACGGAGAATACGCTCCGTACGACCATTCGTACCCGGGTTTTACAGGATCGGAATCGGCACCATAGTGTTAGTACATAAATCAATACCAATCAATAATCAATAAGCTATTTACAAGCAATGATCACTAAAACCAAAACAGTAGCTAACCATATCTCTGCTACCAAGAAAACTGATGCAGCGCGGAATGCAAAATCCCTCCCTTCGTCACAGATCATAGATCACACACAATCACTACATTCGCTGGTGGGGCCCATAACACCAACATTCATCCTTCTAATAACCTGTTTTCAAGGAGGCGATTGTTCCACTCGCTGTAATGGAAGGAAGTACTCATATATCCCTATTTATAAAGGCCTAAACTTCACCTTTTAGTACTCCTCCCATGAATAGGCCATGGATCAGCTAGCTGCAGGTTGGAGTGATAACGAAAACTATAATTTATTTACATAAATACATTTTCATAATAACGACCCAACACAGTTCTTGTAATAAATCTTAAATTTTATCTAAATAATCAAAATTGAGTCTCTGGTTTAATCAAGCAATAGACCATCATATTTACCTATTTTGGCTAAAAGTCGTCCTCTAAGTCAAAATCTCGGTCATCAGTTCATACTGTCAGAGTCTTAGGAAACAACTGTCCTGCAGTGTCACCGTCCTCTCCGTCAGCATAACGTCAGGAAATCGAAAATCTTCTGAAGGGTCTCGCCTATCAACCTCTCTATTCTACTATTTTTATAGTAAAATTACATTCCACAAAGTAACGAACGATATTTTGAACGTTTCTAATTGGTCCGTTTAAAATGGTTCAACAGCTTTCCCATACGGATAATGGGTCTTTAGATATAGTTCTTATTTTCTCCTCGGAATAGTATCTTTTCATTGTTTCTTTCAGAGCAGCTGGCTGGTAGCCCGGTGTGTCCTTGTGTGGCACAGTTGAGTTAGGGTCGTCCAAAGGCTACTGCTGCTGATGGTGACACATGCGCACTTCACCCAGAGACGTTCACAAATGAAGTCAATTCATCTGATGGGGATGTCAGCCATTTTGTGGCCACCAAATGGTCAACTTAAGCAACGAAACACAAAACGTAATTAATACATAGAAATGACTAATAAAATGTTATCCCCTTACTAATACCCATATGTGTGTGTATTTATCTAGCAGAAGCAACACTTAAGCAGATTATATTCATTTTAATAAAGCACGAATCACAAATACATCACGAAAGCAACATATAATCATGCAATTTCTAATTGTCTATCATTAATATGCGTACGAAAATTAGATAACGTATTAATTAGGCCATGCAAATGCAATTCCCACGTGTATTCTTATTAGTAAGGTTGGTTAAATTCCACAGCAATCCAATTAATACAATTGCGATTAATTAATTAATCTTATTAATGAAAACATCCAAAATGGAGAGGGTATACAATTTTTAAAGAAAACCCCACTCCAGCACTATTACCCAGAATTGCTTGCAAACCTCAAAACAACACATTTTTGGACACCCACACAACTGTGGTATAATTTTTATTGGGAGACCAAGGGGAACGCTGTGTGGTATGGCATTTGTGCTGGCAAGGTGATCCCACACAGAAATGTGAGAAAAATTTGATTTTCTTTCTGCTAAATTTGAAGTTTGCAGGGGATTCTGGGTAAAGAAAAGTCAGGGGATCCATGCAAGCCACACCTCCCTAGACTCCGAGTGTCTAGTTTTCAGAAATGTCTCAGATTGGTAAGTTCTCTAGATGGACTCCAAGCTAGAGATCAAAACCGCTGGTGACTCCCCCGCAAAACAGGGTCCTTTTGTAATCTATAATTTTGAAGTCTCCACTGTATATTTTGGGCCATTTTCTGTCGGGGCACTAGCCCTGCCCACACTAGTGAGGTACCATTTTTATCAGGAGAGTTGTGGAAATGCTGGATTGGTGGAAGTTTATTGCTCCCCTTAGATTCCAGAACTTTTTATTACAGAACTGTGAGGAAAATGTGTTTTTTTATTTTTACATAGTTTGAGGTTTGCAAGGGATTCTTGGTAACAGAACCTGGTGAGAGCCACATAAGTCACCCCATCCTGGATTTCCCAGGGTGTCTAGTTTTCAAAAATGCACAGGTTTGCTAGGATTCCCTAGGTGCCGGCTTGGCTAGAGCCAAAAATCCACAGCTAGGCACATTGCAAAAAAAGGTCAGTGCCTAGTGGACTTTCTGCCCCCCTTGGGAGTGGGGCAGATTGGCGACATTACCCCGATATGCCCCCAGGGAGGCAGTAAGACTGTGGCTATTTTTTGGGGGCATTGGTATGCTCATTCTGGGCAGCCCCACCCCTACGTATATAAAAAGAATAATCCCTGGTGCCTGGTGGACTTTCTGCCCCCCTGGGAGGTAGATTAGGGGCTATTGTCCCCATCGGCCTCCTGTGGGGGGCAGAAAGACTTTAGGCTTTTTTAGGGGGAGGGTGGGGGCATTTGGCATGCCCATTCTGTGCAGCCCCCACCCCTGTTCTATAAAAAACAATCCTTGTTGTATAAGGTGCTTTCTGACTCCTAGAGGGGCAGAAAGACTCAAGGCACCCATGTGGAATGGGGGTAGCTTCCCCTCCCTGGTGTCTAGTGGGTGGATCCCTGCTTGGGGATTGCCCTCCTGCAGCGATCCCCAAGCAGGGATTCACTAGGGAGGGGTACTGCTGGAATGGGGAGATTCTCCCCTTTCCAATGAATCCTCTCCCGTGTGTTTCAGTGCTTGGGGGGGAGGCGGAGATAGCCCCATGAGCACTGTGTGACGGGCGGAGGTTGTTCCCGCGTCACAACAGTCATCCTTAAATTGGTGGTCAACAGACGCTTGTGTGCCCCCTTGTATCCCCTTACAGCAATAAGACAGCCCATTTCTAAAAGACGATTGGAGCTCATACGACCCACAAGACTGGATTCTGGAAACAGGACGCGAGCTCCTTTAACGCCGCTTTCCGGCCGGACGAGACCCCTCCTCTGCACGACGTCACACTGAGGAGCGAATCAAATAGCGGAGGATCCCGGAAGGAGACGGACGGCGTTTCCCTGGAGGAAAGAGGAGTAGTGGAGACGAGAAGGAGGACGAGTACGAGGAAGGAAATCCGCACAGACGAAGAGGTCGACGCGCTAGACGTGAGAACGCCTGGAGAAACAACGGACGAGCCAGGAGGCCACCGGTCCCTCGAGTCGCCCTGCCACGTTCCCACGGGAGGAGCGTGGCTCGAACAGGTACGGGGCAAAGTAGCGGGTTGGGTGGGAAGATGGAACCCTCCCTCTGTGTAAAAGCTCGTAACCGCGCCCACAGCGCCTCTTGAGTGTACATACTGAATGCTCTTCCAACACTGTTGCACCGAGCACTAAAGCACTGTCTTGTAAGGACGTAGCAGCACCACCTGAGCACGCGGTTTCCCTCACCCCCTGGGCCCCTTTGACATTAGCATTGGACGACCGTCCTAACCCTTGGTTCTCTTTGTTTTTTTTCTGGTTGAATCTCCGCTGGGGCTCCTTGATTGGTGGTTCCTGGACCGGTGAGGCCCTGAGGACACAACGAAAGCGAGTCCCGTGAAGTGAATACAACGGGTGTCACTCTGGAGTCCACAAGACGAAGCAAGTCGGACTCTACCCCCTTTGCGAGTTTGCTACGGACAGCACGCCAAAAGAAAGTATTGTCAAAAATAAAGCCTGGGTTACAATGCTCTAGTCTGTTCTCCGACTCTGTCCCTGCCACCCCACCACACACTGAAACAGTGAATATTAAGCTAAGTTTCATTTTCAATGTAATGACGTCAGGGCACCATGTGCGCAATCGTCATTACATTGAAAATATAAAGGAAATCCCTCTGCTGTCCGCAGCAGAGGAATTTCGTGCTTGTGTGCACATGACGGAATGGGTTTGTCATAAGCACACGAGCACTGGTGCTCATTACGGAACCATTCCATCATGAGCACCGAAGGGGTTAATACATCAGCAAAAATGTGACAGTGGTCACATATAGCGCACAGTGTATTCCCTTTAAAACATCAGCAATAATGCAGCAGTAGTGAGATGTAAAGCGCAGTTTAATCCCTTTAAAATATCAGCATTCATAAAAAAAAGTAAAACTACTATTTCCCTCAAACAAAGATGATATACAGGTTTGTTCAAAACTATGTAAATAATTCTGCCATCAGTCAAAACACTTCCCAAACTCCCAAAACGGGTACAATGCAGACATTTAAAACACAGCCGCCATGAAGTGGGCACTGAGCAACTAAAATAACAATAGAGTGCAGTGTATTCCCTTTAAAAAATGCAGCACTAGTGAGATGTAAAGCATTTCCCTTAAAATTTCAGCATTAATTTAAAAAAAAATAAAACCACTGTTTCCTGATACAATGCTGAAAGATAAAAAGCGACCGCCATGAAGCACGGGACACGCTGAGCCATGAATACAACAAAAATGCGAACACTTAGAGAAAATGTACGTTCACCTTTGAAAAAAAAGTTCCTCAGCCAACAATAAATTGAGAGAAGTGGAAGGGTACATGTAGTACGGCTCTGCTTCGTGGGAGTAAACATTTGTCAAAAAGGTGGGACAAAAGGGAAACATAAACCACTTACAAGAGAGGATTTTTAAAGGACACTAACATCAACAAATCAAAAGCAGTAGGCAGGCTGAAATCCCACAAAGATAAATACAACATGCCTCGAAGAGACAGCACGAGGGCTGTCTTGGCTCGACCTAATGAATGTAAGCCAAATATGCCCTGAGCGTACATGCATTTTCAAGGCAGTGCACAAGAAAGAAAGAGTATTAGACAGTGCAAGTGAAACGGCGTATATGTAAAGAGTATAAATGTTGGCCGTAATATTGGGCTTGTATGCAAAGGTAATCTTGAACAACAATATAAAGAGAAATTTTCCTCTTCATTTAGAAATGCAGTATTTAACGGAAAAGCCATGTGAAGTTTAACCCAACAATAAGTAAAGAACTAGCTTTGTGAGCTGAACACTGCAAACAACAGAACTTGTAACATCATAATATAATGAATCAAAATATACCAACAATGTTGATATTTATACAGCTGCACAGTCAACAAGCATTGGCAAAGCCAATTCATCTTGGCAAAGCAAGAGCTATTGGCGTTGTCTATGTCTTTTAGTCATATGGTATAGAGGCACAATTTGAGACAACAACCCACAGTTGGGTTCAGGTTTCTATTTCAGGCATCACTGTCATGTAAAACAGGGCGCACTGCAAAAGAAATCCATACACCCATTCCCTGGTGTGCACACAATGTTACAGCTTAAATGCTCCCGAAGCACAGTCAATCGATGTATGGGGAAGTTGATTGTAAAATGAAGTGGGTGGGTGTAACGATAAATATATGAATGAACTATTGCACAGTTGTTGATGAGTGACACAGGTAAGGGAACACACCACAGTTCAAAATTGCATGTAAAAGGGAAACCGAGGTTTAATTGAGTGAATCAAGAGTGAGCTGTTCTTTTCACATCATGTCAGCAACCCTCCCTCTAGCAATAATCTTGTATAATTTGTCGAGAAACATTCTCCACTTTATTAATCACAGCCACACTCTTACATTTTATTAGCACCTCTATCTGTTCCATAGCCTCGAAAATATGCATGTTTTTAAGTTTACA
The DNA here is from genome assembly GCF_964204655.1 of Triturus cristatus. Taxonomy (NCBI): domain Eukaryota; kingdom Metazoa; phylum Chordata; class Amphibia; order Caudata; family Salamandridae; genus Triturus; species Triturus cristatus. Next base: position 703,942,291 of record NC_140579.1, on the reverse strand, counting down.
GGGCTGTGGCTAAATGAATGCTTTGAGTTTGCTACTGTAGGTGTCATCCGAGGCTGTGCCAGAGCCATGGTTCACCCTGCGTTAATGTGTTAAAAAATATTGAAATGTTGGAGTGTTCACTGCAGAAAGTGAATAGTTAAGCATAGATCAGATAGGCTTCAGAAAGAACCTTCTGCTTTGTGAGAATGATTTGTACATTTCATCCATGCATATATGACTTTGTGCTACCATGACATATAAGTTCCTTTTCGACTGCAAAATTAGAACATAGGGGCTGATTACGATGGCGGACTGACTTAAGTCCATCCGCCATCGTCATGGGAATTGGGACCGCTCGCCTATATGGCGACAGTCCTGCACCTCAAATTACAATGCGGCCGCCACCACGGCGGCCGCAAAAGGCAGTTTAACATTGCGGCTGGTGCTGCTGGCTGCAGCACCTGCCCCAATGTTAAAAGTGCAGGTTTTGCTTTTTCCTGCACTACCTGGTAGGCACCACGCATTACCTGCCACCTGGTGCAGTAAAATTATAGGTGCCCCCACAGTGCAAAAACCAACTGCCCCAGCACAAGGGGGGCCGGTAACGGGCCCCCGAAGTCAATCCCTGTCAGCCTTTCCATGGCGGGGGAACAGCCATGGAAACGATGGCGGGAATGCAGTACCCTAATGTGGTGGACGGTGCCATTCTAGGGATGTGGGCCCGGTCCGACAGGCAATAGTAATGATTGCCTCTGTCGGACCTGTGGCAGACGGGCTTGATACCCGCCAGCACACCGCCCGCCATCCTTATCTGGCGGGCGGGGAATGGCCTTACGATGGCGGTGAACCCGCCACCGGCAGCCTGCCAGTGGAGGGTTCACTGCCATCATAATCAGGCCCAGAGTTGGGTATTGCACCCAGAGTGTAATGTGGTATTCTGTCAAAATATTGAGTTAGAAATGTCGACTGACACTAATATTGAGTTTGAATAATAGTGATACAGAAATATCAACGCGGTACAAAAGGGGGTGGTGATGGATGGAGCATCAGAACCAATCAAACACTTACACCCAGTCAACAGATCTGGGTTTGATCCATCACCGTTCTTTAGCCCACTTTGCCACCCCAGTTCAGACATAGCCATATGCAAATCAGTCTGACCCTGTGCCTCATGGGAACAGTCCAGCCCGAACTGCCAAGCAATGCCTTCCCTGGACCGGAAACAAGCTTCCTAGGACCGGTTTCTGGCATTTCAGCCGTCTTCAGCCAGGCTTGCTTGAATCCAGTGGCAAAGTGAGCAAGGGACTCACGTCTGAGCATACCCTGCCAACTTATGGCGAACAAAGCGGTACAAAAGGGGGTGGTGATGGACGGAGCATCAGAACCAATCAAACACGTACACCCAGTCAACAGATCTGGGTTTGATCCATCACCGTTCTTTAGCCCACTTTGCCACCCCAGTTCAGACATGGCCATATGCAAATCAGTCTGACCCTGTGCCTCATGGGAACAGTCCAGCCCGAACTGCCAAGCCATGCCTTCCCTGGACCGGAAACAAGCTTCCTAGGACCGGTTTCTGGCATTTCAGCCGTCTTCAGCCAGGCTTGCTTGAATCCAGTGGCAAAGTGAGCAAGGGACTCACGTCTGAGCATACCCTGCCAACTTATGGCGAACAAAGCGGTACAAAAGGGGGTGGGGATGGACGGAGCATCAGAACCAATCAAACACTTACACCCAGTCAACAGATCTGGGTTTGATCCATCACAGTTCTTTAGCCCACTTTGCCACCCCAGTTCAGACATGGCCATATGCAAATCAGTCTGACCCTGTGCCTCATGGGAACAGTCTGGTACAAAAGGGGGTGGTGATGGACTGCCGATTAACATGGACAGCCCGTGAACAAGGAGCAATCCGAAACGCGTAGGGCTACGCATGTATCTGGGGATGTTTGCCGGTTTGAGCTGAATAAAGGAGCCTGCTGGAAACGGCAGGATTCAACCTGCTCCTGTGTGCATCTTCAATTTTGGGCGAACTTTGGATGATGTATACCGGCCTGCCCAGGTCGGGAGGATAGCACCGCTGTTGTATGAATGCAGACTGCCGACTTCAGATTCACTGACTTCGTTATGGCAGAGGAGCAGGTTTGCGACTAAATATCACTGGCAGTATCCCCGGAGGCCCACTGGGGTTTGAAATTTATCAAATGTGATGTATTAAGGCAGAACTAATTATGGACTAAATAAGGGTATGGACTACAAGTCCCAAGAGGCAATTGGCGATAACCCATTGGAGGGAGCTATAAATAATGAATCACGTGCCTTGCCCGTTGACTGCCGATTAACATGGACAGCCCGTGAACAAGGAGCAATCCGAAACGCGTAGGGCTACGCATGTATCTGGGGATGTTTGCCGGTTTGAGCTGAATAAAGGAGCCTGCTGGAAATGGCAGGATTCAACCTGCTCCTGTGTGCATCTTCAATTTTGGGCGAACTTTGGATGATGTATACCGGCCTGTCCAGGTCGGGAGGATAGCACCGCTGTGGTATGAATGCAGACTGCCGACTTCAGATTCACTGACTTCGTTATGGCAGAGGAGCAGGTTTGCGACTAAATATCACTGGCAGTATCCCCGGAGGGCCACTGGGGTTTGAAATTTATCAAATGTGATGTATTAAGGCAGAACTAATTATGGACTAAATAAGGGTATGGACTACAAGTCCCAAGAGGCAATTGGCAATAACCCATTGGAGGGAGCTATAAATAATGAATCACGTGCCTTGCCCGTTGACTGCCGATTAACATGGACAGCCCGTGAACAAGGAGCAATCCGAAACGCGTAGGGCTACGCATGTATCTGGGGATGTTTGCCGGTTTGAGCTGAATAAAGGAGCCTGCTGGAAACAGCAGGATTCAACCTGCTCCTGTGTGCATCTTCAATTTTGGGCGAACTTTGGATGATATATATATATATATATATATATATTACTTCCACTCCTTTCTCTTGCACTCGTTATCGCTGCAAACAGGAGCCCAGACCACGGTTCAGTGCTTCAAAGGAATCTTTATTCGTCCGCTCTCAGGTAGTTAGACAGCCATTACGCGTTTCGAGCCCGTGGGCCCTTGATCACATGACGCTGTTATCACTCATACCTGGGCTTTTTAAACATTTTTTTCAAAAGTGCATTTTTTTCTTTTTAAAGTGACAAGGTGCTTACTAGAGTTACCAAAGGGATAGTGCAATATACAGGTAATAGACATAGAAGATATATTCATATCTTTTGTGTTTGACATACATAAATACCACAATGTTAATATTTAAAATTCACTTCATTGTTGACAATAAATATATAAATAAATATATAAATATAATTTCATATATGTACAATTGTGTAAAAAAAGGGGAAAACGCTTTTGATAAAATGTCATCTAAAAGCAGCCAATAATAAATTCGTGCGAAGAGTTTTTTTCCCGCTGAAACATGTTATTGTATTCAATAATCATTTTAGTTGTAATGACATAGTGTCTTAGTTTCAATAGATATTGGCAATTCAGTTTATAACATTAATGTTATTAGAGAACCCAATTATGTCAAACCTGGAGATGTTTTTTGCTAAAACCCATAATACATGTTGTTTTTTTGGTAACATTTGGCGTGTGAAAGTGTCAAGTGCTTATTGTGTTTTTTCCTACCTCGTCCCTACCCAAAACGTGTGACAGTGATAAAGAACAGAGAGGCAGTTTGCAGATTACTTCTATATAAAATATACTATAGATATTTAGTAATTTGCAACTTATTTTTAAAATAGATTTAAAGGGCGCATATTTTGGAAAAGTTGGGTCTAAAGGCAAGTGTATAGATCCTCCGTGCTATTTAGGCCTACAGGTTGATTGCTGTCCAGTTGAAGAATGTATCTAGTTTCCAATAATCTTAGGGCTTTCTCCCTGTTGCCTCCTCTCTTGTTGTGTGGCACATTGTCAATCAAAAAGTATTTTAAACCTTTGGGATCTCCATTATGGGATTCTTCAAAGTGCCGTGCCACAGGGTATGTGTGATCTTTGTTCTTGATGGCTCTCATGTGTTGAAGTATACGTTTGTGGCCTTGGAGAACTGTGCTCCCAACATATTGAAGGCCACAAGGAAACTCCAGCATGTAGATCACAAATTCTGTCTTGCATGTCAGAAATCTGTGTATGGGGAATTCTTTGTCACTAAAAGGTGTTTTATAGGACCGTTTGTTTTCTCCATATTGACATGCTTTACATACCGTGCATTTAAAAAAACCCGTGCGTTGTTCTAGCCAGGTGGTCATTATGGACCAACTCGTCCCTCATCGAGGGTCCTTTGCTGTATGTGTATGTGATTGCTGGTTTACTCGCTAGACAATGGCCAATGATGGGATCACCTAGTATGAGTGGCCAATTGTCTTTAATGATTTTACTGATGGCCCTCGATTGTTTGTTGTATTCCAATATAAAACGGAATGTTTCTAAATTGGAAGCAGTTTCATTGGTGGGACTAGCATTAATGCTGTTATTATCTGTCTGTGGTGTCAAAAGACAGTCCCTACTGATTTTGCTGCATCTTTTTATGGCCATATCTATAGTTTTTCTGGAGTATCCCCTCTCAAGAAATCGTTTGGTGCTTGCCACCTGGGCACTAAACAAATCGTTTTCATTGCTACTTATACGCTTCAATCTTAACATCTCCCCATACGGTATACTCTGTATAAGATGTCTAGGGTGGGAGCTAGTGGCGTGTAGTATGGCATTTCCCGCAGTTTTCTTGCGGTGAAGTTTAGTGGCAATTGACCCATCTTTTATGTATACCTCAACATCAAGAAATTCTGCCCTTTGCTCACTGATATTGGCTGTGAATTCCAGATTTAAGTTATTGGAATTAAGTTTATTGACGAACATCTCTGCCTCTGACCGGGTCCCCTTCCAGACGATAAAGAGGTCGTCAATATATCTAAGCCAAAGTTTTACATGTGTGTTTAAAGTTTGTTCATGTTCTTTATGGAGGACCAACTCCTCCCACCAGCCCATGTGTAAACATGCATAGCTAGGGGAGAAGCTGGCCCCCATCGCAACGCCCCGTAGTTGTTGGTATAGAGTATTTCTATACATGAAAATGTTGTTGTTGAGACAGAACTCAGTCATGTCTTTGAGCATTTTGTTATGATTTGAATAATGTGAGGGTCTTTGGTTGAGGTAATGTAATAATGCCCTGATGCCATCTTGATGATTAATAGACGTATAAAGTGAGGAGACATCTAAAGTAATTAATAAATAGTCATCATTCCAACTGAAGTCTTTGATTTTGGATAAAAAGTCACCAGTGTCACGTATATATGATGGTAGCTGATGCACAAAGTTCTGGAGAAAAAAGTCAACATATTTGGATGTTCCTCGCCGAAATAATAGGTCTCCCTGGTGGATTCGTGGGATCCTTGTGTATTTTGGGGATGAAGTATATAATTGGGGTTGTTGGATGGTCATTGCGGAGATAGAGGTATTCATCCTGTGTGAGCAATCCTGCATTTTTCCAAGTGATCAGCTTCATCCTGTAAGTGTTGTAAGTGTTCCTCAGGGTTAACTGATCACTTTTGCGGTAGCATACTTTGTCTTGTAGTTGTTTCATGGCTTCATCATCGTACTCGGATTTTTTCCATAGGACTAGATTACCACCCTTGTCTGAATTTCGAATGACAACATCAGAATTGTTTTTTAATCTTTTCATCAATATGTGATATTGAATCTCAGTCTTATTCTTCTTCGTTCTGACAATTCTTTGTGTCCTGTGATTGAGTTTTTTTATTTGACTGACCACATGTTCATGGAAGATTTCGATTCCATCTCGAGGCATAATGGGATTAAAGGTTGAAGTAGGTTTAAATCCCGTTTCAATCATTTGGGTGATAGGCACTTGTCGTTCCTTCTCATATTGTGTAGATGTCATGTTTTCATCAAGCAAAGCTTGCATTGTATTGAGCATGGATACATCAGCATTGGTGGCATCAATGGATGGTGATTTTGATGGCCCAGATATTTGTTTTAAACTGTCTTCTGTCCCTGATGTTTTCTGTGACATGAAGTGTTTTTTCAGTTTTAGTTTGCGTATACTGCGATAGATATCCATGCGTGTTGAGGCATAGTCAAAAGTACTCTCAGGGCAATAAGATAGTCCTAGCGAAAGTAATTGTTCTTCAGCTTTGGTCAAATCAATATTCGCCAAATTGATTATTGTTGGACTTATTGCCGGTTTTGTCGTCTCCAATTTCTGCGGGTCATCCCCCTCTTTCTGGGAGCGTTTGCGTTTTGCGTTTTGCTGCTCGCCTCTCTCTGCGTTTGATGGTTGGTGTTTTACGTAAGCATTTACTTGATTTCTGGGGCGCAGTGTTTCTCTGCGTTCTCTGCATAAAAAATCCACTTCATCAACCAGAGAGAATTGGGTGTGTGCTGGTCTCGTAGTGCGCCCGCCAACTTCAGGTTCCGATTCACTTTCTATGGCGGAGCTAAGATCCGAATTGGAGAAAAGTTGCTGTTCTGTTAGCACTGGTTCCTATGTTTGCTTGGATATATATATATCCAACAAAAAAGCACCCAACTTGGAGAGCCTGCATGCGTTGTGTCATTCTTTATTTCTGTAAGGCAGCCCTGCTCGACAAACTTCAAGGGCACAGCATTCATTTCGCCAACAGTTCCTTACGCGTTTCGGGCGTCCTCGCGCCCTTGCTCACAGGTGCTGGCAATGAGGACAGGCAGCATACCGCAACTCTTATACCCAGCATTCTCCGTTCCGTAATGGGCGTATCTCTGCATGGTGCATGCTGGTATAATGAGTTATGCATTTGTAATTCATTTGTAATTGCGGCCGCTATAGACCCCATTGAAAATTCTTACCCCAGTGGGTTGCTGTGACAAAAGGGGTTTGTTGCAAGACTTGTAATGTCCTTAACAGTAGACACATCGTTCCGTGTTGCGCTGTTGAAATAACTGCGCCCGGACCCGCACATCCGCGGGAGGGCTCTCCGCGACCCGGGAAAGGCCGCAATTAATATCCAACAAAAAAGCACCCAACTTGGAGAGCCTGCATGCATTGTGTCATTCTTTATTTCTGTAAGGCAGCCCTGCTCGACAAACTTCAAGGGCACAGCATTCATTTCGCCAACAGTTCCTTACGCGTTTCGGGCGTCCTCGCGCCCTTGCTCACAGGTGCTGGCAATGAGGACAGGCAGCATACCGCAACTCTTATACCCAGCATTCTCCGTTCCGTAATGGGCGTATCTCTGCATGGTGCATGCTGGTATAATGAGTTATGCATTTGTAATTCATTTGTAATTGCGGACGCTATAGACCCCATTGAAAATTATTACCCCAGTGGGTTGCTGTGACAAAAGGGGTTTGTTGCAAGACTTGTAATGTCCTTAACAGTAGACACATCGTTCCGTGTTGCGCTGTTGAAATAACTGCGCCCGGACCCGCACATCCGCGGGAGGGCTCTCCGCGACCCGGGAAAGGCCGCAATTAATATCCAACAAAAAAGCACCCAACTTGGAGAGCCTGCATGCGTTGTGTCATTCTTTATTTCTGGACGGCAGCCCTGCTCGACAAACTTGAAGGGCACAGCATTCATTTCGCCAACAGTTCTTTACGCGTTTCGGGCGTCCTCGCGCCCTTGCTCACAGGTGCTGGCAATGAGGACAGGCAGCATACCGCAACTCTTATACCCAGCATTCTCCGTTCCGTAATGGGCGTATCTCTGCATGGTGCATGCTGGTATAATGAGTTTTGCATTTGTAATTCATTTGTAATTGCGGCCGCTATAGACCCCATTGAAAATTATTACCCCAGTGGGTTGCTGTGACAAAAGGGGTTTGTTGCAAGACTTGTAATGTCCTTAACAGTAGACACATCATTCCGTGTTGCGCTGTTGAAATAACTGCGCCCGGACCCGCACATCCGCGGGAGGGCTCTCCGCGACCCGGGAAAGGCCGCAATTAATATCCAACAAAAAAGCACCCAACTTGGAGAGCCTGCATGCGTTGTGTCATTCTTTATTTCTGTAAGGCAGCCCTGCTCGACAAACTTCAAGGGCACAGCATTCATTTCGCCAACAGTTCCTTACGCGTTTCGGGTGTCCTCGCGCCCTTGCTGACAGGTGCTGGCAATGAGGACAGGCAGCATACCGCAACTCTTATACCCAGCATTCTCCGTTCCGTAATGGGCGTATCTCTGCATGGTGCATGCTGGTATAATGAGTTATGCATTTGTAATTCATTTGTAATTGCGGCCGCTATAGACCCCATTGAAAATTATTACCCCAGTGGGTTGCTGTGACAAAACGGGTTTGTTGCAAGACTTTTAATGTCCTTAACAGTAGACACATCGTTCCGTGTTGCGCTGTAGAAATAACTGCGCCCGGACCCGCACATCCGCGGGAGGGCTCTCCGCGACCCGGGAAAGGCCGCAATTAATATCCAACAAAAAAGCACCCAACTTGGAGAGCCTGCATGCGTTGTGTCATTCTTTATTTCTGTAAGGCAGCCCTGCTCGACAAACTTCAAGGGCACAGCATTCATTTCGCCAACAGTTCCTTACGCGTTTCGGGCGTCCTCGCGCCCTTGCTCACAGGTGCTGGCAATAAGGACAGGCAGCATACCGCAACTTTTATACCCAGCATTCTCCGTTCCGTAATGGGCGTATCTCTGCATGGTGCATGCTGGTATAATGAGCTATGCATTTGTAATTCATTTGTAATTGCGGCCGCTATAGACCCCATTGAAAATTATTACCCCAGTGGGTTGCTGTGACAAAAGGGGTTTGTTGCAAGACTTGTAATGTCCTTAACAGTAGACACATCGTTCCGTGTTGCGCTGTTGAAATAACTGCACCCGGACCCGCACATCCGCGGGAGGGCTCTCCGCGACCCGGGAAAGGCCGCAATTAATATCCAACAAAAAAGCACCCAACTTGGAGAGCCTGCATGCGTTGTGTCATTCTTTATTTCTGTACGGCAGCCCTGCTCGACAAACTTGAAGGGCACAGCATTCATTTCGCCAACAGTTCTTTACGCGTTTCGGGCGTCCTCGCGCCCTTGCTCACAGGTGCTGGCAATGAGGACAGGCAGCATACCGCAACTCTTATACCCAGCATTCTCCGTTCCGTAATGGGCGTATCTCTGCATGGTGCATGCTGGTATAATGAGTTTTGCATTTGTAATTCATTTGTAATTGCGGCCGCTATAGACCCCATTGAAAATTATTACCCCAGTGGGTTGCTGTGACAAAAGGGGTTTGTTGCAAGACTTGTAATGTCCTTAACAGTAGACACATCGTTCCGTGTTGCGCTGTTGAAATAACTGCGCCCGGACCCGCACATCCGCGGGAGGGCTCTCCGCGACCCGGGAAAGGCCGCAATTAATATCCAACAAAAAAGCACCCAACTTGGAGAGCCTGCATGCGTTGTGTCATTCTTTATTTCTGTAAGGCAGCCCTGCTCGACAAACTTCAAGGGCACAGCATTCATTTCGCCAACAGTTCCTTACGCGTTTCGGGTGTCCTCGCGCCCTTGCTGACAGGTGCTGGCAATGAGGACAGGCAGCATACCGCAACTCTTATACCCAGCATTCTCCGTTCCGTAATGGGCGTATCTCTGCATGGTGCATGCTGGTATAATGAGTTATGCATTTGTAATTCATTTGTAATTGCGGCCGCTATAGACCCCATTGAAAATTATTACCCCAGTGGGTTGCTGTGACAAAAGGGGTTTGTTGCAAGACTTGTAATGTCCTTAACAGTAGACACATCGTTCCGTGTTGCGCTATTGAAATAACTGCGCCCGGACCCGCACATCCGCGGGAGGGCTCTCCGCGACCCGGGAAAGGCCGCAATTAATATCCAACAAAAAAGCACCCAACTTGGAGAGCCTGCATGCGTTGTGTCATTCTTTATTTCTGTAAGGCAGCCCTGCTCGACAAACTTCAAGGGCACAGCATTCATTTCGCCAACAGTTCCTTACACGTTTCGGGCGTCCTCGCGCCCTTGCTCACAGGTGCTGGCAATAAGGACAGGCAGCATACCGCAACTTTTATACCCAGCATTCTCCGTTCCGTAATGGGCGTATCTCTGCATGGTGCATGCTGGTATAATGAGTTATGCATTTGTAATTCATTTGTAATTGCGGCCGCTATAGACCCCATTGAAAATTATTACCCCAGTGGGTTGCTGTGACAAAAGGGGTTTGTTGCAAGACTTGTAATGTCCTTAACAGTAGACACATCGTTCCGTGTTGCGCTGTTGAAATAACTGCGCCCGGACCCGCACATCCGCGGGAGGGCTCTCCGCGACCCGGGAAAGGCCGCAATTAATATCCAACAAAAAAGCACCCAACTTGGAGAGCCTGCATGCGTTGTGTCATTCTTTATTTCTGTACGGCAGCCCTGCTCGACAAACTTGAAGGGCACAGCATTCATTTCGCCAACAGTTCTTTACGCGTTTCGGGCGTCCTCGCGCCCTTGCTCACAGGTGCTGGCAATGAGGACAGGCAGCATACCGCAACTCTTATACCCAGCATTCTCCGTTCCGTAATGGGCGTATCTCTGCATGGTGCATGCTGGTATAATGAGTTTTGCATTTGTAATTCATTTGTAATTGCGGCCGCTATAGACCCCATTGAAAATTATTACCCCAGTGGGTTGCTGTGACAAAAGGGGTTTGTTGCAAGACTTGTAATGTCCTTAACAGTGGACACATCGTTCCGTGTTGCGCTGTTGAAATAACTGCGCCCGGAACCGCACATCCGCAGGAGGGCTCTCCGCGACCCGGGAAAGGCCGCAATTAATATCCAACAAAAAAGCACCCAACTTGGAGAGCCTGCATGCGTTGTGTCATTCTTTATTTCTGTAAGGCAGCCCTGCTCGACAAACTTCAAGGGCACAGCATTCATTTCGCCAACAGTTCCTTACGCGTTTCGGGTGTCCTCGCGCCCTTGCTGACAGGTGCTGGCAATGAGGACAGGCAGCATACCGCAACTCTTATACCCAGCCTTCTCCGTTCCGTAATGGGCGTATCTCTGCATGGTGCATGCTGGTATAATGAGTTATGCATTTGTAATTCATTTGTAATTGCGGCCGCTATAGACCCCATTGAAAATTATTACCCCAGTGGGTTGCTGTGACAAAAGGGGTTTGTTGCAAGACTTGTAATGTCCTTAACAGTAGACACAACGTTCCGTGTTGCGCTGTTGAAATAACTGCGCCCGGACCCGCACATCCGCGGGAGGGCTCTCCGCGACCCGGGAAAGGCCGCAATTAATATCCAACAAAAAAGCACCCAACTTGGAGAGCCTGCATGCGTTGTGTCATTCTTTATTTCTGTAAGGCAGCCCTGCTCGACAAACTTCAAGGGCACAGCATTCATTTCGCCAACAGTTCCTTACGCGTTTCGGGCGTCCTCGCGCCCTTGCTCACAGGTGCTGGCAATAAGGACAGGCAGCATACCGCAACTTTTATACCCAGCATTCTCCATTCCGTAATGGGCGTATCTCTGCATGGTGCATGCTGGTATAATGAGCTATGCATTTGTAATTCATTTGTAATTGCGGCCGCTATAGACCCCATTGAAAATTATTACCCCAGTGGGTTGCTGTGACAAAAGGGGTTTGTTGCAAGACTTGTAATGTCCTTAACAGTAGACACATCGTTCCGTGTTGCGCTGTTGAAATAACTGCGCCCGGACCCGCACATCCGCGGGAGGGCTCTCCGCGACCCGGGAAAGGCCGCAATAATATCCAACAAAAAAGCACCCAACTTGGAGAGCCTGCATGCGTTGTGTCATTCTTTATTTCTGTACGGCAGCCCTGCTCGACAAACTTCAAGGGCACAGCATTCATTTCGCCAACACTTCTTTACGCGTTTCGGGCGTCCTCGCGCCCTTGCTCACAGGTGCTGGCAATGAGGACAGGCAGCATACCGCAACTCTTATACCCAGCATTCTCCGTTCCGTAATGGGCGTATCTCTGCATGGTGCATGCTGGTATAATGAGTTTTGCATTTGTAATTCATTTGTAATTGCGGCCGCTATAGACCCCATTGAAAATTATTACCCCAGTGGGTTGCTGTGACAAAAGGGGTTTGTTGCAAGACTTGTAATGTCCTTAACAGTAGACACATCGTTCCGTGTTGCGCTGTTGAAATAACTGAGCCCGGACCCGCACATCCGCGGGAGGGCTCTCTGCGACCCGGGAAGGGCCGCAATTAATATCCAACAAAAAAGCACCCAACTTGGAAAGCCTGCATGCGTTGTGTCATTCTTTATTTCTGTAAGGCAGCCCTGCTCGACAAACTTCAAGGGCACAGCATTCATTTCGCCAACAGTTCTTTACGCGTTTCGGGCGTCCTCGCGCCCTTGCTCACAGGTGCTGGCAATGAGGACAGGCAGCATACCGCAACTCTTATACCCAGCATTCTCCGTTCCGTAATGGGCGTATCTCTGCATGGTGCATGCTGGTATAATGAGTTATGCATTTGTAATTCATTTGTAATTGCGGCCGCTATAGACCCCATTGAAAATTATTACCCCAGTGGGTTGCAGTGACAAAAGGGGTTTGTTGCAAGACTTGTAATGTCCTCAACAGTAGACACATCGTTCCGTGTTGCGCTGTTGAAATAACTGCGCCCGGACCCGCACATCCGCGGGAGGGCTCCCCGCGACCCGGGAAAGGCCGCAATTAATATCCAACAAAAAAGCACCCAACTTGGAGAGCCTGCATGCGTTGTGTCATTCTTTATTTCTGTAAGGCAGCCCTGCTCGACAAACTTCAAGGGCACAGCATTCATTTCGCCAACAGTTCCTTACGCGTTTCGGGCGTCCTCGCGCCCTTGCTCACAGGTGCTGGCAATAAGGACAGGCAGCATACCGCAACTTTTATACCCAGCATTCTCCGTTCCGTAATGGGCGTATCTCTGCATGGTGCATGCTGGTATAATGAGCTATGCATTTGTAATTCATTTGTAATTGCGGCCGCTATAGACCCCATTGAAAATTATTACCCCAGTGGGTTGCTGTGACAAAAGGGGTTTGTTGCAAGACTTGTAATGTCCTTAACAGTAGACACATCGTTCCGTGTTGCGCTGTTGAAATAACTGCACCCGGACCCGCACATCCGCGGGAGGGCTCTCCGCGACCCGGGAAAGGCCGCAATTAATATCCAACAAAAAAGCACCCAACTTGGAGAGCCTGCATGCGTTGTGTCATTCTTTATTTCTGTACGGCAGCCCTGCTCGACAAACTTGAAGGGCACAGCATTCATTTCGCCAACAGTTCTTTACGCGTTTCGGGCGTCCTCGCGCCCTTGCTCACAGGTGCTGGCAATGAGGACAGGCAGCATACCGCAACTCTTATACCCAGCATTCTCCGTTCCGTAATGGGCGTATCTCTGCATGGTGCATGCTGGTATAATGAGTTTTGCATTTGTAATTCATTTGTAATTGCGGCCGCTATAGACCCCATTGAAAATTATTACCCCAGTGGGTTGCTGTGACAAAAGGGGTTTGTTGCAAGACTTGTAATGTCCTTAACAGTAGACACATCGTTCCGTGTTGCGCTGTTGAAATAACTGCGCCCGGACCCGCACATCCGCGGGAGGGCTCTCCGCGACCCGGGAAAGGCCGCAATTAATATCCAACAAAAAAGCACCCAACTTGGAGAGCCTGCATGCGTTGTGTCATTCTTTATTTCTGTAAGGCAGCCCTGCTCGACAAACTTCAAGGGCACAGCATTCATTTCGCCAACAGTTCCTTACGCGTTTCGGGTGTCCTCGCGCCCTTGCTGACAGGTGCTGGCAATGAGGACAGGCAGCATACCGCAACTCTTATACCCAGCATTCTCCGTTCCGTAATGGGCGTATCTCTGCATGGTGCATGCTGGTATAATGAGTTATGCATTTGTAATTCATTTGTAATTGCGGCCGCTATAGACCCCATTGAAAATTATTACCCCAGTGGGTTGCTGTGACAAAAGGGGTTTGTTGCAAGACTTGTAATGTCCTTAACAGTAGACACATCGTTCCGTGTTGCGCTATTGAAATAACTGCGCCCGGACCCGCACATCCGCGGGAGGGCTCTCCGCGACCCGGGAAAGGCCGCAATTAATATCCAACAAAAAAGCACCCAACTTGGAGAGCCTGCATGCGTTGTGTCATTCTTTATTTCTGTAAGGCAGCCCTGCTCGACAAACTTCAAGGGCACAGCATTCATTTCGCCAACAGTTCCTTACACGTTTCGGGCGTCCTCGCGCCCTTGCTCACAGGTGCTGGCAATAAGGACAGGCAGCATACCGCAACTTTTATACCCAGCATTCTCCGTTCCGTAATGGGCGTATCTCTGCATGGTGCATGCTGGTATAATGAGCTATGCATTTTTAATTCATTTGTAATTGCGGCCGCTATAGACCCCATTGAAAATTATTACCCCAGTGGGTTGCTGTGACAAAAGGGGTTTGTTGCAAGACTTGTAATGTCCTTAACAGTAGACACATCGTTCCGTGTTGCGCTGTTGAAATAACTGCGCCCGGACCCGCACATCCGCGGGAGGGCTCTCCGCGACCCGGGAAAGGCCGCAATTAATATCCAACAAAAAAGCACCCAACTTGGAAAGCCTGCATGCGTTGTGTCATTCTTTATTTCTGTAAGGCAGCCCTGCTCGACAAACTTCAAGGGCACAGCATTCATTTCGCCAACAGTTCTTTACGCGTTTCGGGCGTCCTCGCGCCCTTGCTCACAGGTGCTGGCAATGAGGACAGGCAGCATACCGCAACTCTTATACCCAGCATTCTCCGTTCCGTAATGGGCGTATCTCTGCATGGTGCATGCTGGTATAATGAGTTATGCATTTGTAATTCATTTGTAATTGCGGCCGCTATAGACCCCATTGAAAATTATTACCCCAGTGGGTTGCAGTGACAAAAGGGGTTTGTTGCAAGACTTGTAATGTCCTTAACAGTAGACACATCGTTCCGTGTTGCGCTGTTGAAATAACTGCGCCCGGACCCGCACATCCGCGGGAGGGCTCCCCGCGACCCGGGAAAGGCCGCAATTAATATCCAACAAAAAAGCACCCAACTTGGAGAGCCTGCATGCGTTGTGTCATTCTTTATTTCTGTAAGGCAGCCCTGCTCGACAAACTTCAAGGGCACATCATTCATTTCGCCAACAGTTCCTTACGCGTTTCGGGTGTCCTCGCGCCCTTGCTGACAGGTGCTGGCAATGAGGACAGGCAGCATACCGCAACTCTTATACCCAGCATTCTCCGTTCCGTAATGGGCGTATCTCTGCATGGTGCATGCTGGTATAATGAGTTATGCATTTGTAATTCATTTGTAATTGCGGCCGCTATAGACCCCATTGAAAATTATTACCCCAGTGGGTTGCTGTGACAAAAGGGGTTTGTTGCAAGACTTGTAATGTCCTTAACAGTAGACACATCGTTCCGTGTTGCGCTGTTGAAATAACTGCGCCCGGACCCGCACATCCGCGGGAGGGCTCTCCGCGACCCGGGAAAGGCCGCAATTAATATCCAACAAAAAAGCACCCAACTTGGAGAGCCTGCATGCGTTGTGTCATTCTTTATTTCTGTACGGCAGCCCTGCTCGACAAACTTGAAGGGCACAGCATTCATTTCGCCAACAGTTCTTTACGCGTTTCGGGCGTCCTCGCGCCCTTGCTCACAGGTGCTGGCAATGAGGACAGGCAGCATACCGCAACTCTTATACCCAGCATTCTCCGTTCCGTAATGGGCGTATCTCTGCATGGTGCATGCTGGTATAATGAGTTTTGCATTTGTAATTCATTTGTAATTGCGGCCGCTATAGACCCCATTAAAAATTATTACCCCAGTGGGTTGCAGTGACAAAAGGGGTTTGTTGCAAGACTTGTAATGTCCTTAACAGTGGACACATCGTTCCGTGTTGCGCTGTTGAAATAACTGCGCCCGGAACCGCACATCCGCGGGAGGGCTCTCCGCGACCCGGGAAAGGCCGCAATTAATATCCAACAAAAAAGCACCCAACTTGGAGAGCCTGCATGCGTTGTGTCATTCTTTATTTCTGTAAGGCAGCCCTGCTCGACAAACTTCAAGGGCACAGCATTCATTTCGCCAACAGTTCCTTACGCGTTTCGGGTGTCCTCGCGCCCTTGCTGACAGGTGCTGGCAATGAGGACAGGCAGCATACCGCAACTCTTATACCCAGCCTTCTCCGTTCCGTAATGGGCGTATCTCTGCATGGTGCATGCTGGTATAATGAGTTATGCATTTGTAATTCATTTGTAATTGCGGCCGCTATAGACCCCATTGAAAATGATTACCCCAGTGGGTTGCTGTGACAAAAGGGGTTTGTTGCAAGACTTGTAATGTCCTTAACAGTAGACACATCGTTCCGTGTTGCGCTGTTGAAATAACTGCGCCCGGACCCGCACATCCGCGGGAGGGCTCTCCGCGACCCGGGAAAGGCCGCAATTAATATCCAACAAAAAAGCACCCAACTTGGAGAGCCTGCATGCGTTGTGTCATTCTTTATTTCTGTAAGGCAGCCCTGCTCGACAAACTTCAAGGGCACAGCATTCATTTCGCCAACAGTTCCTTACGCGTTTCGGGCGTCCTCGCGCCCTTGCTCACAGGTGCTGGCAATAAGGACAGGCAGCATACCGCAACTTTTATACCCAGCATTCTCCATTCCGTAATGGGCGTATCTCTGCATGGTGCATGCTGGTATAATGAGCTATGCATTTGTAATTCATTTGTAATTGCGGCCGCTATAGACCCCATTGAAAATTATTACCCCAGTGGGTTGCTGTGACAAAAGGGGTTTGTTGCAAGACTTGTAATGTCCTTAACAGTAGACACATCGTTCCGTGTTGCGCTGTTGAAATAACTGCGCCCGGACCCGCACATCCGCGGGAGGGCTCTCCGCGACCCGGGAAAGGCCGCAATAATATCCAACAAAAAAGCACCCAACTTGGAGAGCCTGCATGCGTTGTGTCATTCTTTATTTCTGTACGGCAGCCCTGCTCGACAAACTTCAAGGGCACAGCATTCATTTCGCCAACACTTCTTTACGCGTTTCGGGCGTCCTCGCGCCCTTGCTCACAGGTGCTGGCAATGAGGACAGGCAGCATACCGCAACTCTTATACCCAGCATTCTCCGTTCCGTAATGGGCGTATCTCTGCATGGTGCATGCTGGTATAATGAGTTTTGCATTTGTAATTCATTTGTAATTGCGGCCGCTATAGACCCCATTGAAAATTATTACCCCAGTGGGTTGCTGTGACAAAAGGGGTTTGTTGCAAGACTTGTAATGTCCTTAACAGTAGACACATCGTTCCGTGTTGCGCTGTTGAAATAACTGCGCCCGGACCCGCACATCCGCGGGAGGGCTCCCCGCGACCCGGGAAAGGCCGCAATTAATATCCAACAAAAAAGCACCCAACTTGGAGAGCCTGCATGCGTTGTGTCATTCTTTATTTCTGTAAGGCAGCCCTGCTCGACAAACTTCAAGGGCACAGCATTCATTTCGCCAACAGCTCCTTACGCGTTTCGGGTGTCCTCGCGCCCTTGCTGACAGGTGCTGGCAATGAGGACAGGCAGCATACCGCAACTCTTATACCCAGCATTCTCCGTTCCGTAATGGGCGTATCTCTGCATGGTGCATGCTGGTATAATGAGTTATGCATTTGTAATTCATTTGTAATTGCGGCCGCTATAGACCCCATTGAAAATTATTACCCCAGTGGGTTGCTGTGACAAAAGGGGTTTGTTGCAAGACTTGTAATGTCCTTAACAGTAGACACATCGTTCCGTGTTGCGCTGTTGAAATAACTGCGCCCGGACCCGCTCATCCGCGGGAGGGCTCTCCGCGACCCGGGAAAGGCCGCAATTAATATCCAACAAAAAAGCACCCAACTTGGAGAGCCTGCATGCGTTGTGTCATTCTTTATTTCTGTAAGGCAGCCCTGCTCGACAAACTTCAAGGGCACAGCATTAATTTCGCCAACAGTTCCTTACGCGTTTCGGGCGTCCTCGCGCCCTTGCTCACAGGTGCTGGCAATAAGGACAGGCAGCATACCGCAACTTTTATACCCAGCATTCTCCATTCCGTAATGGGCGTATCTCTGCATGGTGCATGCTGGTATAATGAGCTATGCATTTGTAATTCATTTGTAATTGCGGCCGCTATAGACCCCATTGAAAATTATTACCCCAGTGGGTTGCTGTGACAAAAGGGGTTTGTTGCAAGACTTGTAATGTCCTTAACAGTAGACACATCGTTCCGTGTTGCGCTGTTGAAATAACTGCGCCCGGACCCGCACATCCGCGGGAGGGCTCTCCGCGACCCGGGAAAGGCCGCAATTAATATCCAACAAAAAAGCACCCAACTTGGAGAGCCTGCATGCGTTGTGTCATTCTTTATTTCTGTACGGCAGCCCTGCTCGACAAACTTCAAGGGCACAGCATTCATTTCGCCAACAGTTCTTTACGCGTTTCGGGCGTCCTCGCGCCCTTGCTCACAGGTGCTGGCAATGAGGACAGGCAGCATACCACAACTCTTATACCCAGCATTCTCCGTTCCGTAATGGGCGTATCTCTGCATGGTGCATGCTGGTATAATGAGTTTTGCATTTGTAATTCATTTGTAATTGCGGCCGCTATAGACCCCATTGAAAATTATTACCCCAGTGGGTTGCTGTGACAAAAGGGGTTTGTTGCAAGACTTGTAATGTCCTTAACAGTAGACACATCGTTCCGTGTTGCGCTGTTGAAATAACTGCGCCCGGACCCGCACATCCGCGGGAGGGCTCTCTGCGACCCGGGAAAGGCCGCAATTAATATCCAACAAAAAAGCACCCAACTTGGAAAGCCTGCATGCGTTGTGTCATTCTTTATTTCTGTAAGGCAGCCCTGCTCGACAAACTTCAAGGGCACAGCATTCATTTCGCCAACAGTTCTTTACGCGTTTCGGGCGTCCTCGCGCCCTTGCTCACAGGTGCTGGCAATGAGGACAGGCAGCATACCGCAACTCTTATACCCAGCATTCTCCGTTCCGTAATGGGCGTATCTCTGCATGGTGCATGCTAGTATAATGAGTTATGCATTTGTAATTCATTTGTAATTGCGGCCGCTATAGACCCCATTGAAAATTATTACCCCAGTGGGTTGCAGTGACAAAAGGGGTTTGTTGCAAGACTTGTAATGTCCTTAACAGTAGACACATCGTTCCGTGTTGCGCTGTTGAAATAACAGCGCCCGGACCCGCACATCCGCGGGAGGGCTCCCCGCGACCCGGGAAAGGCCGCAATTAATATCCAACAAAAAAGCACCCAACTTGGAGAGCCTGCATGCGTTGTGTCATTCTTTATTTCTGTAAGGCAGCCCTGCTCGACAAACTTCAAGGGCACAGCATTCATTTCGCCAACAGTTCCTTACGCGTTTCGGGTGTCCTCGCGCCCTTGCTGACAGGTGCTGGCAATGAGGACAGGCAGCATACCGCAACTCTTATACCCAGCATTCTCCGTTCCGTAATGGGCGTATCTCTGCATGGTGCATGCTGGTATAATGAGTTATGCATTTGTAATTCATTTGTAATTGCGGCCGCTATAGACCCCATTGAAAATTATTACCCCAGTGGGTTGCTGTGACAAAAGGGGTTTGTTGCAAGACTTGTAATGTCCTTAACAGTAGACACATCGTTCCGTGTTGCGCTGTTGAAATAACTGCGCCCGGACCCGCACATCCGCGGAAGGGCTCTCCGCGACCCGGGAAAGGCCGCAATTAATATCCAACAAAAAAGCACCCAACTTGGAGAGCCTGCATGCGTTGTGTCATTCTTTATTTCTGTAAGGCAGCCCTGCTCGACAAACTTCAAGGGCACAGCATTAATTTCGCCAACAGTTCCTTACGCGTTTCGGGCGTCCTCGCGCCCTTGCTCACAGGTGCTGGCAATGAGGACAGGCAGCATACCGCAACTCTTATACCCAGCATTCTCCGTTCCGTAATGGGCGTATCTCTGCATGGTGCATGCTGGTATAATGAGTTATGCATTTGTAATTCATTTGTAATTGCGGCCGCTATAGACCCCATTGAAAATTATTACCCCAGTGGGTTGCAGTGACAAAAGGGGTTTGTTGCAAGACTTGTAATGTCCTTAACAGTAGACACATCGTTCCGTGTTGCGCTGTTGAAATAACTGCGCCCGGACCCGCACATCCGCGGGAGGGCTCCCTGCGACCCGGGAAAGGCCGCAATTAATATCCAACAAAAAAGCACCCAACTTGGAAAGCCTGCATGCGTTGTGTCATTCTTTATTTCTGTAAGGCAGCCCTGCTCGACAAACTTCAAGGGCACAGCATTCATTTCGCCAACAGTTCTGTACGCGTTTCGGGCGTCCTCGCGCCCTTGCTCTCAGGTGCTGGCAATGAGGACAGGCAGCATACCGCAACTCTTATACCCAGCATTCTCCGTTCCGTAATGGGCGTATCTCTGCATGGTGCATGCTGGTATAATGAGTTATGCATTTGTAATTCATTTGTAATTGCGGCCGCTATAGACCCCATTGAAAATTATTACCCCAGTGGGTTGCTGTGACAAAAGGGGTTTGTTGCAAGACTTGTAATGTCCTTAACAGTAGACACATCGTTCCGTGTTGCGCTGTTGAAATAACTGCGCCCGGACCCGCACATCTGCGGAAGGGCTCTCCGCGACCCGGGAAAGGCCGCAATTAATATCCAACAAAAAAGCACCCAACTTGGAGAGCCTGCATGCGTTGTGTCATTCTTTATTTCTGTAAGGCAGCCCTGCTCGACAAACTTCAAGGGCACAGCATTAATTTCGCCAACAGTTCCTTACGCGTTTCGGGCGTCCTCACGCCCTTGCTCACAGGTGCTGGCAATGAGGACAGGCAGCATACCGCAACTTTTATACCCAGCATTCTCCGTTCCGTAATGGGCGTATCTCTGCATGGTGCATGCTGGTATAATGAGTTATGCATTTGTAATTCATTTGTAATTGCGGCCGCTATAGACCCCATTGAAAATTATTACCCCAGTGGGTTGCTGTGACAAAAGGGGTTTGTTGCAAGACTTGTAATGTCCTTAACAGTAGACACATCGTTCCGTGTTGCGCTGTTGAAATAACTGCGCCCGGACCCGCACATCCGCGGGAGGGCTCTCCGCGACCCGGGAAAGGCCGCAATTAATATCCAACAAAAAAGCACCCAACTTGGAGAGCCTGCATGCGTTGTGTCATTCTTTATTTCTGTATGGCAGCCCTGCTCGACAAATTTCAAGGGCACAGCATTCATTTCGCCAACAGTTCTTTACGCGTTTCGGGCGTCCTCGCGCCCTTGCTCACAGGTGCTGGCAATGAGGACAGGCAGCATACCGCAACTCTTATACCCAGCATTCTCCGTTCCGTAATGGGCGTATCTCTGCATGGTGCATGCTGGTATAATGAGTTATGCATTTGTAATTCATTTGTAATTGCGGCCGCTATAGACCCCATTGAAAATTATTACCCCAGTGGGTTGCTGTGACAAAAGGGGTTTGTTGCAAGACTTGTAATGTCCTTAACAGTAGACACATCGTTCCGTGTTGCGCTGTAGAAATAACTGCGCCCGGACCCGCACATCCGCGGGAGGGCTCTCCGCGACCCGGGAAAGGCCGCAATTAATATCCAACAAAAAAGCACCCAACTTGGAGAGCCTGCATGCGTTGTGTCATTCTTTATTTCTGTAAGGCAGCCCTGCTCGACAAACTTCAAGGGCACAGCATTCATTTCGCCAACAGTTCCTTACGCGTTTCGGGTGTCCTCGCGCCCTTGCTGACAGGTGCTGGCAATGAGGACAGGCAGCATACCGCAACTCTTATACCCAGCATTCTCCGTTCCGTAATGGGCGTATCTCTGCATGGTGCATGCTGGTATAATGAGTTATGCATTTGTAATTCATTTGTAATTGCGGCCGCTATAGACCCCATTGAAAATTATTACCCCAGTGGGTTGCTGTGACAAAAGGGGTTTGTTGCAAGACTTGTAATGTCCTTAACAGTAGACACATCGTTCCGTGTTGCGCTGTTGAAATAACTGCGCCCGGACCCGCACATCCGCGGGAGGGCTCTCCGCGACCCGGGAAAGGCCGCAATTAATATCCAACAAAAAAGCACCCAACTTGGAGAGCCTGCATGCGTTGTGTCATTCTTTATTTCTGTAAGGCAGCCCTGCTCGACAAACTTCAAGGGCACAGCATTCATTTCGCCAACAGTTCCTTACGCGTTTCGGGCGTCCTCGCGCCCTTGCTCACAGGTGCTGGCAATAAGGACAGGCAGCATACCGCAACTTTTATACCCAGCATTCTCCGTTCCGTAATGGGCGTATCTCTGCATGGTGCATGCTGGTATAATGAGCTATGCATTTGTAATTCATTTGTAATTGCGGCCGCTATAGACCCCATTGAAAATTATTACCCCAGTGGGTTGCTGTGACAAAAGGGGTTTGTTGCAAGACTTGTAATGTCCTTAACAGTAGACACATCGTTCCGTGTTGCGCTGTTGAAATAACTGCGCCCGGACCCGCACATCCGCGGGAGGGCTCTCCGCGACCCGGGAAAGGCCGCAATTAATATCCAACAAAAAAGCACCCAACTTGGAGAGCCTGCATGCGTTGTGTCATTCTTTATTTCTGTACGGCAGCCCTGCTCGACAAACTTCAAGGGCACAGCATTCATTTCGCCAACAGTTCTTTACGCGTTTCAGGCGTCCTCGCGCCCTTGCTCACAGGTGCTGGCAATGAGGACAGGCAGCATACCGCAACTCTTATACCCAGCATTCTCCGTTCCGTAATGGGCGTATCTCTGCATGGTGCATGCTGGTATAATGAGTTTTGCATTTGTAATTCATTTGTAATTGCGGCCGCTATAGACCCCATTGAAAATTATTACCCCAGTTGGTTGCTGTGACAAAAGGGGTTTGTTGCAAGACTTGTAATGTCCTTAACAGTAGACACATCGTTACGTGTTGCGCTGTTGAAATAACTGCGCCCGGACCCGCACATCCGCGGGAGGGCTCTCTGCGACCCGGGAAAGGCCGCAATTAATATCCAACAAAAAAGCACCCAACTTGGAAAGCCTGCATGCGTTGTGTCATTCTTTATTTCTGTAAGGCAGCCCTGCTCGACAAACTTCAAGGGCACAGCATTCATTTCGCCAACAGTTCTTTACGCGTTTCGGGCGTCCTCGCGCCCTTGCTCACAGGTGCTGGCAATGAGGACAGGCAGCATACCGCAACTCTTATACCCAGCATTCTCCGTTCCGTAATGGGCGTATCTCTGCATGGTGCATGCTGGTATAATGAGTTATGCATTTGTAATTCATTTGTAATTGCGGCCGCTATAGACCCCATTGAAAATTATTACCCCAGTGGGTTGCAGTGACAAAAGGGGTTTGTTGCAAGACTTGTAATGTCCTTAACAGTAGACACATCGTTCCGTGTTGCGCTGTTGAAATAACTGCGCCCGGACCTGCACATCCGCGGGAGGGCTCCCCGCGACCCGGGAAAGGCCGCAATTAATATCCAACAAAAAAGCACCCAACTTGGAGAGCCTGCATGCGTTGTGTCATTCTTTATTTCTGTAAGGCAGCCCTGCTCGACAAACTTCAAGGGCACAGCATTCATTTCGCCAACAGTTCCTTACGCGTTTCGGGCGTCCTCGCGCCCTTGCTCACAGGTACTGGCAATGAGGACAGGCAGCATACCGCAACTCTTATACCCAGCATTCTCCGTTCCGTAATGGGCGTATCTCTGCATGGTGCATGCTGGTATAATGAGTTATGCATTTGTAATTCATTTGTAATTGCGGCCGCTATAGACCCCATTGAAAATTATTACCCCAGTGGGTTGCTGTGACAAAAGGGGTTTGTTGCAAGACTTGTAATGTCCTTAACAGTAGACACATCGTTCCGTGTTGCGCTGTTGAAATAACTGCGCCCGGACCCGCACATCCGCGGGAGGGCTCTCCGCGACCCGGGAAAGGCCGCAATTAATATCCAACAAAAAAGCACCCAACTTGGAGAGCCTGCATGCGTTGTGTCATTCTTTATTTCTGTAATGCAGCCCTGCTCGACAAACTTCAAGGGCACAACATTCATTTCGCCAACAGTTCCTTACGCGTTTCGGGCGTCCTCGCGCCCTTGCTCACAGGTGCTGGCAATGAGGACAGGCAGCATACCGCAACTTTTATACCCAGCATTCTCCGTTCCGTAATGGGCGTATCTCTGCATGGTGCATGCTGGTATAATGAGTTATGCATTTGTAATTCATTTGTAATTGCGGCCGCTATAGACCCCATTGAAAATTATTACCCCAGTGGGTTGCTGTGACAAAAGGGGTTTGTTGCAAGACTTGTAATGTCCTTAACAGTAGACACATCGTTCCGTGTTGCGCTGTTGAAATAACTGCGCCCAGACCCGCATATCCGCGGGAGGGCTCTCCGCGACCCGGGAAAGGCCGCAATTAATATCCAACAAAAAAGCACCCAACTTGGAGAGCCTGCATGCGTTGTGTCATTCTTTATTTCTGTATGGCAGCCCTGCTCGACAAACTTCAAGGGCACAGCATTCATTTCGCCAACAGTTCTTTACGCGTTTCGGGCGTCCTCGCGCCCTTGCTCACAGGTGCTGGCAATGAGGACAGGCAGCATACCGCAACTCTTGTACCCAGCATTCTCCGTTCCGTAAT
The DNA here is from genome assembly GCF_964204655.1 of Triturus cristatus. Classification (NCBI taxonomy): domain Eukaryota; kingdom Metazoa; phylum Chordata; class Amphibia; order Caudata; family Salamandridae; genus Triturus; species Triturus cristatus. Next base: position 703,917,534 of record NC_140579.1, on the reverse strand, counting down.
GGGCGTATCTCTGCATGGTGCATGCTGGTATAATGAGTTTTGCATTTGTAATTCATTTGTAATTGCGGCCGCTATAGACCCCATTGAAAATTATTACCCCAGTGGGTTGCTGTGACAAAAGGGGTTTGTTGCAAGACTTGTAATGTCCTTAACAGTAGACACATCGTTCCGTGTTGCGCTGTTGAAATAACTGCGCCCGGACCCGCACATCCGCGGGAGGGCTCTCTGCGACCCGGGAAAGGCCGCAATTAATATCCAACAAAAAAGCACCCAACTTGGAAAGCCTGCATGCGTTGTGTCATTCTTTATTTCTGTAAGGCAGCCCTGCTCGACAAACTTCAAGGGCACAGCATTCATTTCGCCAACAGTTCTGTACGCGTTTCGGGCGTCCTCGCGCCCTTGCTCTCAGGTGCTGGCAATGAGGACAGGCAGCATACCGCAACTCTTATACCCAGCATTCTCCGTTCCGTAATGGGCGTATCTCTGCATGGTGCATGCTGGTATAATGAGTTATGCATTTGTAATTCATTTGTAATTGCGGCCGCTATAGACCCCATTGAAAATTATTACCCCAGTGGGTTGCAGTGACAAAAGGGGTTTGTTGCAAGACTTGTAATGTCCTTAACAGTAGACACATCGTTCCGTGTTGCGCTGTTGAAATAACTGCGCCCGGACCCGCACATCCGCGGGAGGGCTCCCCGCGACCCGGGAAAGGCCGCAATTAATATCCAACAAAAAAGCACCCAACTTGGAGAGCCTGCATGCGTTGTGTCATTCTTTATTTCTGTAAGGCAGCCCTGCTCGACAAACTTCAAGGGCACAGCATTCATTTCGCCAACAGTTCCTTACGCGTTTCGGGCGTCCTCGCGCCCTTGCTCACAGGTACTGGCAATGAGGACAGGCAGCATACCGCAACTCTTATACCCAGCATTCTCCGTTCCGTAATGGGCGTATCTCTGCATGGTGCATGCTGGTATAATGAGTTATGCATTTGTAATTCATTTGTAATTGCGGCCGCTATAGACCCCATTGAAAATTATTACCCCAGTGGGTTGCTGTGACAAAAGGGGTTTGTTGCAAGACTTGTAATGTCCTTAACAGTAGACACATCGTTCCGTGTTGCGCTGTTGAAATAACTGCGCCCGGAACCGCACATCCGTGGGAGGGCTCTCCGCGACCCGGGAAAGGCCGCAATTAATATCCAACAAAAAAGCACCCAACTTGGAGAGCCTGCATGCGTTGTGTCATTCTTTATTTCTGTAAGGCAGCCCTGCTCGACAAACTTCAAGGGCACAGCATTCATTTCGCCAACAGTTCCTTACGCGTTTCGGGTGTCCTCGCGCCCTTGCTGACAGGTGCTGGCAATGAGGACAGGCAGCATACCGCAACTCTTATACCCAGCATTCTCCGTTCCGTAATGGGCGTATCTCTGCATGGTGCATGCTGGTATAATGAGTTATGCATTTGTAATTCATTTGTAATTGCGGCCGCTATAGACCCCATTGAAAATTATTACCCCAGTGGGTTGCTGTGACAAAAGGGGTTTGTTGCAAGACTTGTAATGTCCTTAACAGTAGACACATCGTTCCGTGTTGCGCTATTGAAATAACTGCGCCCGGACCCGCACATCCGCGGGAGGGCTCTCCGCGACCCGGGAAAGGCCGCAATTAATATCCAACAAAAAAGCACCCAACTTGGAGAGCCTGCATGCGTTGTGTCATTCTTTATTTCTGTAAGGCAGCCCTGCTCGACAAACTTCAAGGGCACAGCATTCATTTCGCCAACAGTTCCTTACACGTTTCGGGCGTCCTCGCGCCCTTGCTCACAGGTGCTGGCAATAAGGACAGGCAGCATACCGCAACTTTTATACCCAGCATTCTCCGTTCCGTAATGGGCGTATCTCTGCATGGTGCATGCTGGTATAATGAGCTATGCATTTTTAATTCATTTGTAATTGCGGCCGCTATAGACCCCATTGAAAATTATTACCCCAGTGGGTTGCTGTGACAAAAGGGGTTTGTTGCAAGACTTGTAATGTCCTTAACAGTAGACACATCGTTCCGTGTTGCGCTGTTGAAATAACTGCGCCCGGACCCGCACATCCGCGGGAGGGCTCTCCGCGACCCGGGAAAGGCCGCAATTAATATCCAACAAAAAAGCACCCAACTTGGAAAGCCTGCATGCGTTGTGTCATTCTTTATTTCTGTAAGGCAGCCCTGCTCGACAAACTTCAAGGGCACAGCATTCATTTCGCCAACAGTTCTTTACGCGTTTCGGGCGTCCTCGCGCCCTTGCTCACAGGTGCTGGCAATGAGGACAGGCAGCATACCGCAACTCTTATACCCAGCATTCTCCGTTCCGTAATGGGCGTATCTCTGCATGGTGCATGCTGGTATAATGAGTTATGCATTTGTAATTCATTTGTAATTGCGGCCGCTATAGACCCCATTGAAAATTATTACCCCAGTGGGTTGCAGTGACAAAAGGGGTTTGTTGCAAGACTTGTAATGTCCTTAACAGTAGACACATCGTTCCGTGTTGCGCTGTTGAAATAACTGCGCCCGGACCCGCACATCCGCGGGAGGGCTCCCCGCGACCCGGGAAAGGCCGCAATTAATATCCAACAAAAAAGCACCCAACTTGGAGAGCCTGCATGCGTTGTGTCATTCTTTATTTCTGTAAGGCAGCCCTGCTCGACAAACTTCAAGGGCACATCATTCATTTCGCCAACAGTTCCTTACGCGTTTCGGGTGTCCTCGCGCCCTTGCTGACAGGTGCTGGCAATGAGGACAGGCAGCATACCGCAACTCTTATACCCAGCATTCTCCGTTCCGTAATGGGCGTATCTCTGCATGGTGCATGCTGGTATAATGAGTTATGCATTTGTAATTCATTTGTAATTGCGGCCGCTATAGACCCCATTGAAAATTATTACCCCAGTGGGTTGCTGTGACAAAAGGGGTTTGTTGCAAGACTTGTAATGTCCTTAACAGTAGGCACATCGTTCCGTGTTGCGCTGTTGAAATAACTGCGCCCGGACCCGCACATCCGCGGGAGGGCTCTCCGCGACCCGGGAAAGGCCGCAATTAATATCCAACAAAAAAGCACCCAACTTGGAGAGCCTGCATGCGTTGTGTCATTCTTTATTTCTGTACGGCAGCCCTGCTCGACAAACTTGAAGGGCACAGCATTCATTTCGCCAACAGTTCTTTACGCGTTTCGGGCGTCCTCGCGCCCTTGCTCACAGGTGCTGGCAATGAGGACAGGCAGCATACCGCAACTCTTATACCCAGCATTCTCTGTTCCGTAATGGGCGTATCTCTGCATGGTGCATGCTGGTATAATGAGTTTTGCATTTGTAATTCATTTGTAATTGCGGCCGCTATAGACCCCATTAAAAATTATTACCCCAGTGGGTTGCTGTGACAAAAGGGGTTTGTTGCAAGACTTGTAATGTCCTTAACAGTGGACACATCGTTCCGTGTTGCGCTGTTGAAATAACTGCGCCCGGAACCGCACATCCGCGGGAGGGCTCTCCGCGACCCGGGAAAGGCCGCAATTAATATCCAACAAAAAAGCACCCAACTTGGAGAGCCTGCATGCGTTGTGTCATTCTTTATTTCTGTAAGGCAGCCCTGCTCGACAAACTTCAAGGGCACAGCATTCATTTCGCCAACAGTTCCTTACGCGTTTCGGGTGTCCTCGCGCCCTTGCTGACAGGTGCTGGCAATGAGGACAGGCAGCATACCGCAACTCTTATACCCAGCCTTCTCCGTTCCGTAATGGGCGTATCTCTGCATGGTGCATGCTGGTATAATGAGTTATGCATTTGTAATTCATTTGTAATTGCGGCCGCTATAGACCCCATTGAAAATTATTACCCCAGTGGGTTGCTGTGACAAAAGGGGTTTGTTGCAAGACTTGTAATGTCCTTAACAGTAGACACATCGTTCCGTGTTGCGCTGTTGAAATAACTGCGCCCGGACCCGCACATCCGCGGGAGGGCTCTCCGCGACCCGGGAAAGGCCGCAATTAATATCCAACAAAAAAGCACCCAACTTGGAGAGCCTGCATGCGTTGTGTCATTCTTTATTTCTGTAAGGCAGCCCTGCTCGACAAACTTCAAGGGCACAGCATTCATTTCGCCAACAGTTCCTTACGCGTTTCGGGCGTCCTCGCGCCCTTGCTCACAGGTGCTGGCAATAAGGACAGGCAGCATACCGCAACTTTTATACCCAGCATTCTCCATTCCGTAATGGGCGTATCTCTGCATGGTGCATGCTGGTATAATGAGCTATGCATTTGTAATTCATTTGTAATTGCGGCCGCTATAGACCCCATTGAAAATTATTACCCCAGTGGGTTGCTGTGACAAAAGGGGTTTGTTGCAAGACTTGTAATGTCCTTAACAGTAGACACATCGTTCCGTGTTGCGCTGTTGAAATAACTGCGCCCGGACCCGCACATCCGCGGGAGGGCTCTCCGCGACCCGGGAAAGGCCGCAATAATATCCAACAAAAAAGCACCCAACTTGGAGAGCCTGCATGCGTTGTATCATTCTTTATTTCTGTACGGCAGCCCTGCTCGACAAACTTCAAGGGCACAGCATTCATTTCGCCAACACTTCTTTACGCGTTTCGGGCGTCCTCGCGCCCTTGCTCACAGGTGCTGGCAATGAGGACAGGCAGCATACCGCAACTCTTATACCCAGCATTCTCCGTTCCGTAATGGGCGTATCTCTGCATGGTGCATGCTGGTATAATGAGTTTTGCATTTGTAATTCATTTGTAATTGCGGCCGCTATAGACCCCATTGAAAATTATTACCCCAGTGGGTTGCTGTGACAAAAGGGGTTTGTTGCAAGACTTGTAATGTCCTTAACAGTAGACACATCGTTCCGTGTTGCGCTGTTGAAATAACTGAGCCCGGACCCGCACATCCGCGGGAGGGCTCTCTGCGACCCGGGAAGGGCCGCAATTAATATCCAACAAAAAAGCACCCAACTTGGAAAGCCTGCATGCGTTGTGTCATTCTTTATTTCTGTAAGGCAGCCCTGCTCGACAAACTTCAAGGGCACAGCATTCATTTCGCCAACAGTTCTTTACGCGTTTCGGGCGTCCTCGCGCCCTTGCTCACAGGTGCTGGCAATGAGGACAGGCAGCATACCGCAACTCTTATACCCAGCATTCTCCGTTCCGTAATGGGCGTATCTCTGCATGGTGCATGCTGGTATAATGAGTTATGCATTTGTAATTCATTTGTAATTGCGGCCGCTATAGACCCCATTGAAAATTATTACCCCAGTGGGTTGCAGTGACAAAAGGGGTTTGTTGCAAGACTTGTAATGTCCTCAACAGTAGACACATCGTTCCGTGTTGCGCTGTTGAAATAACTGCGCCCGGACCCGCACATCCGCGGGAGGGCTCCCCGCGACCCGGGAAAGGCCGCAATTAATATCCAACAAAAAAGCACCCAACTTGGAGAGCCTGCATGCGTTGTGTCATTCTTTATTTCTGTAAGGCAGCCCTGCTCGACAAACTTCAAGGGCACAGCATTCATTTCGCCAACAGCTCCTTACGCGTTTCGGGTGTCCTCGCGCCCTTGCTGACAGGTGCTGGCAATGAGGACAGGCAGCATACCGCAACTCTTATACCCAGCATTCTCCGTTCCGTAATGGGCGTATCTCTGCATGGTGCATGCTGGTATAATGAGTTATGCATTTGTAATTCATTTGTAATTGCGGCCGCTATAGACCCCATTGAAAATTATTACCCCAGTGGGTTGCTGTGACAAAAGGGGTTTGTTGCAAGACTTGTAATGTCCTTAACAGTAGACACATCGTTCCGTGTTGCGCTGTTGAAATAACTGCGCCCGGACCCGCTCATCCGCGGGAGGGCTCTCCGCGACCCGGGAAAGGCCGCAATTAATATCCAACAAAAAAGCACCCAACTTGGAGAGCCTGCATGCGTTGTGTCATTCTTTATTTCTGTAAGGCAGCCCTGCTCGACAAACTTCAAGGGCACAGCATTAATTTCGCCAACAGTTCCTTACGCGTTTCGGGCGTCCTCGCGCCCTTGCTCACAGGTGCTGGCAATAAGGACAGGCAGCATACCGCAACTTTTATACCCAGCATTCTCCATTCCGTAATGGGCGTATCTCTGCATGGTGCATGCTGGTATAATGAGCTATGCATTTGTAATTCATTTGTAATTGCGGCCGCTATAGACCCCATTGAAAATTATTACCCCAGTGGGTTGCTGTGACAAAAGGGGTTTGTTGCAAGACTTGTAATGTCCTTAACAGTAGACACATCGTTCCGTGTTGCGCTGTTGAAATAACTGCGCCCGGACCCGCACATCCGCGGGAGGGCTCTCCGCGACCCGGGAAAGGCCGCAATTAATATCCAACAAAAAAGCACCCAACTTGGAGAGCCTGCATGCGTTGTGTCATTCTTTATTTCTGTACGGCAGCCCTGCTCGACAAACTTCAAGGGCACAGCATTCATTTCGCCAACAGTTCTTTACGCGTTTCGGGCGTCCTCGCGCCCTTGCTCACAGGTGCTGGCAATGAGGACAGGCAGCATACCGCAACTCTTATACCCAGCATTCTCCGTTCCGTAATGGGCGTATCTCTGCATGGTGCATGCTGGTATAATGAGTTTTGCATTTGTAATTCATTTGTAATTGCGGCCGCTATAGACCCCATTGAAAATTATTACCCCAGTGGGTTGCTGTGACAAAAGGGGTTTGTTGCAAGACTTGTAATGTCCTTAACAGTAGACACATCGTTCCGTGTTGCGCTGTTGAAATAACTGCGCCCGGACCCGCACATCCGCGGGAGGGCTCTCTGCGACCCGGGAAAGGCCGCAATTAATATCCAACAAAAAAGCACCCAACTTGGAAAGCCTGCATGCGTTGTGTCATTCTTTATTTCTGTAAGGCAGCCCTGCTCGACAAACTTCAAGGGCACAGCATTCATTTCGCCAACAGTTCTTTACGCGTTTCGGGCGTCCTCGCGCCCTTGCTCACAGGTGCTGGCAATGAGGACAGGCAGCATACCGCAACTCTTATACCCAGCATTCTCCGTTCCGTAATGGGCGTATCTCTGCATGGTGCATGCTGGTATAATGAGTTATGCATTTGTAATTCATTTGTAATTGCGGCCGCTATAGACCCCATTGAAAATTATTACCCCAGTGGGTTGCAGTGACAAAAGGGGTTTGTTGCAAGACTTGTAATGTCCTTAACAGTAGACACATCGTTCCGTGTTGCGCTGTTGAAATAACAGCGCCCGGACCCGCACATCCGCGGGAGGGCTCCCCGCGACCCGGGAAAGGCCGCAATTAATATCCAACAAAAAAGCACCCAACTTGGAGAGCCTGCATGCGTTGTGTCATTCTTTATTTCTGTAAGGCAGCCCTGCTCGACAAACTTCAAGGGCACAGCATTCATTTCGCCAACAGTTCCTTACGCGTTTCGGGTGTCCTCGCGCCCTTGCTGACAGGTGCTGGCAATGAGGACAGGCAGCATACCGCAACTCTTATACCCAGCATTCTCCGTTCCGTAATGGGCGTATCTCTGCATGGTGCATGCTGGTATAATGAGTTATGCATTTGTAATTCATTTGTAATTGCGGCCGCTATAGACCCCATTGAAAATTATTACCCCAGTGGGTTGCTGTGACAAAAGGGGTTTGTTGCAAGACTTGTAATGTCCTTAACAGTAGACACATCGTTCCGTGTTGCGCTGTTGAAATAACTGCGCCCGGACCCGCACATCCGCGGAAGGGCTCTCCGCGACCCGGGAAAGGCCGCAATTAATATCCAACAAAAAAGCACCCAACTTGGAGAGCCTGCATGCGTTGTGTCATTCTTTATTTCTGTAAGGCAGCCCTGCTCGACAAACTTCAAGGGCACAGCATTAATTTCGCCAACAGTTCCTTACGCGTTTCGGGCGTCCTCGCGCCCTTGCTCACAGGTGCTGGCAATGAGGACAGGCAGCATACCGCAACTCTTATACCCAGCATTCTCCGTTCCGTAATGGGCGTATCTCTGCATGGTGCATGCTGGTATAATGAGTTATGCATTTGTAATTCATTTGTAATTGCGGCCGCTATAGACCCCATTGAAAATTATTACCCCAGTGGGTTGCAGTGACAAAAGGGGTTTGTTGCAAGACTTGTAATGTCCTTAACAGTAGACACATCGTTCCGTGTTGCGCTGTTGAAATAACTGCGCCCGGACCCGCACATCCGCGGGAGGGCTCCCTGCGACCCGGGAAAGGCCGCAATTAATATCCAACAAAAAAGCACCCAACTTGGAAAGCCTGCATGCGTTGTGTCATTCTTTATTTCTGTAAGGCAGCCCTGCTCGACAAACTTCAAGGGCACAGCATTCATTTCGCCAACAGTTCTGTACGCGTTTCGGGCGTCCTCGCGCCCTTGCTCTCAGGTGCTGGCAATGAGGACAGGCAGCATACCGCAACTCTTATACCCAGCATTCTCCGTTCCGTAATGGGCGTATCTCTGCATGGTGCATGCTGGTATAATGAGTTATGCATTTGTAATTCATTTGTAATTGCGGCCGCTATAGACCCCATTGAAAATTATTACCCCAGTGGGTTGCTGTGACAAAAGGGGTTTGTTGCAAGACTTGTAATGTCCTTAACAGTAGACACATCGTTCCGTGTTGCGCTGTTGAAATAACTGCGCCCGGACCCGCACATCTGCGGAAGGGCTCTCCGCGACCCGGGAAAGGCCGCAATTAATATCCAACAAAAAAGCACCCAACTTGGAGAGCCTGCATGCGTTGTGTCATTCTTTATTTCTGTAAGGCAGCCCTGCTCGACAAACTTCAAGGGCACAGCATTAATTTCGCCAACAGTTCCTTACGCGTTTCGGGCGTCCTCGCGCCCTTGCTCACAGGTGCTGGCAATGAGGACAGGCAGCATACCGCAACTTTTATACCCAGCATTCTCCGTTCCGTAATGGGCGTATCTCTGCATGGTGCATGCTGGTATAATGAGTTATGCATTTGTAATTCATTTGTAATTGCGGCCGCTATAGACCCCATTGAAAATTATTACCCCAGTGGGTTGCTGTGACAAAAGGGGTTTGTTGCAAGACTTGTAATGTCCTTAACAGTAGACACATCGTTCCGTGTTGCGCTGTTGAAATAACTGCGCCCGGACCCGCACATCCGCGGGAGGGCTCTCCGCGACCCGGGAAAGGCCGCAATTAATATCCAACAAAAAAGCACCCAACTTGGAGAGCCTGCATGCGTTGTGTCATTCTTTATTTCTGTATGGCAGCCCTGCTCGACAAATTTCAAGGGCACAGCATTCATTTCGCCAACAGTTCTTTACGCGTTTCGGGCGTCCTCGCGCCCTTGCTCACAGGTGCTGGCAATGAGGACAGGCAGCATACCGCAACTCTTATACCCAGCATTCTCCCTTCCGTAATGGGCGTATCTCTGCATGGTGCATGCTGGTATAATGAGTTATGCATTTGTAATTCATTTGTAATTGCGGCCGCTATAGACCCCATTGAAAATTATTACCCCAGTGGGTTGCTGTGACAAAAGGGGTTTGTTGCAAGACTTGTAATGTCCTTAACAGTAGACACATCGTTCCGTGTTGCGCTGTAGAAATAACTGCGCCCGGACCCGCACATCCGCGGGAGGGCTCTCCGCGACCCGGGAAAGGCCGCAATTAATATCCAACAAAAAAGCACCCAACTTGGAGAGCCTGCATGCGTTGTGTCATTCTTTATTTCTGTAAGGCAGCCCTGCTCGACAAACTTCAAGGGCACAGCATTCATTTCGCCAACAGTTCCTTACGCGTTTCGGGTGTCCTCGCGCCCTTGCTGACAGGTGCTGGCAATGAGGACAGGCAGCATACCGCAACTCTTATACCCAGCATTCTCCGTTCCGTAATGGGCGTATCTCTGCATGGTGCATGCTGGTATAATGAGTTATGCATTTGTAATTCATTTGTAATTGCGGCCGCTATAGACCCCATTGAAAATTATTACCCCAGTGGGTTGCTGTGACAAAAGGGGTTTGTTGCAAGACTTGTAATGTCCTTAACAGTAGACACATCGTTCCGTGTTGCGCTGTTGAAATAACTGCGCCCGGACCCGCACATCCGCGGGAGGGCTCTCCGCGACCCGGGAAAGGCCGCAATTAATATCCAACAAAAAAGCACCCAACTTGGAGAGCCTGCATGCGTTGTGTCATTCTTTATTTCTGTAAGGCAGCCCTGCTCGACAAACTTCAAGGGCACAGCATTCATTTCGCCAACAGTTCCTTACGCGTTTCGGGCGTCCTCGCGCCCTTGCTCTCCGCGACCCGGGAAAGGCCGCAATTAATATCCAACAAAAAAGCACCCAACTTGGAGAGCCTGCATGCGTTGTGTCATTCTTTATTTCTGTAATGCAGCCCTGCTCGACAAACTTCAAGGGCACAACATTCATTTCGCCAACAGTTCCTTACGCGTTTCGGGCGTCCTCGCGCCCTTGCTCACAGGTGCTGGCAATGAGGACAGGCAGCATACCGCAACTTTTATACCCAGCATTCTCCGTTCCGTAATGGGCGTATCTCTGCATGGTGCATGCTGGTATAATGAGTTATGCATTTGTAATTCATTTGTAATTGCGGCCGCTATAGACCCCATTGAAAATTATTACCCCAGTGGGTTGCTGTGACAAAAGGGGTTTGTTGCAAGACTTGTAATGTCCTTAACAGTAGACACATCGTTCCGTGTTGCGCTGTTGAAATAACTGCGCCCAGACCAGCATATCCGCGGGAGGGCTCTCCGCGACCCGGGAAAGGCCGCAATTAATATCCAACAAAAAAGCACCCAACTTGGAAAGCCTGCATGCGTTGTGTCATTCTTTATTTCTGTAAGGCAGCCCTGCTCGACAAACTTCAAGGGCACAGCATTCATTTCGCCAACAGTTCCTTACGCGTTTCGGGCGTCCTCGCGCCCTTGCTCACAGGTGCTGGCAATGAGGACAGGCAGCATACCGCAACTCTTATACCCAGCATTCTCCGTTCCGTAATGGGCGTATCTCTGCATGGTGCATGCTGGTATAATGAGTTATGCATTTGTAATTCATTTGTAATTGCGGCCGCTATAGACCCCATTGAAAATTATTACCCCAGTGGGTTGCTGTGACAAAAGGGGTGTGTTGCAAGACTTGTAATGTCCTTAACAGTAGACACATCGTTCCGTGTTGCGCTGTTGAAATAACTGCGCCCGGACCCGCACATCCGCGGGAGGGCTCTCCGCGACCCGGGAAAGGCCGCAATTAATATCCAACAAAAAAGCACCCAACTTGGAGAGCCTGCATGCGTTGTGTCATTCTTTATTTCTGTAAGGCAGCCCTGCTCGACAAACTTCAAGGGCACAGCATTCATTTCGCCAACAGTTCCTTACGCGTTTCGGGCGTCCTCGTGCCCTTGCTCACAGGTGCTGGCAATGAGGACAGGCAGCATACCGCAACTTTTATACCCAGCATTCTCCGTTCCGTAATGGGCGTATCTCTGCATGGTGCATGCTGGTATAATGAGTTATGCATTTGTAATTCATTTGTAATTGCGGCCGCTATAGACCCCATTCAAAATTATTACCCCAGTGGGTTGCAGTGACAAAAGGGGTTTGTTGCAAGACTTGTAATGTCCTTAACAGTAGACACATCGTTCTGTGTTGCGCTGTTGAAATAAACTGCGCCTAGACCCGCACATCCGCGGGAGGGCTCTCCGCGACTCGGGAAAGGCCGCAATTAATATCCAACAAAAAAGCACCCAACTTGGAGAGCCTGCATGCGTTGTGTCATTCTTTATTTCTGTAAGGCAGCCCTGCTCGACAAACTTCAAGGGCACAGCATTCATTTCGCCAACAGTTCCTCACGCGTTTCGGGCGTCCTCGCGCCCTTGCTCACAGGTGCTGGCAATGAGGACAGGCAGCATACCGCAACTCTTATACCCAGCATTCTCCGTTCCGTAATGGGCGTATCTCTGCATGGTGCATGCTGGTATAATGAGTTATGCATTTGTAATTAATTTGTAATTGCGGCTGCTATAGACCCCATTGAAAATTATTACCCCAGTGGGTTGCTGTGACAAAAGGGGTTTGTTGCAAGACTTGTAATGTCCTTAACAGTAGACACATCGTTCCGTGTTGCGGTGTTGAAATATCTGCGCCCGGACCCGCACTTCCGCGGGAGGGCTCTCCGCGACCCGGGAAAGGCCGCAATTAATATCCAACAAAAAAGCACCCAACTTGGAGAGCCTGCATGCGTTGTGTCATTCTTTATTTCTGTAAGGCAGCCCTGCTCGACAAACTTCAAGGGCACAGCATTCATTTCGCCAACAGTTCCTTACGCGTTTCGGGCGTCCTCGCGCCCTTGCTCACAGGTACTGGCAATGAGGACAGGCAGCATACCGCAACTCTTATACCCAGCATTCTCCGTTCCGTAATGGGCGTATCTCTGCATGGTGCATGCTGGTATAATGAGTTATGCATTTGTAATTCATTTGTAATTGCGGCCGCTATAGACCCCATTGAAAATGATTACCCCAGTGGGTTGCTGTGACAAAAGGGGTTTGTTGCAAGACTTGTAATGTCCTTAACAGTAGACACATCGTTCCGTGTTGCGCTGTTGAAATAACTGCGCCCGGACCCGCACATCCGCGGGAGGGCTCTCCGCGACCCGGGAAAGGCCGCAATTAATATCCAACAAAAAAGCACCCAACTTGGAGAGCCTGCATGCGTTGTGTCATTCTTTATTTCTGTAAGGCAGCCCTGCTCGACAAACTTCAAGGGCACAGCATTCATTTCGCCAACAGTTCCTTACGCGTTTCGGGCGTCCTCGCGCCCTTGCTCACAGGTGCTGGCAATGAGGACAGGCAGCATACCACAACTCTTATACCCAGCATTCTCCGTTCCGTAATGGGCGTATCTCTGCATGGTGCATGCTGGTATAATGAGTTATGCATTTGTAATTCATTTGTAATTGCGGCCGCTATAGACCCCATTGAAAATTATTACCCCAGTGGGTTGCAGTGACAAAAGGGGTTTGTTGCAAGACTTGTAATGTCCTTAACAGTAGACACATCGTTCCGTGTTGCGCTGTTGAAATAACTGCGCCCGGACCCGCACATCCGCGGGAGGGCTCTCCGCGACCCGGGAAAGGCCGCAATTAATATCCAACAAAAAAGCACCCAGCTTGGAGAGCCTGCATGCGTTGTGTCATTCTTTATTTCTGTAAGGCAGCCCTGCTCGACAAACTTCAAGGGCACAGCATTCATTTCGCCAACAGTTCCTTACGCGTTTCGGGCGTCCTCGTGCCCTTGCTCACAGGTGCTGGCAATGAGGACAGGCAGCATACCGCAACTCTTATACCCAGCATTCTCCGTTCCGTAATGGGCGTATCTCTGCATGGTGCATGCTGGTATAATGAGTTATGCATTTGTAATTCATTTGTAATTGCGGCCGCTATAGACCCCATTGAAAATTATTACCCCAGTGGGTTGCTGTGACAAAAGGGGTTTGTTGCAAGACTTGTAATGTCCTTAACAGTAGACACATCGTTCCGTGTTGTGCTGTTGAAATAACTGCGCCAGGACCCGCACATCTGCGGGAGGGCTCTCCGCGACCCGGGAAAGGCCGCAATTAATATCCAACAAAAAAGCACCCAACTTGGAGAGCCTGCATGCGTTGTGTCATTCTTTATTTCTGTAAGGCAGCCCTGCTCGACAAACTTCAAGGGCACAGCATTCATTTCGCCAACAGTTCCTTACGCATTTCGGGCGTCCTCGGGCCCTTGCTCACAGGTGCTGGCAATGAGGACAGGCAGCATACCGCAACTCTTATACCCAGCATTCTCCGTTCCGTAATGGGCGTATCTCTGCATGGTGCATGCTGGTATAATGAGTTATGCATTTGTAATTCATTTATAATTGCGGCCGCTATAGACCCCATTGAAAATTATTACCCCAGTGCGTTGCTGTGACAAAAGGGGTTTGTTGCAAGACTTGTAATGTCCTTAACAGTAGACACATCGTTCCGTGTTGCGCTGTTGAAATAACTGCGCCCGGACCCGCACATCCGCGGGAGGGCTCTCCGCGACCCGGGAAAGGCCGCAATTAATATTCAACAAAAAAGCACCCAACTTGGAGAGCCTGCATGCGTTGTGTCACTCTTTATTTCTGTAAGGCAGCCCTGCTCGACAAACTTCAAGGGCACAGCATTCATTTCGCCAACAGTTCCTTACGCGTTTCGGGCGTCCTCGCGCCCTTGCTCACAGGTGCTGGCAATGAGGACAGGCAGCATACCGCAACTCTTATACCCAGCATTCTCCGTTCCGTAATGGGCGTATCTCTGCATGGTGCATGCTGGTATAATGAGTTATGCATTTGTAATTCATTTGTAATTGCGGCCGCTATAGACCCCATTGAAAATTATTACCCCAGTGGGTTGCTGTGACAAAAGGGGTTTGTTGCAAGACTTGTAATGTCCTTAACAGTAGACACATCGTTCCGTGTTGCGCTGTTGAAATAACTGCTTTTTTGTTGGATATTAATTGCGGCCTTTCCCGGGTCGCGGAGAGCCCTCCCGCGGATGTGCGGGTCCGGGCGCAGTTATTTCAACAGTTTGTTTTTAAAATGTGTGTCTGTGCGAACTACTTAAAATATGAACAAGTATGCAGCATAATCTCACTTTTATTCAGGAAGAAGAGGACGTTTGTGACTGTGACTCCGGGCTCACTTGGCAGAAACACCCCCTGACCCTCCACCCCCATCGCAAAATGTAATGCCCGTGAAAAGGGTAGGTGGACGCAGTGTTATATAGAACATAGTCCTGAGAGCACGATTGAAAATGAAAGCTAGATATAGTATATGGTATAAACTATGCACCAAAAAGTGTGATATAAGATGAACCGGGGCGTGAAATATAATATGCAATACATTGCAGATTCATTGGAGAGCGCGAGATAGCACAGGCACTAGCGTGTGCTATGCGATATGCGTCTTGGAGTGTAATATGCACAGGGCAGTGTTGTGTAACCTAACTAGTCTCTAAAGTTGTGATATAAAATGAGTGTAACGTTGCATATGCACTGTGACAAAGATATGAATCCCAGATTGTAATATGTATGGCATAGCGCTGTGTATTATAACATAGGCATCGAGGAAGGCACTATAAAAAGTATTACACATCCGGCGGTGTATGTGTATTTTATTAACCGTGAGGGGGGTTTCTTGCATAGTTTGGTTGAATTTTTGTCGAATCCCCTTTGAATGGCTTGGTGTGCGTGTATATTAAATGTGCCTATCAATAGCTACCCATGTTTGTATAAATAAACGACAAGGGTGTCTACTTGGAGAGTACCCACCGGCGGGGGCGCCGGGATTAGGCACGGTAGGGCGTCAGACACGTCAGAGTTTCACTAGTGGTGTAAATAAATTCCATGTGGATTCATTCTATGCATAGTCGCCTTTCAATGAATATCACGCAAATCGTCATGGTGATAGGTACGTACGGTTTGTCCAGCATGTCCTAGGTGTTTCTATAAATATATTTTTTTTTTAAATAATAAAAAACAAAGGCGGGGCCCAGGGAATGCGGTCCCCGAGGCCATAAGTGGCCTGAGGAGGGGGGCAAAGCAGCCCCCTCCTAAAGATTTTTTTTTTAAAAAGGCCATGACCCGGGGGTTGGTGTCCCCGGGGCCGATTAAGGCCATGGGAGGGCCAAATTTATTTTTTTCAACAAAACAAATTAGGGTGCAGGCCCTGGGGGATGGGGTCCCTAGGGCCAGTAAATTAGAAAAAGAAGGGGGGCCACACAGCCCTTCTTAAAAAAATAAAAAAAATAAAAGACCGGCATCGCACGAGAGGCCACGCCCCCTCCTTGCAGCACTCTGCAAACGCGCCCCCTGGCCAGTTGTAAATTGGGGAATTAATTCCCCTTCTATACTGAGGGTCCCTGAGGGCCAACTAGCCCAACATGCATCTCCAGTATGCGCCAGGGAGCTGCGTTGCAGACAGGTGTTCTGAGGCCACGCCCCTTTTTACACCTCTATGCAACGCAGCTCTGTGGCACTTACTGGAGGTACCTAGTGGGCTAGTTTGACCCTAGGGACCCTTAGGATTCAAGGGGACTTAATCTCTCAACTTAGAATGGCCACAGGGCGCGTTTACACTGTGGTGAAGGGAGGGGACGGGGCCTGAGGTGACGTGTGCAAACACGCCCTGTGGCGCGTTTTAAGTTGGGGAAATAATTCCCTTTCAATCCTGAGGGACCCTGGGGGCCAACTAGCCCACCAGGTGCTTCCAGTAAGCGCCACTGCTCTGCGTTGCAGAGAGGTGGTGCAGGCCGTGCCCCTTTTTACACCTCTCTTCAATGGCGCTTACTGGACGTACCTAGTGGGCTATTTTGCCCCTAGGGATCCTCAGGATTCAAGGGGACTTAATCTCCCAACTTAAAAAAACGCCACAGGGCGTGTTTACACAGTGGGGAAGGGAGGGGACGGGGCCTGAGGTGACGTGTGCAAACACGCCCTATGGCGCGTTTTAAGTTGGGGAAATAATTCCCCTTCAATCCTCAGGGCCCCTGGGGGCTAACTAGCCCACCAGGTGCTTCCAGTAAGCACCACTGAGCTGCGTTGCAGAGAGGTGGTCCAGGCCGTGCCACTTTTTACACCTCTCTGCAACGCAGCTCTGTGGCGCTTACTGGAGTTACCTAGTGGTCTAGTTGGACCCTAGGGACCCTCAGGATTCAAGGGGACTTAATCTCCCAACTTAAAATGGCCACAGGGCGTGTTTACACAGTGGGGGAAGTGAGGGGACAGGGCCTGAGGTGACATGTGCAAACACCCCCTGTGGCGCGTTTTAAGAGGTAGTTTTAATCCCCTGCCCTATTATATACTAGGGGCTTACAGAGGAGGTCATGCTGATCACAGGGGGACCCCAACGCATAGTGTTTCCTAGTGTATGTAGGTGTTTTCACTGTATTATGAGTGTCTTTTAACATAGCACTGGCTCTAGGACTGGTTAGTCAGACTCAGTTACCACCAGTATCCGTCTGAAAAAGTTGAGGGTACAGGATGATTTTGCAACAAGGCTTCTTTCTGCTCTTCTGTTTGTTCTTTCTGCACGTTATCCTTCTTCCTGCACTTTTCTTCGTCTTTGAGGACTTCTGTTGCTTCTTTCTGCATTTCTTTTTTTTCTTTCCGTGCTTTTTGTCCTATCTCTGTAGGCATAGTTAGAAATTAGCATTTAAAAAACCTTTGAAATTCACTGAAAAAACCATAGGTTTCAGGGGCGTTATAGTTAGCTGGACTTTTCACTCGTACAAAACCATTGAAATTACCCCGTTATAGTTAGTTCAGCTAACTATAACTCACGCGCCCGCAATGCACTGCTAATGACGTCACATATTACATCACTCATGACATGGTCAGTGACATCACTCATGACATCTCAAATGACATCACTGATGACATCATCCTTGTGATAGAGTGGCAGACCTCCTCTCCCCCTAATATAACCTTTGATACACACATTCAAAAATAGAAACTAAAATTTTCAAAACAATGGACATACCAATATCAGTTACAACAACCTATTCAGTAATTCTAAGATCCACATACACATCCACTCATTCACCAACAGTCCTATACAGTCACTCATACATGTACTCACTCATCATATGTACTCATACACCTATACATCCTGTTACACAACGCCACTCATCCATAGACTTACTCACACACATAGTCACTCATGCTAATAAAGAATCAAACAGCCATTTACTTGCATATACAGTTATACACACACCACCACACTTACTTCTACAGAAACGTACACATACTTAGTCTTTTAAACAATCACTTATAGAAACACATACTTATTCATACAGGAACTCTTTCAATCTCTCACTCTCACATATACTCACTTATATACACCAATAGTCACATATACTAGTTTAAAACATATGTAGTTACTCATAAAGACACTATTGAGACAGTCATTCACTCACTAACACACCCATGCACACACTCATCCACCCATACAGTCCTGCACACATGCTGTCTTCAACACATACAAACACATGAGTCACTCATTCATGCACCTATGCACTACGTAATACCCCCCACCGAACCATACAGACACTCAGACACTCATACTGATACTCAAAAAACCAACTAATAACCTATATAGACACTCATGTAGCTACTCACCAACCCATGCAGCCACTTATACACAAAGTGAGAGACTGATACAGATATTTACATATTTAAACATTACTCACTAAGCCATGTATTCACTAAGATACACTTAATCAGTCAGTTATACAATCAATTTTTCAAAAACAAATCATCCATTTAGACACTTATATACCCATTTATTCTTCCATCGACCTTGAGATATACATATATAAAACATATGTAATTTTCAGAAAAACACACATTCACTGGATGATGTCATCAGTGATGTCATCAGTGATGTCATTTGAGATGTCATCAGTGATGTCATGAGTGATGTAATATGTGACGTCATCAGCAGTGCATTGCGGACACGCGAGTTATAGTTAGCTGAACTAACTATAGCGGGGTAATTTCAATGGTTTTGTACGAGTGAAAAGTCCAGCTAACTATAACGCCCCTGAAACCTATGGTTTTTTCAGTGAATATATATATATATGTTCAACAAGTATCCAATAACGTGCGCTCTCAGTAACAAAGAATCCACGAGGAAGTGCGGTAAAGGGGTGTTTATTCACAACGCGTTTCAACTACAAGAGTCTTGATCACGTGAATATTGGTGCTCGTGTTACTGGCTGAATAAGTACTTATGGGCTATGAACATAAACAAGGGACCACTACACGTCATGACAAATGA
Source organism: Triturus cristatus (assembly GCF_964204655.1). NCBI lineage: Eukaryota > Metazoa > Chordata > Amphibia > Caudata > Salamandridae > Triturus > Triturus cristatus. The sequence continues at coordinate 703,898,630 of NC_140579.1, read as the reverse complement.
CTACGGCAGACATCTTTGAATGGTCTAAAACATTACTGCAATACAGTGATATAAGACGTAATGGAGGTGTAACCAAAATTGTGGCAAATGGCAACACGGTCTACTGTAGACATATAAAGGAAGCAGATTGCAACATAAATACCTTGATAGATTGTCAATTGTTACATTCACATAATAAACATAATACACAGCAGTGTTCGTCAATGTGCAGTGTGTCAATACCCACATAAATTGTTGCCTCCAAGGAAACACGTGTCACCTGACCATGTACAATTCCTCCAATACCCACGATCCACAACCATACGGATGTCAGGGAGAAATGAATAGAAATAAAAAATATAAATATAAATAACCCAGAGGAATAATCTGGGCATTCCTAACAGAAACATGGTCACCTCATGTATAATCTCGACCATCCGGTACTCCCTGTACTTTATCTTCTCCCTAAATTGCACAAAAACCCCATTGATCCTCCGGGGCACCCCATTGTGTCATCTAGAGGGAGCGTGACTGAACACGTTTCTAAGTATGTGGACTACTTCCTGAGGGATTTTGTAATGACTTTACCCAGTTATGTGAAGGACACTAAGGATTTTCTTATGAAAATTCAAGACATCCAATGGAATGAGGAGTCGTTCCTCGTCACACTTGATGTCCAATCGCTGTATACTATTATAGACCACATACAGGGGTTGGATGCATGCGAACATTTCCTGAATAAAAGACCTCTCAGACTCCGGGAACACAGCAAGATGGTGTTGGAGATGATCGAGTTTTGTCTCTCCAACAACATTTTTCTGTTCGATGGGGCCTTGCACAGGCAAACGACAGGTACCGCGATGGGTTCATGCTTTGCCCCTAGTTTCGCACATCTATTCATGGGGTGCTGGGAGGAGACAACATTGGCGAAGCCTGAACATGCACATTACCTTGAACATGTAACCACATGGATGCGGTACATAGATGATTTGTTTATCATTTGGAAAAGTAGCAGGGATGAAGCTCTTGATTTCATCGAATGTCTCAACACGAACCCCAATAACATCGTTCTCACGGGGCATGTCAGCAACATAGGGGCCGAATATCTGGATGTCAAGATTGACATCATTGACAACCAAATACGCACCACACTTTTTAGAAAGGCCACTGCAGGCAACAGCATCCTCCACGCACTTAGTAGTCATCCTGAGACCCTGAAATGGAGCATTCCCTTCGGTGAGTTGATGAGGGCGAAGAGGAATTGCAATTCAGAGGAAGCATATCTACAAGTCAGTCAGGAGATGTTTGTACGTTTTAAAGACAGGGGATACCCCAAATGGGTACTCAACAGAGCTAGAGACAGGGCCAACGGCATCTCTAGGGTTGTCACTGTATCACCCTTTCCCCCACTCTTTCACTGCATATGGATGAAGGCTGCTGGTGTTGGGGTATGGTGATCTGTTATTTACACAATGATATCATTGCTCATTCATGGACTTTCAATGTACCTGGATCATAGGGGCACTTGCCATGCACAGTTCCCATTGGAGGTTTATCTGTATTTGCTAGATGAGCAACAGTGACACACTTACCTATACAGTGACATCAGCATGGTGTTTTGTTCTGTACACGGTTCTGTGAATTTCTCACACAATATGTCCACCTGACTATGGCGTGCGGTATAATATCCCCCTGTATCCTGACAAATTTTCGCACATTAGCGTATTGATTGTATCAGAATTTCTGACTGTCTGGGGGTCGAGGTTGTGTACTCTTGCCTATAATAACTTTTTTTAAGCTCACTGGCACTTGCCTGTACGTGTTTCACATATTGTATTGAATTAGACATATATGTACATACTGTCTACAATTCATAACAGCTGGGCATTTTACCAGTATACATGATTTACGTTTGAATTGCCATTTCAAGATGTCTGCCAGGTTGACGATACAAACATGGTAACACAATTTGTTGTCCTTTGTTACTGTTTACCCCTCCAGAAAACGTTATCCTTTGCTCACTTACTTTCTTTCCTCACGTGATCAAGACTCTGCATAGAGTTGAAACGCGTTGTGTGAGGAATAAACACCTCTTTGGATATTACTCTGGACGCTGGCATTTACTGGTGACTGAGAGCGCAGCATTGAACTTTGTGGGGACATTTACGAGCCGGCGTGCTCCGCCGGCGTTTGCGCCACTCTCTAGGGTCGAGCAATCCAGCAGGAGCGATCTGTGTGTTACAATTACTGAGGATTGCAAGCTGACCGGCCCGAGTTGCAGTGCTATACACGGTGCTATATACGGATACGGACAACTTCGGTTAAGGTAAGCCCCGCCGCCCGCTCTGTCTGCCCCTTAGGGGCGAGGGTAGGTTTCCCTGTGTGGGGGCTCCGATCCTTCCCTGGGAAGCAGCAGGGGCCTGAGGGTTGCCGCACGCCAGGTTGGGTGTCCGTTGGGGTTTTCAAGCTGAGCGGGAGCGGAAAATACACTTGTCGTAATTATATCTATCCGCCAGTCCACCCCAGCGCCTCATTGGACTGATTTCCGACAGCACTCACGGGGCAAGAGGAACCTGCTATTCCAGCAGGGGTGCCCATTAATATCCAGTTCCCTTTGACACTAACTATCACTGTAGGGGTGTGACACTGACATGGAAGAGGAAGACGCAAGGAGAGCGGCCGTGCAGGCCATGTTCGCCAAAAGACAACCTAAGGCTGCCACAGGAGGGGCAACAGGCATAAAATTACAAACAGATGACAAATTGCGCAAGCTGGAGAAGCTTAAAAGACTTGAAATCTCCAAGTGGTGGGAAGCGATTTCCCTACAAAATTATATAGATCAAAACATGGTACCTAGAGGTTTACGAATATTCACGACCCCCACATATGAAACTCCGAACCCTGAGATGCTAACCGAATGGTCCAACAACTCTGCATTGAGTTCCAAAAGGATGTTGGAAATCCTGGTAAAGTACGCATGGATTGATAGGGACGCAATCATGAAAGAAATACAGGACATCCTGTCTGAACTCACCAAAACAATGGATGCAGACAAATTAGACTCCACTATGAACAACATAAAGGAACGACTAAAGAAGTACGAGGATGATATCAAAGCTCGGAAGGAGAGAAAACTGGACCGGGATTATGGAGATTACGAGAGCGGGAGGATCCTAACTTTCAGTCGAAAATATGATTACCTATACAACTCCGATCAAGCGCCTCCCATCAACACTGATAATTCCTGTGGATTACAAGCATCAACCACCTCTTTGACCAGCGACACGGAATCAGATGTCTCAGCAGACACTAACACTCCGACCAACCAAATCCCTCGCCAAGTCAATTATTTAGAGGAATACCAGCACATCCGGCGGAGCCAGAGGACTATGCAAACCACCCCATCAATGACAACACGACGTCAGAGAGGCCGGGGGCAGGGCCGAGGCCGCGGCAGAGGAAACGCAAACGAAGGAACAGAAGAATCAGGGTATTCCAACGATTGAGGAAGAGGCAAGGCAAGGGGCGCAATGGGAAACAGGAGACGCCCGAGGAAGATGCACTAATCGATCTAGAGATGGTGAACAAAACTATTATTAACCTTTCCAAAAGATCTCTATCCACAATTGAAAAGCGCACCCTATGCTTAGGTCTGTCCTTTTGCCCCTCGAAACAATTTGATTACACAGGTACCAGGATTGACCTTTTTAAATTTTCTAGGAAGCTCAAACTCAAGAAGTGGCATAGACTTAAAAGATTGGACCACTCTAACTCTAATACGAATACTAGAGAGATTCCAATACATAACAACAATATGAATGTTGGTGATATTGACCCACTTATTACTATGTTGGAACTAGGTGATGAAAATGATACAAATTCTAACACCAACACCTCTCACGAACACCCTAGTAACACCATATCTACCGAAGTCAGACTCACCACCACTCAAACCTTAGAGGGTTTGGACCTTGTCACTGACTCTTCAGCACATTCGGGTTTCAAACCCAAATCTACATTTTTACCTCTGTTACCCCACGACAACATTGACACTTTTCACGATGTAGTTAGCAAGACCTTATGTACATTTAGACACAAAAAGAATCGGCATTACAAATCTAACCTGTCATCACAGCAAAGATCATTACTCAAGTCACTAGGTGAGGATACCAACATCATCATACGTCCAGCTGACAAAGGGGGAAATGTGGTGATCATGGATAGAGAAGACTACATTGCCGAGGCACAAAGACAACTATCTGACATCAGATATTACATACCCATAGACACTGCTACTTACAACAATAGCATTATCACCATTTGGGACTTGCTTACCACCTGGCGGGACAAAGGGATTTTGGTATGGGAGGAATATTGTTTTCTCAAAAATGATCACCCTATTTTACCAGTCCTATACCTATTACCCAAGATACATAAAAATTGTACTAAACCACCAGGGCGTCCACTCGTGTCATCTAGGGGATGTGTAACAGAACATGTGTCAAAGTATGTTGATCATTTCCTGCGGGGTTTTGTTAACAACTTGCCCAGTTATGTCAGGGATACAAAGGACTTTCTGGGTAAGATCAACAACTTGCAGTTAGATGACGAATGTCTATTGATTACCTTAGACGTACAATCCCTTTACACGATCATCGACCACGAACAAGGTCTTACAGCGTGTGAACACTTTCTTAACACCAGGCCCCTACACTACAGGGAACATAACAAGATGTCTGTCTAACAACATTTTTCTCTTGGACGGTACCCTGTATAGACAGACTACGGGTACCGCGATGGGTTCGTGCTTTGCGCCGAGTCTAGCGAACCTATTCATGGGCAAGTGGGAAGAAGAGATATTCACGAACCCGAATCTTGCCAAATATTTAGGACAGATAGTTATGTGGTTAAGATACATCGATGATTTGTTTCTTATCTGGAAGGGCACGGAAATCGAAGCCCTTGAATTCATTGACCAGCTTAACACCAATAACTACAATATTGTTCTTACTAGTAACATCAGTAAGAGTTCGGCTGAGTACCTTGATGTCAAGCTGGACATTGAGGGAAAATCCATACTGACGTCTCTTTACAGGAAAGCGACAGCAGGCAACAGTATCCTGCATGCTCTGAGCAGCCACCCGGATACTCTGAAGTGGAGCATCCCCTATGGTGAGCTGCTCAGAGCAAAGAGGAACTGTAACACTGAGATCTCCTATCAGCAGGAGAGTGCTAGGATGTTGGAACGCTTTAGAAACAGGGGCTATCCCAATTGGGTACTGAACAGAGCTAAAGGTAGAGCTGATTTGGTAGACAGGGATACCACTCTTTCCAACACAATCACTGATGCAGACGACACTGAGACCAGGATTATTCTGACATACAGTGCCGATTCTCGGAAGATACAAGGCATTCTCAACAAAAACTGGGATATTCTTAGAACAGACACTATCATTGGTGATCTCATTCCCAGTAGACCTAGTGTCACGTACAGGAAGGGGAGGAACTTTAGGGATCAGCTACTACATAATGATGTTACTAGGTACCCCCAGAGACAAGAACATGGTCTGAAGGGATTTTTTCCATGCGGCCATTGCAAGGCCTGCAAAAACAGCCATTTCTGTAAGAAGGTCAATTGCAATGGGATTTATAAGGAAATTACACAATTCCTAACCTGCAGCTCCACTTTTGTTATTTATGTGATTGTGTGCCCCTGCAAATTGTGGTAGATAGGCAGTACTACCTTGATGGCGAAAAAACGGGTGTTGGAACACTATCGGGCCATTACACACTCCGATGAAAAATATGCTGTGGCTCGCCATTGTAATGAAAGACATTTCTCCAATCCTGGCCTTCTAAGATTTTTTTTTTTTAGAACAAATTCCCAGTAATCCCAGGGGTGGTGATAGAGTTCTGAAACTAAGACAGAGGGAATCCAAATATATCGTAGATTTTCAGACCAAACACCCCGGGGGATTGAACCAGGATGAGGAGATGGCAGTACACCTGAAATAATGTTTGCTTGACTTCAATTGCTACTTCTACCCTCATGGATTTGAGTTTACTCTGACTCCTTGCATTTATTCATTTATTTATTTACTTGTTCGATGTACTTGTCTCGTGTATCTTTTGACCTTGGATCTCAAGACACACAGTAGGCTAGACTTGTTTAGCTCTGATCTCCAACCTCTTCCTCTATGTCTTTAACACATTAGATTATGAATAGCAATATTGTTAGATGATTTGCTGTTTCTGTGTTTTTAAGATATTAAAATTGTTTTTGTTCTGTTTCACTTTCAGGAGGGAAGGAAGGAGCCCAACCAATCACGAGCACGAGCACGTTCACGGGCTTCCTACCCTTTCCCCCACTCTTTCACTGCATATGGATGAAGGCTGCTGGTGTTGGGGTATGGTGATCTGTTATTTACACAATGATATCATTGCTCATTCATGGACTTTCAATGTACCTGGATCATAGGGGCACTTGCCATGCACAGTTCCCATTGGAGGTTTATCTGTATTTGCTAGTTGAGCAACAGTGACACACTTACCTATACAGTGACATCAGCATGGTGTTTTGTTCTGTACACGGTTCTGTGAATTTCTCACACAATATGTCCGCCTGACTATGGCGTGCGGTATAATATCCCCCTGTATCCTGACAAATTTTCGCACATTAGCGTATTGATTGTATCAGAATTTCTGACTGTCTGGGGGTCGAGGTTGTGTACTCTTGCCTATAATAACTTTTTTTAAGCTCACTGGCACTTGCCTGTACGTGTTTCACATATTGTATTGAATTAGACATATATGTACATACTGTCTACAATTCATAACAGCTGGGCATTTTACCAGTATACATGATTTACGTTTGAATTGCCATTTCAAGATGTCTGCCAGGTTGACGATACAAACATGGTAACACAATTTGTTGTCCTTTGTTACTGTTTACCCCTCCAGAAAACTTTATCCTTTGCTCACTTACTTTCTTTCCTCACGTGATCAAGACTCTGCATAGAGTTGAAACGCGTTGTGTGAGGAATAAACACCTCTTTGGATATTACTCTGGACTCTGGCATTTACTGGTGACTGAGAGCGCAGCATTGAACTTTGTGGGGACATTTACGAGCCGGCGTGCGCCGCCGGCGTTTGCGCCACCTCTCTAGGGTCGAGCAATCCAGCAGGAGCGATCTGTGTGTTATATATATATATATATATATTGGTTCAAGTTTTATATAATTTTCAAATTATAAAATAAATTATAATTATTAGTTTAATAATTGTTTTAAAGTAAAAATATATATATATATGTGTGTATTATTTATATTAGTTTAACCTTTTTAAATGTGTTCTATTTGTTGTATCTGTTAAAATGTATATTACATGTTATTTTTGTTAATTAGTTTTATTATTTTATATATTTAATATTTATTACTTTATTTTATATGTATATAAAAACCGATATTTTGTACAACTATATTTATGACATATTTTTGGGGGGATATTTTTGTACTTACCATTATAAATATAGGATGTCGATATTTTTGACATCTATATTTATAACTCGATATTGTGGTATGGGGATATTTTTGCTGTCCATATTCTGTCAGTGAATAGTGTAACGCAACCCCAAAACTGACGATTACCAGAAAGAAGGAAATGCAGTTGATTAAAAACAATCTAGCAATTCACAACTTTGCACGGTGCACACCCCCATATAGGGTTACAGCATGCATTTAAAACACCCACTTACTCAGATGCAGCACTGCTGTTGAAGGAATTATTCTGAAGGCTAAAGCAGAAACAAGAAAACCTCACATACATCTGCAGTGCAGACAGTCCCTCTGAATCAGACTCTGAAGTTGGCACATATATGGAAACATGGCATTGCAAAGGCACGGCTCTGTGTCAGCTCAGCTGGACACATGGGGCCCGATTACGATCCAGTCAGGAAGGCCCTCCCAGAGCCATCCGTAGCCTTACCTTCCGACCGACTCGTCCCAAGAGCCGGTCCATCCAAACGACGAAGTATGATGCACACAATCCTTCAATATCCGAACGACGCGTACACTCTGATTCCAGCTCCATTTTCCTAACGAGAAGGCTCCATAAACACTGAATGGAGCCATACGGTGCCATTTCATCCGGCAGGTTCTGACCGGCCAAGTATGATGCGTACTTCCTATGCGCCAAACAGGTCACCACTTCCAGCACGTCGGAGCATCCGGAAGGGGATTATTACAGCTCTGATTCACGCCACAACACGATTCCTGCGAACGAGACAGTGCAGCCATATATCCTATCCTGCATGTCATCCCTATACTCTATGCCTACGGCCAATACTACAACCCCAACCGACATGTTCGTCACAGATGGTAAGCCAGACACCTACCCCACACAAAAACGCTACTACCCTGCGAAAGGCAACATATACACAGCTTGTGAGAAACCACAGTCAATATTGGGGTGGGGTAAGTTCTTGCAGCAATGTAGAGGCAAAGGGATGGTTGATGCCTAACACTCCCACCCTTGCCCACCCTGTAGGGTAGTGGATGCCTAACACTCCCATCCTTGCCCACCCCATAGGGGGGTGGATGCCTAAGACTCCCACAGTTGTCTACCCTATGGGGGATGGATGCCTAACACTCACACCGTTGTCTACCCTAGAGGGGGGTGGATGCCTAACACTCCCACCCTTGCCCACCCCATAGGGGGGTGGATACCTAACATTTCCACCGTTGTATATCCTATAGGGGATGGATGCCTAACACTCTCACCGTTGTCTACCCTATAGAGGGGTGGATGCCTAACACTCCCAACGTTGTCTACCCAATAGGGAGATGGATGCCTAACATGCCCACTGTTGTCTACCCTATAGGGGGGTGGAAGCCTAACACTCCCATCCTTGCCCACCCTATAGGGGGGTGGATGTTTAACACTCCCACTGTTGTCTACCCTATAGGGGTGGATGCCTAACACTCCCACCATTGCCCACCCCATAGGAGGGTGGACACCTAACACTTCCAATGTTGTCTAGCCAATAGGGGGTGGATGCCTAACACTACCACCATTGTCTAACCTATTGGGGGGTGGAAGCCTAAAACTCCCATCCTTGCCCACCCCATAGGGGGGTGGATGTTTAACACTCTCACCGGTGTCTACCCTATAGGGGGGATGCCTAACACTCCCACCGTTGCCCACCCTATAGGGGGGTGGATGTCTAACACTACCAGCATTGTCATGCCAAATTTGTGTTTCGGGTGCAAACCCCCAGCAATGTTTACTTAAAATGCGTTAAGGGGGCTAACCCCCCCAGCACTGTAGTGACAAATTGGGGCCTGGGGGCTCGACCCCCCCCAGCATGGTCCAGCAATTAGGGGGTTGGGGGCTAACATCCCCAGCACTGTAGTGACAAATTTGGGCTTGTGGGGCTCAACCCCCCAGCATGGTCCAGCAATTAGGGGATTGGGAGGCTACCCCCCAGCACCGTAGTGACAAATTGGGGATGGGGGTCAAACACTAGTAGCGCTGTTGAGGCAAACATTGTTTGGGGGGTTATATACCCTCAGCCATGTGCAGCCAATCAGTGCTTTGGGGGGGCAATACTCACAGCAATGTGTAATTGTACAATTTTTAACCACAAAAGAGCTGCTCCTAAAGTGATAACCACTATAAGGTTTGAGTTATATTGTGAGTGGGGACATCTCACAAAAAGTAACGGACTGGTCTCACACACCACCTGGTATCATGCTTCATCATTGACCAGTCCTCGCCCTCTAAAGCCTTGGTTTGAAAGAGGGCGGGCATACACCTGATGACAGGGATGCACTTCTAAACTAAGTGGGGGCCCGTGTATGAGTGAGTGAGATTAAAAATCATTATAGTTCTCCTCATTGTGTTTTTTAATGTGAAAGGTAACTATATGATGTTTAAAAGCAGGTGACGTATGTGGGGGAATTAGTGTCCCCTAACCGTTGTGTTTAGAGGTTGACATGTTTCTGCCGTCTTGGCCCAGGAGGATCCAGGGCATTCATCAGGACCTAAATATGTAAATGGGGGCTCCGTTCTTACCAAAGGTGGCAAGAGTGTACCACTGTGTGGGCGTGATCACTGTCACACTCCACAATTGGATGGCTCCTAGATTCAAGCCTGTAAAAGAAAATGTAGGGAGAGAAAAAATATAGAACAACAGACCGTAGTAGTGGCGAATAACTGAACTCAATACATGCACTGATCCAGTTTCTGTGTGAGTGACTACTCATGTGACACGTGCCACTCAATTTGTGTACATGATGGAGATGCAAAGGTGAGAGAACGTGTCTCACTGTTCTTGCCCTAAAAACAAAAGCTACTGGCCCCATGGGAGGAGTGGAGGGGAAACCCCTGTTTGTCAGAACCTGTGGAAAAAACATAGATCACAGCTGGTGTGAGAATTATGGTTTTTCAAGTACAAACACACAGAACATTCATCCTCAATTGTGCTAATTGCCCCAAAGTACTTTCATTCAACCCGATCTCATTCACACCCTTACTGCCTCAAGGAAAGTTTCCTGCGTGGATCCTAGGCGACTGCTCCCGTTCCTCCCCGGTGTAGGACTGGGTGGAGAGCCATTGTGCTCACTTAAGCAAATTGGTTTTAAGTGGTGCTAATTGAAATCAGGAGCGTGGTTTCCTGTGTCCCTGGAGGGGAAGCCTGATTCATCCATGGCCGCATTGTGCACATGCTCAGTGTGAATAAACCCGGAGCACTACTTCCTGTGTCCTGAAGCGCGAGTGCCTGGTTTCAAAATGGTGGAGTTACGCACATGCTCAGATTAGAGAAGTGAAGCACGTGACGGAAATCACTGAGGAAAAGTGCGCGGTGGTCCGTGCCCTACGCGACAGGGCCTAGTTTTAAATTGGCAAAAGTACACACATGCTCTTGTGTGCTATTGGTGCATGACTGCCAAGGCACCCGATGTGGAAACGGGTGGGCGGCCAATTACTGTGATGCAAGGTGAAATTCTACCTAGATTTTTTAGCTGCCCAGAGGGGCGAGATTTTGCAGAAGCGGCCGAAGTACACATCTGCTCTGTGTGTGACTGGTGCGTGACTGCGAAGCACCCGGTGTGTGAACTGGTGAGCGGCTGATTGCCCAGAACAAAGGGGGGGGGTAATCTACCCAGAGTCTAGAGCTGCCCAGATGGGCGATGTTGTGCGTGTACTAGCGGGCAGTTTTCGGTTGGACTTGCTCTGATGCACTTGTGCAAACAGGTATTCCAAAGGAAGATCATAATTAGGGTGATAAGGGTAAGGATGTCAAATGTTGGGTATTAGCGCCGAGTGTCTGCGCTATCATTTCTATTAATGCGTTAAGCCTGGGTGAGAGATGGTTCCAGCTGGGGGAGGATGACTTTGGAGGGCATGTGGCCTATCAGCGTCACGACTTCGGCTTAGTTTAAAAGCCAGCTAAGTGTAATAATTCCAGGTAGACTCAGCCCATTTTAAGTAAACTCATTTAAGACAGGGCACTGCATGTCCGGATGGTTTCACAGTGTTGTGTGATGGTATAGCAGGTACGCTCCATCTATGTGTTAGTGTGAATTAATCTACTGGTGGTTGTTAGAGGTTTCAACGCCCCATTTGGAGTCACGGTATTTCATCGTTGAGCCCTTTGTCCCAGATTCGTAAACAGAACACCCAGCGTTGTTCTCTTACATGTAAGGCTTTAGTAAGGTCAAACTTTTGTTTGTTCATTACTTCCAGAATGGTCCATTTCAGGTCTGTGTCTTTATGGTTTTTTTCAGTGAAATAACGAGTCAGTTTGGTGTTGGTCTTTTTACACCGAATCGTGCTCCGATGTTCATTGATACGCACTTTGATTTTCCTGGTGGTCATGCCAACGTATTTGAGGTCGCATGGGTAGTTCAAGAGGTATACGATGTTCTCCGTGTTGCAATTACTGAACTCTCGCAGTTGCCAAGGGATCCCCGTTCCTATGTCTACCTCCTTGGTATTAGAAGTGAGTGCGCAGGATGTACAGTTCCCACAGGAGAAGTGGCCGACGGGCCGTGGTTGCCTCCACAGGGTTTGTTGTTCCTCTTCTCCGGTCGATGGTCTCTTTGCGTGTACTAGTTCATCGCGCAGACTCCTGTTCCTTCTAAAGGCAAATAAAGGTGGCTGCCACTGGTTTCCAGCGCTATTAAGGATGTGCCAGTTTTTCTCACGATTTTTTGTACTTTGTTCGAGATCGGAGTGTATGTTGTAACGCATACTGGTCTTTTGGTGTCTCCTTTTGTTATATCCTCTAGTAGTGACTCTCTTGGATTGTTCCTGGCACGTTTCCTTGCTCGTCTCACCGTTTTTCTCGGGTAGTGGCGTTCTAGAAGTTTATTTTCCAGTTGTTCAGCCTGCTCCTCAAAGGTTGTTGTAGTCGAGCAGTTCCGTCAGATTCGGAGGAACTGACCTACCGGGAGGTTTTGTATCAGGGCCCTAGGATGGTAGCTCTCATAGAGAGGTAAACTGTTTTTATCTGTGGTTTTGTTATGAACCTTTGTTGTGAATCCCTCTTGGGTTATGGTAATGTCTAGATCCAGAAAAACTGCGTGGTTCACATCAATCGTCTGTGTGAATCTGAGATGGGTGTCCTTGGAATTGAACCATTGGACAATTCTGTTGCCTCTTCCTTGGTTCCGTGCCATACAATCAGCACATCATCAATAAAGCGTTTCCACACCTTAAGGTGTTTCAGGAATGGATTATTAGGATTGTAAATGTGGTCTTCCTCAAATTGTTGGACACAGAGACATGCCATGCTTGGGGCAAAAGTGCTGCCCATCGAAGTACCGGTAATCTGGTGGTAGATGGGGTTTTCAAATTCAAATAAATTCTCAGTTAGTGCTAATTCAAGCACATTCCATCACAAAATGTTGGGGAGTGATGAAATTCCACTCCATGTTTAGGATAATTTGTTCCACCACTTCCGAGGTTCGTCTCTGTGGTATGCTTGTGTATAAGGCCTCTATGTCCATTGATATGAGAAGGTTCTCTGTAGGATCTATTTCCAGATCTCAGAGAAGGCTAAGGACATCCTTGGTGTCCCTAAGGTAGGAATGTGATTTTTTCACAATCGGTCTGAGGAACCAATCGCAAAACTGCGAAAGAGGTTCTAGAACTGATCGAATCTCGGATACGATGGGTCTTCCGGGTGGGGGGGTCCGGTTCTTGTGGATCTTAGGGAGCGTGTAGAATCTAGGTATCCTAGGTTCCTCATTAATAAGGAAACCCACCTCCTGTCTAGTAATCCAATCATTGGTGAGGGCCTCCTCTACCATATTTTGATTCTCGTCATGAGGGATGTGGTTGGATCAATTCTATGTATGGCGTAACTAACTGTGTCTGAGAGGAGTCTTTTACACTCTTCTTGTTACATCTCCTGGTCCATAATCACAATTGCTCCCCCTTTGTCCGCGGGTTTTATCACGAGATCGTGGTTGTTATTCAGACTTTGCAGTGCTGGGTGCTCATTTTTCGTAAGGTTTTGGAAACCCTTGGTACTCTGGAAGTTGATCCCCTTGATTTCGTTGAGTACTGCTTCTTCAAAAGCTAGTACTTGACATGAGGTGTTCTGGGCTAGTGGTTGGAATGTTGACTTCTTTCTAAGTCCTGTTGTAGTTTTTTCTTCTTCAGTCTGCTCTTCATTATCACCAAAGTAATCATGTAGCTTAAGTTTTCTGAAGAACTGTGCAAGTTCTTTGTGGAGTACAAAGGCGTTATTCTTTGGTGTAGGGACAAAACCCAGTTCCTCATCAGTAGTCAGAACATGCTTGCTGAGGTTAACAATGTTGGTTATTCCCTGCTTGATGAGGGCATGTTCGCCCTCCCTTTGCTCCTGGTCACCACCGTGGTGGGTGGTTGGTCCTCCCACTGCACCCTTGTGTTCCTTCTTTTTTGTCGGCCTCTGGCCCCGCCCCGGTATAAAAAAGGCTGGGGACCTTGTGGGAAGCCAAATCCTGGTGGAAAGTAAGGTTGTTGCCAAAAACCAAAGGGGAGTGGTGGTTGTGGTGCCATTGTTTGGCAGTAGCCCTGCTGTCTATTCTGCTGTTGTCCTGAGCTTTCATCACTGCTAGTGTCACTCCTTTCATCCCCTGAGCTGAAAGTCCAATTCAATGGAGTAGGTCTGAAGCTTTGTTTTCTGCCTGTTTGCTGTTGTGCAGGTTTGTCATAGTGTTCGTCCGTTATGTATGGATACACTGTTTCTCTACTAAACTTCTGCACATCTTTTCTCAGTTTTGTTAACTTCGATTGTGTGAGGTAGTCTTTGTACTCGGAGTGGTCATTGTTAATTTCTTCAAGTTTCTTCTTGAAGACTGATAACTGTACCGTTGCTTTTAATCTGCATTCACTTTGTTGAATTTCAACAAGGAGAGCATCAGCCAGCTGCCTGGCGGTCTTGATGATTAAAATGAGCCAATCCTTGGTACACTTCCAGACAATGCATGACCATTTAGTACGGAACTCTTTGTTGTTAAGAAACAACCTTGGTTCGTTGGTGACTATGAGTCCTCTCGGGCGGTGTTTTTTCTGAGGTACTCAGTCATAAATGCCCCATGTAGGGCCGTGCGTATCTGATCTTTCTTCTTTGTTGATAGTGCTTCCCATTCGTCAGAGTTTTTAACTGTTTGAGCTACCACAGTTTCAGCTAGCAAAGATGGTGCACTGAGGATCTCAGCTAAGATCTCATCCCCAAATGAAAGTTCGGTATCCATGGTTACAGTAGAGTGAGGTGAGATAGGGTAAGTTGATGGGCGGACTGGATCAAATTGTGATCCGTTCCTTTTTATCTGTGGGGAAAGGACTGGGGATTAACTGTATCCGTCAGTTCCTATTAGTCTGATCCTTGGGTAATCAGTACTTTTTCCTATTGTTAGGAATGTTTTTACCCCTGTTTATGTTCTCACAGCCATCAGCTTTACAAAATCAAAAACACATGAGCTCCACACTGTGTGGAGGAGGGAACAAGAGGCACAGGGTTTTAGGAGCTAGCAGCCTCCAACTATGAATGTTTAACCTCCCCCTCTAAAACCTTGGTTTGATAGAGGGCGGGCATACACCTGACGACAGGGATGCACTTCTAAACTAAGTGAGGGCCCGTGTATGAGTGAGTGAGATTAAAAATCATTATAGTTATCCTCATTGTGAAGGGTAAGAACAGTGAGACACGTGCTCTCACCTTTGCATCCCCATCATGTACACAAATTGAGTGGCACATGTCACATGAGTAGTCACTCACACAGAAACTGGATCAGTGCATGTACTGAGTTCAGTTATTCGCCACTACTACGGTCTGTTGTTATATATTTTTTCTCTCCCTACATTTTCTTTTACAGGCTTGAATTTAGGAGCCATCCAATTGTGGAGTGTGACAGTGATCACGCCCACACAGTGGTACACTCTTGCCACTTTTGGTAAGAACGGAGCCCCCATTTACATATTTAGGTCCTGATGTATGCCCTGGACCCTCCTGGGCCAAGACGGCAGAAACATGTCGACCTCTAAACACAACGGTCAGGGGACACTAATTCCCCCACATACCGTCACCTGCTTTTAAACATCATATAGTTACCTTTCACATTAAAAAACACAATGAGGATAACTATAATGATTTTTAATCTCACTCACTCATACACGTGCCCCCACTTAGTTTAGAAGTGCATCCCTGTCGTCAGGTGTATGTCCGCCCTCTATCAAACCAAGGTTTTAGAGGGCGAGGACTGGTCAATGATGAAGCATGACACCAGGTGGCGTGTGAGACCAGTCCGTTACTTTTTGTGAGATGTCCCCACTCACAATATAACTCAAACCTTATAGTGGTTATCACTTTAGGAGCAGCTCTTTTGTGGTTAAACATTCATAGTTGGAGGCTGCTAGCTCCTAAAACCCTGTGCCTCTTGTTCCCTCCTCCACACAGTGTGGAGCTCATGTGTTTTTAATTGTACAATTTGACATGTGACCATCAAAAATGCATCAACACACACATATGGGGTATGCGCACCGGAAAATACAAAGAATTCAATCCCAAACTCCATTTTAGATGAGATCCAGTCCCACACTGCGGCAGCAACGTAAACTGCCAACCCTTAGGTGTGTGTAGAGTGGAGATGTAGGAGGCCCAGGGCCAGTAGAGAAAGTAACAAAACACTTCATCCACTCAATGCCCTTCAAAGACAGTTGAAATACACGGGGGAAGATGCAGAAAGACAACCAACCAGCCACCCAGTGTAGAACAAACACAACATGTGTGGGAGTGTGGAAGTTAGCTTAGCCTGGGCTGACACACACGACGGGGGGCTGAACTCCACTGAGCCATATGTGTGTTGAGTCCACTCAGGAAGTGTTCCCTATAAGGCTTGGATTGGCAATATGGGAAATCAGGCATTGGTTGATGAGTGGGTGCATCAGAGTCACATGTGGGCCAAGCATGGGGGACCACCAAAAACTACATCAGGAGTCTGACTCACTTCCACATTTCTCTCCAGGCCACAGCACTGTGGTGCCAGTATCATGTCTGCTGATCCACTGTGATGCAAATTGTGGATGGGGCCAGACTTTGGAGCAGAATCACTGTTGCGTACTGTGTCACTTGCTTGCAATATGCTCTGTCATCTCACATACCCAAACAGGACACCCAGGGCATGGACGGTGCAGGGAGGCCACATTGGAGGAAGGGGCCTTGCCAGGAGCCAAGTCACATTATACCAGTCTAAATCCCACCCCCCTTGATCAGCAGCATCGTGCCTCATCAAATCCTCCCTTGACAGGTGGCATTGCAGAGGCCACCTTGACAGCATGGATCACTGGATGTATGACGATGAATCCATGATTTACAAGCCATCATCGTGATCCCAATACAACCATGGGTCCATGTACTGTTGTGTATGACCAAAGGGGGAATCTCAGCATCAGATAGGTACACCCAGTACGCCACATACGAGGACAAACACACATTTGATGGTGGAACAGGAGGTGTCAGATGCACACATGTATGTGACACAAAGTCACAGCATCTGTCCACCACAACACATACTCAAACCCTGCAGGTCAATAGGAGTACACATACTCACATAAGGATGACATTGTGATGAGTCTGTGTACA
This sequence comes from Triturus cristatus, assembly GCF_964204655.1. Lineage (NCBI taxonomy): Eukaryota > Metazoa > Chordata > Amphibia > Caudata > Salamandridae > Triturus > Triturus cristatus. The sequence continues at coordinate 703,881,517 of NC_140579.1, read as the reverse complement.
CTGAAGCACAGAGGAGACTGTCCCCAACACCACACAAGTACACAGACACACAAAATAGAATCATGAGCCTCCCACTACAACAAACCAGAAGTGGTTGTGTCACAGCTGTCAGCGCTACATGTTTAGACCACATTCCTACCTGCTATGGAGAAAAGCATGGACCAACAATAAATGTAGGAGACAGTCACAATGTGTGGTCTGGGGGCGTTGCACACAACTCAAGATCCTAACATGTATACTGTCAACTTGGTTGCATGTCTATCACAGCAACTCTGCATCTAGATTCAAAAGCTGCAGTATGTGCAGCTAATGACTACTGCCATTTTGCTGATGCAGAGTGTGTACAGTAGAAGATTTGGAAGACACATGAGTCACCAGATAGAGGATACAACAACAGGGTTTTGGAGGCTCAAATGCACAGCCAAATGTGTAAGAGAATCTGCCTGCACTGGTGACAACGCCGGAGGGGGGGTTCAATCTGTGGCTCACAAACACAATCCACAAAGCTAGCTAGGGAAATTGATACATCCTGTGAGGATGGTGGACATGTGCAGAATGGAATCTGCTTTGGCCACATTTGGCACTTGAACACTGTCTCAAAATCCTCAAGTCCATCTAGAAGACCTACAAATAAGACATGTTGCCCTCAGGCTCCAGGGCATGGTACAATGTACTAATTGGGAGCACTTATTGACACCTACAATGCCTCCCTTACCAAACCAGATAATATATTACAAAACTGCTGATAATGGAAACACCAATGGAATGGGGGAAAGTTTTCTGTGTCACATGTTAATTTGCTCACAGTGCAGGCTGTTGTTCTCAGCACAACCAGGGATGTCATCAAAATGAGTCCACACGGCTGGTGCCCCCACACCATGAACAGTCAAAGTCAGAAAGCCATGATTACCCACTTGTGTGTAGTCTTCTGGGAAGCACAGGGATGCATATCTGGACAAGTTGGGGCACAGGTGGCATATCAACACACATACCTGCATATTCACTTGAGGGGACCCTCTAAGCAATGTGCTGTCAGACAATGTTCCGGCATCATGTCTTAACATCAGAAGCAAACACCACCTCCATCTAAGGGCACCATCACAAGCCATTGATGACCAATCAGTGTTCACCACTGACTACAAAGTGCAACTTTCCAGTTATGCCCACACACGACTCACACAAGCCAAGGCTAGGTGGAGGCTACTCCTCCTGTGATGCCAATAGCGATTACACCCACCAGTGTCCTGACGGTGACCATCACAAAAAGCATACATGAACATACATTGGCAAAGAGCAAACTTCAGCAGAAACGTGACACAGCCACAGATTCACTCTGGCAACTCTCACTGCCCACTCACATACACATGATCTACAGATATGCATATTTCAACTTCACCACAAGTTCTGCATCAACTCAACACATCCAGTAATGATCCCTCCATCATCCATGTCACACTACATGTCTATCTTTCATAACTCACAAACACACAAGCACATTATGACCCCCTCTGGTGTATCTAGACGGAGCAGCATGTCTGCCCCATGAGCTCCAGCTCAGTACACATACCATTACAACCCAATATATACAACACCACTTGGGCGCGGGCCTCATCACATCCACACCTACACTCGCAGCACCACTCTCCATCACCATATATACAACACCTCTCAGATACATCATATGTACACAATATATAAATATTGGTCAAGCACAAATCACGACCCACACAAGATACTTATGCCAAATTACTTGAGAGGTGTGGGTGAATACATGAAGTCAAAGCACACACAGGCAAAATCCTTAATCAACATGATGTAGCCAGACAAAAGCTGGTTAGCACAACTTACATTATGTTGACAAAGCACTGGACTGGTCAGACCACAGAAACCTTACCAAACAGGAACATCTGCAGGGACTTGAGTCTTTGGAGGCAACTGTGTCTGAAGACTGAGATTCCTGATCACCTCACACACACCATGGGCTCAGGAAATGTCACAGATGAACACACTGCCATGAGGGGCATTCCCTACAGTGGAAGGCCACATGTGGCAAGCTTGTTCTTGGCAGGGGTCTACCAAGTCAGAAAGAAACTCAAACATGGCTCTGACACTTCAAAGTCACATCATACTTTAGTACTATCAGCCTGTGCACATGGGTGTGCCCAAAGTCACCACCATATACTCAAACTTCATGTGTACCCAGTTGTACCGATGAGACAGCTGACTTGTTGCACATCACAGTTCTATACTGCATGGCCTTCCTAGACGGTTGCACTCTAAAAGACTTGCACAATGTCTACAAATGTCAGCACGACCTATGTGCAAAAGTGTAAGTTTGGCAAACTCATGTCACCCTCGTGGCCCAAAATGATGTGGATGATGACACCCTGCCAATGTGGACAATGAGGACTCAGATAAATACTTTAATAAGTTACACACTCCATGGACCACATGCAGTCCATGACATTACAACATCAGTGTATACCCACAACAAGATTTGCACATTAATGACAGTTGAGTTATGACCAAGTTGAGGGACACATAAAGCAACAGTTAAAAGAACCTAACATGCTTTATTCTGCATGAAACAAATTTGAATACTTCAAATAAAATATAAGCCGAGGGCCAGTCCATTTTTTAGAGTCCTGGAGGGGGTCAGGGCTAATCACCTTCCATTGCTTGCCTGCACTGCAAGGACAGGATTAGGGGGGACTGTTTTGGGTTTCGGGAGAGATGGAATCCAGTGTTGTGTGTGGGTACACTGCGGTGGACTAGCCAGATTGAGGGGGGTCCATTGCAGTGGCAGGAACAGACTGAGGGGGGCTGTTGGAGGGGAAGTGTTTGTGGGAGGGGGAGAGGACTTGACCTTCTTGGGGATGGTGTAAAGGTGGGTGGGAAAAACAGGGATGAGGTCTGATTTGTACCCTTTGTGAGGGGGGGCTGGGACCGGCAGGAAGTGGACTTTGTGGGGGAAGTGTGGGTTGGTGGTGGGGTTTTGGATTTGGAAGACCGGGACGATGTACGGGTTGGGGGCTCTGGGGACTTCCTCTTAGGGGAGGGCATGCAGGCAGGTGTGGAACTCAGATCTGCGTTGGGGGGTTTCCTCTTCCCCTTGGGAGGGTGGACAGGTGGGTCAGTGGGGAAGAGGCCAAGGTCACTGAGGAAGACCCGCTGGGAAGAGGGGGTTGCAGGACAGTCAAAGTTAGGAGTTGTAGAGTCAGAGGGAGCTGTAGAATGCGGAGTGGCTGTGGATGCATGTATTTCTTATTATGGCCTCTCCCCGGTGTGTGTGTTGTCAGTCCCCTGAGTGTGGGTGCGTGTGTGTTTGGGCTTTTGTTTGGGGGTTTGTGTGCTGCATATGTCTGCTGCTTCTGTGTGTGCACGTGCCTGTTTGAGTGTGCTTGGGTTAGGTAGGGTTGTGGGGACTGTGGATGGGGCAGAGGAAGGAGGGGTGAGGGACAGCTGGATGAGGGACACTGTTCTGTTGCTGTCCATGAGGAGGCCAGGGCCTGATTAGATCTCTGAAGGGCAGACATGTCCGATGAGATGCCCTCCATGTATGACACCAGTTGTGTCAAAAGACTGGTATGTGCATGGAGGACATTTAGCATGGATGTCTGCCCCACATGGATCCACACTCAGGGCAGCAGTGGAGACTGATGCCAGGGGTGCGGTGCCTGGGCCGAAGGAGACATGCTCCCTAACACAGGAGCAGCCACAGACACTGTGAATGGGTGCAGCTGTGAGGGTGGATATGTCGGTTGTGGTGGTGGGGATAGTCTCAGATGTTGTGTGATCCAATCTGGGCACACCCAGTACCACAAGGGAGTCATCACTGGAGCTGTTTTGGTTTTCCGATGTTGTTGAAGTTTCCGGCCTGCCCTCAGTGTGGCTCCTCTCACCCTTCGTGCCACTGGGTCCCTCCTCCTCCTCCCCTGCAATGGACCCAGCCTGGCTAGCCGCTTCTCCTTGGTCCGTTGAACTGCCTCCTTCAGTAGCTGGTGCTGTGAACAAGGATGGCAAAGAGATTCACATGAGTCATCTGTATAGACTTGACAAATGGGTATCATTACAACACATCACAGAGCAAGCATATATATCATTTAGCGGCTAGTTTCTAATCATTACACATTTGTAAACATGGCACTTGCCAGTCTGCCAGTTAACCATGGTTCCCAGACACATGATGTCATGTGCAACATCAATTAGATCAATGTCAAATACCACGACCACTATGTCAACTACTACACTATGTAGCAGGTGGTCTGACCTATAATGCTCCTGACAGTCTTATGTCATGACATGCCTGTCTCATCTCCTGCAAGGGAGTCTTGAACCGACACTACAAATGGGATGCAATTGTGAAATGGTGACCACCCTGTAATCCCCAGTCATCATGATGTGCACATATGTCTCTGACGTGACTGGTCAAATGGTCAGCCTATAGTACACCAAACTTCCATAGTCGTAACATGACTCATTTCACACAGATAACAGTGACAGTGTGCCTGTGTCCAGTGCCTTAGGTCCACTGCTGTCAGGTCAGATATCAGAATCTTACTTTGGATACCCCAAGGTCATAGGCCTAGCCAGGGTGAGATTTGAATGGCCCACTGTCTTGTCTCAGCTACGGATGGTGTTAGGGAGATTACTGTGGATGTCATGCACATTGTATCCAGCTCACCAGTTACAAATGTGGTCAATTTTCAACACAATTCAAAGTCCAGAGACTGCATCCTCACAAATCTTCATGTGGCACACTATGCCACTGGCCTGTCTGGCTGCACGGTCTGTATGGACTCTTGGTACTGGAACTGTACACCTCAAGGTTACAGTCAGCACCATGTCCCAAACCTGTCTATACTGCTTCAGTCCACATCTGTAGGTGTCAAGTATGCATGTTCCTTACGTGTTAGACACAATTTTGACACTTTTGAAAGGCTCACATTGCTCTAGTTAGCCATCAGAGTATGTGAACTAACAGATGTGTTAACATGCACATTTTACATCCCTCAAGCTGAAAATAATGCAGCATACACATGATGCTCAAGCCACCAGTATGCACAGTCAAGGGATGATACATACATGTCAACTGTTATGTATGTGAGACAAAAGACATACATTTGATGTGTTGCCAGGTTTCCAACAGTGACCACCTGTGTCTTTCACAGATTGGAATGTGTACTCACTGTCACAGAGTCTGACCCATGGATCCTCACACACAAACATGTGATAGGCCAGTGTCTCAGATGGCCTGAGTTGCCATACCTGTCCTTTGCCCATGGGATACATGTGTTTACACTGAGTACTATGGCCGGTACAAAACATTTGGCACAATGAGCAAGATGGATTCTATGAGGCATCCACATTGGTCTCACCTGCTGCCCGGATGTATAGCAGTGTCTACATACACGTGGGTGCTCCAATTGCAACATACTGCACATATATGTTTGTACCACACTAAGTACAGGTCAAATATCAGTCAATGTGCTGACACTTGTCAGCCAATTACATCACTCATGGTGGTCAACTCCATGCACCTGTAGACTATTGTGCTGATCACATGAACATTGGACTACAGCCACCCCCCAGGACCTAAGTGACACAGTGTAGCAGGCTGAGGGAGTGCAACATGCATGTTAAACATAGTTTTGCGACATGGCATATACTCACCCCCTCCTTGCTGTTGTCTGGCCTTCAACTGCCCATCAAGGTCAGGGAAGACCACCGCCAGGATCCTTAGCATGTGGGGGTCAGGTTCCAGCATCCGCACCTTTTGCAAGGAGGTGACAACTTCAGCTGGACCCTTGCAAACCTCCGTTTACTGTGGAAGGAGGCTGTCCAGTAGGGCCTGGTTCTCCTCATCAGTGAAGGCGAGGGTCCTCGCCACTGTACGTGCCATGGTAGCTCCCAGAGGATGTAGAGACAGCAGCAGAGGTCCGAGTCGTTCACATTATCTGATTCGGTCTAATCCATTACATTGCTAGCATCCTACAAAATATCCGCATCAGCCCCCTATTGAGTTACCATTACAAGCAACAGCCAATAGGTGCATCCAGCTCGGTTCGGATGCGGCTAACACGTCCTTTGAATACTCACCCACGTCGTTTACCATTACAAGCAACAGCCAAAGGATGCATCCGACACGGTTCACAAGTCAGTACCACATGCTTCAACTAATCAGTCAGCAAGGCAGACAGTAGTGAACAACTTTATGTTCATGTGCATAACATGTGTGGGGACAGTGTTTAACATGACATATTGGACATTGGACTTGATAGCTCACACTCCCATGAGGAGCTAGGCTTGAAGGGCACACAATACACTGTTTGTGAGGCCCATCAAAGCAGATCACCCTCCTGAGCTTGGACACAGTCCCAGGGGATCATTGGGGAAGACATGTTATGTCCTCACAAATTCACTGCTTTGGTGGACTGTGTGTCACAATGTGCATTGTGTTAATTTCGGGTCTGTAAATCTACTGTGTCTCAGTCTTGTACAACGCAGACTCTTCATAATTTTGGTACCATGATATTTAGCTGCCACATCAGCTTGTATTTGTCATGTGAGTAGTTGTTGTGTCTGTGTGTCACTGTCATACGTGGATGCTTGCTAAATAAATGCCTGCCTCACATTGTAAATGATCTGTGTATGTGATTGTACATGTTTGTCAGGCATGAAATCATGACTGTTTCCACCATGTGACAGTTGTGTGCATGGTTTGCATGCTGACCCGATGTCTGTATCATGTGTCCCACATATCTGGCATTCCCTGATGCAGTTCTGTGTACCATGTGATAGTTGTCACAACCCAATATCTTGGATAGTTTGTTTGGGGGTTGTGGAGTATGTGATGCTTGTTGTAGTTAGAAACAACAAGAGAGAGAGGGTCGAGTTACACTCTTAGTTCCCCGGAATCAATGAAAAAACAACAAAAGAGTGTAATTATAGGGAGAGATGCAACCATCCGGTGATTCTCCTAGATATCGGGCTGAGTGCCAGTGAGACCAAATCAATCTGATGTTAAAGTAAAACCCTCACTCACCAACATAGTTGGTGACATGCTTCATCATGGGGTTTTGCCAGTGGTGCCTTGTGCACCTCCGGTGTGCTTCAACGCTTATAGTAGGGCGGAGCAACAACTTCAGATTAAAGGATGAAGTGTTCAGTGAGTGAAAATCAAATGTGGATTAAAAGTCATGTATCGTCTGCCAGAACATTTTAATAGTGGCGACACATGAACAGTTTAAAAATAACAGGGGAAAATAACTCCTGCCTTTAAATTGGTCAGGCTAATCCTATTGATGATCAAGTGGTCAACATGTTTCAGCTTGTCAATGTGTTTCACTAAGCTTTCATCAGGACCTAATCATGAAAAACACCTTGGCGGTATAAGCACGCTAAGGCTTACCCAAACCTCAGGTGTAAAGAACCGATACACTCACGGTTACATTGGGGGTCTTCCACTAATTCGAAGGAAACCTCGTTTATGTAATTGAAGATGAAGAAATGCTCCTTGGGCAAGAAGGCGGTTTGCGGGACTACAGAACAAGTCGTCCAAGTCCACAGCCAGGTGATTTCACCTAAAAATGACCGCCGTATGTGATGCTTGCTCACATGTACAGTGATGGACACCAGTGACTAGTTACAGTACAGCAGTGTAATTGGTGCCTAACCATAGCTTGGTGACACGTCTGGTAAGGGTCACATCGCTGTGCTTTGTATCTAGGCTCAACCATTGGCCTCTAACTTCATTGTGTCCAGATGGAATGTTGTGTGTGTGTAATTGCATGTTGCTTCATACATTGGAAAGTGACTTCAACTGTGTTTGCACTTGTAACATAGGTACCGCAAGAGACCGGCAGTCCGCAGGCCCTTCCCAGACCTCCAGACCATAGAACGGGATAGTATCAGACGATACCGCTTCACCGGGCCACTCATTGTGGAGTTGGCAGACCAGTTGGCACCACATTTGCAGCCTGTACTCCAATATCCCTTTGCGCTGACCCCCAGGGTGAAGGTGATGGCGGCCCTACATTTCTTTAGCACATGGTCCTTCCAGTATACTGTGGCAACTCCTGGTGGGATGTCCCAGACAGTGTTCAGCTTTGTGCTTCGGGATGGACCTCTACATCAAATTCACAACACTCGGACAGTTGACAGACATCAAGGGGGAGTTTTATGCATTGGGGCGGATGCCACATGTCATTGGATCCATTAATGGAACACATGTGGCTTTGATCCCACCACAAGCCAATAAACAAACCTACAGGAATCGGAAGCATTACCACTCCAAAAATGTCCTGGTTGTATGTCTGGCTGACATGATGATCTCCAATGTCTGTGCACGTTTCCCAGGATCAGCACAGGGCGCATACATAATGAGAAATAGTGACAGCCCCCATTTGATGTCTCAGCTGCGACATGAGCATGCCTGGCTTGTTGGTAGGTCATGTTGTGTGTCTATGTTGTGGGTTGCTTGCATGTAAGATTGTACCCTGTTTTCAGACAACTGAAGTCTTTTCTGTGTTCAATGTAGAAGACTCTGGATACCCCAACCTGCCTTTGTTGCTGATACCACTCCGGATCCCTATCACCCCTGCTGAGGTTCATTTCAATGAAGCACATGGGAGAACCAGGTGACTGGTTGAGCGGATATTCGGCCTTCTGAAAACTAGATTCCGCTGCCTGGACCGTACAGGAGGAACCCTCCAATATGCACCTGATAAGGTGTGTAAGATCATCACTGCGTGTTGCATGGTCCACAACCTGGCAGTGAGGAATGATCTACCACTCATACAAGATGACGGAGACCAGCAGCCGCCAGCAAGGGAGCATCCAGGACTGGGACATGTTGCCAGTGATGAGAAGTAGGAGAAGGCCGATTTTCGGAGACAGCTCAACAACAACTTTTTCACATGAGTGTAAGTATGCAATAAGGAGGTGACAAAGCACTTTTGTAGCATTATGTGTGTCTGGTGTACAATATGTTTGTATGCATGTGAGTGTATGCTACTTAACATGATCATCTGAGTTGTTTAGGGTCTAGTAAGTTTGTAGTGTCACAGGTACAGTGCTAAAATGAATCCTGGATAGTGTTTACAGGGACAAATTCCCTCTTGTCTCACCACATCTTGGGCAGCTGGCGTCAGTGCGGATTAAAGTTTTGTTTATTTTGGCTGGGGTCAGATAAGCCCTATGTACTATATAGTACTGGATGAGCCGAAACATAGCATTGTGCGGGATATAGGTAGGGCTCTTGAGGATATCTTCCCATTCACGTCCAGTGCTGGAATGTTGCAGATCCGCATCCCAACGGGCATGAAGGGACTCCAGCCGCGGTGTTGTGTGCACCCTCAGCGATTCCGCAAATCATCTGACTAGATGGAGTCTCGCGCCCGGCTCGTGCAGGTACTACACAGTCAGATGCGTGGCCGGCTCCTGTGTGACATTGCCCCATGCCGCTTGCAGCGTGCGAGCCACCGCTGCATGCAACAAGAACTGGGGCTCGGGGCAGGCCTGAGTCTTCAGCAAGTGCATCGAATGACAACAGTTGTCCAACGCTATATATGTCCCCTAGTGGGAATAATACATTTGACCCCTCGGCTGTCCAACACGTTCCCTACTGTTGCACTCACTGGAGTTGGAATAGTAATTTTTACCCTTCTGCTATCCAACACGTTCCCTTCTGTTGCACTCACTGGAGTGGGAATAGTAATTTTTACCCCTCTGCTATCCAACACTTTCCCTACTGTTGCAGTCACCGGAGTGGCCATATATTTTTTAACCCCTCAGCTATCCAACACTTTTCCCTACTGCTGCACTCACTGGAGTGGGAATAATAATGTTTGCTCCTCCGCTATCCAACACTTTCCCTACTGTTGCTCTCACTGGAGTGGGAATAGTAAGTTTTGCCCTCCGCTATCCAACACTTTCACTACTGTTGCACTCACTGGAGTGGGAATAGTTATTTTTACCCCTCCGCTATCCAACACTTTCCCTAATTTTGCACTGACTGTATTGTGAAATTCAAGTTTACATATTTTTTAATAGTTTAACATTTTAATTTATTATAGATATTTGATTTTTATATTTTAAATCATTGATATATATTTTTATATTTTATATAATTTTACACTTTTAAAATAAATTAAACATAAAAATGTATTAATTTTTAAAGTAAATATATATTTATAAATAATAACATTTGTGTGTTTATCTTTTTTATTAAGTTTATTTGTTATATTTTATTGAAATATATATTAAATTTATTTTATTTTGTTAAAATTAAATTTAATATTTAATATATTTAACATATATTATATTTTTGTTTTATATTTATATAAAAGTCGATATTTTATACATCTATATTTTTTACATCGATCTTTTTTAGTCAATATTTTTGTACTTACCTGTTTATGTATAGGAGTTGATATTTTTGTTGTCTTTATTTCGGTCTCGATATTTTTTACATCGATAGTCAGTCATTACATCGATGTTGTGTCAGTGAACCGTCCATCTCCAGAGAGTCAAGCCTGCCAGGGACAGGGTGATCCAGGCAAGCATTCACAGCAGAGGGGCTGCGGTGAGCAATAATGGACGGAGGGGGCAAGCAGCGATGAGGGAGAGTGTGGGAAGACGCCTCAAGCAGCAAACGGGAGGGCTTCAGGGGACAGGCAAGCAACACTGGGGAATCATCTCACTTTGAAGTCAGAGAAAGAAAATAAAGAGGCGCCCTTGAAAACAGCATCTGAGATATGATCTCAGTCTTTGAATGCACAGCAATTCTGATGAGATATGTACAAAATGTACAGGCCTGTTTACAGAAATGGAGCGAGTGAAAACACCGAGCACTCATGAGAAGTGCTCTTCAACATAGAAAAAAGTAAATCCTAAAACTGTTCCTAAAATGGGAGCAGATAGTAGTAATCGGTCCATACTCTCAGGAAGGGCTGAACAAAGGAAGAGGCATGATGCATGAATGCCATGGACAAATGGGGAGAAATAATTGAAGAGCGACGATGGAGCCACCAAATTGGAAGCCCATGGGCAGGCTGAAGCTCACAAATGAATACAACATGTCTCAAAGAGGCAGCACAAGCACTGTCTAAGCGAGACCAGAAAACACAATTTAGCCAAATTAAAAGGGAACAATTATACATAGCATGGAGAGAAAAAACTGCTGGAAAAATTCACCAAATCGTGTATGTATGTGCTACTAGAGAATAGTGATTCGCACACTACATTAGTAGCAGCACCTAAATATTATCATTTCAGTTGGAGTCCAGGAAATGTTGGCGTTCCCTATCAGTGTTATGGGCCTAATCCACTGCTCTAAGTATGATTACCTGTAGGAGAGTGGAATCTGACTAATGGTTGCCCCCAACTTTTTGCCTGGTATTTGAGTGGTTTTTGACTAGTCTGGCTGGGATCCTGCTATCCAGGACCCCAGCCTATATGCTTCCTCTGTTAAACGATGTGAGTACCCTAGGTACCAACCAATTGGATGCTGAGGGTGCCCTGCCAGTCCCTTGTAGATGGTACCCTAGGTACCCAGGGCATGGGTCCCTCAGTAGGCCTACCAGGGCTGCAGCACTTATTGTGCCACCCTGGGACAGCCATACAAACTGACACCACCAGACCACTACTGTAGTCTGGGTAAGGTGGTGCTAGCACCCCTTACAGGGATGTAGGTACCCTATATCCCACACCCTTACAACACATATACCCTCATAGGTCACCCCTATGGCAGGCCCTGGTAATCCTACAGGGCTGGGTGCTGAGGTATGTGTGAGGGGGGATCCCTACACGAGTAGGGCCTCTCTGCAACCTTCGTAAAATCGTTACTGGGTTGTTTGTAGTGTAGCCATACCATATACTCTTAACTGCATTATAAGTAAATCACGTCATCGCAATAACTTGAGAATGGCTACACAGAACCATATCGTGTTTGGTGTCAAACATGTAGGAATCATACCCCCAGTCCAGCCATGGGCATGAGGGTACGATTCCCCCTTGCTAGAAGGGCGATATGGGAAAAGCGGTAGAATTTAGACACCAATTTAAAAGTGCACAAGTTACACAAAATGGCTACTGCCCGCCACCTACACGACCCTGGCTGGCTGTTGCTGGGGAAAACCCCAGCCTCGCCAGCTGGACAATAGGGCTCCTGTGGCAGGGAGGTGCTAGCATCTCCCCAGACAGGATAATGTGGATTGGAACAGGGTGGGTGCATCAAATGTCCTTTCAGAGTTGCACGTAGGCAGCTGCAGAGACCTAATTCTGCATACACCGCTTGGAACCGGTTCAGGGGCATCCTGCCCCTCGCCCAGGCGGGAAACACACAAAGGGGAGAGGGTATAGCCACCCTTGCCCGCCTCACCAGCCATTGGTGGACACTACTCTGGACACTCCCCTAATCTTGGGGATAAAGGTGAATAACGTGGCCCCAGAGCCTCAGATTACTTTGGAACTTCACAGAACCGACCTTCAACGAGCTGCTGCCCAGCTGACTGAAGAAATCTCCCTTGGGATAAAGGAGTTATCCCCCTGCTTGGCAGGCACCTGAAACACTGCAAGTGACCCGGTTGGAACTTCGCTGCTCTCACGAACTTCGACGTCTTCCAGAACCCTTGAGGTGGGTTTCCAGCGCATCCCAGAGGCCAGTGAGTGTGCTCAACGAGTTTGGGCACCGTGGACCGCGTGGGTGCCGAGATCCCCAATACCCCGAGACCCCAGCCTCTACTTGCATAGCACATGATCCTGACCAGTGGGGAAGTTGTGCATTGGCCCGTTTACGAGCCAACCACTTTGCAGCAATTGTGCCAAAGACCAGTGCCCTAGCCCTCTCCGGTGGCCCGTGGGTGCCCTTTTACGCACTCCAAATTGCCGCCTCCCGTGGTCCCTTGTCTCTCAACTTGTGGGCCCTAGCGGAGGTCTATCTTTAAACATGGGAGTTCCCCTGGTTGCTCCAGGCCTGCTCTACGCTCTCCCCAAAGGAGAGCACCCGCAGACCTCGTGGGTCTGCACCAGCAGCTGCATTGTTCATCTTGCGTGGGTTGCGGTTGCCAAGGCTTAGTGGATCCAATCGGGACACTAACACCGCAGCGACCCTTATCCGACGTGGGACAGTCGCCCTCCAGAAGCTGGCCTTCCTTGAAGCCTCCCGGAGCCCGTGACTGCAGAGCCAAGCTGCACCCATCTCTACCTGAAGCACCCGACATCCACGAGCTCCTTCCTGTGAGCTCCCTGGTCACTGTGCCGTGACCCAGACTCTGTCCACTCTGCTTTCAGGTTCTTCTCTACATTTTCTACATCTTTGATCTTCACGACATCATTAACGCTTTTGGCTAGCAGCAGTTTGGACTACTTTTCCATTGAAAATCAGCCCGCGACCGACACCAGAATCGACCTATGCACCCGGCTTCCCTGGGGCAGGTAACAGTGGTACTTCAGTACTCCCGTTGTAGTGGGCTCTCCAAAGCCTTAAGTCTCAAGCCTTAACTTTGTACTCCTGCTAGAAGTGCCTTTAATCTTTAAATATTCAACCGCGACATTCTCCATAGACTAACATTGCGATCCCGATAGCAACTTCTTGTGCTGCACGCGTCTCCCGTGGGCCCCCTTCCTCTTAACAGTGGGTGGATTCTGAAGGGGCAAGCGATCCTGAATGGCCTAGGCATTGTCTGTAGAATTGTCGTGGTTCTTATACCACTATTTTAGTATATGGTTTGGCCCCCCCCCTGGGGCCCATTGATTTCTGTGCTATTTATTGTGTTTATAAATGCTTGTTTGAAGTGTAACTTTGCCACTAGTCACATAAAGTGACTGTGGGATTCTGTCTAGAATAAATACATATATTTTATATATATACCTGTGTGGGCTACTCTTTCATTTGGTTATTCAAGAGGTTATTATGGTAAAACAATAAGCTTAACACTCCTTCAAGACTTAGCCTGAAGGCTGCTCTCCACAGCTACCACTAGGATAGCTTTCTTTAAAGGTTGTCTTAAACCTATCATCAATAAGAGTCGAATTGGACTGGTGCAAGGTGTCCCTATAACTAGGAACAGCATATGCCAGGCCAACTTCTCACATTACCCATTTAGCTTCCTTTTTGAGTAAAGCAACTGTCCTATTACCTCCTTGCGGTAGAGTTTTTTTTTTTTACAGTTTCTAGGCATGACATTTATTCTTGATGGTATCCGGATTGGTGTGTACATTATTATTGATATGCTTCTTAAGGACATGTTTCATCCTTATCATGTATGGCTCTGACATACCCTTGAATTATTTCCCTAAAACCCATGGTCATACTGCCCACATAATTAAAGGAACAATTTCAAATGATGCCAAATTACATATTTTGTACCATGATTTATGAAATCCCTACCAAAATTGTAGGTGCCATTTTGCTGAAATTCAGTTATTGTATCCATTGTGAGATTGTAAATACTACATTGACTGCAAATGCAAGACTTGTGGTTTCAAGGTCATCCAGGAATGAGTGGAAGAATGAGATAGGGGTGGTAGTGTTGTACAGTTCCTACTGTCTCAGTAAGACTGTGCGTTTGGGCAACATAAATGTCATAACTATGCAGGACTGAATCTGTGCACACCATCAGGATATAACAGCCTAATTCCTGGCTAGCTCACAGTGTGCCATCTGGACCTCCAAACCTTACGAGGTATCAGATGGTGTCTGTAACCTCAGAACACGACAAGCCTGATTGCTCAAGGAAATCATGGAAACGGATCTACAGTTTCGTTGTTAACTCAGGCATGCCCAAAGGGGAGACACAAGAAGTACTCAAATTTGCATTTCAAACATTTATTGAAGCAATTGGATTCTTATGTAAAATACGTGCACTCCAATAATTAATAGAATGGAGCAACAGTGTTAAAAGAATGGTGAAAAGAATGAACAGTTCAACCATTGTGCAATTGCCTTGCTTATGTGATTACATATAATTATAGTACTACCTAGAGCTGCCTATCCTCTAAAGCATAGGGTGTGCGAGTCTGCCAGAATAACTTATGGTGGCCTAACTCCCCTTTTACCTGTGGTTATGTGTCATCTGGGAGCCAGTCTTGGTGTAGAACAGGCTGCCTTTCTTCTCAGGATGGTGAAGGGATTCAGCTGGGCTAGAACTCTGGTATAGGGCAACCTCAACAACACATCAAAATGCTCCTCTGCCTGACAAAGGGTTGGTCCCGTTCTTTCCATGCCGGAGTTCTGGTCTGTTCATCATTGTTGATTCTACCCATCCAGAGCTGCTGCCGAACAGACAACAATTACATTTTGCCCAGTTTGTCTTTAAAAGATTGTTCCAAGGCCTAATAATGTGCCTACGAAGAAGTTTAAATGTAAGTGAAACCATCTGCTGGAATATTATCTGATAAGGATGCTCAAGTAAATGTGTGTAAAAAAGCCATTGTTTAAAAAGATGTCAACTATAAATGCGGACATGTAATCAATCAATCAATCAGTATTGATGAGGAGACAGAGTTGACCTGTCGTTTCATGGAAAGTTCATTGTCCAGGATGACGCCGAGGTTGTCGGCATGGTATTTCCGAGTTGGGATTGGTCCAAGTTCTGATGGACATATAATATGGAGGTGTTTGTGCCTCTGGCCTATGTAACCTCATGACACTTGTCTGTAAGGTGACTAAAACATGCACTAATATTCAAGTTTGAATCTATCATAAACCTTACAAAATCGTAATACTACGACCTTTAATAATCAAATGCATTCAAAACTCAATTTAAAAATGTGCATTAAAACCTGCATATAAAAGCTATTTTTATTTTAAAACATTACAGAAATTTAAAAAAATATATTTATTTCTTCTCAAAACTGCCTAATTGTTTAAATGTTCTGAAAGTCAGACAAAAGAATGTTATTTCCAGCTAACGCAGTTGATGTTTCCGTTGGCACCCTACTCACAAGTTCCAATGAACAAACATGGTTGTATCCAACCAAATCAGCAGCCCCCAAAGGTGCGACAGCAAGTAGTGCATCTACAGAGGATTCAAAAATCCAGAAGCTGAGGCATCAACGGTATACTCATAAGTGTGCAGCAAAGGCAATTGCTCAGGACAACTTTGCAAGTGGATTCTTAACTGACCCATCAACAGTTCTATGGCCTTCGATTGGACCGGTTGCATTCCAAGGCTTATATACAGAGCTCACTTGAAATTGCACAGCAGACAGTGAAACACAAGCTGTACACAATGCAACCACATTGGCCAAAAGGACAAGAATCAGTTGTCATTTAGCTCCTGAGGTACGAGTGCACAAAAATACTGCATCAATTGTCATGCCACAGTAACACATGTGGCAGTGCTATCCCCATTTGGCTTCGTGACGGAACATCCATTGCGGAGCAAACAAAATGGAACCAATATCACGACAATTAGAAACAGTGGTGTGCCTCCAAAAAATGCTGGAAAAAAATGAGAGGATGAAATCATTCTGAAGACAGTCTGGAAAGTACTAACAAACCCAGACACCATTGCTTTGAAAAAGTGTACTACTCCCGCAGTATTTGAGGCAATAAAAATGCTGTGCACAAGTTCTCTGAAATGTTGTGGGAGGTTAGTGTGTAGCAGCAACTGGATTTCGAACAACATCTTGCAATTTGAAGATCAAATGTCTCCTTTGCAGATGCTATGGAAACTTCCCTCTGCAACAATAAGGCTTTCAATCTGCTCAGACTATCAAAATTCACATTTAAAATAGAAATTGAAGGCCAAGTTGTTTGTAGAACAAGTCACAACCTTAGAAACCGTCATCACATAGGGTATTCCCAGGTCCATCCCACAGCAACCTTGGTCATTCAAATAACTCCCATTCTAAAGTAATCTGAGGGATAGCAAGCTCAGTTTGTCTTGGACTCATTACATGCTTCATGAAGAGTGACCTCTTTACAAACTAAAGAGTGGCCTAAAGTGTTCGCTCCGTCTGTACCGCTAAGTAAAACCTCAGTATCCCCATTTCTACACCTATGAGTGAAAGGTAGGACCCATGTCTCATGTACCATCTCTTCCCTAATGATTCACATATGCCTACTTGATTAAATTGTAAGCAGTTCATAAAGTGAAATATTTAAATTGGCAGAGAAAAAAACCCATGAATTATTCAATTAGCTAACGGTGTCTCTGCTACAGTGAACGGTAGTTTTTCTGGATGTTCTATGTTCAACATTGTGTATGTCGCGTCTTTCCTTGCCATGATTTTCTGTTCACTTGTCAAGTACAAGTTCAAAGAAGCTTTATTTGATTTAACATATAAATCATATAAATCCACAAAAGACTCTAAACCTTGGTATGACGGCAGACTCAACAAGGACAGACGAGCCCTTAGATTAGTTGAACGGCAATGGAGGTCATCACCATCCACGGATCACCTCAAACTGCTCAGATTCACCAAAATCTCGTACTATAGAAAGATCAGACACTCAAAAGCAAACTTTTAAAAAAATCAGCTAGATCAAGCCAAGAACCGACCCAAAAAACTATTTGAACTAGTCATAACTCAATCTATTGGTTTAGCTCACCCTCCCCAAGCTGGACAATGTACTCCACCCAGCGGCGAAGAATGTTCCTCCTTCTTCACGAAAAAGACGGAACTCCTGAAAATGGACCAACTTAAGGCCTCATTAGCTCAGATTGACACTCAGAAAGACTCGCCATCTCACACTTTAGCAACCCCAATCACCTGCACATCTAAGCTCGCCCTCAAAAATAATGCCTCCTAGACCTCCTTCACAACCTATAGCAAAGAAGCAATTCTAAAATCACTCACGTCCTTGAACCCCTCCAACCTTTTCTCAGACCCCCTTCCTGCAAACTACCTCAAAGATCTCATACTGGCGCTACTGCCACTCTGGACAAAGATTATCAATGCCTCCTTAGTCCAAGGAATTATTCCTGAAATTCTCAAATCGGGACAAGTTTCCCCCATCCTAAAAAAAAAACTACAGCGGACTCCACAGACCTAAATAACTACCAACCAATTTCCAACATCACAACTCTGGCTAAACTCCTAAAAAAATGTGTTCTCAGCCAGTTAGACAACCACATTACCAATTTCCACCTGCTCAATACATTCCAATCTGGCTTCCGGACAGGGCATAGTACTGAATCAACTATGACTCACATAGTAGATGACGCACTAAAAAAAATCCTAGACCAGAACGAAACCTGCCTACTTATCTTGCTTGACTTATCTTCGGCCTTTGACACCATCAAACATGATAATCTACTAGACCTCTTGCAATACAGAATGGGCTTATCAGGGTCAGTACTAAATTTATTTACCTCTTTCCTTCTGAATAGATCCCAAAGGTTCAAGGTCAACTAATCCCGGTCCATGGCCATCCCAGTCACATTAGGAGTCCCGCAGGGCTCCTCCCTCTCACCTACACTGTTCAACCCATTCATGGAGCCACTCACTGAGATTCTTAACTTATCTAATATCCACTTTCACATGTACGCAGATGACACGCAACTATACTTAAAGATAAACTCTCCGGATGACATCAAATCTCTCAATCTAACTTTACAAAAAACTCAGTCATGGTTGACTGAAAACCACCTCAAACTAAACGCCCTCAAAACTGAATTCCTACTAATCACCCCACCTAATCAATCAGCCACCATACACAAATGGCTTAAACAACTTGCAGCGCTCAACTGCCAACCTCTTATAATCAATTTAGCAAAATCACTGGAAGTAACTCTGGACAGTAACCTAAACATGCAAAAACATGTCAGTGCTGCAGCAAAAGGAGTAAACTTTCAGATGAACACTCTGAGAAAATTAAAACCCTTCCTCCCAGTAAATGACTTCAAGCTGGCAGTCCAAGCACTAGTAATTCCCAGACTAGAATATGGTAGTGCAACTCTCTGTGGACTCCCTAGATCTACAACTACCTCTCTAAGAGCATCACTCAACTCAGCGGCCAGGCTCATCACAGGGTCCAAAAGAAATAGCCACATTTCCCCTAACTTCAAAGCGCTCAATTGGCTGCACTTCGAAGCAAGAATTCATTTAAAAATCGCATACATGACACACAAAGCCATACATCACAACACCCCAAGGTATCTGGCCCAGAAACTGGAGCTCTTGTGTGGAAACAGATCATCCAGGAGCGCCAGCAACCTTCTTCTAAAGCCTCAAAGATATGCCAAGGAGAAAACATATAATCATACCTTCTCTGGAATTGCTCCAAGGATTTGGAATGCACTACCCCCAGAAACCAGACTTAACCTCTCAACTGCCTCCTTCAAACAAAAAAGAAGTTAAATCTCTTCTCATGACGAAATTCACTTGAACATTGAATTGGACTCTTAGAACAACCAGCTGGAACATAAGACATTATTTCGAAATAATATGTTTCTTTTGTCATATCCGCGCTATATAAAACCTTCAAAATAAAATAAATAAAAATCATAAGAGCACAATTTTATCACATATGATTCTAAAAATCCAGTCACGTTGGTATTACCTAGTTAAAAGGAATTGGGACTCAGCAATTAAAAACCAGGTTCGTAACTCACACTATTTTCTGAATTTGATCACATTTTACAAATACCTTGCTAGAAACTGGAAAAAAAAAATGATAAAATAAGAATTGTAATATAATAATGTTAAAGGCCAGGTTCATAAGCCATAATGTTTTTCTAAATTTAATCACACATTTCAAATACATTGCTAGTGAGCTAGTAAACATTTCATAATTTAAAAGTTGTAATGTTATGAAAGCAGAGCAACATTGTCTCAGGCCCAGAATCTTCAAAATGGGAACAATCCATGTTTTTCTGGGAACTGCATATGTGCAATGTAGACTGCTGGGACAAGTTGTCACATGGGCATGGTCTAAGAGTTTTTTACCAGTCATTCATGACAGGGAAACTAGTAAGTCTATGGAAAATTCCCAGACAAAAACGAGTTAGCAGCATCCTGTCGTAACTCCCACTTACATACACAAGATATGTTTGTATGCCATAGCATGACATTAACAGTTGGTTTTCCCTGACAGTGGGCTTAACAATTTCATTTAAGAGTCTAATTGACTCCAGATGTGTTAAGCACTCAGCCTTTAGTGTTTTTCACAAGATAAATGTGATGCTTCGGGGTGACCAATGTCTGCCACAAATCTTCTGATGTAATTTAACCAGGGAATACGTGGCCCTCTATGGAGCTTTAAACAGTCAGTTATGATGTCCCGGTTAAGACTTGTGTATGTTGCAGCCCAGATTTTATGCCATAATAAAATTGGCTCAATTTTGATTAAGTCGGCGATGTACGATATCCCAAGCTCTGCGTGGCAGATATAGGTAGCTGTACTGTTGGAGACTGCCAGCAAATATCTGACAAAGGCATTCTCGACTAGCTGCAGAGGCTGAGAGTCAACATATTCCCAGATGCCTGCAACGTACATGGCAGTTGTAGTACACTTAGCCTTGTAAATTTGTATTAGTGCCACAACCAGCCTTCTGCCTAGTTTTCTAGCACTGTGGCTGAGGGCAACAGTAGCTTTGGAAAATAACATTTTCCTAGGTAGAACTGCGTGTGTCCACGTCCCTCTATAATTGAAAAGAATGCCAAGGTATGAAAATCTATTGGTACACTCAACCTTGGTATTAATAATAAAAATATTGCGGCATTTACAACTATTTGGTCCACATTTCATTATGAGGGTTTTCAAGATGTTCATTTGCAACTCCAAATTTTGCATATATGTGGCAAAGCTGGTCCCTACTCTTTGGAGCCCAATTTGAGTATGCGCCATTAAGACTGCGTCGTCTGCGTACAATAATGCCGGAATTGGGCGTTTATCAATAAGTGGAAGATCCTGGCATTGACTGATAAAAAATTGGTATAGGCCGTTAATATACAGAGTAAAAAGAAAGGGGGCAAGAACACAATCTTGTCTAACCCCCTTTCTTATTGGGAGTTTAGCAGTACACTCTCCTTTAGTTCCATAGCGGACCCTTGCACAAGCACCATAATACAGCTGCCTCATATCATTTATAAGTGGTGTTTCTACTCCCATTTGCTTGAGTCCACAGGTTCTCATGCCTAACACAATCAAAACGCGGATCTAAGGTCCACGAAAGCCATAAATAATTTCCCCTGCTTAGCTCGTGTGTATTTACCTAATAATAAATTTAAGTTTAGACCCTGCTCTATAGTGCCCAGGCCCTGGCGAAAGCCATATTGTATCTCTGTAATAGCCCCAACATCTTCTTCCCATGACTGCAGTCCATTTAATTAAAGGAGTCTAGTAAAGAAATTGGTTGCTAGCATATAGGGAGATTACAGTCACCCTTTTCAAAAATTGAAACCAAAACAGATTCAGACCAAGATGGAACTATGCCATGGTGATAACATGCTCTCAAGACCAACGTTAATATAGGACCCCAAAGGGAAATGTTAGATTTGTACAAATCAACGGGCACACCGTCCGGGCCAGGAGCCTCACCTCCTGCACTAGCATTTATAGCGCAGTTCACTTCATCTAAGTTAAAATGGATGTCAAGTGGGAAGAGTCTTAATGGTTCTGGCACTAGGAGGGGGCTCGATGCATCCTGTTATATTACATGTTCTTCATCGTTATATAAGATGGCAAAATGATCCACCCACTGATCCTCTGTAATGGTTAACTCAATTTGATGGTGAATCTCTAGGGGCTAAGAAAGGTGTGTTAACAACCTTCCAAAAGCTTGTATTATCCCTTAGCTGGGAAGCTTCATGCAAAGCCTTCCAGGTTTCTGCCCTCAGCGTGTCCTTTCGATCTTTTAACGCACGTCTATATTCCCTTCTAGCCAAATTAATTTCTGGCTGATTCCTCTCGGGTGTGTGCAAGGGTCTTTTCAATACTGTATGGGATTGGGTGCATTTTGAGTCAAACCATCCCTGCTTCTTTGTGTTACACTTGTTCATTTCCACAAACAGACTCCTCTTGTTCCCCAGAGAGATTGAACCAAAGGAATTCAAGTCCTCAACATGGGGAGCAGATTTGTCCAGACAAACTGAGAAATCCAATTTACATTTATTTAGCAATGATTTTGTGAACTCAGTTGGCTCCACTTTAGGCCAACACAATGAGTAACCGTTATTCCTACTGAGCGCAATGTCATGCACGTGGTGCTCTGAAATACCCATTTTATTTAACATATTGATTGGGAGTCGAAAAGTGATACTTAAGGGGAAATGATCACTCATTGCAATGGAATGTGTCACAAATTTAGTCAGCCTACTTGAATGTCGATTTGAGATCATAATAAAATAGATGATGGAGCCAGACCCTCTACCATCGAAAGTGAAACTGAGTGGAACAATAGGATGACACAATTCATTAGCGAAACCGAGGTCAAATAAAAACATAATTGCATTTAAGTGGTCACCATAAGTAGAATGTGGAAAATGGGTTGGTTCAGCACCTTTTTCATAGGCTAAACCACAGATACCCCGTTTAGCAAAAGGGCACAGAGCAGAATTACAATCCCCACCCCAAATAATACACATATCCTTCTCTGTATCATTCTGGGTGTTAAGCAGATCATTCGGTAATCTATTCAGAACTCCAGAAACCTGTTCTTTCGGAATATTATTATAAAAGTTTAACAAGACAATATAATACTTTTTATCCACATGAAACAGGACAATCTGGTAGTAAATATCCAATGTAATAAATACAATCTTTTTGGCATTGGCTCTTTTAGACACATATGTACACAGTACTCCTTTTTTAGGTCTCGACCTTGCTATCGCGTAAGCGATCCGCGAAGCGAGACTATAGAAAGCGGGTTTCAAAAGTGCTCCCAAAAAGCGGATTGCATGGCTAGCACGCGCACAATCACGCGCATCGTGCCGCCATGCAATCCGCCTTTTGGGAGCACTTCAAAGGGTCCGCTCCCCCACCCCCAAGCGCGCGTGCGCCACGCTCCCGCCGGGCTTGTCTTGTTTTTCTTTTTTTTTTTTCCTTCAAGCGCGAGGCGCATGTGCGGCCAATGCTTGTTATTTTTGCAGCTATAAATTAGGTGACCTAGTGTTCATTTGGTACAATTTGACACACTTTTCAGTGAACAATCTGTAACCTTTTCCCATTCATCACATCCTTGCCTTTAATTGGTTATTCTGATGGTTGGCCCGTCACCTCACACCTAATAGTTTATCTTTGTGCTAGACATAACCGTTTAACTTCCCATTTGGCACTCGATCATAAACACCATCGTATTACACACCTTCGGATGGTTTCTTAGATTTATGCTGCTTTCATTATTTTGCCTATTTTCATATAAGTTCGATATATCTCTTCAACTGTGGTATTCACTTAGATTCATGGTTTACTCGTCACCCTTCAGCTCAGCCTAATGTTCTTTTTAGGTTCAAGACAAGATATTTCGTGCAGCGTGGATACTATTGATTAATTTATACATGTGAATCAGACCATTTGCAGAATATTCTTCAACATGAGCGAAAGTCACTTTGTTTGAACTTTCCAATATTTTACGTTTCATGTTTGAATATTCAATGTTTGTATGCATTTCAGGTTGAAGAACGTGCGAACGTGTGAACGTGCACAGCTGGCATCTGGCTTTCTGTAAAGGCTCATTAAGAGTTACAGCGTGTGAATCATGCTCCTCCACCCCCTTACTCTCTGCTCTCACTACCCCCTCCCTCGTCGTCAGCTCGTCACACAAGAGACCAACAGCAGCTTGAAGGGAGGGGGGTCATCAAAGTTGAATTGATCAACTCTTAACTGACTTTCGAGCATTTGTTTGCTAAAAGACATAAATGTGCTGGTTCATTGCTACCGGCTATGTGATACGACGTTTAGTTTTATTTTCTACCTATTCTGTCTTTTCGCATCGTGGGACATTCGTGCAAATATATGGCGATCCTTTTGGTTACTTATAGATACGTTAGTTTAAATGTGTGTGCGCGCTCGTGTTTTTTTTTGTACATGTACTAATTAATGTAATACAGGGCCAGCCAGGACCATATTCCTCCCTGCCGCTGGAAGCACACACACACACACAGGAGGCTTGGAATGTGCCATTATCCCGTCGCCCTTAGGGAAAGACTGGGCAGGCAGCCTGGGGGCAAAGGTGACGGAGGTCATTCGCATTTCCAGAGCAATGTGTGCCATTTGGCATCTTAAAATGGGCAAAGATGTGGGACGTGTCAACAGGCAACACCTTTGTGGCTGACAGCCATGATAAATTTGAAGCTAAAGTGACGTGACGGCAGCCCTTGTAAGTAACGGTCGGGTAGGCCAGCACTGACGTAGTAAACCTGCCATGCGCATTTTTCATTGAAGGGCAGACAGGAAACTCCATAGGCAAAACACAGGGGCGGCCTTAGGCATGTGCAAGCTGTGCACCTGCACAGGGCCACCAAACCCCAGGGGCCACCACGAGGAATCGGATACAATACATCCCAGGCAGGGATTTGGCGCATGAACGACTGAGGCGTGCTAAATCTAATGTGATGCACGCTGAATGGTTGTTCTTATACTCTTTTCCTTTCTAACCCAGTCTCGTCTTTGTGTGGGGTCAGCCTTGTTTCGGGCTCTTCTGGTAGGTCCTGTGCTTGTTTAGAACTTTTTTTCCAGGAGAATCAAGCTTGTTTTAATAGTCCAGATCTGGCACCTCCGGAGGCTCGCATGCGCACGCATGCGCAGTGCCCGCGTGTCCTGCAGCGAAGGGGTTACAGAAGCACCATGCATCACTGGCGGCAGGAGGGGTGGCAGGACCCGTGCCCGGCGTGCAGCGAGCAGCACCGAGACCGGCCGAGGCCATGCACCGGCGCGCCTAGAGACCCTGGGCAAGAAAGGCCTCCTTGCAGAGGATAGCATGCCAGTGTGCAACCTTTGGTGCCACCTGCGAGGTGAGCAGCCCGAGGGTCAGGGCATGGGGAGGGGGAGTGAGGAGGTCAGCGTGTGCCACTGCAGAGTGAACCCGAGGGAAGGTGAGCCATTGGACGAGGGTGTGGGGAGCTCTGGGGAGGAGGGCAGATCAGGCATAGGAATGTATCCCAGCCTGTGGGGGTGAGGAGCCGGGGGCGTGGGGAAGGTTGGGTGAGGATGTTATTGTAGATGGTGTGTGCTTTGGGTCTGGGTGGAGGTAAGCCATGTGAGGTGGCGAGCTGGAGGTATTCTGGTGGTCATGGGAAGGGAGGGCATGATGAATCGTGAGAGAGAGCCTCTCTCTCACGATTCATCTCTGAGAGGGCGCGGGTCGGAGAGGTGGTCACTGTGCACCAGGGGTAGGGAGTGGTACAGATCGGCGCTGTATGTTGAGGGAAATGTGAGTCAGGAGTGCAGGGGCGGTGTTTACTTGTGGCTGAGGGGAGGCATGGTGACTTTTGGAGGTGTAACTTGGGAGGCTCCGTCGTATTGGGGGGAAGAGGAGAGCAGGGTACGAGGTGTTAGACGTAATGTTAAGGATTCATTAAAATGATTACAATTACTTATCAACAATCATGAAAACAGAGTATGAAGCTGATACTTGTGATCTAATGAGTGGATCTGCCTGCACAAATCTTTTAAAACATCGAGTGTTCGAATGTACTTGGCATTTGGATATGTCTGTTTATATGGTGTTGAGGCAGACATGAAATGCAAGCACCTATGGATGGACGCCTGGAATAGGATGGCAGTGCCTACCCATGTTAACTCAATCTAATGCCCTTTTGCAGAGACCTTGGTAGGAGACTGGCTGCTTGATCATTTCTTTAATTACATTCCAGTGCTTGTCATGTGACTAGCAGAGAAAACTAGTTTAACTAGTCCTCAGTTTGCAATTGGTGAAGCAGCCTTCTCTGTCCATACTAGGGGCATAGTTACCATTGGTTCAGCAAGTACAGTGGTACTGAGACCCAAAACCCTCAGGGGCCCATTGAACCCTGATAATTGCTATATTTTACTTCCTGAGCAGCAGCCAAAGGGGCCATTTTCCTTGCTTATGCCACGGCCCATGGGGTCGTTGGTACGCTGTGCTAGTGATTCGTACATCTGCTTGAAAGTTGTCTCCTGACTGGATGTTCCTTGCACATTAATTTTGCTTCAGAGAACCTCTAGTGCCTTTTCATAGCCTTAGGACTCACTGTAATTAATCCTTGTTTAATAGGTGCTCTGTAAAGCGAGCAGAACTGGTTGCTGGAATATGGCACTATACAAGAAACCTTAATTAAATATATAGTATTTTGACTTTTGACAATGTGGTAAAGTGGACGAGTCTTTGGTTACCTGTAGGCTGTCTTCAGGATCAGGTAGTGACGTACTGAGACAGGTCTCTGTGTGCCATGATTTCAAGGTAGCTTACTCTCTTCCTGCTAAGGTCACTTCCCAAATAGATCATGAACTATTCTCCAGGTTCTACTGTTCTCAGTGGACTGATAAAACAGACCTTGTATGCCAAGTCACATGATCTACCCTATAGTTTTATAACACTCTTCAAATAAACCTTCCATATGTGGCTAGTCCTCATAATGTGTCATACATGTAGTGGGAAGGGTAATTACTATCAATCAGTCAGGGTTTGTAAAGCTCAGCTGCTTCACACATAAGGGTCTCGAGGCGGTGTGGGATTCATGCTGCTGGATCATGCTGCTTGTTGGTTGAACAGCGAGGTCTTGTGGTCCTTCCTGAACTGCTGGAGCGATGGTGAGGCTCTGAGGTGCAGGGGGAGGGTTTTCAGGTCTTCACTGCCAGGTGGGAGAAGTAGCGGCCTCCACTGTTTTATCAGCGGCTGCATTGGGTGGCTGCTAGGGAGATGGTTCTGGAACATATTTTCCTGGTAGGTTGGTGGAAATTCACTCGTTCATTAAGGTATGCTGGTCCTTCGTTGTGTAGTCCAGGGAAGACATGGCTTGGCAGTTAGGGCTGGACTGTTCCCATGAGGCACAGTGTCAAGGCTAGGCACAGTGTCAAGGCTGATTTGCATATGGCCATGTCTGAACTGGGGTGGTGTGGTGAGCAAAAAAACTATGGATTTAGGCCCAGATCTCTGTACTGGGGTGAATGTATGACATTGTTCTGCATTCTGTCCATCAACTGTTGTTCTTGCAAGAAAATAAAAATGACACATCAAAATCTTTCAGCAGCCGCCACTGCTGATTGTCTTCTTTTTTTCCCTACCCACTGCTAGCCTCGCCCGCTGCATTGCAAGCAAAATGAAGAGAATTCGAGTACACAAATCTGGTTATTCGAAACGAAAGAGAAAGGTGGCTCAGCAGGCTTTCGTAGTGTCACAGGAAGGAGCAATCCTGAACTTTATCACCCAAGGGAAACCTAAAGATGGAGAATCCTCTGGCCCGAGTACTGCTGATGCACTAGGTAAAACAGGAGCTGACGACCATAAAGAAGAACAAAAAAATGATGATATCCATGAGCAGAATGATACTCATGAGCAGACCAATGAAAATGAACAAGGTGACTCTGAAATTGATACAAACATGCAGCAATTACCAACTCAGGATGAGGATTATTACAAAAGACCCTCAGACAGAGAAACTGACACATCATTCATCGGTCCATCAACATCTGGCATTCTGAAGGAGGTTCAGAGTTTACAGACGGATGATGCTGGTATTGAAAAGGAAGCCAAAGAGCAAGACCATGTTACAGACCCGTGTTCTGAATATGATTTATGTGATTGGAGGGATCCTACTTTGTGGCCGAACTCTCTTACGGACGCGCAACGTGTTTTTCTTGTTGAAAGGGGTCCCTCCAGAGACCCAGATTCTAAAACAAAGTATCCAAGTGATGAGCACTCAAAAAGTAAACGTCGTTTTTCTGTTACCATGTTACTGGTCATCTAACGCCTTTTCTGGACGTTTTATTAAAACACCTTCCTGAGCTCCGCCCCGCCCGGACCCCCTCTTCCGGGGCCCCCTACCTGCGCTCCCTGCACAGGGCCACCATGAGCCTAGAGCCGCCCCTGCAAAACATATACATGCTAATGCATCTCAAAACATTGCTGAAAGCTTATCCACTTATGTATTTTTGAAAAGTGGTATTTATGTTCTTTTTAACGCAGAGGGCCCTCAGTCTCAAAAAGTAGTTTCCAAATCAGTTTCTCATAAAAAGCAACCCGAGACAAAGCAAAACACATCCCCTTGCCCTTAATTGTTATAACAAATATACAAACAGCTGCTTGCTACGGATGGATTCATTCGTTAAAACAATTTAGCGCACACCTGAATAAACCTACCTAGCCTGAACATGCAGTTCTGCCGGTGTCGAGGCAGCACGGAGCAGAAATATATGATTTAACTCTCGTCTGCCCTTCCGGTGTCATCGTCCCTCCAGCTCCTCTGAGTGGACTCTTTAACCCTTTCCTTTTCCGGCCATGGGGGGAGGGGGCACAGCCGCGCATCTGACTCTGCAGCTCTATCAATCCATAGTGGTACGTCCAGCGCCTGGAGTCTGGGAGTCGTAGCACCTTGTGAAGCAGAAACTGCACCATACCGTGGAACGCCTGCAATGCATGCCCTTAATTGTTATAATAAATATACAAACAGCAGCTTGCTAGGGATGGATTTGACAGTGAGGTTAATACTTGTCCCAGATGAGACTTGTGGGTCTTCGGCAAGCTTGCGTCATTTCTGGGGTCTCTCGTTCTGCGTGTCACGTGAAATTCCCGGAATTATGCCACTGTTGTGTAATATCTGGTATCCCCTTGGGATCTGGTATCCCCTGTTCTTCGGCCGTCTTCGGAGAATTAACTCAGCCCGAACAGGATCAGACAGAAGCAGTCGATCTCTGCTCGGGCTGAGTTCAGGGATACACGATTTCATGGGATACCAGACGTTTCTTTAATACAGAAGCCACTGCTGCAAGTGCAGGGATACACGATTTCTTGGGATACCAGCCAGGCTCACGCTATAAATTATCTCACGTTTCTTTAATGCTGGAGCCACTGCTGCACAAAAGACAGGAAGCAAGTCGCAGTCGCAAGTAGTTTAAAGACCAAAGGTTAAATAAATGAAAATGATATGCTTACACAGAGTCGGAGTGAAAGAATGGAATTTATTTTCCAAGCAAATCGCAACTAGTACAAAGAAAGGTGAAATTAATGAAAATTAAATAAATGCACGCACGGGTCGGAGTGAAGGAATGGAATTTTTAATTTTTAAGCAAATCGCAAGTAGTACAAAGAAGGAAACGTAAAATAAATAAAAATTAAACATATTCGTGGAGTAGAGTGGAAAATGGAATTTTATTGTTTAAGCAATCGCAAGTAGTACATAGAAGGAAACGTAAAATAAATAAATATTAAACATATGCATGGAGTCTGAGTGAAAGAATGGAATTTTTATTTTTGAAGAGTTGGAATCACATTGTAAATTAAAACATGAGGAGAAAGAATGACAGAAGAGGGAACACAGCTGCCAAGGTTTTCAATACTGTGTGTGACATTCTCATAATTTCAGTGTAATTATGAGTGACATTTCAACAACTGTGAGTGACTTTCTCGCAAGCAAAGTTAAGTGATAAAGATGAGGCAAGCATTTAAATATCAGAAATGACACCCATTTCACCAAAGAGAAACTCTAAGAATTCTTAAAATTACTGCAAAGCACCAGATATGGAAGGACACTAACCTAGTACTCGCAAGCCACCCCAGACAGCATCAAGGGCATTGGCAAGGCTCAGGAGAGTGAGGCGCACACCTTACAGCCAGCCAGGATACTGTTTGTTTCAAAGATAGTACGGTTTAATCAATCCGCATAAAAATGATAACTAAGGAGTGCAGCTGAGCGGTGTCAGCCCGGTTGGCATGCCACTATCTGCCCCACCCCGCAGCACCAGATCACACCAGCAGGCTGCAGCTGTACCAGAGCTTCCGAAAACACCAGGCTCGTAAGTGACACAGCTGCTGGCCATGCTGAAAGTTGGACCGGCACCATTACCGTTTCACCTCATTACCATAACCAGGTATCAAGTTGTCGATGCTATCAATCAATCAATCATTCAGGGGTTTATAAAGCGCACTACTCGCCCGCGAGGGTCTCAAGGCGCTAGGGGGGAGGGGAGGCAGCTCCGTATCAGTCGAAGAGCCAACTCTTGAGGTCTTTCCTGAACCTGTGCAGGGTCGGGGAGCGTCTGATGTTCATGGGTAGCTCATTCCAGGTCTTGCCTGCGATATGCGAGAAGGATCTCTCGCCTGTTCTGTTTCTGCGGATGTGGGGGACCTCAGCCAGGGCAAGGTCAGCGGAGCGCAGATTCCTCTTGGGTACGTGGAAGGAAACTCTCGTTATTTGGGTCTGATGTTGTAGAGGGATCTGTAGGCTTGGGTGAGGAGTTTGAAAGTGACCCTTTTCTCGATGGGGAGCCAGTGGAGGTCTCGTAGGTGTTGGGTCATGTGTTCGTGGCGAGGTGTACCGAGGATGAGTCTGGCTGCGGCGTTCTGGATGGTTTGGAGTCTGTGTTAGAGAGTTCTGTTCATTCGGCGTATAGGGCGTTGCCGTAGTCCAGTCTGCTGGTTATGAGTGCGTGGGTGACGGTCTTTCTGCAGTCGGGGGGGATCCACTTGAAGGTCTTATGGAGGATGAGCAGGCAGTTGAAACTGGTGGAGGCGACGGCGTTGATCTGGCGGTTCATGAAGAGGGAGGAGTCGAGGATGATGCCGAGGTTTCGTGCGTGGTCTGTCGGAGTGGGTGGGTTTCCGAGGGCGGGGGGGCCACCAGGTGTCGTCCCAGGTGGAGGTGTGGAGTCCGAGGATGAGGACCTCGGTCTTCTCGGAGTTGAGCTTCAAGCAGCTGTCCTTCATCTAGCTGCCAGATTCTTCATTCCTTCCTGGAAATAGAGTCTGGTGTCTTCTGGGTTCTTCGTGAGTGAGCTCGGTGTCGTCGGCGTAGGATACAATGCTGAGTCCATGCTGTCTAACGATGGAGGCGAGGGGGGCCATGTAGATGTTGAAGAGCGTGGGGCTGAGAGATGATTCCTGGAGTACTCCGCAGTTGATGTTGGTGGGTGCGGAGAGCAAGGGAGGGAGTCTGATCCTCTGGGTTCTGAGTGAGAGAAAGGATTGGATCCAGTTGAGGGCGGCTCCTTGTAGGCCCGCGTTGTGAAGTCTGGCTCCAAGAGTGCGATGTGAAACGGTGTCAAAGGCTGCGGAGAGGTCTAGAAGGATGGGGGCTGCAGTGTGTCCCTGGTCTAGTAGCCTGTGGATGTCGTCCGTGGTGGCGAGTTTGGGCGGTCTCGGTGCTGTGGTTGCTGTGGAATCCAGACTGGGAGGCGTCTAGGATGGAGTTCTCTTCGATGAAGGTGGTCAGCTGGGCATTCACGAGTCTCTCAGTGACTTTTGCCGCGAAGGGGAGGAGAGAGACAGGTCGGTAGTTTTTCAGGTCAGTTGGGTCGGCAGTGGGTTTCTTGAGGAGGAGTTTAACCTCTGCCCGCTTCCAGTCGTCTGGGAAGATGCCGGACCTAAAGGAGGCGTTGATGGCGAGTCCTATTTCGGGAGCGATGGTGGTGGCGGCCCTGTGGAATATGTGTGGTGGGCAGGGGTCCATTGAGGCTCCTGAGTGGGTTTTCTTCATAGTGGCAGCGATGTGTTCGGTGGTGGTGGGTTCCCAGGCCATGAGGGTTGGCTTGGCAGTGGCGTTGGGGGGGGTGGGTGTTTTCCGTCGTCGGTTCGCTGAAGTTGTCGTAGAGGGCCTTGATCTTCAGGTGGAAGTATGAGATTCCGGGGCCGGACTCACTCCGCTAGGCAAGCGCCAACAGACTCAGGCTCTAGGGAGGCTGCATCCATCCTGGTGATTGCTCCCTAGGGCTCAGCTTCCAGTTTAGCTTGTTTATGTGTAGACCGCACTCACCTGCGGCAGTCCCGTGGGCAGGGGTGTGCCCGGGCAGTCCTGTGTGAAAGGGAAGTATGGAAGCGGGGATGCTGGGATGCTGGGTGGAGAGTGGGTGAGTGTATGGGTTTCTCTGGTGTTTTTGGAGGGTGTGTGGGAAAGATTACAGGTGTAGGCAGGTGTCTAACGCAGGGTCCCTTACTTCTTATGGCGGTACAGATAACTGCTGTTTATCTGCTGTGAAGCGCCGGCGGTGCAGCATGCCCTTTTGCGGGGTTAGGTGCTAAGTGCAGACACCTTCATCCCTGTGGCGCCCATTACCTACTGAGTGCGTGAGTATAATCCCTAACTTTTTTTCTGGCCTGCTCTGTGGGAATTCAAGACCAAACCAACTGGGGAAGCTAGTACTGGCTCTTGTGGAGCGAGATTAAGTTTCAAGGTGGGAGCGCAGGTTCCCTTACCTGCTGCCGGTGTAGGCACACTCTCTCCCTCCTGGGTGCTGCTGTCTTCGGAGTCGGCTGCAGCCGTGCTCCTCCAGGAGTCAAGTTGACAACTATTTGCAGGCTGTGCCACAGCATGCAATCTGAGATGAGCTCAGTGCTGCCTGTCAGACACCACCAATCCTGCGGCTGTCTGTACTAGGACAGGACTGGCCGCGTGTCAAAAGACTGTCACATTATTCCATGCCTGTCGCGTTTTCCGCTCGCACCGTGCCGGCTCGCCAATATATAAAGAGAGAGAGTCTCTTGGTAGAAGCTGTGGGCCATAATTTTAACACTGACTGTGAGGTGACGAGTCACACAGTTAACCTGAATGGATTGCCGGTGTCAAGGGGAAGTGAATAAACCTGCTTACATTGTAGCCTCTGCTCTCAGCCTGCTTAAGACACCCCAGTCACGAGCTGAGCCAGCCACCCCAAGCCTGCGCAAGCAGCGCAGACTGTGCGCTGCAACCTGGATTATAGTTTCTAACAGTGCACTAATAGCACTCTGGATTGATACTGAGGCGCTACAAATGCATGACTATCCATTTCAGTGCGGTGATGCGGACCACCACACTGAAATGCGTTAGACTAACCCCTGATGCGTGGTACTTGGCAAAGCTGAGGGAAACAATGGCAGAGATTAAAAAACCTAAAAGGTTAAAACCCATCAATATGGGAGAAATATTAAAGTGTGAGGGGTAGACAAAAGGCAATGGGAAAAAGCAGGATAGGAAAATGGAGAAATAAAAAATATCAGATTAAATTTTATTTTATTTATTTATTTTATTTTTAGTGTTTTCTATAGCGCAAACATGACGCAATCCTGGGTGTCAGAATGCTTTACAGTTCCGCCACAAACAGTTTCGATCACAGTTTACAAATTTACAACTAATAAACATCTTCAGTCTTACTAGGCAACCACTAGGATTATAGTAGTAAATGTCACAACATACTTGCATTTAAAAAGTAATAAAAAATGTAATATCCTTTCTAAAGAAAACCTGGTTTCAGAACTGGATGCACAGTTACAGGTACAGATCAATAACCATGTGGCTTGATAGAGGTATCTTCATTAGCTATCGTCCTTGAATCTTGCATATGGACTTGGGTATCCATGCCGGTCTGACTGAGGTCCATAGGTGAGACTCGATGAAAACACAATGACTTGTGCTATCCCTGAGCCATTACTCTGATATTCGTAGTACAGTCATCCTGTTATCTATTCTCCACCTATTAACACATCTGAAAATAGTAGATTCGAGGATGATTAAAGGTCTCAAAGGAGTCGCAAGAGGGCCGTAATTAGTTACAGGAGAAATTTATTCATGAGAAAGAACTTAGCCTCTTTTTTGAATTGTGAGACAGAGGGGATTCCTCTAAGATTTAGTGGAAGCGCATTCCAAATTCTTGGTGCCGCTCCCGAGAATGCTCTATCGTACGTTCTCTTCTTACGGAAAATTGCTGATTTCCGAAGGAAACCTGCAGCCCCCCTCGATAATCTAAGGCCTCCAGAAATCATAATTTTCTGGGCAAGGTAAAGTGGTGTTCTGTAGTGTAAAGCTTTGTGTGTAATACACGCCATCTTTAGCTGAATTCTTGCCTCGTACGGTAGCCATGTGAGCGCTTTCAGATGTGGAGTGATGTGGTCACATTTTCTTGTACCCGTTACGAGTGTCGCTGCAGCATTGAGGCAGGCTTTTAGTGGGGCTGTTGAAATCTTAGGAATCCCAGCTAGAGTTGTGCAACCATACTCAATCCTTGAGATAACCAAAGCTTGGACAGCCGTTTTCGGGTCAGC
Organism: Triturus cristatus; assembly: GCF_964204655.1. Lineage (NCBI taxonomy): Eukaryota > Metazoa > Chordata > Amphibia > Caudata > Salamandridae > Triturus > Triturus cristatus. Next base: position 703,847,417 of record NC_140579.1, on the reverse strand, counting down.
AGCGTCAATGAATGGTTTCATTTTTCTGAGATAGCTCAAATGGAATCGGGCGTTTTTTCCCATAGTGTTGATGTGAGCTCTCATGTTTAAATCCTTATCCAGCGTGATTCCAAGAGACTTGGTAGAATCAACTAGAATCAGAGTACCATTTAGCGCTGTGATCAATTTGGTCCATTCCTTGATCATCGTGGAGGACTTACGGGGGGAGATCAGAAGGAATTCTGTTTTCTGTGAGTTGAGTTTAAGATGATTGATAGAAAGCCAATGTACGGTCTTTTGTAGAACGAGGTTCATTATTTTGATCTCTTCAAGCAATGTGATCTTCATATACAGCTGAGTGTCGTCTGCGTACATGTGGAAGGAGATGTTAGCCTGCTGTAGTATTTCCGTGGTTTGCTCAATGTAAAAATTGAATAGGGATGGGGATAGCGTTGAGCCTTGAGGGACTCCAATCTGACTCGGGGATGGAAGGGATAGATTATGGTTCACCAAGAATCTTTACGATTTTTTCTCTAAGAAGGAATGAAACCATTTTAGGACTGTCCCAAAGAAACCCATCCTATTCTCCAATCGGGCTAATAATTTGCCATGATTTACGGTGTCAAATGATGAAGATAGGTCGAGGAGGACTAGTAGACAGGTTTTGTTACGGTCTAGAGCAAGCACACCATCATCAGCTATGTGCATAATTGCTGTTTCCGTGCTGTGGTCTGGTCTAAACCCCGATTGGCAGTCGTATAGTAGCTTAAATTTAGAGATGTGAAGGTTCAGTTGTTGTTGAGCAAATTTTTCCAACACCTTAGCCAGTAAGGGGATGTTTGTTACAGGCCTAAAGTTGTTTGGGTCCAATGGATTCTCGGTAGGTTTTTTCAGTAGAGGGATGACCTGGCCTGTCTTTAGAAAGTCAGGAAAGGAACCTTGGGAGAGCGAGGCATTAATTATTTTAGTCCAGCTAGGGATGACCATGTGGTTGACCGTAGGCCAACATTTTGCGGAAAGAGGATCATTTTAATGGTTGTTCGGTTTTAAGGCCAATAAGGTTCTAGCAATGTCTTCCTGATCATAAAGTTTGAAGGTTGACCAATGGGCCTTATTTTTTGGCACTGTGTTTGTGCAGGCTGGGTTGGCTGCTTCACTTGAGTGCTCTTTTGAGTCACGAGATTATCAGCGGTAACCTTGAGTTCATTCTTCATAGAACTAGCTTTGTTAGAAAAAATGCTAAAAAGTATTCACAGCTCAGAGCCGATTGAGCTGTTAGTTGAGAGGATTTGGCCAATTTGTTCGACTGATCCTTCAGTAGATTGAAGAGTTTTCACAGTCTGTTCTTAGCATTATCAAGTTTAATTCCCCAAAAAGTCTTTTTGTGACTGAAGTATGCTTCTTATTGTAGGCTTTCCTAGTCTTTCTTAGCTGATTTAGATGAGGGGATGATGGGAGCTGTCTCCATTTCCTTTTTGTGATTCTGAGTATCCGTCTTTCTTCATTCAGAGAACCGTTGAACCAAGGGTTTTTATCTTCGACTTGAATTCTTTTGAGTTTTAAAGGGGCTATGTTATTGAATATTTTAGACATCGTACTGTTGTAATGATCCGTAAGCTCGCTGAAGTCCACCACTCCAGGAGGAGGTTGAAGTTCGTTCTCGCAACTTGCTGTTAGCAACTCCATGTTTAGGCCTTTAGTATCTCCGACCCATTGCTTAGGCTTGACTGCTTGTGTGGCTCTTTTCTTCTTAAAGGATGTTATTTGAAAGGTGATGATGTGTTGATGCGACCAGTCGCAGGGTACAATATCGATTGAATCCACCTAATTTTCTTTGGAGATGATCCAGTCTAATGTAGCGCCTTTTGAGTGAGTTGGAAGACCACATGCCTACACTAGAGAATGGTCTGCTAGGAAGTTTTTTTAAATATTGACCTGATTATCTATGAGGTCATTCCAATGTAGATTGAAGTCCCCTACAAAGATATTGTTGGAGTGTGGATCAGAATTTGCTCTGATAATTTCCATAAGTTGGTCTATTAACATTGCGTTTTTACCTGGGGGTGGTAGAAAGCGTGTAGTGTAAAGTGTTGGTTATCTGAGAGACGTAGAGAGAGCCCCAGGTATTCACAGGACTCAAGCGGGTCGGAGTGGGCTTTAGAGATTGAGATGATTGATCTGTGTATACAGGCCACTCCTCCACCTGTTTTGTTTAGCCTGTCTTGTCTCACAATATTGTAGTTTGGTGGAACCAATAGGTCTAGCCATGGGGACGATGCATTAATGAGCCACGTTTCTGTTAGGATAGCTGTGTCAATACCCCGGGTCAGGATTAGGCCGGCAATGTCCGCTGCATGTTTCATAGCTAATCAGCAATTCATTAGTAAGCACATAAGCGGTTTCAGAGGGGTATTTAGAATCTAATCTTGCCTTAAAGGTATTAATGTTATTTCTTTCAGGTTGTTAACATTTAGCTTTCTAGGATTCACCTATGTTATTCTGTTTACATTGATTGGAACTGCTCAAATTTGTTGATCATTTCTCTTAGGGGTGGGACTGGGTGACAACTCGTATGATTGCATTAAGGATTGTGTTTTGGAGTCTGTTAGATAACTAAGGATTTTGCTAGGATGAAGAATCCTGTTTGACAGAGGCAATGGGGTTGTGTTAATCCTGTCAAGTTTCTTGTGTAGTGAGTGTACTGATTTTTGAATCTGGATGATTTTAGAGAGATAGCTTTCTGAGATAAGTAAAATAGTCTTCATGTTTCTGATGGCGTTTTGCATGTCTATTGTTATCCCATCCGTCTGGGCATTGAGCGATTCTAGCTCAGTTCGTGGGGGAGAGGAGAGAAGTGGAAATTATAGCTTGTCTGTAGTCATGGAGATCTGAACGCTAGATGTATTTAGTTCCGCCTGAATGTGGCCATTTATGGTATCTTCAGATAATCTTTCCTTCCACTGTAAGGATAGATCGGAACTAGTATAGTGATCTAACCTACTGAAGTTCTGACCTCCGAAGCTGCATCCGAGAAACCCTCACTTTGCAGAGTATTAGATGTATTCATGTGAGAAAGTACCCTCTTTCTTGCATGGTATGCCCCCACTTTTTGCTGAATAGCTGATGTACTTTGACTGAGTGTGCCCTGGGCTCCTGCCAATCAGGTACCCAGGGCCTGTGTTCCTTCACTAAAACTGCATTGAAGCCTAAACCCAATTGGCATCTCTGGCCACATGTCAGCCCCTGGTAAATGGTACCATAGGTACCCAGGGCACTGTGACCAGAGAAGGCCCCTAAGGACTGCAGAACTTATTGTGCAACCCGTAGAGGTCTTGTGCCCTGACACACACACACGGCCTTTGTAGGCTGAGTGTCTGAGTGCAGAACAAAACAAAGAGACGACATGGCACACATCCCTGTGTGCCATGCCCACAAACCACTGCCCTGGCATACAGCAGTCACCCCTCTAGCTGGGTGCCCTATGCCAGTGGTGAGGGTACAGGTGCATGAGCCCTGTACCCCTAGAGTGCCCAGGTACATTCATGGGCCCTGTAAGTGCAGTGCTGCCATTAAGAGTATATGGTGCTGGGAGGTTGTCATTATGAACTCCACAGCACCATAATGGCTGCACTGAAGACTGGGAAGTTTGGTATCAAACTTCTCAGCACATTAAACCCACTCTGATGGGGGAGGAGCCTAGCGCTTGACCAAGATGGCCGCGTGAGCCTAGAGCTCCCGAGACCCTCGCGCCCTCCGTCGACTATCCTGTCTCTAATCCTGATTGTATGCATGGCATCGTGTCGCTGAGTTGCCAGGGAGGCGATTGATGCTGCCTGCGGTCGGATCGTCCATCGGGAACCGGACTTATGACTGGCGAAAGATTGCGGCCTAACTCCCGGAGATGCCAGGGGCTAGAGTTGGCAGGATGCCCGACTCCTAGTTGATCAACAACGGCCTGGTGAGGTGTGAACTGTCGGACGGAGGTCCTCGCTCTTTCACTTTCGGTTTCGTTCCCTTTGTCTGCCCGGACACTGTAGTGCCCTGGGTGGCTTTATAACCCCGGGGACGCTCGGCGAGCCACTTTGGAAGAACAAGGCGGACCTGCTCACTCTTTATACCTCTCTCTGAGAGGGGACGGTCTTCACTGCATTGGACTGCCTGGAGTCCATCATGTCGGGCAAGGCAGAAGGAGATCGGCTGAAGACTAAGTCCACCAGGCGGGGAACGTATTCCCAAGTCAACAGTATGGACCGATACGCCCTCCTGAAGACATCGCCGAGTGGATCGAGCCAGGCGCCGGATGCCCAGAAGGAGGACTCGCCTGGGACACCGGAGCTCTCCCTGCAGGATGTCATGGGCGCGCTTGATGGGATGCAGACCTCGATGGGGCGGCAATTCGAGGCCCTGGCACATAAGGTGGATGCCATCCTGGTGGATGTCAACTTGATCCGCTCGGACCTGGGCAAGACAAACGAACGCGTTAAGGACCTGGACCACAAGACCACGGGCCTCACTGATGAGGTTGCGGATCTGCAGAACGAGGTCCGGAAGCTGAGGGCCGAGAGTGACCTCGCCGCCCGCCGGCTGGAGGACTTCGAGAGCCGGTCCAGGCGCAACAACGTGCGCGTCATCGGGGTCCCGGAGTCCCCAGATGAGGCTTCGGTGGACCTGCTTGTGGAAGATTTGGTCCTCAATCATCTGAAGCCTAAGGGCCTTGGAAAGTTTTTTGCGGTGGAAAGGGCCCATAGAGTGCCGGGCGGACGGCCCAAGGCGGGTGCCCCGCCGCGGCCGATTGTCGCCCGGCTCTTTCATTTCCGAGATCGGGACGCTATCCTGCAAGCTTCGAGGGTGACGGGCCCAGTCCCCTTCCAGAATGCGTCGGTGAATTTTTATCCGGACTTCACCCAGCAGGTGCAGAGACAGAGACAGAGCTTCCTGGGGGTGAAGCGAAGACTTCGGGAACGGGACCTAAAATATGCCATGCTTTTCCCCGCCAGACTACGGGTGGTGCATGAAGATCGGACATTCTTTTTTGACTCTCCTGTTATGGCCGACGAATGGTTGGACGCTTTGCCCCGGCGACGGACCGGGGACGACACAGCTGAGCATGGAGATAGTGGCCGGGATGGACAGGGCTGATACCTCAAAGCCGGCCTGACTTGATTTGACCATATTTGAAGATTTGAACAGAGTGCAGTAACTGTGGAGGGTTGCGGGAGGACGAGGGGTGCTCTTTTCCTCCCTTGGGGTACTTTTTGTAGATTTTTGTTTTTGTAGGGCGACAGGCACACTGCAAGTTGGGGGGGCTTTTTAAGCTGCAGCAGGGGTGCAGGGTGGGGGGAGTTATGGGGAGTTTGAATTTGTTGTTGGGGGGTTTATTTCTGCAAGGCATGATGATTATCCTCAGGGTTGTTCCATGGTGGCGCCTCGGGTGTGGGGTGGGCCTCTTTCCGTTTGAGGATGGGGGGTAGAGGCCTAAGTGTTATAAGCTGGAATGTTAATGGTTTGGGGGATCGCATTAAGAGGGGGATTGTTTTGCAATTTCTGAAACGCTCAATGCCAGACGTTGTACTGCTGCAGGAGACGCATCTCATAGGCAATACGTGCTATGCCCTGAATAGGAAAGGGTATAAATTCATTGCACACTCGGGATTTTCTTCTGGGTCCAGGGGTGTGGGCATCCTTGTTAGAGCATCGCTGCCCTTTGAGGTGGACTCCACCATTGTTGACGATAGGGGGAGGTTTGTGGCGGTGGCGGGGCGGTGGGAAGGAAGGACTTTGGTTTTGGTTTCGGTTTATGTCCCGCCGGCCCTGCAGGCCGCCACATTTGCTGAATTGGGCAGGGCTTTGCTGACTCTCCCGGGGGGCATGCTGGTAGTGGGAGGGGATTTCAACGCTGTGGGCTCCGGACTGCTGGATAGATACCCGCCCAGGGACACAGGGGGGGCTCAGAAATGGCTTCCAGACCTCCTGGATACATTTGGCCTGATAGACTGCTGGAGGCTCCGGCACCCCACACAGAGTCAATACACGTTTCACTCCGGGGCGCATGGTAGCCTCTCCAGGATTGACTACCTGCTCACTCTGGCCGCACATGCCTCGTTGATATCCGAGGCGAGGCACATGGCACGTGGTATCTCTGATCACTCGCCAGTGTGGATCCGGCTGGATCTCGGTCGGGAGGGAGGAGGGAGGGTGGCCCCCATTAACCCATGGTATTTCCGAGACCCCAAGATGCGCAGCGCCCTGGTAAAGAAGGTAGATAATTACTTTAAGGACAATCTGGGAACCGTGGACTCGGCGATCTCGCTGTGGGAAGCTTTTAAGACCGTGCTTCGGGGGGAGGCCCTCTCCCTGGTGGTGACTGCCAAGAATCGGAGGGATTGCGAAGTGCGGCAAGTGGAGGAGGAGATTGCGGCCCTTGAGGGGGATATGGAGGAGGAGGTCACAGAGTCCTCATTGCATGAGCTTTGCTTGAAGCAGGCGGAGTATAGGGACCTGGTGACAGAAGCCGCCAAGACCCTTAGCAGGGAACAACAGGGCCGTCTGTATGATGTTGGAGATAAGGCAGGGAAACTCCTGGCGTGGCTGGACAGGAAGGAACGGGTCAATAGAGTGGTGCCAGAGTTGATTGGAGAGGGGGGAGAGGCGATTGTGGAACCTGAGGGGATTGTGGAGTGTTTTGCGGAGTATTTTCATAGGGTTTATTCCTCTGTGTCGGACAGGCCGCCCGAAGACTCGACTGATCTCCTCCGTGATATCGAGTTGCCCTGCCTCTCTGACATAGATAGGGACGATTTGGATGGCGACATCACGGTTGATGAGGTGGCGGGGGCGATTCGCGCGTTGAATTCGGGTAAGGCCTCTGGACCGAACGGACTGCCGATCGATCTGTACAAACTGTTCCCGGATAGGGTCGCCCCTCACCTGCGCGCCATGTACTTGGAGGCGCGGGGGGATGGGATCCTTCCGTTGGATCAGCGGCTGGCGTCGATCGTGGTCATACATAAAGAGGGTAAACCCCGAGATAGATGCGCCTCCTATCGGCCCATTTCACTCCTCAACGCTGAGCCGAAAATTCTGGCCAAACTCCTGGCTACCCGTCTGATTAGGGTACTTGGCGATCTGGTCCACCCGGATCAATCTGGCTTTATCCCGCACCGAAACACAGCATTGAACCTTAGGCGTCTTCATGGCGTCATCGCCAGGGCGGGCACGCTGCGTGAACCGGCTGTTGTGGCATCTCTTGATGCCACGATGGCCTTTGACACGGTGGAGTGGGCATACTTATGGGCCGTGCTGGCCAAGTTTGGTTTCGGTCGCGGGTTTGTGAGTTGGGTCCGGTTGCTGTACGAGGGGCCACTAGCGAATGTTGTGGTGAATGGTCGGGCATCTACTCCGTTTCAGCTTGGTAGGGGTACTCGGCAGGGCTGCCCCCTGTCGCCTCTGTTGTTCGCCCTCGCCCTTGAACCGTTGGCTGCGTGGATACGTTGGCACCCGGATATACGGGGCCTTCGGTGGTCGCCTGATCACGAGGACCGTATTTCGCTCTATGCCGATGATATCCTGTTGTATCTTGCCTGACCGAAGAAGTCACTTATAGTGGTCTGTGACGTACTCGCATCGTTCGGTAGGAACTCGGGGCTTGTTATTAATTGGGGCAAATCGTATTTGTACGTTCTTAGTGGCGAGGTCCCACCGATCCCTAGAACATGTTCGATACAGGTTGCCCAGCAAGGTTTTGTGTATTTGGGGATTTTTATATCCATGGATCCTGTTGTGCGCTATGAGAGGAACCTGCTCCCCCCCTTGGCACGCTTGAGGCGAGATGTTGAAGGTTGGCGGAGGCTGCCGCTCTCCCTTGTTGGGCGTGCGGCCCTGTTCAAAATGATGTCCCTTCCCCGCTTCCTCTACGCCCTCCAGAACACCTTGGATTGGGTACCGGCCAAATACTTTCGGGAGGTCGAAGGCCTCCAAAGGACGTTGCTGTGGGATGGGCGGCCGCGAATAGCTATTTCAAAGTTGACGCTCCCATGGTACGATGGGGGCATTGCGCTCCCAGACATCCGACGGTACTATTGGGCCACGCAGCTGAGCGCGATCAACCATGGGTTTTACGGCCCTGCCCTTAGCCCTGGGTATGCCATGGATAGGTGGCTGCTGCGCGGAGGCAACTACTACAGGGCGTTGTATTCGCGGTCCCTAGACTCGTCCCTCACGGGGCCCACAGGTGTGGCGGTGCGCGTATGGAAGATGGCGACCGACTCGCTGGGCTGGAAGGATAGGCTCACTCTCGCTACCCCATTGTTTGAATCGGAACGGTTGGGAAGACTCTGGCACACGAAGGGCTTTGATAAGTGGGACCTGATAGGTATATCCAAGGTGGGAGATGTGCTGCATAAGGGGAGGGTAAAGTCCTTCGAGGAGTTGCAGACTGAGTTTGAGCTAGGGCCTTCAGAGTATTTTAGGTATATCCAGCTGCGTCACGCCCTCCGATCAGTCCTTGTGGAGGGTGAGAAGGTGCCGGAGTCCTCTCCCCTTGAGGACCGAGTCCTTGATGGTCATATGCCCGAGAGCACGATTTCGCTCATATATAAGAAGTTGATAAACGTCCGGGCAGACTTGCTATTGGGGCTGAGAGAACAGTGGACCAGGGATGGCCTCGAGTTGGATAATGAGGACTGGCAGTCAGCGGTCTCTTCGCCTAAGGAGGTTGCGATCCCGTCGCGTCTGAGGCTGGTGCAGCTTAAAATACTGCACCGGGTGTATGTTACGGGGCCAAGGCTGGTCCACATGGGATTCTCGGAGGACGGCCTGTGCAGAAGGGGTTGTGGTATGGTGGGTACTTTCCTGCACATCATCTGGGAATGTGGTGTCATTGTGGAGTTCTGGAGGAGAGTCCATGCAGTTATGGGGGAGGTGACGGGCATTGTGGTACAGCCGGAGGCGCGGTGCTGCCTCCTGAACGTCTGGGGCCCCACTGATCTCGATGAGGCGCAGACCCAATGGGTGACTCTGGGTAACATGGTAGCTAAAAGGGATATCGCGCGACTATGGGGCTCCTCAGGGACCCCTACGCTGACCGCGTGGAAGGAGAACATGGATTGGAGCATGTTTAGGGAGAAGACGGTCTACTGCTCTAGAGGTCGCCCCCGGAAGTGGCATGCCATCTGGGGGCGGTGGAACCAATACAGGGGGGGAATATGTCTTGCCCCGGACCTGGAACCTCCCGAGGAACAGCTTTCCCCCTGACCTGCCTTCCAGCACAGTTTGGTTTTGGTAACCGTTCTGGGCCTCTGCTGTTCCCCTTCTTCCTCCGCACACAGTCTTATACTTAGTAGATGAGTGGGGTCCTGCCTCCCCTGAGGGCTTTCGCCATGGGATTTCAATGTTTCTGCCTTGCTGGGGTTTGTGGTGTGTTTTTCTGTGTATATTTAAAATTGGACCTTTGCATTACTCATCGTACTGTATCTGGGACACATTACTGTATCTAACTTGCAATGCTGCCGAACCCTCGGGCTGTCGGCTGAATAGCTGTGTCCTGAAATTCGAAATAAAGGTTTTCAAAAAAAACAAAAAAAAAAAAAAAAAACCCACTCTGATGCCAGTTTGGGATTTAATGTAAAAAGCACCACAGAGGGCATCTTAGAGATGCCCCCTGAACAACGGCCAACTACCAGTGACCTGATTGAGTGGCTGCGCAGGCTGCCACCACCAGACATGTTTCTGGACCCCTGGGTCGAGAGCCTGCTGCTCTCGGGGGCCTCAAACAATGCACATACTGGGACCAGGTGCCAAGCCTGCTCCCACAGGATGGGCAGGGTTCACAAAGGAGAAGCTTCAAAGGCATACCGCCTTTGTGAGCCTCTCCAGACCACTTGCTGTACTCAGCAACTGGTCCCCACTGGTTCTACCCCCCACTTTAGGCGGGAGACCCGGTGGGAAAAACAAAGTGAGGAAGAGAGGTGTGCCCACCTCTGCCAACTCCACCCCTAAGGTGGGGGAGGCGAGGTGAAGCACAACCTCGAGTCCCCGCCATCTTGAGGATGGGGGGACCCAGCCAACCAGGGACAGGCTCCTGCCCCCCTCCCACTGGAGAGTGGCAGAATAGAGGGTACACCCACCCCAGGGAAGGGACCAATTGGTCCCTGCCCTTTACCTACCTGTAACGCCCCTAAATTTAGTATTTAGGGGCACACTGAACCTTCCTTCCTCAGATCCAGCAACCACAAGAAAAGCAGAAGAAGGACGAGAAGCCGTGCAGAGCTAACAAGAGGACGACGCCCACTGACTTGGCCCCAGCCCTACAGGCCTGTCTCCCCTCGAACCTGCTCCTGCAAAATCCTGGCGTGTCCAGTTGCCAGCAACCTCAAAAACCTGCCTGCTTTCACTTTCCAAGCTGCTTTTCCCGTGAACACCGGACGTGTTTGAACTACAGCTTCTGGTGCCAGCCAGAAACCGCGAATCCAGCACACTCTGCACCCGCCGAGCCCGGCCTGTGTTTGAGTGAAACAAACACCACGAGGAGGTCCCCCCAGCGATCCTTACCCGAGATCCGGTGACCCCTGACCTGCCTCAAGTCTCCAGACGACGCCTGCAGCCTCAATCCAGGAGACCCCCCCCCACCGCGACCAGAGCGGGTAAGAAAATCCGACGTCCAAAGGCACCCCTGCACCCGTCACCCCACGGCCTTGTGTGCCCAACTCAGTGGTGCCTAACCATCCCTCTACATCCCAACTTACCCCTCGAAGTGGTGGTCACTCCTGGAAGATCCTCGTCCCCGAGCCTGCAGTGTTTCTTTGTCCCGGAGAATATCCATTGAACTCAACCGGGCACCCGACCTCAAAACTGCACCCTGCACCCGGCTGCCCTTGCGCCGCTGAGGGTGCCCCTTTGGTTCTAAGTTGGTCCCCAACTTGCCCTGAGCTTAACCCTATGAGCTTTGCTCACATAACCCTGTGGCCTGCTTGCCAGCAGCCACCAACCGGAGCCCCCCTATCCTCCATAGGATAACATTGGGCCTCAACACTCTGCACCCGGCCGCCCTAGTGCCACTGGGGGTGCAACAACAGTGCATCACTGACCCTGGGAGGCCCCTGAGTTAACCCCAGAACCCTAATTCAAAAGACTGATTACTTACCTCGAAACCGATAGCTCATTTTTCCTCATAGGATAACATTGACACTTTTTCTCCCAAAAAGTTTCGACTTTTGAAAACTGCAAATATTCCTTAAAAATCAGCCGATTAACCAAAATGCATTTTCTCAACTGTTTTCAGGAAATCTCCCAGTGCTGAATCCAAGATCCAGCACTGAGTAAGAAAAAGTAACAATAACCTAACTTACCTGCTAAGTAAATTTCCTCCCATAGGATAACATTGGTGATTCTATGTGAAAAAGTTTCTAAGTGACAATGCAATAATATTCCTTAAAAATCGTACCTTTAACAAGAACGCATTTAATCATCTGTTTTCAGGAAATGTCCCAGGGCTGAATCTGGGATCCAGTCCTGTGGTTACAAAAGTAATCTGAAAAGTAATTAACTGCATTTTACTTAAAAAGCCAATTCAATTGAATGTACTATACATGCAATGTGTTGCAAACTGCTTTCTTAAACCTGTAACCAAAACCAGTACAAGTTATACTGCAATTCTGAACTGTGTTCAAACAAGTAAATTACTACTGCAAAGTATTTATATGCTGACCTGTACCAGGCTTGCTTGGTTCTAGAAATAAAACAACGGTATATTTTTTTATATACAAAACAATTGGCCTAGAGTTCAATTCTTGAGTGTGTGAGACCATTTGCTGACTGAGTGTGAACATCAAATGCTTTACACTGTTCTCTGATACTGCCTTACTGCGCGACCAAGCTACCACTTTAGAGAGTAAGGTTCTATCTAACTTTCAACTCTGCCAAACCTCTGGAGACCCTTGGACTCTATACACACTGTACTTCAGTTTGGTGCAGTGTATATAGAGCCAGTTTCTTTCAATTCGCCTGAGGTGTGTGAGGGATGGACAATGGGCTAGATTTTAGCTGGTTTGCTACTATGGGGTTATTGTTACCTGCTTTGGGTATGTTCAAAAAACGATTTTAGGCTAACATGCACTTCTTAGCACTGAATCTAATGCTGCGGGTTAAAGTATGGGGGCCATTGCCTTGGAGTAGTGATACTGACTCTGTCTGCTGTATCCTGTTGTCACTAGTTTCAGTGTTACTGAGCAAAGATTTAGTCTGTTATATACAATGAACAATTTACAAAACTGTTTTCAAAACATATAACTGACACTGTAAGTACAACAACAGTGATTGCATCATTATATACATACAATTATAAGGCTGCCACCTTACTGGCATATCACCAGCCTGCATTATATTTCTGTGCCAATTAAAACAATCATTGGAAATATGTTTTGCCTTTTAGAGAGTTATTTGTCTATGTTTTTAAGTAATGTTGTGTATCAGCATGGCTGGAGTGCTGCATGAATGAAAGTAAAACAAGCATTTACAATGCAAATTGGTCTCAAATTTATGAGAGTTAGAGGTATTGGCGCTGTAAATGGCAACGTCTTTTACCCATGTGTTTTGAATTGATGTGAAGTGGATATATGTGCTGTGGAGTGGAATTATTGGAATTATGTGGGTTGGATTGGAATCAACACCGGTCTTTGGCGGATCACGTCATTGGGGAAGCGTGGGTAATCTTTGACAGCCATCTTGGTTTGGGAACTGCCAGGTGTATGTTGGGCGCCATTTTGGGGGAGTAGGCGGGCAGTGCAGGCTCCGACGGTGCATTTAAACCGGGCAGTTGCACGCGTCAGCTGATAAGCTGACAGAACCACTACCTGCCGCAGATTTGAACGCGTTAGCGTTAGCGCTATTTTAAAATACGAATCCTCTTGTATCTTATTTGATTTGGTATTCTTTTGTTATCCCCTGATTTTATTCACACTCTAACCCGCTTACTTGCACTATAAAAATTCTGCATCAACACCGCTCTTTGGCGGATCACGTCATTGGGGAAGCGTGGGTAATCTTTGACTGCCATCTTGGTTTGGGAACTGCCAGGTGTATGTTGGGCGCCATTTTGGGGGAGTAGGCGGGCAGTGCAGGCTCCGACGGTGCATTTAAACCAGCCATCTGCACGCGCAGCGGTGACGCGCAGTGGTGTGCGCCTCCCTGCGCCGGAGTCGCGCCAGAGTCCTGCCCGTCTGCGCTCGTCCGCGTCTCGGGAGCATCCGGGGCAGGACGGTGAGGTGTCTATAGCTGTATTCGCAGGTAGTACGTCTGTGTTATCTCACAGATATGGTATGTTATATCTCGGCCGAGTTACTTGCCTTACGCCCCCCTAGTGGCCAATGTCATCCTTTGTTTCCTGGCAGCCGGGCTTTTCGAAAAGGCTGTCTTACTTGTGGGTGGCGGCTTCCAACTACTATCGGAACTGCGCCGGACAATATTCCGCCCCCTTACCAATGTCTTCTTCTCAATACTAGATCCGTGATCGGACACTCACTTGATATTTGGAATTTATTACATAATTCCAATATATCATGCCTATTTCTTACTGAGACATGGCTGAGTGATTGCTCTGCACCTGACTTAGCCAACGCCATCCCTCCGGAATATAACATCTTCAGGAGGGACAGAATATCTGGCAGAGGGGGAGGTGTAGCTCTTGTGGTTAATAAAAACATTCCCTGCTCAACCTTTCCGGTAGAGAATATTCAGGGATGTGAAGCCTTGGGTTTCACCCTTCAGCTCTCCCCCCTCCAGGCTTGTACCGGGATTCTCTTGAATAGAGCCCCGGGGTCAGCAGGGTCGTTCTTTGATGAACTACAAGTCGCCCTCTCCGTCCCTTGTCTCAGATCAGAGCACCGTATTCTTCTTGGGGATCTCAATGTTCATATGGATATCGTAGCGGACCCTGACGCAATGAAACTAAGTGACATTACAGTTCCATTAGGACTGTCTCCGTTTCTACTGAAGCCGACGCACAATAAAGACCATACTCTTGACCAGATCTTTTCAACAAAAGCTATTGCGATAAAGTCTATACAACCCGTATTATGGTCTGATCATTTTTTGGTCTCTTTCTCGGTACCTGCCACTGCTCTTACTCGGGTGAGAGAATCAATAGAGATCATGCGAACTTCGCGCCCTTTCCATCTACTTTCGGCGAAAATGTTATCTGAGGCCCTTACTACCTTTCCATGTCCTCTTTTGGGTAATTTGGAAGAGAATCTTAGTCTCTTTCAGAATTGGCTGATAGCCAGACTCCAGACCTTAATTCCCAAAAAAAAGCTTAAATCAGGCGAACGTAGAGCGTCGGCCCCATGGTTCACCCCCCAGTTAAGGGAGCAGCGGCAGGGCTGTAAAAGGGCGGAGAGAGTTTGGCGACGGACCTATGACTTGACTGAGAAAGCGAAATTTCGAGTAATAACCAAAGCCTATCACCAGTCAATCTGGAATGAAAAAAAAGCTTATTTTGAGCGTCGAATTGATAAGGCCGAAAATGGCTGTAAGGAAATTTTTAAAGTTGTTCTGGATTTTACCTCCCCAGCTATTTGCACTCCATCTCATACTCACTCTGAAGTATGGATAAAACAGCTTGCAACTTTCACAATTTCCACATCTATGCCTTGACACCTCTCTGGAGCTTTTGTCAGGCTTGAAATCAGGCTCTCCACTTGATCCGTGCCCAGCTAAACATCTGGGGAAGGTGGCACCTGCTTTAAATGCCCTGTTGAACCCACTTCTGAATTCTTCATTGCTAACGGGAGTAGTCCCGCAAGCATGGAAACATGCTCTGATCCTGCCATTGATCAAGAAGCCTACCTTGGACCCCCTCATCCATGCCAACTATAGGCCTATCTCCCTTCTCCCTGCCCTGGCGAAAGTGGCCGAGAAATTTGCACATCGGACGATTTCCAATTTCATCGAAGAACACGACCTGCTGCATGACACGCAATCTGGGTTCCGTGCAAATTTCAGCACAGAGTCGGCTCTCTTAGAGGTCACGGATGCCATCAGGGAAGTACTCGACTCTGGAGGAAGGGCCATGTTGATAATGTTAGATCTATCGGCGGCCTTCGACACCGTCCCTCACGATCGCCTCCTTGTAAGACTCTGGGAGTGCGGCATCCGGGGGACGGTGTGGAGTTGGCTCAAATCTTTTCTGGCCGGCCGCCGTCAAACGATCTGGGCGCCCCCTTTCTCCGCGGATATGTCTCCACTAGAGGTAGGGGTACCGCAGGGTTCCATCCTTAGCCCCATGCTATTTAATATCTTTATGGCCCCTCTGGCGGCAGTCGCGGAGTCTTTCGGCGCCCAGATCATATCTTACGCCGATGATACCCAGCTCCTGTTCACCTGTGACAGGGGCGGGACTTTCGATGGCGTACAGATCAAGGATTGTCTGGGGGCGGTTTTCGAGTGGTTTAGGTGTAATGGGTTAAAGTGAAATCCCGACAAGTCGGAGCTGCTCTTTTTTGGTTGCACCTCTGAGCCTGACTGGAAAGCCTGGTGGCCTCAAGATTTGTTTCCACCTGACAGCGTGTCTCTCAAGGCAAAAAATCTGGGAGTGATTGTGGACAGTGAATTGTCCTTTGGGCCACATGTTTCGTGCCTTTCAGGTAAATGCTTTGGCATCTTACGGATGCTGAGAAAGTTTCTTCCTCTAGTGTCTTTCCAGCATAGGAAGATTATTGTTCAGGCTTTGATCGGATCGCGACTGGACTACGCAAACGCCCTTTTTTTGGGTCTACCAAAATATCTTTTGACCCGTTTGCAAGTGGTCCAGAACTCGGCAGCCCGTGCTATCTACGGGCTCCCGAGAAGAGCCGGTGCCACGGCCTTATTGAAAGCTTTACACTGGCTGCCGATCGCTAAAAGAATTCTTTTTAAGTGCCGGACTTTTGCCTTTAAGGCTCTACAAGGCTCTGGCCCCAAGTACATAAGGAAACGTCTCTCCCGATATGTACCGGGCAGGGCCTTGAGATCATCTTTTCTATCTAAAATGACAGTCCCGGTCATTAGGTGCGCAAGGATGGGTGGTCGATCCTTCCGCTACCTAGTCCCGTAGGAGTGGAATTAATTACCATTTTCTCTTAGACAGGCTCCCAGTCTCCTTGCCTTTAGAAAGGAGCTTAAAACGTGGCTTTTTACTAATTACATTTTTTTTCTTCTAAATAAACCTGATTCTTTTCTTCTGTCTCCTCTTTGTGGTTGTTATGTCCTGTTTTGCCTGCCGATGTTCTTCATCAAAGCGCCGGGATGCTCCTTGGAGTAGCCGAGCGCTATAGAAGAAATAAATTAACATAACATAACATGACATTATCAGTTGGGGAAATGTGTGGTGTGGAGTGGATTTGTTAAGTAGAATTATGTGGAATGGTGTGCAGTTTAAATATGTGGATAGTAATTATGTGATATTGAGTTAAGTGTACTGGAATTATGTGGAGTGTACTTGTGTGTGATAGAGATTTTAATTATGTGATGCGCTGTTGAATTTTGTGGTGTGATATGGAATTATATGGTGTGGTTTAGATGTATTTGGTGTGTTCTGTACTTGTGTTGTTGAGTTGAAATATGTGGCTTGTTGCCGAATTGTGTGGTGTAGAAGGAAAATGGTAGAGTTGAATTGTGTGGCTTGGAGGTGTGCAGCATTGAGTGAAATTATGCTGATTGGGATTATGTTGCATGGTGTGGAGTGTATTTGTGTGGATTGTGTTCCCAAGTTTTAAAATGATGACACATAATTACGAAGAAAGGTGGCCTTTCATGGCGCACAAATTTACAAAACCTTGTAATGTGCAAAGACTTGTCCAAATATCCTAATTTTAGGGAGGGGGCTTGAACAATGTGGGGCGCTGTTTTGGTTGCAAATGGTGCTAGGTCTATGCACATCTGTGGGGGGGGGGGGCATGCACCATATTCATCTAAACTTAGCTTGGCACATTTGTCAGGGGAGTTCTGATTCTGGTGCTCCAAACCATGCACCCATAGATGTGTATGTGGTTCACAGGATTTTGAATTCTCTGCTCAGTAGGCAACGAGCAGGTTACTTTCAAAACTGTAAACTTATCAAATGCCAAAAGCTATTGAGTGAGGTAAAAAACAAGCATAAACATTTACGGCAGATAAAAGAGGGAAGACACCCGCATCATTGCTTCTGACAGTGCAGAGTTGGGATACTGGTATTCCTGACCTTTTCCTCGCTACATTTTCAAGCTATTGTTGCCTTGCTTACCTTATGAGACGTGAGATGGTGGTTGGATCTCGCTTGGGGCAGTCTTGTTTCTTTTATAATTATGCTGACCCATGCCTGGCCGGCCTCAACACCAATGTGATTGCTTCATGTGTTTTTAGCTGGTGTGTTTGGGATGGTCGTTTGCCACTGGTGACTTAGATAAACTTCCAAAAACAATGAATCCCACTTTCTTCGCAAAGGCTCAGAAGGATGGCAATTTTATTATTATTGTACTTCCTAAGAAGTAGTCTTATTTAAGCAGGATTCTAGTTTTCCTGCACAATGATCCCATGCCAACTGGTCTGCTCGGTAGGTTATGTGCTCCCTGCTGTTATTACTGTGCAACTAGCCAGGTTGAATTCCAGCAGGGCCAGTTCAGCATTGCATCCATCCAACATAGATAAAATGAGTAGCATTAAATTGAGTAACATGTGTTATTAAAGCACCTACAACTGCAAACCTCTGGCATTACATACTATAAAAAACTATTTATCATCATCATTATTGTTATAAACCTCCTAGTCACAGGTTTGATAGTGGCAGGGTCAACTGTCTGTTTCATAGTTCTAAAATCAGCTAAGTGAGTTGGGCAATGTTGACCACTTGTTATTTACAGCACTATAAACGGTAAACACTTGCAAGCACTGTAAAAATAACCAGGTTCTTATTTGATGGTAAGGCCAATGAATACACCTAGCAGGTAATCTGCTTTAGATACCACCTGTCCTCTTCTATTCGCAAAACCAAACAGAGAAGAAATGCGTGGATTTTTTTGCTCATATGGATATCGGGCAACAGAAAACAGATTGTGAGTCACAATGGCAACAGAAAGCACATTTTGGAAGAGGTGTGATGAGGGGACGCCTGCCTGACAACAGACGGAGTCAAGAGCCACATCACCACTACTGCAGACAGTCGTAGTGGAGGGCACGCTATGGAATGGGGGCTCAGTGTTGAAAAGGTCTCATCTTCCAGAGTCAGTTTAAAACACAAGGGAAGAGCAGGCCGCTGCCTTAAGTCTAGAGGAGCAGAAGACCATCAGCATTATCATAAAATTAGCAAAGACTACAGGGAGTGAAGAGGCGCAAAATGTCACTTTGCCAAGGGTGGCAAAAATCCATGCAACAGCCCTAGTTAGCTTTCGCTGGTACCCACTGTTTCCCTTGGAGAATTTTTGAAGGGGAGAGAGGCATGCACAGCACTTTAAGGTGAACTACACAATGCATCTAATATGGTGGGATTTCACAAATTGTACCAAAACTCCGCACTATAGCTTGGAGAAACAAGGGATCATGTGCATTAATAGTTACAGCTCTGAAACGACGTACGGGATCACTTCTCTAGAAGCAGTATATACTCACAAGCAAGCGAGGCACCGAGCGCACTCAATCTAAGTCTCTCGAGTTTTTTGTGCTTCCGGTGACCGGTCTTTCAGGTGTAAACATAAGAACACATTGGCAGATCCTCCTCACTGCAATAACGCTCACTTGAGCAGAAACATACATACACAGAGAAACACGCAGCGGTCATGATTTCGGTCTGTTTGAATCATGCAGTTTAAATTGCTAATGAGTCCATGCTTAAAGTTGATGCTCGATATGCCACACAGATAAATGGATAAAGCACTGCATGCTGTGCTGATCAAGTTGAAAAGAGCAGCGGAAGCGCGTGTTGCGATGGCCAACCAGGAGGAACCATGAACCTGTGGTAACCAATCCGAAGGAACAATTAGTGAAATCGCCTGAACCGCGTGAACCAAGCACCCAAAGGAGGGACAATTACAAGCAATGCACCAATAAAAAGGCAGCATTTCTGAAAGGCACAAAAATGAACGAATGGCAATTGATGGGCTTGGTTAAAGCCCATATTGTAGATACATACTGCCTCGCAGAGCAGCGCATGCACTCTGACTCTAGGCTTGACCTAAAAAAGAGATATGATATGGTCGTAACCCTTTTTTTTAATTGCTGGCGGGGTAGGAGGGAAGGCAGGGGATACAAGGAGGGAGGGAAGGAATGGGTTTTGGGGGCAACTTGGACAATAGAGGGTGTGGGAATTAAAGCACTTTTTTGTTTTTTTCAGGCTGGAGGTACAGCACTGCCAAGTATCATGCATCAATGGTTAGACAAATGCAGTTTAGCACGGAAGTCCTCATCGCCACAATAAAATGCTTAGTCATGCATTTGTAGGGCCTCCTATCACAGCGGCACTACTAGGCATAAGAAACTGCAAATAGGAACAGACCATTGCAAAAGCGCGAGCAGCGAGCTGCCTGCTGGCAGTGGTGTGGAAACTGAGCTGCCAGTGAGCCTGCATTATACAGTGCCACCTTCAAGGTTGAGTTTCTTCACTACCAATAATGAACACAAATTGTCATCACACAGCATAGGGCAGCCTCAGGCTCTGGCTGCAGTACAACATAAAGCTGAGCCTCAGGAACCCAGCCATGTGACATGCCATGGCTAAGTCTGTCAAACAGACTCTTACAATTAAATCCACTCTGGAGAGTAGTAATCACCCTGAGACTACCCTCGTATCCCCTTCCTTCCCTCCTACCCTGCTTGCTCAGACTGAGAGTGATGATGAATCCAGGGGGCGGCGACTTCCCTGTTGTATTTCAAAAACTGATACCACCTGCACTGCACCGTCACTGACAGTTAACTCAATTCCACTTAGTCAGTGATTGGATGATGATTGGCCAGTGACCCAGCAACTGCTGGGCAAAATTATGTTTTTGTGTTACTGCATGTTGTGTGCTCCCCTGCAGGCATAGAGTGAGTGGGGCTGTCGATACCTCAGGCCACGCAGCGCTATACACCCATGCCTCATTGGCAGTGCTTTGTTTGTACTACCTTTTATTTTATAGCAGATTACAGGATCTTTTCAGACTTCTTACACCAATCCCACAAGATTTTACATCTAGTTCCCATTGGGGATACCATATATAACGGACTAGACCGGCAATACTCTCTGGTATCCCTGTGTTTCTGGGGTTAGAACTTACCAGTATTCAATTTGATATGGTCTTATGTTGGATGGATGAGCACAGTATTTCTATGGCAAATAGTACCCTTCCTTTTGCTTTCCAACATCGTTTACAAAGGGATACCAAATAATATGGCTCACGCATTGCTGTAATATCTTGTATCCCCTACGTTTCATGTGTTACTCTTTATCCATTGACCACTTGAAGTTGCCTTTTATTTGAGAGCAGACTACAAAAACTTTTCACATTTTGTACATCATTCAACAAGATTTTACATCTGGTTCCCTTAAGGGAAACCAAATATAATGGCCTAAACCGGCTATAATATCTGGTATCCCTGGTGTTTTAGAATTTACCAGGATTCAATTAGACATGGTCTTATGTTGGATGGCTGAGCACAGAATTTCTATGCTGATTATAACCCTTCATTTTGCTTTCCAATATCATTTACTATGGGGATACCAAATAGTACGTCTCACACATTGCTGTAATATCTCATATCCCCTATATTTCATAGGTTACCCTTTAGCCATTCAGCAGTAGAAGTTACTTTTTATTATATAGCAGATTACAGTATAGTTTCAGATTTTGTACATCAATCCCACAAGGTTTTACAGCCGGTACCCTTAAGAGATACCCCATATAATGGCCTATACCGGCTATAATATCTGGTATCCCCAGTGTTTCTGGGGTTAGAACTTACCAGTATTCAATTTCACTTTAGCACAGTATTCCCATGGCAAATAGCATCCTTCCTTTTGCTTTCCAACATCGTTTTCAACGGGGATACCAAATATTATGGCTCACGCAATGCTGTAATATCTCGTATCCCCCTAGTTTCATGGGTTACCCTTTAGCCATTGACCACTTGAAGTTGTGTTTTACTTGATAGCAGACTACAGTAACTTTTCGCATCTTTTACATCATTCCACGAGATTTTACAACCAGTTGTTTAAGGGATACCAAATATAATGGCCTATAACAGCTATAATATCTGGTATCCCCAGTGTTTCTTGGTTTAGAACTTCCTAGGATTCAATTAGATATGGTCATATGTTGGATGGGTGAGCACAGTATTTCTATGCCAAAAAGCACCCTTCCTTTTGCTTTCCAACATCGTTTAGTATGGGGATACCAAATATTATGACTCATGCATTGCTGTAATATCTCTTATCCCCTAAGTTTCATGGGTTACACTTTAGCCATCGTCCACTTGAAGTTTTCTTTTATTTGATAGCAGAATACAGTATCTTTTCACATGTTGTACATCATTCCACAAGATTGTACGTACGGTTCCCGTGGGTGATACCATATATAATGGCCTATACCAGCTATTATATTTGGTATCCCCTGTGTTTTTTGAGTTAGGACATACCAGTATTCAATTCGACATGGTCTTATGTTGGGTGGGTGAGCACAGTATTTCTATGCCAAATATCACCCTCCCTTTTGCTTGCCAACATCATTTACTATGGGGATACCAACTATTAAGGCTCTTGCTTTGCTGTAATATCTTGTATCCCCTACATTTCATGGGTTACCTTTTAGCCATTGACCACTTGAAGTCGCCTTTTACTTGATAGCACACTACAGTAACTTTTCACATTTTTTACTTCATTCCACAAGATTGTATGTCTGGTTCCCTTAGGGGTTAGCTTATATAATGGCCTATACCGGCTATAATATCTGGTATCCCCTGTGTTTCTAGGTTTAGAACTTACCAGTATTCAATTTCACATTGTCTTATGTTGAATGGATAAGCACAGTATTCCCATGGAAAATAGCACGCTTACTTTTACTTTCCAACATCGCTTACAATGGGGATACCAAATATTATGGCTCACACATTGCTGTAATATCATGTATCCCCTACGTTTCATGGTTTACCCTTTAGCCATTGACCACTTGAAGTTGTGTTTTAATTGATAGTAGACTACAGTAACTTGTAAACATTTTTACATTATTCCTCAAGATTTTGCATCTGGTACCCATGGGGAATACCATATATAATGGACTATACCGGCTATAATATCTGGTATCCCCCGTGTTTCTGCGGTTAGAATTTTACCAGCAATCAATTTGACATGGTCTTATGTTGGATGGGTGAGCACAGTATTTCCATGCAAAAAAGCAACCTTCCTTTTGCTTTTGAACATCGTTTACTATGGGGATACCAAATATTATGACTCATGCATTGCTGTGATATATTGTATCCCCTATGTTTCATGGATTACTCTTATTGACCACTTGAAGTTGCCTTTTACTTGATAGCAGACTACAGTAACCTTTCAAATTTTTTCATCATTCCACAAGATTGAACGTCTGGTTCCCTTAGGGGATACCATATATAATGGCCTATATTTGGTATCCACTGTGTTTCTTGGGTTAGAACTTAATAGGATTCAATTTGACATAGTCTTATGCTGGATGGGTGAGCACAGTACTTGTATGCCAAATAGCGGTCTTCCTTTTGTTTTCCAATTTCGCTTACTATGGGGATACCAACTATTATGGCTCACGCTTTGCTGTAATATCTCATATCCCCTATGTTACATGGGTTACCCTTTAGCTATTGGCCACTTGAAGTTGTCTTTTATTTTATAGCAGATTACAGTATCTTTTCAAATTTTTTACATCATTCCCACAAGATTTTACATCTAGTTCCCATTGGGGATACCATATATAATGGACTATACCGGCTATACTATCTGGTATCCCCTGTGCTTCTTGGGTTAGAACTTATCGGGATTCAATTTGACATGGTCTTATGTTGTATGGGTGAGCACAGTGTTTCTATGACAAATAGCAGCCTTCCTTTTGCTTTCCATAATCGTTTACTATGGGGATACCAATTATTATGGCTCACGAATTGCTGTAATATCTCGTATCCCCTACGTTATATGGGTTACCCTTTAGTCATTGGCCACTTGAAGTTGTCTTTTATTTGACAGCTGACTACAGCATCTTGTCACATTTTTTACATCATTCCACAAGAATGTATGTCCAGTTCCGTTAGGGGATGCCACATATAATGGCCTATACCGGCTATAATATTTGGCATCCCCTGTGCTTCTTGGGTTAGAACTTACCAGGATTCAATTTCACATAGTCTTATGTTGGATGGGTGAGCACAGTACTTGTATGCCAAATAGTGGTCTTCCTTTTGCTTTCCAATTTCATTTACTACGGGGATACCAAATATTATGGCTCACGGAATGCTGTAATATCTCGTATCCCCTACTTTACATGGGTTACCCTTTAGCCATTCACCAGTTGAAGTTACCTTTTATTATATAGGAGATTACAGTTTTTTTTCAGATATTTTACATCAATGCCACAAGATTTTACATACGGTACCCTTAAGGGATACCATATATAATGGCCTATTCCGGCTATAACATATGGTATCCCCTGTGTTTCTGGGGTTAGAACTTACCAGTATTCAATTTCACATAGTTTTATGTTGGATGGATGAGCACAGTATTCCCATGGCAAATAGCACCCTTCCTTTTGCTTTCCAACATCGCTTACAAAGGAGATACCAAATATTATGGCTCGCGCATTGCTGTCATATCTCTTATCCCCTACGTTTCATGAGTTGCGCTTTAGCCATTGACCAATTGAAGTAGTCTTTTATTTGATAGCAGACTACAGTATCTTTTCAGATTTTTTGCATCATTCCACAAGATTTTACATCCAGTTCCCTTAGGGGATACTAAATATTATGGCTCACACATTGCTGTGATATCTTGTATCCCCTACATTTCATGGGTTACCCTTTAGCTATTGACCACTTGAAGTTGCCTTTTACTTGATAGCAGACTACAGTAACCTTTCACATTTTTCATCATTCCACAAGATTGTACGTCCGGTTCCCTTAGGGGATACCATATATAATGGCCTACACCGGTCATGATAATTGGTATCCACTGTGTTTCTTGGGTTAGAACTTACCGGGATTCTATTTGACATGGTCTTATGTTGGATGGGTGAGCACAGTGTTTCTGTGCCGAATATAACCCTTCCTTTTGCTTTCCAATTTCGTTTACTATGGGGATACCAAATAATATGGCTCACGCATTGCTGTAATATCTTGTATCCCCTACGTTTCATGTGTTACCCTTTATCCATTGACCACTTGAAGTTGCCTTTTATTTGAGAGCAGACTACAAAAACTTTTCACAATTTTTACATCATTCAACAAGATTTTACATCTGGTTCCCTTAAGGGATACCAAATATAATGGCCTAAACCGGCTATAATATCTGGTATCCCTGGTGTTTTAGAATTTACCAGGATTCAATTAGACATGGTCTTATGTTGGATGGCTGAGCACAGAATTTCTATGCTGATTATAACCCTTCATTTTGCTTTCCAACATCATTTACTATGGGGATACCAAATAGTACGTCTCACACATTGCTGTAATATCTGATATCACCTATATTTCATAGGTTACCCTTTAGCCATTCACCAGTTGAAGTTACTTTTTATTATATAGCAGATTACAGTATATTTTCAGATTTTGTACATAAATCCCACAAGGTTTTACAGCCGGTACCCTTAAGAGATACCCCATATAATGGCCTAAACCGGCTATAATATCTGGTATCCTCAGTGTTTCTGGGGTTAGAACTTACCAGTATTCAATTTCACTTTAGCACAGTATTCCCATGGCAAATAGCATCCTTCCTTTTGCTTTCCAACATCGTTTTCAACGGGGATACCAAATATTATGGCTCACGCATTGCTGTAATATCTCGTATCCCCCTAGTTTCATAGGTTACCCTTTAGCCATTGACCACTTGAAGTTGTGTTTTACTTGATAGCAGACTACAGTAACTTTTCGCATTTTTTACATCATTCCACGAGATTTTACAACCAGTTTGTTTAAGGGATACCAAATATAATGGCCTATAACGGCTATAATATCTGGTATCCCCGGTGTTTCTTGGTTTAAAACTTCCTAGGATTCAATTAGATATGGTCATATGTTGGATGGGTGAGCACAGTATTTCTATGCCAAAAAGCACCCTTCCTTTTGCTTTCCAATATCGTTTAGTATGGGGATACCAAATATTATGACTCATGCATTGCTGTAATATCTCTTATCCCCTAAGTTTCATGGGTTACACTTTAGCCATCGACCATTTGAAGTTGTCTTTTATCTGATAGCAGAATACAGTATCTTTTCACATTTTGTAATTCATTCCACAAGATTGTGCGTACTGTTCCCGTAGGTGATACCACATATAATGGGCTATACCAGCTATTATATTTGGTATCCCATGTGTTTTTGGAGTTAGAACATACCAGTATTCAATTCAACATGGGCTTATGTTGGATGGGTGAGCACCTTATTTCTATGCCAAATATCACCCTCCCTTTTGCTTTCCAACATCATTTACTATGGGGATACCAAATATTATGGCTCTTGCTTTGCTGTAATATCTTGTATCCCCTACATTTCATGGGTTACCTTTTAGCCATTGACCACTTGAAGTCGCCTTTTACTTGATAGCAGACTACAGTAACTTTTCAAATTTTTTACATCATTCCACAAGATTGTACGTCCGGTTCCCTTAGGGGTTAGCTTATATAATGGCCTATACCGGCTATAATATCTGGTATCCCCTGTGTTTCTAGGGTTAGAGCTTACCAGTATTCAATTTCACATAGTCTTATGTTGAATGGATTAGCACAGTATTCCCATGGAAAATAGCACCCTTCCTTTTGCTTTCCAACATCGCTTACAATGGGGATACCAAATATTATGGCTCACACATTGCTGTAATATCATGTATCCCCTACGTTTCATGGTTTACCCTTTAGCCATTGACCACTTGAAGTTGTGTTTTACTTGATAGCAGAATACAGTAACTTTTAACATTTTTTACATTATTCCTCAAGATTTTGCATCTGGTACCCATGGGGAATACCATATATAATGGACTATACCGGCTATAATATCTGGTATCCCCCGTGTTTCTGCAGTTGGAACTTACCAGGAATCAATTTGACATGGTCTTATGTTGGATGGGTGAGCACAGTATTTCCATGCAAAAAAGCAACCTTCCTTTTGCTTTCGAACATCGTTTACTATGGGGATACCAAATATTATGACACACGCATTGCTGTAATATCTCGTATCCTCCACGTTTCATGAGTTACCCTTTAGCTATTGACCACTTGAAATTGCCTTTTACTTGATAGCAGACTACAGTAACTTTCCACATTTTTTACATAATTCCTCAAGATTTTGCATCTGGTTCCCATTGGGGATAAGATATATAATGGCCTATTCCGGCTATAATATCTGGTATCACCCATGTTTCTGGGCTTAGAACTTACCAGTATTCAAAATGACACAGTTTTATGTTTGATGGGTGAGCACAGTATTTCTATGCCAAATAGCAGTCTTCCTTTTGCTTTCCAACATCATTTACTATGGGGATACCAAATATTATGACTCATGCATTGCTGCGATATATTGTATCCCCTACGTTTCATGGATTACTCATTAGCAATTGACCACTTGAAGTTGCCTTTTGCTTGATAGCAGACTACAGTAAACTTTCAAATTTTTCATCATTCCACAAGATTGAACGTCTAGTTCCCTTAGGGGATACCATATATAATGGCCTATACCGGCTATGATATTTGGCATCCACTGTGTTTCTTGAGTTAGAACTTAGCAGGATTCAATTTGACATAGTCTTATGTTGGATGGGTGAGCACAGTACTTGTATGCCAAATAGCGGTCTTCCTTTTGCTTTCCAATTTTGCTTACAATGGGGATACCAACTATTATGGCTCACGCTTTGCTGTAATATCTCATATCCCCTATGTTACATGGGTTACCCTTTAGCTATTGGCCACTTGAAGTTGTCTTTTATTTTATAGCAGATTACAGTATTTTTTCAAATTTTTTACATCATTCCCACAAGATTTTACATCTAGTTCCCATTGGGGATACCATATATAATGGACTATACCGGCTATACTATCTGGTATCCCCTGTGCTTCTTGGGTTAGAACTTATCGGGATTCAATTTGACATGGTCTTATGTTGTATGGGTGAGCACAGTGTTTCTATGACAAATAGCAGCCTTCCTTTTGATTTCCATAATCGTTTACTATGGGGATACCAAATATTATGGCTCACGAATTGCTGTAATATCTTGTATCCCCTACGTTACATGGGTTACCCTTTAGCCATTGGCCACTTGAAGTTGTCTTTTATTTGACAGCAGACTACAGCATCTTGTCACATTTTTTACATCATTCCACAAGAATGTATGTCCAGTTCCGTTAGGGGATACCACATATAATGGCCTATACCGGCTATAATATTTGGTATCCCCTGTGTTTCTTGGGTTAGAACTTACCAGGATTCAATTTGACATAGTCTTATGTTGGATGGGTGAGCACAGTACTTGTATGCCAAATAGCGGTCTCCCTTTTGCTTTCCAATTTTGCTTACTATGGGGATACCAACTATTATGGCTCACGCTTTGCTGTAATATCTCATATCCCCTATGTTACATGGGTTACCCTTTAGCTATTGGCCACTTTAAGTTGTCTTTTATTTTATAGCAGATTACAGTATCTTTTCACATTCTTTACATCATTCCCACAAGATTTTACATCTAGTTCCCATTGGGGATACCATATATAATGCCTATACCCCCTATAATATTTGGTATCCCCTGTGTTTCTTGGGTTAGAACTTACCAGGATTCAATTTGACATAGTCCTATGTTGGATGGGTGAGCACAGTACTTGTATGCCAAATAGCGGTCTTCCTTTAGCTTTCCAATTTCGTGTACTATGGGGATACCAAATATTATGGCTCACGCATTTCTGTAATAACTCGTATCCCCTACATTACATGGGTTACCCCTTAGCCATTGTCCACTTGAAGTTGTCTTTTATTTTATAGGAAACTACAGTATCTTTTCAGAATTTTTTCATGATTCCACTAGATTCTACATTCGTTTCCCTTAGGGGATACCAAATATAATGGCCTTTACTGTCTATAATATTTGGTATACTTTGTGTTTCGGGGGTTAGAACATAGCAGTATTCAATTTTACATGGACTTATGTTGGCTAGATGAGCACAGTATTTATGTGGCAAATAGCACCCTCCATTCTGCTTTCCAGCATCGTTTACAATTGGGATACCAGATATTATGGCTCACGCATTGCTGTGATATCTGGTATCCCCTCTGTTTCAAGGGTTACCCCTTTAGCCATTGACCACTTGAAGTTGCCTTTTATTTGATAGCAGACTACAGTATCTTTTCATATTTTTTACATCATTCCTAAAGGTGTTACATACGGTTGCCTTAGGGGATACCAAATATAATGACCTTTACCACCTATAATGTTTGGTACACCCTGTGTTTCTCGGATTAGAACTTACCAGGATTCAATTTGATTTGGTCTTATGCTGGATGGGTGAGCACAATATTTCTATCCCAAACAGCACCCTTCCTTTTTCTTTCCAACATGGTTTACTATGTGGATACTAAATATTATGTCTTACACATTGCTCTAATATCTCGTATCCCCTACATTTCATGTATTACCATTTAGCCATTTACCAGTTGAAGTTACCTTTTATTTGATTGCATACTAAAGTATATTTACACATTTTTTACATCATTCCACAAGAGTTTACATCCGGTTGCCTTAGGCGATACCAAATATAATGCCCTCTACCGACTATAATATTTGGTCAATTTAATTTGACATTGTCTAATGTTGGATGGGTGAGCACAATATTGTTCTGCCAACTGACACCCTTCCTTGAGTTTTCCAACACCTTTTACTATGGGGATACAATATATTATGGCTCACACGTTGCTGTAATATCTTGTATTCCCTTCTTTTCAAGGGTTACCGTTTAGCCAATGACCAACTGGAGTTGCCTTTTATTTGATACCAGATTGCAGTTTCTTTTCGCAGTTTTGATTTCATTCCACAATCTTTCACATCTGGTTCCTTTGGGGGACACAAAATATAGTGGCCGTATGAACCATACTTTATGGTATCCCCTAGGTTTCTAGGGTTACAACTTACCAGGATTCAATTGGACATGGTCTGATGTTGGCTTTATGAGCACAGTATTTTTCTGCCAACTGGCACCCTTGCTCGAGTTTTCCAACATCTCTTACTATGGGGATACCAAATATAGGGGCATATGCATCAACCAAACGAATACCGATTCCTTAATAGCGAAAAATAAGGAATCGCCATTAAGGAATCGGTAATTGGCATGCATCAACAGATTCGGTAAAATTTAGCGATTCCTTAAAAATCGCTAAATTTACCGATTCCTTAATAGCGGGGCACGCAAACGGCCTCATTAGCAAATAGCGAGTTCGGTAATACCGAATTAGCTAATAGCGAGTTCGGTAATACCGAGTTAGCTATTACCGAATCGGTAATAGCGAAATCGCAAATTGCCGCGTCGCGCCGGGAACGTGCAGATGACATCACCAACCAGGAAATACTGCTGCCCCACCCACATAGCCTCGACAGAGGAGCAGACAGGAGCTGGGAAGAAAGACTGCCTGTGCAGAGTGAGGCCACACCGATTCTGCAAATCACATCAGACATCCATCATGGCGCAGGAAGTGCCATCCAGCGCAGAATCTGCACGCAAGCGCAAGAAGAAGTTTTCGGACAGGGAGCTGGAGTACCTCATCGAGGGAGTCTCCAGCAAACACGACCGCCTCTTTGGCAAGCTGTCCCTCAAGGTGCCTGAGACAGAGAAGCGGCGCATCTGGCTGCGCATCCGTGAGAGGGTGAATGCGGTTGGCGTCACTACCCGCAGCATCGACGACCTTAAAAAACGGTGGTATGACCTGCGGAAGCGCGCCAAAGAGAGGATTGCGGAGAGGCTCCGGGAGGCTAGCAGGACTGGAGGCGGCACATCTACAGCACCATCCAACACAGCCCTGGAGGACCTTGTGGAAGGGACGATAGAGCGGGAAGCCGTCGTGGGGGTGACCCAGATGGACACGTCCGGCGCAGCCACAAGTGCCCAAGGTAAGATGCATGCCTGTGCCACACCCAGCATAGCGTAAATCCATACCCATGCCCCCAGCCCAATCTCACTGTGTCTGCAGCTCTGGCACAGACAGCTCCACACATGACACTAGTGCATCTTGGGAGTTGTAGTCTAGTCAGCCCAGTGTGCATGTACAGGCGTAAATGCAATGAGCATACACCACATCAGTTGTACATGGATGGAGACTGTTCATTTGTTGGACCACAGAGGGACATTAATGGGTACAACACTATGTAGGTGTAATCATCCCACTAACCATGCACTGTTTCACACACAGATGCATCACCTGGGGACTCTGACGACAGCGACCAGCTGATCATTTCGGAGACACCCGTCGAGTCAGACCAGGAGACAGCGCAGGATGCGCACGCATCGCCAACACCTGCCACCCCACCAGCACCACCTCCACCAGCGCCACAAGCTAAGGCACCAGCACCAGCGCCACTAGCCAAGGCACCAGCAACAGCGCCACAAGCAACGGCACCAGCAAAACAGGCTGCAGCTAGTACAGCCACAATAGCGCAGAGGCACAGGCACCAAGTTGCGCCCTTGCAGGAGATGGTAACACCCCCCCGCAATTGGCACCCAGGCAGCGCACATCCACACCACCTGCTGCACCACCTGGAGGCTCAAGACACGCACGGCGTCACAGGGCTCGTCGCAGTTCCGTCTCCTCAGCAGAACAGGATGTCCCAACAACCTCTGCAATCGAGGAGAGGATGCTGCGTACACAGCGCCTGCAGGGACGACATGTGGCTAGCATTAGCTGCAATATCGTGCGCCTTGCGAGGGAGATGCGCGCCATGACTGCAGCAGTCACCGACATGGGCATGGCGGTCAGGGACATGGGCACGGCGGTCAGGGACCAGACCACTGCGGTTGCAGAGGGCAATGCTCAGCTCAGGGAGGAGGTACATGAGCTCACCCGTGCCATGAGGGAGGGCCCTGAGTCCCAGAGGAGGAGTAACCGGCAGCTAATGTTGCGTTCCGCCGCCGCTACCAAGGCCATAACACGGCACAGCAACAGCACCGCTGTGTTGGCACGCCGCACAGTCTCCCTGCAGGTGGACCTTGGGCACTTCTGCGGGGATGTCGCTAAGTCACTGGGACACATCACCACTGCTGTGGAACACCTTCAGAGCAGCACATGCAGTGCTGCTGCATTGGGAGGGGATGACACAAGTGAGGCTGCCTCCAGTGTCAGCAGCGTGTCACTGGCAGAGGCCAGCACCAGGCGCCGCAGTTCGCGTGCCTCCACGGGGACAGGCCGTGGTGAGGCATTGGATACACCTGAGCGGAGGCTTGGGGTACGTGGCAAGCGCCACTAGACAGTTGGACATGCATGCAGGACCATGGTGGGGCAACCATGGCCATCCAATTACTGTGTATGCACAGGCCTGACTTTAAGGCACCTTTTATTTACATGAATGCAATCGGAGCATGATTTACAATGCTAGTTTTGTTGCACAATCCTCAGTGCTACTGTGCATTAAACAGTTGCACCACATACTAACTTGTAATGTCTCATTTTCCCATGTTTCAAAAATTATTTTGCATTATGTATGTCCGCCTCCTATGGCCCTCTGCTGTGTTTGGGATGTGTGCCTGTCGTTGTTG
The DNA here is from genome assembly GCF_964204655.1 of Triturus cristatus. Lineage (NCBI taxonomy): Eukaryota > Metazoa > Chordata > Amphibia > Caudata > Salamandridae > Triturus > Triturus cristatus. The sequence goes on along the minus strand of NC_140579.1, from coordinate 703,815,504 downwards.
GGCGGGTGGTTGGTCATCCCGGTGGTCGTCATCCCTGTCCACCTCTATGGGTATCCCCCTTCTGGTGGCAATGTTGTGCAGCATTGCACATACAGCAATTATCCGGCAGCATGTTTCAGGTTGGTATAGCATGGCGCCGCCAGTCTTGTGGAGGATTCGGAAGCGGCTCTTGGGAATCCCAAAAGTCCGCTCTATCACATTCCTGGTGCTGATGTGTGCAGCGTTGTAGCGATGTTCCTGCGGGGTTGCAGGATTTAAGTATGGGGTAAGTATGTATTCACGCAGGGCGTAGGCACTGTCACCCAGAAGATAGGAGCATAGACTTAGCATTGGTGATGTACATACATGTGTGGTGTTGGGGTGGGGAAGCGTATTTCTACGTACCTAGCAGGAGTCCCTCTCCAAATTCTCCGTTGATTAGTCGCCTGTGCATTCCACTGTGGCGGAGGATGTAGGAGTCGTGTGTGCTCCCTGGGAATTGTGCCACTAGGTCCGTTATGATGTTATTGGCATCGCACACAACCTGCACGTTGATCGAGTGGTATGACTTGCGGTTCCGGAATATGTACTCATTTGCTGCGGGAGGACATATGGGGATATGCGTGCAGTCGATGCATCCAATCACATGTGGGAATTGTGCCACCTGGTAGATTGCCTGTTTGGTGCGGTCCAACTGCTGTGGGGTTGTGGGGAAGCTGATGTGTGTGTGTAGCATTGTCAGCATGTCATCTAGGAATCTCCTGAAGAAGCGTGACAGTGCGCTTTGTGACACACCTCCGGCCACCGCAATTTCCCCCTGGAAACTCCCTGAGGCCAGTGGTGCAGGCTGCATAGGACCTGAACGTGCGCAGGGATAGCATTTGTCCTGTGTGTCTGGTGCTGCAGTAATGGTCCCAGGTCTGCAATCAGGCGCATGATCATGGCACGATTGAGGCGGTACTTCTGGTACACCTCGTCCTCATTCTGCCCGAGCAAGGTGATGCGCAGTCTGTATACTCGCTCCTGGACCCTTCTCCTGCGCTGTCCTGCTGCATTGATCCGCATCCTCCTTGCAAGCACGTAGAGGGCAGCCATTTTGTGGGAGCCAACAGGGTCTCCTGGGCCACATTTAAGGGTTTGGTGATTGCCTCAAGCATTCGCACATGTATTTATTTTATTTGCATTTACTTCTTTTTTTTTTTCCACTTTACCTCCAGGTTTGGATTCCCCTTATTTAGCTCTTGCAAAATAGCGATTATTGGGATTTTCGTTATTAGCGAGTTTTGTTGCATTGGGGTGCGATTCGTTATTTGCTATTGGCAGTTTCCGGGAGCTAATAGTGATTTCGGTAATTGCTAATTCGGTATATAGCGATTCGGTAAATTAGCATTTTGGGTATTAGCGATTCGGTATGTTCGCGGTTATTTATTTTGCGATTCGTTATTTGCTCAGGTTTTGGGTTGATGCATTGGGATTGGGTATTTTTTACTTAATACCGGGAGCTATTACCGAATCGGTATTTTACCGACTGGATTTTGGGTTGATGCATGAGGCTGATAGTGGTTTATGCAAGGCTGTTATATCACGCATCCCCAACTTTTTATGGGTTATCCTTTAGCTATTGACGGACAAGTTACTTACCTTTGGTAACACCTTATCTGGTAGAGACAAGATCTAGCTGCAGATTCCTTAACCTTGAACTTCCAGGCATCAGGCTGGATCCGAAAGATTTTTCTTAGCTGTACCCCTGTTCGTCGGTAGGTGGCGTCGGTAAACTCTGCGTGACGTTGTCAGCATTGTGTTCATCGTTGTCGTCACATATGCGTCATAAATCTAACAGCCACTCTGGCGCGCTGACGTAAGTACTTTTCACGACTTTCCACTCCAGAAGCACGAAGCCACGAAGTGACTGACCCTGGTATGTTTAAAAAGAAGCTAGGGCCCTGAATGGGATAAACCCTGACAGTAAAAACAGTTCCGCAGAGCGGGGAGGATGGGTGGATCGGTACGGAATCTGCAGCTAGATTATGTCTCTACTAGATAAGGTGTTACCGAAGGTAAGTAACTTGCCCATCTGATAGAGACATCTAGCCACAGATTCCTTACCTTTGAACAGATCTCTAAGCAAGACCTTCCCCAGAGGAGGGACTGCGGAAAAGTTTTAGACTAGAAAATCCTACAGGTCAGAGTGCCCAAACAAGCTTTCTCTGTGAACCTGAGAATCTAAGCAGGACTGTCAGGCAAACGTTTGCAGAGACGTCCCCATGGCAGCTTGACAGATATCATCGATTGGAACCCCACTCTGAAGCTCTGTGTTGGCTGCCTTTGCTGTGATGGAATGAGCCATAAGGTCCTCAGGAGGCTACTTCTTAGCCAAGGTGTAACAGATTTTTATACAGAGGATGACCCAACAGGTGATGGTGCTCTTTTGAACTACACGCCCCTTCTTTGCCCCATGTATCCTACAAAGAGTTGGTCTTCCACCCAGAATTATTTAGTACGATCGAGATAAAATGATAATGCCCTTTTTGGGTCCAGAAGTTGGAGACGCTCTTCTTCCTTGGAAGGATGCAGAGGTGCTTAGAAAGTGGGCAGGGTAACTGACTGTCCCAGAAGAAAGAGAGTTACAACCTTGAGCAAAAAGGATGCCCTATTTCTCAGTACCACTTTTTCCGGAAAAACTGTCAGGTAAGGAGACTGTGATGACAGTGCTTGCAGTTAGCTCACCCTCCAGGCAGAGGTAATTGCCACCAAGAAAGCTGTTCCTATTGTGAGCAACCGTAGAGGACAGTTGTGCATTGGCTCAATGATGTGTACATCAAGTAGGTGAGTACCAAATTATGGTCCCATTGTGGCATAAGAAAGGGAGAATGGGGAAACAAGTGGGTTAACCCCTTCAAAAACCTCTTTAGCAGAAAGGACTTAAAAGTGAAGGCTGATCTGGTAGCCGAAGAAAAGCTGAGAGGGCCAAAAGATAGCCTTTCACAGTGCCCAAGGCAGGACCCTGCTGGACCAAGGAAAGTACAAAAAAATTATATCTGCCAGAGAGGAAGACAAGGGGTCAATGGACCTTTCTATAATATTTTCAAAATTTGTTCCATTGGCAGGCATATACCAATTTTATTCAGGGACGTCTGGCTGTCACAGTAACCACACAGACTTCGGGAGGGAGGTCAAAAGCTGTCAACTTTTGCCGCTCAGTGTCCACACAAGGAGGCGGAGAGTAGATAGGTTCAGGTAAAGGACCTTCCCCTACTGCGACAGAAGATCCTCCCGAAGGGACAGCCTGATCAGAGGATCGATACTCATGTCTAGAAGCTCGGGATACCAAACTTCCCGTGCCCAGTCTGGAGCCACACAAATTACTAGTGCTTGGTCTCTCCTAATCTTCTTGAGCACTCTGGGCAGGAGTGGTATGGGGGAAAGGCGTATAGGAGGCCTGAGCTCCAATCATGGCGAAAAGCGGCGCCGAGCGCGAACCACCTTGGAAATTCCAAAGTGCAAAACTGCTGACAATGCGCGTTCTCTTCGGAGGTGAACAGATCTAATCAAGGCTCTCACCACTGCTGAAAGAGTCCCTGTACCACCTCCGGATGGAGACGCCACTCGTGATCCACAAGGCACCTTCGGCTGAGCGCCGTGGCCCTGGCGTTCAGAGAACCAGCCAGGTGCTGAACCACCAGGGAAATGCACTGTTGTTCTAGCCAAGTCCAAAGACGCAGGGCCTCTTGACAAAGCATCCACAACTCTACTCCGCCCTGTTTGTTACAGTACCACATGGCGGTAGTGTTGTCTGTGAACACTCGTTTCAGCCTTCCCTTTATGGACCGTAAAAAGGCTTTCAGTGCCAGTAGGATCACCCGAAGGTCCAACAGATTGATATGGAGCTTTGCTTCTGATGGTGACCAGAGTCCTCTGATCTCCACATCTTCCAGATGGCCACGCCATCCCAAAAGAGACACATCCATCACTATTGTAAGGCCTGGGTGGGGAAGGGAGAGGGGTCTGCCCTCGATCCAATCATGGTCTGCTAGTCACCTCTGCAGCTCTTTCACAGTGCCCTCCGAAATCTGAACCAGGTCGGTGAGATTTCCTCAATGCTGTGCCCATTGGAATTCAGGTCCTACTGCACAGCCCGCATTTGCTACCGTGCATGGTTCACCAGCAGGATTCAGGAGGTCATGAGGCCCAACAGCCTCCGAGCCATTCTCACCGAAATCAAGGAAAGAGGCTGAAACATTAGTATTATAGCAGGAGGTCGGCCATAGTCTGGAGGTGGGAGACGACTGTTTGGGATGAGCCCACCTTCAACAACCAGTTGTCTATATAGGGAAAGACTGGAATCCCTGATCTCCGCAGATGGGCTGCAACCACGCCATCACCTTTGTGAGCACCTGAGAGGCACTGTTGTGGCTGAAGGGGAGTACTCCTAAATTGCAGGTAACGACGATGGGCAGGCAGGACAGGGATATGAAAATAGGCATCCTGCAAGTCCAACGCTACCATCCAGTCTCCTGGGTCCAAGGCAGACAGGAACTGAGCTAGGGTGAGCATCTTGAACTTCTCCTTTGGAGAAAGTAGTTGAGGGCTCTGAGGTCCAAGATAGGATGTAGGCCTCCGTCCTTCTTTGGGACCAGACGATAGCAGGAATAACAACTACAGCCTACTTCTGGCCTGGTAACCCTCTCTATAGCTCCCTTGGCCAAGAGAGGTTTTTTTTGTTTCGTAATTGTTTATTTTGCATCACAAGGGTAATTAATACAAGACAATAAGACCATGGCACATTAATACAACATCATCTATAGAACTGAGTACATCATTGCGTACAGGGTTATACACTGTAGAATAGGGGGGTATAAGTGGAGTTGTTGAGGGAGAAGGAAGGATAGCGGGGCAGTGGGGGGAGGTCAGGAGATAGGGGTAAGTCAATTTGTGCACACAATAGTATCTTCAATGGTTATATTAGTGTGGTAACAACAATAACAATACAGCGGCTCATGATTGTCAGTAGGTTATAGGTATCTGGTGTGGAGACTACATGTTGCAGGAGCATTTGCCAGCATATAGTATGCAATAGAGCCTGTGGTACGGGTACAATGGTGCATGTACGACATAGAAAATAGGGAAAATGGGGAGAGGGATCCTCGTGTTGGGAGGGGTTGATGATCTTTATGGAACAGGTACTGGAGGCAGGTAGGAGTGATAAGTGGACGAGGTTAGGCAACCCCTGGTGCTATTCGGGTATAGGGGGATCAACAATGATCGTTTGTAGGAAAGAGAAGAGGGTGGGCACATATTGTTGTGCAGGAGGGGGGATGCAGGGGATAGGTTGTGTCTGAGTCTCAGGGTGTGCAGGGTGTTGGTCCAAAACCAAGAGCGGGCAGTGTAGACTGCAGTCCCACATGTAATGGTTGCATGCCAGCATGCTGGGATGGGATAGTGGTAATCAGCTCTAGATGGGAGGGGGACATGGGGTGAAGGGGGCGCCCGCCTACGTGTCCAGATGGTAGCTGAGGGCATAGCAAGAAGTCTGGGGGTAGAGGGGCTATGGAAGGGGGAGGGGGAAAGGAAGTGTGGAAAACAGAAGTGATAGCAAGAGGAGAGGAAGAGAAAGAGGAGGGGGAGAGGCAAGGTAGAGGACATAGGGAAGTGAGTTACTATAGGGCAAGGTGGCATTTATGGCGGGGGAATGGGTGCTTCCTCTAGCTATGGTTATCGATCTGACCGATTGAGTTGGGCTGGGTGGGGCTGCAGGGTCTTATTTCCATGGCCTTTCTGAGAATGGAGGCCCACGTCTGTGCATATACCTCTGTCTGGTCCTGAGGCCGTATATAACACATTCGTATGATGCTGTTTGGATCATCGCCGCCATCCATTCGTCTTGGGAGGGAGGGTCAGGCGATCTCCATTTCCTTAAGATGCAGAGTTTCGCTGTGAACAGTGCTGCATGAAGAAGGCGACGTTGCGGGCGTGTGACGTTCGGGGTGGTGCTGGTGTCATGCAGGAGGATAACTGGGGGTTGGAGAAGTAGGCAGAGGGGTATCACTGCTCCCAGGGTGGTCCCTACCAAGGACTAGAAGGATTGGACAGAGGGACACTTGCATAGTATATGGGGAGATCACATTGCACGCCTGGGCACCTCCAGCATTTGGATTGTGGTAGCAGCCGGCCCTGTTCGGTTTCACTGGGGTCCAATACCAGTCGTGTAAAGTTTTAAAGAGACAACATTTTAATCTGTCTCCTTGAGTTCCCTTGTCTAGGTCTTCTACTATATCTGTCAATCTTCTGCTGCAACTGTGTGTTGTAGCTGTGCCTGCCATTGGCGTGGAGACTGTGTAGGAGGGGGTGTGTGGGAACAAGTGATTGATTAGGATACCATAGAGTCCTGACATGACACCTTTGTGTCTGCCCCAGGTTGACAGCTATTCCACCACCAGCAAGTATGGAAGGGCCCAAGGTCGGTGGCCAAGGCATCTTTGTAGTTGGTGTTGCACCTGCAGGTATCTCCAGGCCTGCTGTGGGGGTAACCCGAATTCCTCTTGCAGTAGTGCGAAGGGTTTTATATCACCGTTAAGGATCACCTGATCGTGGGAATGTATGTTCAGGGCTTTCCATACAGGCCAATGGAGTGTCTTTTTCGCAATTCTAATGCTATCATTACCCCTGATCGGTGCCTTGGCGTGTAGATGGTGGCTGGTGCCTATGAGGGTGCGCGGTGTTATGCCTTGTGTGTGGCCTGTAACACTAGGTGTGGAATTGGTTTGTGCATGATGGTATCCCCATTTAAGAGACCCAATCCTTTGCCATGATTGAGAAGTGATCTTTCCGTTTTCACCCATTGGAGGTGTCTGGTGTTGCCGGGTGGAGGTAGGCGAGTTTGAAAAGATGTAGGGTCAAACTGTAGTGCTCTACTGATGGAAAGCCCAGGCTGCCACAAGAGCAGCGGGCCATGAGCTTAGGTGCAGCCAGACGGGGGCAGGTAGTACCCCAGACAAAGGCCCGTATTCTCGCATCGATAGTATGTAAAGTTGACAGAGGTATCACCATGGGCACCATAATTTGGACATACGTGAAGCATGGAAGCGTGACCATGCACATAGCCTGTACCCTGCCCCACATGGAGACTCCTAGTAGGGACCACTTATCAAAGTCTATTTTTATTCGTGCAATTAGGGGTGTGAGGTTATCTACGACCATTCCCTCCAGGCCACTGTTAACTAGCTCTCCGAGGTATATAAGCCGAGAGGACTTCCACCGGAAAGGGTATCCCTGTATTGCGGCTTTGATGGTTCCTGAGGAGAGCGGGAGGGCCTTGCTTTTATCCCAGTTTACCTTATAGCCTGACAGGGTTGCAAAGTCTTCTATGAGTTCCATTAGTGCAGGGAGGGAGCGTGGTAGGTCTCTGAGGGTGAGTAGTATGTCATCTGCGTACAGATATATTTTAGAGAGGCCAGCCGGCATGGGATACCTGTTACTCTTGACTAGTGATGTATGACAGAGGCCAGGGATTCCATGACCAGGAGAAACAGTAGGGGAGAGAGTGGGCATCCCTGACATGTGCCTATCTGCATCCTAAAAGTAAACAACAGAAACCCTCCGCAGTTGACCTGGGCCTCAGGCAGTCATAGAGTAAGTGGACCTTGGAGCTGAATTTGTCACCGAGCTCGAAGCGTTTCATAGTGGCTAAAAGGTAATTCCAATATATGCGGTTGAACGCCTTTTCCTCATCAAGGGAGAGGACTACTGCATCTTCCGGCAGATCTTTTGCTGTCCATAGCGTATGAGAAAGTGTGCGGAGATGCTTTTTAGAATATCGTCCTGGAACAAAACCAACTTGCTCATAAAGGATGATAGAAGGGGTGACTTTCTTTAGGCATGCAGCGACGACACTGATCAATATTTTAATGTCTCCATTTAGAAGTGAAATAGGGAGGTAACTGCCACAAAGGAGAGGATCCCTCCCCGGTTTCGACAAGACCGCGATAACTGCCCTGTTGGAGTTAGGACCCAACAAAGGAGTTCTGTTGCCTACCTGTAGGGCCGCATGTAGGGTGTCTAGTGCTTCCTCCCCCGTCCACTTGTAATACTCAGCAGAAAGCTGTCTTCACCCGGGGCTTTATGATAGGGCAAATTGGCAATGGCTGATGTCACCCTCCAAGAGTTCTCTGCCTTTGTCCAATAGGAGGGGGAGGGCAATCCCCTCGAGGTACGTTGAGATCCACTCCACTGGGGTTGGTGCCTCTGGTGTGTACAGATGCATGCAAAAGGACGTAAACTGATTGACTATGTCTTGGGGCCTGATAAGAATCTCCCCTGTCTTGGATTGTATGGCGCGAATGACCATTGCTGCTTCCCTCTGCCATAGCTGCGCCACCAGACGGCGGCCAGCCTTTTTCCCCTGTACATAGTGCCTTCTCTTAAGGTGCTGGAGGGCATATTCAGCTCTGGAAGTGAAGAGGGTATTGGGATAGCGGTGCCACAAGGGAAGCAAATGCCACCACAATACCTGTGCAGGGCCTGCACTTTTTACTTGGTATCACCAAGTGTACTGCTGCGCGGAAAAGCTTAATGAATTTCTGAATTTAGGTTTGGCGTTGGCAGAACGGAGAATAGCTATGTCCTGGAAGTCGAGTGCAGCTCCCAGCATACGCACTTGTCTGTTGGATCTCCGCAAGGTGCTGGTGGTGGAACATATGGTGCAGGCAATGAAGGCACCTCATAACCCTCCACAGATTAATCCCATGCAATGGCAAGAATACCTGTCTTTTATGGAAGGCAGATTAAATGCACCCAGCTCATCCCAGGGATGAGACGGTTTCTCACTTTGGGTATTTGTAGTAACATGCTAGCATATTGGCACAAGCAAATTGGGACCCTACTCAGGTATGACCTAACTGGGCAGGAGCTTAGGCTACCACATGCATGTGTTGGAGCGATGCATGCGGCATTCCCCCCTTCTCGCTGTTCCCGCTGTCTTAAAATGTGCACACATAAGCAGTTTCCCTAGCTCATACATGGTCTGAGTCGCAACGTACATGTAGGTTAGAGGAGATCGTACAGTTCTGTGTTCATAGCGGTCTGGTTGGTTGGAAAATATAGAGACAAGGGGCCTGATTCACAAAGGTTACCTGAGACAAAATCCTAACTTTAAGACTTTCGGTATTCACAAAAGGCATTTAGGAGTAGTAAAGTTTGGATTTTATCTTAAGTTTTGGTCTTAAGACAAAATCCTAACTTAAGTTAAACTTGTGGCCATGCTGAGGTAAGTTCCGTGCCTCCACAGTGTAAAAGGGGGTAAACGGGACACAGGTTGTAGCGCTACTCTGACACTCCCCTTCTGATACAGCGTGGTGGTGCCGCCACCACCAGATGAGGCATCATGGGTCAGCATTCCAGATGAGGATAAGTCTGCCCTGGTTAAGAGTAGGTGGACAGCGCTGTGCACTAGGCCTCTGCCAGTGGGGCCTGGTAATTACCGTCTCCAGGAGTGTCCGTTAACCAGGGGTAAGGTTATCTGCAGGTTGGGCCATGTAGTGTGGTGGTAGGTCGCCCCTGTCTCCCACCTCGCTCCCTGGGGTGCTACCTTGGCATGGTAGGTGTATTCGGCCCGCTTCTGAGTTTGCAGGCAAACGATGTGGGAGGGGGAGAGGATGGAGATTAGGCCCAAGGTCCTCGTTTGGATCCCTGTACCCTGTAATTAATCGCAGCTGGGGGAGGGGCACTCACCGCTGCGTCGCCTGCCCCGCATCTGCTTCAAGTAGAGGATGTGACTCCTTGGCCATCCCTCCGAGGATGCCTCCTGTGTTCGTCTCAGTTAGGCCACAGCTGCATGCTCCTGTGTCCTCCCCTGAGTCACCCAGGCACCGTGGTCACCAGCACCGTGTCAGTGGCCTCTGTCGCATTGGAGGGCATTTCCTCTCCCGTGGAGGATTGTGCAGGGAGGGGTGTAGCCGGTGGCCCCCAAGGCACAGCTCTACAGAAGTCAAGTCAGGAGGGGGAATTGGGAGGCCAGGGCACTGTTCCCCACCTCAGGACACTGGCAGCAGCAGGCGCCCGACTCCCCTGGGCATTTGGACAGATGTAGGGCCCGACCTGAGCCGTGGTCATCAACTTTGGTGGAGGTTACAATCTCAGGCCACACTCTGGGGATGCTTTTGACATAATTCCCTTGCTCGGCATGGACGATGTTTGGGTCCGCTGGCAGGTTGTCACATCAGGAGCTCATTTGTGGCACCCCTGTGGCATTAGAGATGTCGCCACCGCTGTTCGTGGTCTGTCCAATCCCGGAGCTCGGAGACTAAGCAGCCATCGCATTTGTGGTCTGACCACGCCCTTGGCCAAGAGAGTCTTGACTTCCTTGTGGAGTAGGGCGAGGTGATCCTCCGTCAACCAATCATATACTTGAGCCATGGATGGAGGGTAAGTCTCGAAGGGAAGGGAATAACCCCTTCAGACTATTAGCAACACCGACCTGTCCGACGTGATGTCCGCCCAGTGGTGGAGATAATGGCGTACTCTGCCACCCAATGGCTGTAAATGATTGTGGGGTATCGGACTAGGAAAGTTTTGCAGTGGAGCAGGGGTTTGTGGCATGGCTCAAATTCTGGCCCCCCCGACTGGGGTCTGGGTGAACTGTGTCCACTGCCCCACAGAGGCTGCTGAGCTTGCGGGGCCCTCTGGCTGGAATAGGGTTTGTGCGGTTGGTAGCCCCTTCTGTAGCCAGGAAAGGAGTGAAGAGAAGATGCCAGCCAGGAAGTTGTGGTGAGGGCCAAGGACTTAGCCGTGGCCCGAGAGTCCTTGAAGCGCTCAAGGGCGGCATCTCCCTTGTCTCCAAAGAGACAGGAGCCATCAAAGGGCATGTCTATGAGGTTAGCTTGGACATCTCCCGAAAAGCCAGAAGTTCTCAGGCTGGCGTGGGGTGGTGATGGACGGTCACCGTTCTGGAAATCGCTCTGCCCAGCAAGTCTGTTGTGTTCAACCCACATCTGATGGTGAAGTTTGCTGCATCTCTCCCATCGGAAATAGCTTGGGGGAGCAGAGCTTGGTCCTCCTCCGAGGTTCTAGGCAGCACTTGTGCAACCGTGTCCCAAATAAAATGGGAATAATGTCCCAAAAGACAGGAAAATATTTTCTTTCCATAATTCTCCAGTCTCTTGGATTCTCTGGCCCAGGGTGCGGAAGGGAACCTGCCACAGGAAGTGTGGGGAGGGGTGGGTGTGGAGGAAAAGTGGGTCGCACTGTGCAGGGCGATGGTGGCGGGCAATCTTCCTATTCACAGGATCCTCTGTGCTGGGTTTGGACTAGGTGCCCAGAAGGATGTCCGTTAAAGCCTCATTAAAAGGCAGCAAGGGTTCTGAGCTGGAGACCCCATGCTGCAGGACCTCTGTCAAGAATTTAGTCTTGACTTCCACCGTAGGGAGCTGCAGGTCCAGGACCTCTGCAGCCCTATGCACCACCGTATGATGCTCCCTCCTCCGTAGCCAAGGTAGGAGGAGACAGCATGCCAGAGTCTGAGGAGGTATCTGAACCACTGGCATCACCCAGATTTCTAAAGGATCCTGCTCAACCTCCCAATCTTCTTCATCCATCCCTAACACTTCAGAATTGAGCAGGTTGAATGACATGGCACAATACGGCTCTGTCAGCGCCGGTCTCGGCGTAGGAGGACGCCTGACTGGCTCCGTGTTGTCGGGTATAAGAATTGGGGAGGTACTGCCAGTGGGCGCTTGTGACGTAGAGTACCTCGGCGCTGTCGCTGTGGAGGTGTGACCAGCACTGGTCCGGACCCGGGAATGGGTCCAATTGGAGGCTGTGGCAGCGAAGCCGCAGACGTGGAACCCATGGGACTCCATTATCTGAGCCCGCGGGGCAGAAGGTGCGCCGGCATGGTCAGACCGCCCGAATATGGCGCACATGGTGTCATAAAACTCCTTAAGCTAGGCAGTGGTGGCTCCCGGACTCGGAAAGGCAGGGAAACATGCAGTCAACTCAGGCATTCACTCTGCTGAGTGGGGCCTTCAATGCCAAGGTTCCTCTGCTGCGCTGTGAGATGGGCGGGGTGATGTCGAAGCACTCTTTAACTTCTTGTGTTTCTTGTGGTGCCTCTTACTTGACTTTGAGGAAGAGGACTTCAATTCAGAGCGGTGCTCAGACTTTCCTCTCGACCGATATTTGGACTGGGATCGAGACTGACTAGGTGACTTCTGCGGTGCCGAGCGCCGGACAGCAAGCAGCTTTAGGGACTGCTCCCTCAAAGGCTTTGGTGCCATAGCCTGGCAGTCGGAACACAACTTCGGGTCATGGTCTTGCTCCAGGCCCCAGAAACACACTAAGTGGGGGTCCGTGACCGACATGGTGCGGTAACAGGTACCACACGGCTTGAACCACGACGTCTTCTTACTCGACATGATTTCCTACACACTAAAAGAAGTCGACAAAAAGTTGAAAAAGTCGGTCAAAAATGGCAGGCGGTAGCTCTCTGCACGGATCGGTGCTGGCTGGTGCGGAGAGAAAAGAACTGCCAGACTGGTGGTTATATTGGTGATGTGGACGTCACTACAACGATGAACATGACGCCGGTGATGTCACGTGGAGTCGACCAAAACCACCTACCTGCGCACAGGGGTACTGCTAAGAAAAATCTTCTGGATCCAGCCTGACGCCTGGAAGTTCAATCATAAGGAATCTGCGGCTAGATGTCTATCAGATCAACTGAAATTGCTTTGTATTTGATAGCCAATTACAGAATCTTACTGCATTTATGATTTCATTCCACAAACATTCGCATCTGGTTCCTTTGGGGGATGGCAACTATAATTGCCCACACGGGTTATAATATTTAGTATCCCCTATGTTTCTCAGGTTAGAACTTACCAGGATTCAATTGGCATACTCTTATTTTGGCTGTGTGAGCACAGTATTTTTCTGCCAACTGGAACCTTCCTTGAGTTTTCCACCACCTTTTACTATGTGGATATCACATATTACGGCTCATGCGTTGCTGTAATATCTTGCAACCCCTACCTTTCAAGGGCTACCTTTTTGCCATTGACCAATTGGAGTTGCCTTTTATTTGACACCAGATTGCAGTCTCTTTTCCCATTTTATTTAATTCCACTGGCTTTCACATTCGGTTTCTATGGGGTATACCAAATATAAAGGACCATAAGGGTTATAACATTTGGTATCCCCTATGTTTCTCCGGTTTGAACTTACCAGGATTCAATTTGACATAGTCTTATGTTGACGGGGAGAACAGGGTATTTTTATGCCAAATAGCACCATATTTTTTGTTTTACAACATCTTTTACTACGGGGATACCAAATATTACGGCCCACACATTCCTATAATATCTCATATCCCCTTCATTTTATGGGTTATCCTTTGGCCATTGATCAACTAAAGTTGCCTTTTATTTGATAGCAGTTTATAGTATTTTTTCACATTTTTGATAACATTCCAAAAGCTTTCCCATTGGGCTCCTTTGAGGAGGCCTGGCGGACACCACACGCAGCACCAGCACTGCACTGCAGTCACCTGCAGCCTGAACCTGGTGGAGAGTTTGGGCAATGGCGCACTGTCAAGAACATGCTGGATCATCCACTTGGGGTTGATACCAATGTGGACATGATGGTGAAGCCCAAATCTGATAAGAACCCCACCCCAGGCACTGGGGATGCAGAGGGCCCTTCCGCCCCTCATGATAATGGAGTTGGCACTCTGGGTCACTCTCCACAGTCACTCTGTCCGGTTTGAAAAGATATTGCATCCAAGATCGATACAGTCTTCTTGGATGTGAACCTGCTCTGGACGGATCACAGGAAACTGGTGAACTGTGTGGACAATGCAGAATCCACATTAAACACAATGCGACCCACAATTGCAGGAACTCCAAAACCAACTGAAGCACATGAGGGCAGAGGTGACCTCTCTACATTGGAGGACGCAGATGGCTGTTCAAGGCGTAATAGTGTCCACTTCTTGGGCTTTCTTGAGTGTTTGGAGGGCCTGAGTATGGAACTCTTTCTCGAACAGTAGTTGATGACCACAGTTCCGAAAGGTAATGTATCCAAATTCTACTCTGCAGAGAGAGCACATTGTCTACCTGGGAGGCCGCCGCCAGAGGGGGGCCAGCAAAGTCCTGCAATTGAGGAACTACTTAATTATAGGGACAGAGACTTGATTCTGCAGTTGTTTTGGATGAAAGGTCCGTGGCACTTAGAGGGCAGCAGCATCACTGCTTAGCTTGGTCAAGCAATGCCTCCGGGAGCCAGGGTCGGATTGGGAAGTCGGGCACCGGGGCGATGGCCGAGGGGCCGGTATTTGAGTTCCAGATGTGGGCCGCTTATTTGGCCAGCCTGGGGGCTGATTTGGGCAGTATCCGTGCTGTTCGGATGCCTCCAGCGGCCCAGTGGGTGCTTGAGTGAATGTTCTGGAGGCAAATGTGCCTCTATTACCTCCTTTTTACCAACGGGCTGAGGTGTCACTCCCTTTTTCTCGCTGGACTGGCCCATTAGTGTATGCAGATTGAGCGGGGTAGGGGGCATGAGCTGAAGTTGCCTCACTTGTATTCAGGTGTGGTTCACTGGTGTAAACTAATCTTTACCTTTTTTTTTTATCTAAGGGAATTTATCAAAACATGCCTCTGTCAGAGACCTCCCCCCTCCTTTTCATAAAACTTCACCGAAGAAGTGTTTTGGGAAAGGGTAATCCGCAAATGTGGGCCACTTTTGTTTTAGTATTCACGGGCCTATTTTTGATCCCAATACAACCCTGCCGGGAGCTAGGCCTGAAGTATGCTCTTCTCTATCCTGCTAAACTTAAGGTGATGGATGAGGAGTGAATCCATTCTTTCTTGACTCCTGGAGATGCATAAACCTGGTTACAAGCCAAGGAAATTGCGAAGCCCACATGAGATGACTGGAACACTGGTAAATAGCTGATATCGCAGGTGAGGCATAGGAGGAGTGGGGGGTCCCAGAGCCGCCCCTTCATGGCACAGGCAGGGGAAGTGGTGCTGCAATATCGTCAGAACTCTTTTGAGGCATTGCGATCTTACCGTGCCTCTGACAGTCGGATACTAATGGCTCCATGGCCGCTGCTGGGGAGGACTCCCGGAGGTCGGAGTTGACGCAATGGCTGGCAGACGATCCGCTATGAGGGGTGGTGTTTGTTCTTTGATGTGTGATAAGTGGTGTGGACTACTCACCGGTGACTATTGAAGACACTTTGGGGCCTCATGAAAGAGGGTTGAACGCCCAGATCATTGTAAAGGACCTTTGTGTCTGTGACCCCTGACCTCTCCAAACAGGACATGTATTTTATTACGCATTTCTCTTTGGCTGATGTTCATTCATTGGATGGTTATGGCTGGGCATGAGAGGGAGGTTATATGTCTTGTGCTTTCTTTTCACACACAGATGAAGTTTCCAACATATAATTATGTGGCATGGTCTTGTACAGCACTGCTTCTCTTGAACGCCGATGGGTCATGTGGGGGGCCTGCACACTGGAGTTGTGGGGAATGAGAATTGCAAAACATATCACCATACCCTATGGGCTCACCTACAGGGCCACACTACACCACACTATAACTTGCTGACATCGAACATTAAGGGTATGGCCACTACCATACAGAGATACTGAGTTCATACATATCTTAATCACACACATAGCTTTTTTGCAAGAGAAGCATTTGACACAGAACTACAACATTGGCGAATTCACAAGGGTCATGATAACGATTGCCGGGGGGGGTCCCATTTGTGAGAGACATGCACAGAGTTGACACTGAGGGTAGGTACGTGGTGGTGGAAGGACATAAGGACGATGCCCCCCTCACATTGGTGGTTGTTTAAGACCCAACACTAATCACTATGATTTTTTTAGGCCTCCTCATCCCAGCTCTTTTCCAGGACCCACACAATCTCAGCATATTGGGCAATGACTTTAATTGTGTTCTGGATAATGGCTGGGAGTGCTCCACCTCTCCGCTGAACGGCGCTATGTGTGTCAGGGTTTACAATACTTTCAGGACTGAATGGTTAACTAGAGCGTGTTCAATATGTGGCGCTTGCACCATCCAACCACCAGTGACTTTGTGTTTTATTGCCTGATCCATGACCTCCACACCATGCTTGATCTTCTTCTCTGCAATGAACTAATAGGCACGCAGATAAATATGATGGAGTCCTTGGCACATACCCGCTCAGATCGCTACCCACTGCTGATGGCATTACGGACCTGGACGGTTCACACTGAGGCACCACAGAACCCCCCTTCAGGGAGGCCCGATCAACACATATTACCCAATATTTTGTATTTAACACAAACATCATACCCTCTAGAACTCTGGAGTGGGATGCCCACAAGGTGGTCATCAGAGGGCAATACATTGCCACTATATGGTGGGGGTCCATAAGGCCCTGCGCAGGGTGCTTCTGAACATGGAGTGGGAGTTAACACTACTTGAGACTGAGGTGTCACGTGGGCTGATGGGACAGAAAGCCACAACGATCTAGAGGCACGATTGGGAAAACATGACTATTGGCACTGCTTTGCCATTCTCCATGTGGAGGGGGATCACTCGGACAGGCTATTGGTGTGGGCTTTCAGTTGGGGGACCAAAGCACATTATGGCCTGGCCAGGCCCCGCTTGCACCCCCCCCCCCCATGGCTACAGCCCTGCCTGGGCCCCTCTGCTGTGGACCAAGCTCTGACAAATGGTGCCAAATCCAGTCCTGGGCCCTTGGAAGTGAGTTTCTGTGCTGCAATCAAGAAACCAACGTATCGACTCCAAAGTGTCATTTTGGAACCTGTGCATCCCCGGAAAACTGGTGCATTTCCACTGCCTGCACCGAAGCCATGGACACCGCTCACCGAGTTCATGACGCAGCAACCTCGACTTTCAACAAAGACCTGATTTTTCCACAGCACCTCTGAAGAATAACTGCTGCATGAGTCTTGGACACCGCATCACCGACATCCATTGTGCACCGTCCCGACTCCGGCGCAATCTCTTCCCTTTGTGGCTTTTGACCGATGCATTGCCTTCAGCACAGCGGTTCAACTATGACACCATGAAAATTGACTCACCTTGCTCTTCGCATTGACACATAACCAACGCTGCATCGCCTTCAGAAACTAAAGCATTGCTTCCATAACCGACGCATCACCTCCTTTGCACAACGCATTGTCCCCTAGCACCAACGCCTCAAAGATCAGGCATCGCCTCCAGGAACTGACACATCACCTGCACCCATGATGCATCCTCTCCGTTGTGCACCACATCATCCCCAAGCATTGATGCATCCAAGGATTGTCAGCGGGTATATGTGACTCCTCTCTCTGGTCTGCGCTTCATCGCGGTCAAACCGAACTTTAGGATTTGCCCTGTTCAAGCGTGACCAGATAGCCCCAGTTGGAGTTGTTGACTTTTAAGCACTGCATTTTGAGTTCAGCTTGAAAAATGTATATCTTGACTTGTGAATCTTGAATTTCTGTTGTTTTGGTCTTGTTTTATATTCACTATTTATGTAAACTGGTGTGGAGCTCTTTTGTGGTGTATTCGCTGTGTTACTGTGTGTCAGTATGTGCACAAATACTTTACACATTGTCTCTTTAGTTTAGCCTGACTGCTCTGTGCCAAGCTACCAGAGGGTGAGCTCAGGTAAACTTTTAGTGTGTACTACACTTACCCCAACTGGGACTGTGGTTCCTGCTTGTACCGGTTCATACCGCTGCCAACCAGAAACCCGATTTCTAACAGTAAGGAAGAAGCATGTTGTCTTCAAGCTGTAATGAACATATTTTATTGTAAGAATATGGACAGGTCATCGACCTGCTTCTTCAGAAGCAGCAGGAGAATGTATAAAATACTGAGTTACAGCACTGTAAGAAATATGGTTATTTTTTTTCCTAGCATTTTATATAGCGCAAACTTGACCCGAAGGTTTCAGGTATCAGAGCGCTTTACATGAGCACCTCTTGTGTTACCAGAGGACACATTCAGTTTTGTTTGGCATGGGGAGATTAAGTGATTTGCCCAGAATCACAGGATGTTGAGCATCCCTGCAAAGACTCGAACCCGGTTCCCCAGTGTCGCGGTCGACCGCTCTAGCTGTAAGGCCACATCCTCTCTTATTGGTGGAGGGGATGAAATGCTACTCAATCACAACCACAATCCTTGTCACTGTGAACCACAAAAGTCACTGAATTAAGCTGTGCTTAGCCCTCTGGTAGCTTGGCGCAAAAGATTTCTGGCTTAACTTATAGTCACTGTGTAAAGAATCTATGCAGCAAACAGTAATAAAGTGAAAACATAACACAAGAAAAAACCATCCCAATTTTGAAAAATAAGATACATTATAATAAATAAAATAACACCAATACAAATTAAATCCTATCAGTACAAACAGATTTTTTTATGTTTTCAGTGAAATCTAACACCTAAAAGACCAAAATGCCAACCATGCGTATCTGATTGCATAAGACCCGGATAAGGTCAAAAGTTACGTTTTGCCATGATGGAGCACAAGTCTACACAAGGTGGATTGGGCCTGGTCTTGGTTGACCTTCAGACTGAGATGAAATTTTGAAAAAGGCATGCTGCATCCAAAGAGGAGTTGCTATCGCCGGAGAGCGCTGGACAAAGTCTTGGTGAAGCCATAGACAATGGCAGGAAAAAGCTCTGAGCAGAAGTAGCATGATTTCCAGGCTGAGGAGTTTGTCATCATCGAGGGGGAGCTGGTCACCATCAAGCCCAGTGAAGATTTTTAACTTCAGACTTAGACAACTTTTTGGAAGTCAAGAACCTCCAGTGGGACAGAGTTACAAGCTGTAGCAGAAGAGGGCTCCATGAGGCCAGACACTGTCACTGAGATGTCCTGGTGAACAGGATTTGCTGCTGCATAGAATAACATAGCAGGAGCTACTGCAAAGCCAGACCAAATGGCAATGCACGTTGGGCAGCCACGGCCGCTGCAGGTAAGAGCGATGGGATGGTGGGGCTGGCTGGGAGGGGTTTCGAGAGACGACCACGAGGTGAAGTTAAATAAATAATTAATTTTCCCTTGTGGTCGTCTCTCGAAATCCCCCTCAGCCGGACCCACCGCACCACAGCTCTTACCTGCAGCGTCCGCGGCCGACCTTAGGCAAATCAACTGTCAGATAGACCCTTGTTTTCTGCCAATTCTTTGGGTACATTCCGTGAAACTATTTCAAAGTCCCATGTTTTAGGGTTAGGCAAGAGCAGCACCTCTAACACCACTTTCGAGAGTGCAGGACCTGGGAGGCACCATTTGGGGGGGGGGGGGGCGGGTTAAGGCTCACTTCAGCAAAAATGAGGTGCAGAGTTCAAGGTTTCTGAAGCTTGTTATGCACCTGCAGCTCACAATGAAGGCCAGCCAACTATCCCTTGGACTCATGTCTGGTGGTCCTGAGTTCATGGAGATGGTACAGTTCTCCTTCAAGCATCAAGGCAGGTCTCTAACAGCAGGGCAGGCACCAAATGCTCTACCATTCTGCTCTGCTCTAACGCTCTGACATTTACAGCCAGACCTGTCGACTTTAGAACTGGTTAACCAGGTTCAAGTCTCAACATCAGCTCAACATTCTGTGATTCGGGGCAAATCACTTAACCTCCCAATGCCCCAAAAAATTTGTTTTTTTTTAACAAATTTTATTGAGATTTTATTGGTAGTACAGCATGGCCTGAAAGGCCCATATCGAAACATATCAATCGTGGCACAGTTCTGAGCAATAACAATGTTTCAGAACTTCTAAAACACGGGCACAGCCCGGATACTACATCCCATACCACTCAGAATATCAGTCAACTGCAGTGAAATAGTGAAAACTATGAGCTGTTGTTGTGTCCATGACTATATTTCTGTATTTCCTGCTCTGTGAGGATTACTAGGGGCTGTGCATAAGGCAGGTCAATACCCCTGTACTCTGCCCACCGCTTAAAGATTTTTTTGTGTTTCTGAGGACTTCCCCATGCCTGGAATACTTCCAGTTCCATCCCAATAAATCTGCCCATGGCTTACTACCACCCACCCACCGAGGGTGGGGAGACCACTTCCAGTGTTGAGCAGTATCTCTCTTGGCATGTGTTGGACCCAAAAACAAGAGGTTTTGTTTATGCCTGTTCCCTCCGATCGCATCTGTGCTATGTAGGAAAACTAGTTTGGGTTCAAGGGGGAGCTTCCAGGACAACACTTGAGCTAGCCAAGAAATGATCCTGTGCCAAAAAGGTAGGAGTGCGGTGCAACTCCATACCATACCGTGTGGAGGGCAGGTCCCCTCCTCCATGCTGCATCGGAGACATGTGGGGGAAGATATTACTCCCATGCACCAGAGGCGGGGCCTTGTGTCATATCCTCGGTGTAGGTATTTGAACTGGATTAAATGATACTGTGTTGCAATGGCAGCACCTCTGGGACCTGCCAAGGTTTTTGTCCAGCCATCGTCATTTAGGTCTGTGATATCATCCTCCCACGTCACCCGCAACACACCCAACGTGGTGTGATTATGTGTGACTAAAGTTTGGTATAGTTGTCTGATCTTGTGGGCACCCATATCACCCATGTAAATCTGTCAGATCCTTAATATACGGTGTCAGTGCATGCCTAGGTTGTAGATACTTATAGAACTGGCTACGGTGGAGCTGATATTCATCCTGCAGCTTTTTAAGGATTTGAGCTCCGCCCCCGACATAATATCTCCTAGTGTGGATAGTCCAATAAGGTCCCAAGCACTGAACCCAGGCAGCCCAGCCACCTGCCACACATAGATTCCATTACACAGTGGGGTCGCCTGAGTCAAAAAATGGGACCTTGTTTAATGTAAATATTGCTGATGTAAAGCGCTCCAATGCCTTAGGGTTGAGTTTTCGTCAGAAAAAAATTACTGCAAAATGCACAAAGAGGTAATAACAAAGACTTAACATAATAAGGAGACACTATCACACGCATTTAGTGACTGATTTTTACAAAGTGAATCGCGGCTTCCCTCCTAACATTTTGTGATCTTAGGCATATTTTATTTCACAAGCACTTTCAAATAAGTGTTTCAGAATACCAGCTGCATAAAATCCTACTGTGTTTGAGTCAATTGACCGCAAAGTTGCTTGCTAGTGATCTGGGATGCAGACAGGGTTCACATAACAACTGTCTTGCCTCTTATTTTACTGAAGCCGCAGTCACCAATTTAGGGTCGGGGCAGAAATGGTTCTAAATCCATGGTTTTAAAACTATCACTTTTTTTTCTTTTTTTTAAATTTCAAGGTATTTTTTTTTTTTTTTACAAAAACATGTACATTCGCATTTTCGTTAAGGGTTCCAGATAAACGTAGCTGACATTAAAAAAATTACATGATACTGTTTTGAATATGTCCAACTGGACCCCCCTGTGCTGTCTAGCAGGAAAAAATTATAGACAGGGTAGGAAGAAGAGAGTAGAAGGGAGAGATAGAGTAGAGGTAGGGTATTAGTAGTGTTCATTCGCTCTGAGCCTAGTCTGGGGTTGTGTCACTATGTGCGGGCAAGTACTTTTCAGTGCAGCGCTATCATGTGACCTATTAATGTCAAAACTTCCCAATATTAATGCATTTGTTTTCAAGGTCCAGCTCCTGCACGGCTCTAAGAGCCAAGGCAGACCCTTGGTTTGGCTGTCCGTGTTAATTTGTTGTATAATCACGCCTGGGTTGAATAGGGAGGCAGAGAGGTGTCATGTGAAATATCACCACCAGGCAAATGTCTACATGCAAATAAGGAAAGCTTTTGCTGCTTCTGTCCATGTAGTATCTCGAAGGCTTTGAACATGTTTTATTATTGAAAAGCCAAATTGTTTTCTTTATCCATTTTTCCTCTCATTAATTCTCTCTCGTTCGTTTTCAATTGTGAAATTATTCCTTGTTCCCCCTTTGGTTTTTGCATTATTTCCTTGTTTTTTCAATTACTGTGATGCTTTCCTCTCCCTTTAAATTCTGTTTAACTCGTGTTCATTTGACTCTATTTCCTTAAACTAATCTTTTAGTTTTCTTTAGCATTGTATTGTATTGTACTGTAATTGCAGTTATATAGCGCTTACTATCTCTGACGAGGTGTCGCAGCGCTTTTTTGCCGAGTAGTACACTACTCCGGAACCCATATAGGATTAGTGGTGAATTAGTATAGTGAAATATGAAATTAATTTGAGATGTGGATATGTTAATCTGTTCTTTGGTTTGTGAAGGATAGTAGAGTAATAGAAGAGGGAAAGGTTTTGCATTTATATAGTGCTTGCTACCCTGATGAGGTGTTGAAGTGCTTTTAGGCGAGTAGCACGCTACTCCGGAACCAAAAAAGGATTACTGGTGAATTAGTCTGGGGAAATATGAAATTATTGTGAGCGGTGGACATGTTAGTTTGTTTTTTGGATTGAAAAGGATAGCAGAGGTACAGAAGAGGGAAGGATTTGCATTTATATAGTTCTGGCAACACCTGATGAGGTGTTGAAGTGGGTTTTGGCTAGAAGCACGCTACTCTGGAACCCAAACAGGATTAGTGGGTAATTAGTATAGGGAACAATTTAATTAATTTGAGTTGTGGACATATTAGTCTGTTATTTGGATTGAAAAGGAATAGTGGAGGGCTAGAAGTGGGAAGGGTCAACTAAGTATTATTTTTTGGGGGGGAGTTTATGGCAGTAGGAGGGTGTTGGGATGAGTAATGGGGAGGTGGAGGGGGAATAGTCAGAGGGAAGGGTTAATAAAGGCTTGTTCGGGAGATCTGAATAGTAAAAGAGGTATGAGATGATGCAAGGAGGGGTAGAGAAGGGAAGAGTCTAGAAAGGGTTTTTTGGGGGATCATAGTAGTGGTATGGGGTTTGGGATGAATGACAGATGTAGAGGATATATTGATAGAGGTATAGGGAGAGAAATAGGGTAGTGCATTGGAAAGAGTGGTAGAATGAGGTTTGAAATTAGTTAGAGAGTTGAGGTAGAGGATATATTGAGAGCGGTATAGGATGAGAAATAGTGCAGTGCATTGGAGTGAGTAGTAGAATGAGGTTTGAGATGAGTCAGAGTGGAGATAGAGGATATATTGCGAGAGATATAGGCTGAGATGTAGAGTAGTGCATTGGACATGTTGAATTAGAAGCAAAGTAATAAATATAAAGATGCAGAAGTACATGGAGGGTATATATATATATATATATATATATATATATATATATATATATATATATATATATATATATATATATATATATATATATGCATAAGAAAGGTAACATATGTATATTAAACGTGCATTTAATAAACTCAGACTTTCAAGTGTTGCTGTACTTTAATTTAATTTGTTTGAATTTTTTGTAATTCATAGTGAAGCAATTGTAGATAAATAGTTATGATAAAAAGATTTACTTATTTATGTAGTCACTTATATACATGTTAAACATAGAGTAATGTAACTGTAAGAAATATGTACATTTCTAAGCAAAACAAAAATCTATATCTTTAAAAACAAAATTATTATGCACACTTATACAAAGCAATACACATATGTAGGTACACATCTACAGTCCAAATAAATGCTTACATACAGAGGGATTTGCTGTATATTTATGTTTGAGTAAGGTGGCTGTATGGGGAAGAGCCAGTTTTTGAGTAATATTCTAAAGATAAGGTGGTTATCCATGGATCTTATGTTCGGGGGGTAAAGAGTTCCATTGTTTGGCTGAAGGATGTGCCACTCATGTTTTTTTCCTTTTATGAAGAGCAGTCCTATCCCATGTATCGCTTTGTGGGAGATCCAAAGCAGCTTGAATGTGGGTCTTCTGGCAACCGGTAACCAATGTAGGGCTTTCAAGGCAGGGGAGATGTGGGCTTGCATCTTTAGAAGTAAGAGCAGTCTGGCAGCAGAGTTCTGAATCAGTTGTAGTCTTTTCATTGTTATTAAAGGTGATCCGTGGTAGGGGGGCATGGCCAAACCAAGCACCAAGATGATGGCTTGATTCAGGACCTCTCGGGTGGCCGTTCTGATTTAGCTGCTCCACGATGCTGTTTCGCAGTAATCCTGGCCCCTGAAAGCTGCTGCCGCCATCGGATACATCAGTGCAGGGATGGAGTGAAGCGAAGCTCGCGAGGGTGCTCCTGATCCCCAAGTGCGCTGCCCCATAGCGGCGACCTGACGTGGCCCTCGGAGGCCCAGCGACAATAGGGGTCCCGGGCGGGCCTGAGGGCGGGGCCGCCGCTGCGGCAGTGACAGAGACCGCAGCTTTTTGGCCTATGAAGGAGGAGAGGCGGTGATGGCTGTGCCATGAAGAGTTTATTGGTACTGGAAGGGGTGAGTCTTGCTCATAATCCTGGGCTCCCCCAATGAAGTGAAATCCGCATCCTGCACAAACATGGCAACCGCATAACGCCAGCGCAACTTAAATGGCCGGAACTGCGAGGAGTAGCACCCGGATCATAAAGGCATGGCTTTCTTGCACTATACACTGCGTGGCAAGGAGGATATCGGTGGGTGATGCTCCCACTCACCCTATGCGCCCTGATATTCCTGCTCTGGAGTGAACTGAACTTGAGGCCACTCCTGGCTCCATTTAGCATTTAGATTGGATCACTGGTAATGCGACCATGTGGTGGGATACCCGGGATTCCTAGTATCTCCAACTGGGCATCATATTAAACGTATTGTGCTGCTGCAGTTCCTGCAACTGGGGAGTACTTGTTAGCCCTGCAACCATCCGTACACGTGCATTTTGGCCGCCTGCCTGTTCGTCATGGGGCGTGGTGCCCCCAAGGAGCAGCAGCTCTCCTTTGACACAACTAAGACCCCCTAGACGGGAAGGAGGAGACGACGCAACATGGGGAGAATCAACAGACCCTGAGCAGCCCGCACTGGAGTACGCTGCCGCCATAATGGTGGAGTTGCAGGTGGGCTTTATGGCCATCGACTCGCGTTTTTAAGACCTGAGTGCGCGCATTGACACCATTCATAACCGAGTTGAAAAACATGAAACCCGAATAGATGTGGCGGAAAAGGGCATCTCAGAGGTGGAGGATACGCAAGCAGCAATGTCTAAAAACCTCGACTGCACGGAGCGCCTCCTCAAAATGATGGTGGCGAAAGCAGAATACTTGGAGGTGAGGTCATGCCACAACAACCTTCGGATGGCGGAAGAGGCTGAGACGACCAACACAGGCCCTATGGAGCTCTGTGTTGAGAATTTACTAACCAAACTGGTTGGCAGAGACTGCTTTTCCACTACATTTGCTGTGGAAAGAGCCCACGGATCTCTCGCTCATAGATCGTCTCCTGTAGCTCCCCACGCCCCATTATAGCGTGACTGCTTAACTACCGTGACTGTGATGCCGCCTTGTGTAGAGCCAGAGGTGGGAGATCTACTATTTCAGGGTACGTCACTGTCCATACGCGCAAGTTTCGGTTCTTCAAACATATTTTGAGAAATGCCAATGCCCGCTATGCAATGCTGTACCCAGTGCACCTTCGCATACAGGTTGACGGCAAAACCTCAGTCTTTAACACTCCTGCAGAGGCGTCTGAATTCTGTATGTGCCACAAATCAAATAGAGGTTCCTCTCCTGGCAAGTTACCTACAATTGTCTGTAATGGTTTATGCTCTGTAAAGCGGCACTCTGGGCACATATGATGAACTCATTGTATGACAGCTCTATAAACATTTCAAAGACAATGTAGCAGTATCTCCCTTTCTATTTTCTAGCTGACTATTGCTTTGAACCCCCTACGTGAGCAGTTATATACATATTTGCAACCTATACCATTCATGTTCAGCGGTTCACTCGGGGAGTTGCTGCCTCCCCAGGAGATCTCCTAATTCTTGTAATTCTTTGTTGTCTTTTCTTTTTTTTGTAGAGATGGGTTGGGATTCACCGGATCCAAGTTGGGTGGTTATCCGATGATGGAGGAGGGTAGTGGGGTGGGCAATTAAGTTGCGTACGGTTCAATTTGTTTATATGTCACAGGTTGCTCGTATATTCACTGGGGCGCTATTCATATTTGTTCATAAAGACGCATTGATCCTTCTAAGTCTGCATTTAACTTGAGGGGCAATGTACAGGGGGTGGAGGGACTGGAACTTAAATGCATTACATGGAATGTGAGAGGGCTCTCAAATCCCCGCAAGGATGACAGATACTGGCCTATCGGACACAACACAAAATACATATTGCTCTGCTTCAAGAGGCCCATTATGCCCCAAACTCGAATAATCGATTTGCTGCTTCCTGGGGCAATAATAGATTCTTCTCAAATTACAGCACTTATTCCCATGGTGTGTGTGTGCTCATACACAAGACACTTCCCTTTGTATCCCAGTCTGTCATTACTGATCCTGAGAGGCGAGATCTGCTGGTGACTGGAAGTATTGGTGCAAAACAAATACTTATCATTGAGGTATATGCCCCCAATGTGGATGCCCGAGGCTTTTTTAATACTATATCCGCACACATTATCGCCTTACCAAGAGACTCCATCATATTTGACGGGGATTTCAACCTCACACTGCAACCGAACGCAGACACCACGGGTACAGGTCACGTCACAAAACCGTGTTCCACTCCAGAACTTGAGGCATTGCTACGTGCGCATTTATTAGCGGATTCATGGCACAACTTACATCCAATAGACAGGGGATTGTCATTTTATTTGGCACCACATGGCACCTGGCATGGCACCTGGTCTCGTATAGATATATGGTACTTGACACCGGACCTTTTGGTTTCATTACAAGAGGTTGATCACCTACCTCGTACCCTGTCGGACCACTCGCCCGTATTGTTGTTGGTGCTCCTGCCCACTGTTGCATGCCCCTACAGACCCTGGCGTTTTCCCACTGATGCCATATTGGATACTGTTTTTAAGAGAGAAGTTCAGGATGCAATTGTAGATTATTTTCATACCAATATGGGCTCTGTATCGCGCTACGCCACCATATGGGAGGCCTTCAAATTTTATACTAGGGGTGTTTGCATCACTAAGCAAGCTGGGGTATTGCGCACACTTAGAAGAGACCTCGACAAAACTGAGTAAGCATTGTGGGACCTAGATGCCAGGACCTTGGGATCCCTTCCATTACAACAACGGGCGAGTCTCTTGAGTGATTTCCAGGATCTTGCATTGCACAAGGCCGTCTATTTGGGGAAGTATGCGTGTGCTCGAGTGTATGGGGAGGGTGAGAGGCCAGGGCGCACGTTGGCCCGTCGACTTACCCCTCGACAGCAAATTACATATATTACCCGACTCCAGTCTGCGGACCACGCCTGGGACACACACAACGCAGATATCCTCTCCACCTTTAAGTCATATTATACTCGGTTATATGCCTCATGCTCCCTGCCGACTGGTACAGCCCTCTCGGACTATTTGAACGAAATAGCGATGGTTTGGCTGGAAAAGGGGCAACAGCCCTTCAAAGCTTCACCTATCGGTGCGGATGAAATTGAGGAGGCCATTGACAGGCTGGACGGCCCCCGAGCACCTGGCATGGATGGCCTTACTGGGATGTTTTATAAAAGTTATAAAGCTTCATTGATGCCACACCTTTTGGAGGTCTATGCGGAGGACCTAGAGTCGAGTGAACTACCTACTACTATGAGAGAGGCAATAGTCACATTGCTTCTTCAACCGGGCAAACCGCATAATAGGTGTGCGTCCTACAGGCTGCTATCTTTATTGAATCAAGATTATAAAATATTGCCAAAGGTCCTTGCAACAGGGATATCACTCATAGTTGATCAGATAGTTACTCCCCCCAATCAGGCTTTACTCCAGGCCGCTGTACATCTGTAAATCTATACACGCTGTTTGCCATCATAAACCAGATTAATCCCACACTTCCCGCAGCTGTGGTACTACTTGATGCTGAAAAAGCGTTTGATTCTCTAGAGTGGGAATTTCTCCAGGCAGCGCTCACCAAACTTGGCTTTCCACAGAATGTCTGCTCCTTAGTCCGTTTACTGTACACGAACCCGGTTGCACAGCTTCGGGTCAATGGGTTATTATCGGATGAATTTTCCCTATCACGCGGCACCAGGCAAGAATGCTCGCTATCATCCCTATTGTTCTTAACAGCGATAGACCCGTTGGTGCCGCATCTAAAAGAGCATCACCTCCAACGCGGGATTGGGTTCCACTGGGGCCCCCTTCTGGCTTCATTATATGCGGACCACATTCTCTTATTTGTTTGTGAACCCACCACAAACCTCTTCCCGATTATCCGTGACTTTGGTGCGGTTCGGGGTCTTCTCGGGGCTGGTCATAAACTGGTCCAAGTCTGAAGTCTTGCACTGGACTTCCCCTTGTGCTGGTGCAATGATCCTCCCAGATATCTTGGGGTAGTCTTACACCGCCCAGCTGTGGAGGTCATCTGTCTTAATTACGGCATGGCCATAGTCCGTCTGACGGGATAAATAGACCGCTAGATATCGCTTCCATTATCTATCGCTGGTCGTATAGCGATCATTAAAATGGTAGTACTGCCCCGTTTTCTGTATTTGTTCCTGAATATCACGATCCCACTCACGGTTACTTTGTTCAGCACCCTCCGTGGCATGTTGACAAGACTGATTTGGGCAGGGGGGCAGGCACGGGTGAAATGGCAGATACTCACTCAGCCGTTTGAGCGGGGTGGGTTTGGAGTTGCTGATTTTTATTTATACTATTTAGTGACGCAGACACACTATGCATATTTTTGGTATTATCCAGATGCGCAATTGCAGTTTCTTAAACCAGAGTTTACCCACACGCCCTTCTTCCCTCTCCTCCATTCTCCTGCTTGGGCTCACTAGGACTCCTGCTGAAATCCACACTTTGCAAACCACTAGCTGGGCTTGGGGACGTCTTTGTAAATATTTAGGGACTGAACATTTGTACTCTCCACATTTGCCCTTACTGGACAACCCATGGCTGCCTCCTACTACCGAAACACTGACGCAGTGGGCGATTGCCCACAACTGCCTTCAGACTTTGGGCGATATGTTTGATAACGGTCAAATGCGCTCCATAGCATATTTGACGAAGGATCGAGATGTGAGTGTATTGGACCACTTCCTGATACACAGAACGAGCACCTCGTTGGCTACAGCATTATGTCCCCTGGCAGCAGAACCCCCTGAATTCATGCCCCTCACCAAAATAATTACAACACATGACAATGCACACCTGGTCTCTAGAGTGTACCATCTCGCACAGACACTCCGACCGATGGTGGGTGGGCGAGGGTGGCCTGGAGGGAGATTTGCCACACCCTTTGACAGACAAAATGTGGACCTATTGTTGCGAACAGACCCGATATGTATCGAATAATTATAAACATAAACTTCTGCATTTTTAGTTTTTACATAGAATGTATGTTACTCCCATGTTGTTTGCCAAGATGAATCACGTTAAGCCAGACAATTGCCAGAGGTGTGCGATGAATCATGCCGATTTTATCCATTTGGTGTGGAATTGCCCCGCTGTCTTAACTTTCTGGGAGTCAGTCTTTGAACATCTTGGTTTAATGGATGAGACCAGCCTTACACCTTCACCGTTACTGGCGCTGCTGGGATATGTTCTTCCTCTGTGGGTTTGCATAAGGCATTTTACTGCAATTGCGCTCCTGTTGGCCAAGCGACAGGTCTCTTTGGATTGGGGTAGAATTTACCCACCATTAGTGAAGGTGTGGCTAAAGTATTTGAGGTACTGTGACACTATTAGCGATGTCTACTCATCCTTGCTTCCTCCTACCTCCCGGCCAAAAAATATCTGGGAACCGCTTTGCTCCTACTTGCTGCTTCATTCCAAACTCACTGATTGATGTGTCCTTCCACTATCAAACAATTGTGATGATGGCTGGCCAATTGTGATATAATGTGTTCTACAATCCACTGTTATTCGAATCTGCACTGTGTTGTTTATTGGTTATTTTGCTCTCTTTGCTATTATTTGTTTGCTTCTTTTTTGTTTATATTCCATATTTGTCAGTGTAATCTGCAATGCTCATCTATATGTCGACTTGTAGATCAGTATTATGCGCTTTATGGCTATTATTCTTTTGCTTTAAAAAAACCTCAATAAAAACAAGTTAAAAAAAAAGGTTATCCGTGGTAGAGGCTATCAGCATAATCGAGTTTGAACAGAACAAGAGATGGTAGCAAGAACCTTGTGTGTGAATCCCAGGTGGGAAAAGATCCATCGCAGAGTTTTGATATTAAACTTGCTAGTTTGTCCACTTTGGTATTCATTGATAGCTTGAAGTCCATGGTCATTCCAAGGTTTCTTACTTCCTTTGATACTTGATAGTTTGGTAGCAAACTTATCGGCACATTGAACCCACACAGATGCCAGTGTGGGATATTATGAAAAATGCACACAGAGGACATCTTAGAGATGCCTCCTGAAAATCGACCAGCCCATGTGTGGTTCCTGAATGGCTACCCACCATTTTCCACCACCAGACAAGTTTCTGGACCCCTGAATAGAGAGCCTCTACTCTCTGGTACTGAAACAAAGGCCATCCTGGGCAGAGGTGTCATGCCTCTCCCAGGATGAGCTGGATCGACAAGAGGGGAAGCTTCAAAGCCTGACACCTTTGCACACTGTCCCTGCCTTTTACTGCCCCCAGCAACTGTCTCCCACTACTTTTGGCCCCTACTGTGGGCAGGAGAATAGGCAGGAAATCCAAGCTAGGAAGAGAGAAGTGCCCACCTATGCCAACCCCACCCCTCCGGTGGGATAGGCGAGGTGAAGCACACATCTCAGTCCCCTCCATCTTGAAGATGTTGAGACTCAGCCAATTAGGAAGAGTATCATACACCCTCCCAGTGGAGGGTGGCATGATAGGGGGTGTACCCGCCCAAGGAAGGGACCTATTGGTCCAGACCTGCACATTCCTTTAATGCCCCTAAATCTAGTATTTAGGGGCAACCCTGAACCTTGCCTCTTCAGGTTTGAGGAAGAAAGAAGAAGGACCGAAGAGCCGTGCTGATCCAAGAAGGAGAAGAGGACACCAACTGCCTTGGACCCAGCCCTACTAGCCTATCCCGGCTATGACCTGCCAACAGCAAGAACCCTGGCTAGTCCAGCAGCCAGCAACCCCTACAGCCCAGAAGACCTGCCCTGCGACCTTCTCTGTCTCCCTTGAGCACCGGATTTGCTCAACCAAAGACTCACCTCCAGAATCCAGATTCCATTGCACCACTCTGCACCGGACGCCCATGACCCGAGTTTGAGTGTCCCGACACCCCAAGGAGGGCTCCCCAGTGATCCTGGCCTGGAATCTGGCAATCCTCAACCTCCCACAAGACTCTAGATGACGACTGAAGGGTCTCCCAGCCGCCACGAGAGCTGGTAAGAAAAGCCGATGCCAGAAGACACCCCTGCATCCAAACCCCCACGGCCTTGGGTGGCCCAACCAACTGTGCCCTGGTATCCCCCAAGATCCGTTCTTACTTCCCCAGCCAATGGTCGCGCTTCAAACAGTTTCCCAGCCCGAGCCTTCAGCATCTTTCAGAAACCGAAGTTCTCCATTGGAAAGCACAGGGTCCCTAATGTCCAATTTGCACCCTGCACCTGGCCGCCCGAGTGCAGCTGGTGGTGCAGCTGTGCTGGACATTGGGTCCTGCAGTGCTGATATTAACCCCAAGAGCTTGCCTCCCACAACCGAATGGCCTGCTTGTCAGCAGTCCCTAACCCAAGGCCCCCTTAGCCCCATTGGCTAACATTGGGCCCCTGCACTCTACACCCAGCTGCCCCAGTGCCGTTGGTGGTGCAGATTGAGTGACCTTGGTCCTAATCCCCAAAACTCACCCTTGTAGGTTGTGTACTTACCTCCAAAACCACTAACACTTTTCCCACATAGGAACCCATGTAAAGAGATATTGGGCCTAAAAAATATCTAAGTGTTGAACTGTGTTGTATGAAGAAAAGGAATTCCTGCAAAGTATAAAAAGTCATACTTACCTTGTATGTAGGTATCTTAAGGTGTACTCACTGTAATCCTGAAGTAACGAAAAAGTAATCTGAAAATACTAACTCTATGATACAAACTGCATTTAAAAGTGATAGAAACCTGTAACAACTGCAATTTCTAGTACAACTGCATTTCCATGAACAGTATTGCATTTTAGGTATATTTTACTCACCTGTGCCAAGTCCTGCTTGGTTCTAAAATAATACATAAGTATGTCTTTTTTATACTTACGTCATTGGTCTGGAATCGGTATCTGAGTGTGTGTATTAGTCCTTGATTAAGTGAATACAATAAATGCTTAACACACTCTCTGGATAAGCCTACCTGCTCACCCATACTACCACAAAGAGAGCTGTGGGTGCCTACCTAATTCAGCCTCTGCTATACCTCTGGAGACTCCCTGGACTCTGTGAACACTATACCTTACTTTGGTATAGTATATAGAGAGCCAGCTTCTTACACTCTTCCTGGACAGAATCCTGTTTGGAAATCTGAAAGTATAGTATTATCTTCAATGAACTGGTACATCTGGGCAAATGCTGCTCTTTCTATCAGTTTGTCCAGGAAAGGTCCATTTGTAATCGGTCTATGGTTGTCAGGGTTCAGCGGGTTCAGGTTTATTTTTGGGCGTATGAATTACTTTTTTAGTTCTTCTGGAAATTTTCCTATAGTTAAGGAATTGTTAATGATTTTTTCTTAATGGTGTGGCAGCAGAGGTTGTTAGAAGAATACTCTTGAAGGTTTGTGGTGGACTACTTGCTTTGACAAGGTTGATAAATTAATCGTGTGAAAATTGTTGGAAGAAATGGAGAGGCTGGGTTAGAGTATTCTTGGGTTGTTTGTTTTGGAAAAGGGTCAGTGATGGTGCTTTTTTGTTTTAAATATGAGTACAATGGTTCTGTTGTGGCCATATAATGATTCAACAGTTTGTCTGTGAAACCTTGAGTAACGGGATGAGCTCGTTCTACGCAATTTGGTTTACGAAATTCAGTGAGACTTTTATAGAATTCTTTATTTACACATTTAGCATTTTGAATTCATTCTGAATAGTACCTTTTCTGAGATTCTTCGATAGCTGTCTTGTATAATCTGTTAGGTTTCTTCGGCACAGTTTGTCTTGATTGGTGTTTGTTTTGAGCCAGGCCTGTTGCAGCATTCTAATTTGTTATTTTATCTTTTTTATCTCTGTATTTCTCCAAGGTGCCTGTTTTCTTTTGTTCTGTTGTTCAGATTTTAGTGGTATTACGATATCAAAAGCTTCCTGTAGCCACTCATATCGTTTTGTAACTGAATTTGTAGTATCTACATCTGTACTGGATGTTAGCTGTGTTTCTAAGTGTTCCAAATTGAGTTTGTTCCACGGTCAGTAGGTGGATGCACGTAAAGTGGTTTTAGGTGCGTTGCTTTGCGTAGTTTTATGTTGGAAAGCAAGCAAATGGTGGTCTGACGATGTGAATCAAAAGTAACATTTAGGATGTGTCCAGTAATGTGTGTGGGTTTGTGGAAGATCTGATGCAGGTTCAGTGCGTCTAGGCCAATGAGGATCGTTTTTGGATGGGGGCATATTGAGTTTGTCAAACCAAATGTTGAGGTCACCCAGAATGCATAGATTGGAATATAGTGTTATCATGTTTTAAACTGTGCCTAGAAGTTTGTTGGGGAATGTTGCATTGATATGTGGAGGACTGTAAAGAAGCTGGAAGTACCAGAAGGAAGATAGTGTAGGGTTGCATCTGGTGAAGAGTGTAGTGTGGTGGAATCTGATTGCATGGTTGCCCCCACTTTTTTCCTGGTGTTTTGATGGTTTTTGACTTAGTTTGGCTGGGAACCTGCTATTCAGGTCCCCAGCCTATCTGCTTTCTCTTATAAATTGATTGCATGTACTTTAGGTACACTCCAGATTGGATTCTGTGGTACCCTTGTGAGTCCCTAGTATATGGTGTACTATGTACCCAGGGCATAGGTACCCCAGAGGCCTACCAGGGGCTGAAGCATGTATTGTGCCACCCCTGGAAAGCCATGCAAAATGACACCACAGGTCTGCTACTGCAGCCTGGGTAAGGTGGTGCATGCACCCCTTACTGAGGTATAGGTTCACTTTACCTCACCTATCACTGTACATAGTAACCTATTAGTTACCCCTATGGCAGGCCTTATCATTCCTGAAGGCAGGGTGCTTGGTTATATGTGAGAGGGTGCCCAGGCATGAGCTGAGCCCCCCTGCAGCCTTCGGAATCTCTTCTCCGGGGTAGTCAGTGGTGCAGCCTGACCATATACTCTTAAGTGCATTATATCTAAAACAGTTAATGCTAACTTTGGACTGGCTGCAGGGAAACATGTTGTGTTTGGTGTCAAACACCTTGGAATCATAACCCAACATCAGTTCTTGATGTGATGATATGATCCCACCCTTCTAGAGGGAGAGAATTAGCAGTACTGGTATACCTGGTAGAAATCTAATAGAGCCCTGGCATCACAAAATGGATGCTGCAGCCACAGACACGGGTCTGGCCTCCTGCTGCTGACCGAAACTCCAGCAGGGAAGGCCTGGATAGTAGGTTCCCTGTCACAGTTCTGAGCCTAATCAGCATCTTATCCTTCTGAGCTGGATATAGTATGCATCAGAGTACTGACACGAAGGGCCCAGTCAGCTCTCCGTCATTCCAGTGTGCTTTAGAATGCTGAGACGAGGGTCATAGTCAGCATCTTATCCTTCAGAGCTGAATGTAGTACGCACCAGGGTGCTGGCACAAGGGGCCTAGTCAGCATCTTATCCTTCCGAGTTGAATGTTGTACACATCAGAGTGCTGGCACGAGGGGCCAAGTCAGCATCTTATCCTTCCCAGCTGGATATAGTATGCATCGAAGAGCTGACGCGAGGGGAATTTTCAGAATCTTATCTTTCTGAGCTCAATAGAGTGTGCATCGGGGTGCTGGCATGAGGGGCCTAGTCAAAATCTTATCCTTCCAAGCTGTAATATGTATGCATCAGAGTGCTGGCACGAGGTGCCTAATCAGCATCTTATCCTTCTGAGCTGGATATAGTACGCATCAGAGTTCTGGCTCGAGGGCCCAATCAGGATCTTATCCTTCCGAGCTGAATATAGTATGCATCAGAGTGCTGGCATGAAGGGCTTGATTAGCATTTTATCCTTCTGAGCTGTATTTAGCATGCATCAGAGTGCTGGCACAAAGGGCCTAGTCAGCACTCCGTCCTTCCAAAGTTGATACAGTGTGTTTCAGAGTACTAGGATGAGGGGCCTAGTCAGCATCTTATCCTTCTGAGTTCGATAGAGTGTGCATCAGAGTGCTGGCACGAGTGGCCTAGTCAGCATCTTATCCTTTCTGAGCTAAATGTAGTACACATCAGAGTGCTAGGATGGGCCTAGTTAGCATCTTATCCTTCTGAGTTTGAAAGAGTGTAGATCAGAGTGCTGGCATGAGGAGCCTAGTCAGCATCTTATCCTTCTGAGCTCGATAGAGTGTGCACCAAAGTGCTGGTACGACGGGCCTAGTCAGCCCTCTGTCCTTCCAAGGTCGATAGTGTGCTTCAGATTGCTGGGACGAGGGTCCTAGTCAGCATATTATCCTTCTGAGCTTAATGTAGTATGCATCAGAGTGCTGGCAAGAGGGGTCTAGTCATCATCTTGCCCTTCCGAGCTGGATATAGAACACATCACAGTGCTGGCACGAGGGGCCTAGTCAGCATCTTATCCTTCAAAGCTGGATATAGTATACAGCGGAGTGCTGGTATGATGGGCACAGAAAGCTCTCCATTCTTCCAAAGGTCGATGTGCTTCAGATTGCTGGGACAAGGGGCCTAGTCAGCATTTTATCCTTCCAAGCTCAATAGAGTGTGCATCAGACTGCTGGCAAGAGGGGCTTGATCAGCATCGTATCCTTCTGAGCTGGATACAGTACACATCAGAGTGCTGACACGAGGGGCCTAGTCAGCATCTTATCCTTCCGAGCTGGATAGAATATGGATCAGAGTGCTGGCATGAGGGGCCTAATCAGCATATTGTCCTTTGGAGCTGGTTATAGTACGAATCAGAGTGCCCACAAGAGGGGCCTGATCAGCATCTTATCCTTCCAAGCGGGATATAGTATGCATCAGAGTGCTGGCACGAGGGGCCTTGTTAGCATCTTATACTTCCGAGCTAGATATAGTATACATCAGAGTGCTGGCACGAGGGGCCTAGTCATCATCTTATCCTTCTGAGCTGGATATAGTACGCATCAGAGAGCTATCACGATGGGCCTATTCAGCCATTCGTCCTTCCAAGGTTGATACAGTTGGCATCAGAGTGCTGGCACGAAGGGCCTAGTCAGCATCTTATCTTCCCAAGCTGGATATAGCACGCATCAGAGTGCTGGCACGAAGGGCCTAGTCAGCATCTTATCCTTCTGAGCTGGATATAGTACGCATCAGAGTGCTGTCACGATGGGCCTATTCAGCCATTCGTCCTTCCAAGGTTGATACAGTTGGCATCAGAGTGCTGGCACGAAGGGCCTAGTCAGCATCTTATCTTCCCAAGCTGGATATAGCACGCATCAGAGTGCTGGCACGAAGGGCCTAGTCAGCATCTTATCCTTCTGAGCTGGATATAGTACGCATCAGAGTGCTGTCACGATGGGCCTATTCAGCCATTCGTCCTTCCAAGGTTGATACAGTTGGCATCAGAGTGCTGGCACGAAGGGCCTAGTCAGCATCTTAGCTTCCCAAGCTGGATATAGCACGCATCAGAGTGCTGGCACGAAGGGCCTAGTCAGCATCTTATCCTTCTGAGCTGGATATAGTACGCATCAGAGTGCTGTCACGATGGGCCTATTCAGCCATTCGTCCTTCCAAGGTTGATACAGTTGGCATCAGAGTGCTGGCGCGAAGGGCCTAGTCAGCATCTTATCTTCCCAAGCTGGATATAGCACGCATCAGAGTGCTGGCACGTAGGGCCTAGTCAGCATCTTATCCTTCTGAGCTGGATATAGTACGCATCAGAGTGCTGTCACGATGGGCCTATTCAGCCATTCATCCTTCCAAGGTTGATACAGTTGGCATCAGAGTGCTGGCACGAAGGGCCTAGTCAGCATCTTATCTTCCCAAGCTGGATATAGCACGCATCAGAGTGCTGGCACGAAGGGCCTAGTCAGCATCTTATCCTTCTGAGCTGGATATAGTACGCATCAGAGTGCTGTCACGATGGGCCTATTCAGCCATTCGTCCTTCCAAGGTTGATACAGTTGGCATCAGACTGCTGGCACGAAGGGCCTAGTCAGCATCTTATCTTCCCAAGCTGGATATAGCACGCATCAGAGTGCTGGCACGAAGGGCCTAGTCAGCATCTTATCCTTCTGAGCTGGATATAGTACGCATCAGAGTGCTGTCACGATGGGCCTATTCAGCCATTCGTCCTTCCAAGGTTGATACAGTTGGCATCAGAGTGCTGGCACGAAGGGCCTAGTCAGCATCTTATCTTCCTAAGCTGGATATAGCACGCATCAGAGTGCTGGCACGAAGGGCCTAGTCAGCATCTTATCCTTCTGAGATGGTTATAGTATGCATCAGAGTGCTGGCACGAGGTGCCTGATCAGCATCTTATCCTTCCGTGCTGGATATAGCACGCATCAGAGTGCTGACACAAGGGGCCTAATCAGGATCTTATCCTTCCAAGCTGGATATAGCACGCATCAGAGTGCTGGCTCGAAGAAGTGCCTAATCAGCATCTTATCCTTCTGAGCTCAATGGACTGTGCACCAGAGTAATGGCACAGGGGGACTAGTCAGCATCTTACCCTTCTGAGCTGGATATTGCACGCATCAGATTGCTGGCACGATGGGCCTAGTCAGCCTTCCGCCCTTCCAAGATTGATACAGTTTGCATCAGAGTGGTGGCACGAGGGACCTAGTCAGCATCTTATCCTTCTGAGCTCAATAGAGTGTGCATCAGAGTGGTGGCACGAGGGGTTTGGTCAGCATTTTATCCTTCCAAGCTGGATATAATACGTATTAGAGTACTGGTACAAAGGGCCTAGTCAACATCTTATCCTTCCAAGCTGGATCTAGTATGCGTCAGAGTACTGGCATGAGGTGCGTAATCAGAATCTTACCCTTCCAAGCTGGATAGTGTTTGCATCAGAGTGCTGGCAAGAGGGACCTACTCATCAACTTATCCTTTTGAACTCAATAGAGTGTGCATCAGAGTGCTGGCACGATGGGCCTAGTCAGCATCTTATACTTCTGAGCACGATAGAGTGTGCATCAGGGTGGTGGTACAAGGGGCCTAGTCAGCATCTTAACATTCCGAGCTCGATAGAATGTGCATCAGTGTGCTGGCACAAGGGCTAGTCAGACCACCTTCATTCTGAGGTACTGTGTGCATGGGTGTTCTGGAAATCTTCTGCATGCTTACAACAGCCAGATTGTCTGCAGAAGGGATGACAGGACTAGCTAGCCTCCCACCCTTCCGAGCTTGATACATTGTGCCTCAAAGTACCGGCACGATGGGCCTGGTGAGCCTCCCATCCTTCCGAGCTCGATACAGTGTTCTGTGCCGTGATGACTAGATAGATAGATAAGAAAAATAACAAATGGGGGAGGGAGTAAAGAGGTAACGAGATTGAATCAACCTCCTGTTCAACCTTTTTATAAACAATAAGATTCTACCCTTCAATACGAAGAATTGTTTTTCATTTTTTTGGGATAAGGGAAAGGTGTATTAGTGATCCATGAGATGTCATGGAAAGGCACTAAGTGTTTTTAAAATACCCCTCACACACTAAGAATTCCTTAGTGTCATGCTTCATCATAGGGGTCTTCCCGTCCCTCTAAGGGGCGGGGCGTGCTTCAACCTACGAGTCCGTGGGAGCACTATTTTGTGAAAATAGGTAATGTATGCTGTTGGAGTGAGAGAGGTAGGGTCTGTGAAGAATATGAAGTGAGTTATAAAAATTCCCTGGCTAGTGGAAAAAAACTAATTTTATTCACTTCCCTAGCTGAAA
This sequence comes from Triturus cristatus, assembly GCF_964204655.1. Lineage (NCBI taxonomy): Eukaryota > Metazoa > Chordata > Amphibia > Caudata > Salamandridae > Triturus > Triturus cristatus. The sequence continues at coordinate 703,776,543 of NC_140579.1, read as the reverse complement.
ATATTTTAAATGGGGATGCGTAGGGGGTATACTTTAATGTGATGCCCCCTACTGGGTCAACATGTTTAGTAAGCCGTCCCCACGGCTTGCTCGTCAGGACCTAATATGATCCCTACTGCACTCAAAATATATCTATTGTTTTTTATAAATATTGTATGCCTATTTTTCAAAACAAAACATGCAACATTGGCATGTCAGAAAAAGAGGGGGAAATCGCCCTAGTAGCCTCGAAACCAAATTGGTATCTATAAGGATAGAAGAACATTGAATCAACAACGTCGATTGTATTGTTAAACACATCACCATAACGTGGAACCACATATGTGTGTTTCATTTAATAGCCTTGAGTTATCACCATTTGGGCAATATAACACCCGCTTTTAAAGAATAAGTAGGGTGCACCTGAACTTAGAGAAAATATATCTATAGATAGACAGACAGACAGACAGACAGACAGACAGACAGACAGACAGACAGACAGACAGACAGACAGACAGACAGACAGACAGACAGACAGACAGATAGATAGATAGATAGATAGATAGATAGATAGATAGATAGATAGATAGACAGACAGACAGACAGACAGACAGACAGACAGACAGACAGACAGACAGACAGACAGATAGATAGATAGATAGATAGATAGATAGATAGATAGATACACACTGCGCACCTTAGACACACCACCCCAGTTTTTTAAAATCTTCATAACTTTTTAAAGGAAAAATGGTTCTAATGTACTGGCAATTGCTGTCTTCAAATAAACATCAGGGACTTGGTTCTTCATGGTTTTGGAATGTTATCCTTCTTGAGAATCCCTTACTGCATACCTGCGTCTCATGAAAGTGCTCGGCATTAGGACCGCTTATTTTGTACATGCCAAGCATGCAGTGCCCTTAGGGCTGAAAGGGCTTCAGCCCCTCCCGTCGTGTGTCCCAGCCCATGCTGCTGCAGCTCGGGCTGCTGTGGGCTAGGCTGGGTAGTGTCTGGAGTGTCCGGCACGCCCAAGTTTTTTACAGGTCTTTAAAGACCATTTGCATATTTACATACCTTTGTAAACTGGTCACCGAGGCTTAGTTTTTTTTCTGGTTCCAGTACCCCCTGGGCCCCCTTACATTTGTATTTTACATTTACTGTCGTAGTGTAAGAATGCATTTCATGAAAAGGAATGCAATGTAAGGTTGCCGAAAGAAAAATGCCAGCCATGTGTTGTTTAAAGAGCCTGCAAAGACCTTGTCTTGACCCTAAATAGGGTTATAAATAAAAAAGTATGTATTCATTTGTAATGTGACTTCTCTGTCTTTGTTCCCTTTAATTATCAGTCATGGATCATTCAGGCAGCCCTAGAACACAATTAAAAGTGCTTTATATATATATTTGCTGTTTGAAGTATGCACAGACAAATGCTGAAAATACGGCATTATGTGACAGTTCATTTTTGTACCGTCTGGGACATCAAACTAATGAGCTGGCAACCCAATCATAAGACTGGAAGTTTGTTGCAGGATCAGCACATTATTTATTTCCTCTTCCCTTAATCCCTGATTAATGCCATAATAGCAGGACTTTAAGTGGGCCGGGTCCTGCCGGTGCTCAGCACTGCAGTTCTTAAAAGCAGGTGCCGGGACGGGTATCTATAGGGCTCTACATTTTCACCTTCATACTGGAATGGAAACAAATCTTAACTCTGCAGCAGTTCACTATTTTGATGTAACTTTATTTTTTTTGCTGTTCTGTATTGCCAAACTCAAAGTGCTTTACATCAACACCGTCTTCATTTATTTTTTGGTAGGCACGGACGATTACGTGATTTGCCCTTATAACACAGGATGTTGAGCCGACGCTGAGACTAAAACCTGCTTACTCAGCACCAAAGTTGACAGCTCTATCCATTACGCCATAAATGCTTGCGCAAGAACTAAAGCATTTTCTATTATAATATACCACAAAGCCATAGTTGCATGTATACACGTAGTGTATTTATCTTTATGCAACTAACAACCTTTGACAAAGCCAATAGTCCTGGCTTGTTGTACGTGCAATGTTACTTATTTGGAGGCAATAACAGAGGCAGCGAAATACCAGTCGGGTGGCACATAATGCTGAGCACAGATTTTTAGCATAAATGTTTTCATCATATCATCCACGCCCCTTTGAGAGAACCCCCCCCCCCGTTTTTTTATCCCACTCAAAGCCCTACATATTAGCAATAATTTAACTGATATCTGAAACCCTACGCCACCTTCAATAACATGCTGAGTTACTCCAAGTGTCTGGGAATGCACCCTGCATTCAGACAACTCACTCCTCATTCTCGCCCCTTCACTTTCACGCTCACCATGCACTCAAAGCGATCACAATGCACTCACACTAATCACCATGCACTCACACCATTCACCCGCTCACCCTGCATTCACAGTGATAACTCTGCAATCACAATGCACTTGCGCTGTTCACCCTGTACCTCACCCTGCAGTCACACGAGAACACTACTCACCCTGCACTTATGTGACACTTTACTCACCTGTCGCCCTCAATGCTCACTCTGCAATCTCACTCAAACAAGCCCATCACTAACCATGCATTCATTAGTCCCACTCTGCACTAACATGTGTGCCCAAATTCATATGGTCACCTCACTCACCGTACTCTCACACTGTCCCATCGCTCACAGTGCACTCACATGGGCCCTCCTGCCACCCACACAGTGCAGAGGGTTAATGTGCCTGCTACCAAGAAAATGTACCATGCAGATCACAGAACTGAGTGTAAGTAAACTATAAGTAGCGCTATAAAAAATTAAATTTTTGTCAGAAAGGTCCTACAGCGAGATGAGGTGCATTGTTGGTGACTGGTAGTGAGGGAATTCATGAAGAAGGAGGAAATGGGGCAGAGGGCCCCAAAAAAGACTGTTACACTGTGAGCAACCAGTGCTAAGGCCAGCCCTGGCTGGGAGTCTTAGCAAACCCCCTCCCCCGCCCCCGAAGTTCAGGTCTTGTGCTCAGGCACGCAACGCCCATTGGACTCAAAGGGCTTCAGCACATTGTGTGTGTCAGCGGGGGTTGAGAAAGCTTCTCGGGCACACACAGAACAGCACCCAAGTACTTCAAGGGTCTTTAAAAGACCTTTTGCTTGCTAATGAGGCTTTGATGTTTTTTCACCCTTTCTTAGAGCCCCTGCAGCTCGCCTCTGCATTTTGCTTGAAGAATCAGCCCCCCCCCATAATTTCTTCTTAGCCCATCCCCCCCCCCCCCAACCCCCCGAAATGTGGCTCTAGTTGCGCCTCCGGTTGTGCCCTTGGTACATGTCCGCACCCAAAGCGCTCTGGGGCAGGGATTTTGTGTCTTGTAGCGCTTTACCAAAACCCCATTATAAAAATAAACTTAAAAATTATCATAATACATATGACAATATACAACATAGCGCTGTGCTTACACAGATGTAAACCCCTCAATTAATTAAAAAACGAATGTCTGGCAGATAGTTTTAAAGTTGGAGCAAAGTACACGCATTTCACACTACTAATGCGGCATTTCCTCTGTTGCTTTTTAACTGAGTGAAAGCGTGTCCGAAATACAAGTTAGAGGGAAAACAACTCTTACAACAAGGGCTCCTAGTAAAATAATACGAACATAGAAGACATGCCACCAAGCCTTTCGGGTCATGTGCAGTTTTAAGCATCCTGTTTACGGACTGCCGCTTCCAATCCTACGATTTCCTTTAATTTGTAAACTGGTGATTTCCTTTTACAATTGTCATGAGTGAATCGACAAACGGCGTCTTAACCCTGTATGAATGCGATGGCTCCTCGGCTTTAGAGCAGAAAGGTGCAGTTCCAACAGCAGCTTGTCTCGGAGCGCTGCTGCTTCTGCCTGCTAAAGCCGAGGCTTGCCTCTCCAGCGGTGGGCGGGGCTTCCGTGGGCTCGTCCGAGGTGTCCAATAGACAGGACCTCCGGATTCTGCCGAAGGCAAGGGGATACACGATTCCGAGGGGATACCAGATATTACACAACACCACATTTTACCTCAAGAGCAGTCAAACAATGCGAACGACCAGAACACTGACTGCTCTTGCTTGGAACATGTGTTCTTTTTGTGTTTTTTTTTTTGGGTTGAGCGCGAAATGTGTGATACGCCATTTCCTGGACCCGTACACACACGTGTTTCCTCCACCCTCTCTCTTCCTCCACCCTCTCTCTCTCTACCTCTCTCTCTACCTCTCTTCCTCCACCCTCTCTCTCTACCTCTACCTCTCTCTACCTCTCTCTCTACCTCTACCTCTCTCTCTCTACCTCTCTCTCTCTACCTCTCTCTGCCTCTCTCTACTTCTACACCTCTCTACCCCTCTCTCCACCTCTCTCTACACACCTCTCTCTCTCTCTACACACCTCTCTCTCTCTACCTCTCTCTGCCTCTCTCTACTTCTACACCTCTCTACCCCTCTCTCCACCTCTCTCTCTACACACCTCTCTCTCTCTCTACACACCTCTCTCTCTCTACCTCTCTCTGCCTCTCTCTACTTCTACACCTCTCTACCCCTCTCTCCACCTCCCTCTCTACACACCTCTCTCTCTCTCTACACACCTCTCTCTCTCTACCTCTCTACTACCTCTCTCTCTACCTCTCTACTACCTCTCTCTCTACCTCTCTACTACCCCTCTCTCTACCTCTCTCTCTACCTCTACACCTCTCTACCTCCCTCTCTACACACCTCTCTCTCAGGGGCGGTGGGTGAGATTTGAAAGTGGTGGGGCGCAACCGAATTAGCATACAGCACCGTAGCGTGCGAGCGCAGCGAGCGAGCCCGAACCCCAAAAGGGGGGTTTGGGGGGGTTACCCCCCCCAAGAAAATTTTGGAAAAAAAGAAGAAAAATCGTGCATTTTCAAGCAAATTTGAGAAAGCAGGAAGGTTAAAGCAGCAATTGTGAAAGTGCAGTTATTACATTAATAGATGGCATAACATAGGTAGCTGCTTATTCAGTATTACCACAGAGCTTCATACTTTCTGTCCTATTTTGCTCAGGTGCTGAATTCAGACTATAAGACTCATGGAAATCTCAGCTCTAAGAGTAGAAGAAGTTGCACAGCAGTGTAATGGTTGCCAGGCTCGTTCCGCAGGAGCGTCAGGAACTTGAAGAAAAGTCCACAGTCTTCCCCTACGGCCTTCCGACTCTATTAGAATAGACTCTAGAGTAACGAATGGCACGCAAGGGGAAAACAGGGAAACAAAACAAGGAAAGGCGGGGGAAGAAAAACAGTCTTACAACATACTGAATATTAGACTCTAGAGTAACGAATGGCAAGCAAGGGGAAAACAGGGAAACAAAACAAGGAAAGGCGGGGGAAGAAAAACAGTCTTACAATATACTGAATATAAAAGAGGCAGCGCAATGCGCTGTTACCGTGATTCTGGTTGAGCTGAACTTTGTACACACACTTCACATAGGTCCACGCAAGTACCCCAAATATAAATGGTATAAAGCAGTGTTTCCCAAACTGTGGTCACATTCCCAGGGGGGTCCTCAGGCAGTAATTTTAAAAGCACAAAAAAGTTCCTTGTAGAATCAGCAGTTTTCCAGCAACAATAAAAGTGTCAAGATTACGTCGGTGATTAATGTACCTGCTGGAGAGAGATGAGAGTTGTGTCAAGTGGCAGCTTTGACTTATCTAATGTAGCACAGAGGGTTAATATGCCTACTGCAAAGAACGTGTACCATGCATTTTGAAAAACATTTTTTATGTGCCTAGGTTAGTGGGTTACTGCTTTAGTCACAGATTCTTTTGTTACTGTGCAGTTCATAAGTGACAATAGTAATCTAGCACAGTGACCTATAAACTGTCATCAAAGAGCTGCTTGCAAGCTGCATGATACAAGTTAGAAACATATGTTTGTTTCAAGTCTTTCATTATCCTAATCCTGCTAAAAAGGTTTATTTGGGTGGAAATACATTTTTATTGTTAAAGTCAATGCTAACCAGTGTTATGTTCTGAATCCTGAGTTTGTGCTTCTCCAGACCAAGCACTCTTTAAAAATGCCTACCAGTATGAATAACATGTGAATCCTACACCCTGTAGTCGCATTTGCCTTATGTAACATTTTCTATACACTGATTTACACGTATGAATCATTGTCTCCATGGGGCAGATTTGCAAGAAAATTGACTGTGTGTGTCGCAAGCCATTTGGCTGCGCCGCACTGAGTCACTTTCGAAGCACAGGGATGCGACATATTTACAACAATATGTTGCATCTCTGTGCTTCCCCCTGTGCTGGCGCACAAACTGCTGCCATACGCCTGCACAGGCACATTTGCACCATGGTGCAAGGATGCCTGTGTCGTGGGGAGATTGTTTATGTGCAGGAAGTAACCCTTCCTGCATGTAAACAATCAGAAATGGCGTTTTTCAACTTCTAAGTGTGCTGCATTAGCACACATAGAACTTGCAAAACGTCATTGTTTTACTGATTGTTTATGTGCATGAAGGGACACCTTCCTGTACATAAACAATCACCAGAGGTAATATCCTGTTTCTATGCGTGCTTCAGAATGCAACATGCATAGAAAGAGGAGAAATTAATAAATTTCTCCAAGTTGCCCCTCCCTACGCCTCCCCTGGGGTGGCGTAGCATTCAGACACATTTCCAGATGTACGATTCCTCGTAAATCTGGAAATGTGTCTGGTTCCATGGGTTATGCGTGGGAACACCCACAGCAACACTCATGGAACGTCCCTTTCACGTAAAGTGCTGTGTGCAATTGGGCCATATTTACAAGACCAGTAAAAGTCACGCAGGGTTGCTTTTCCTGCCTTGGAAATATGGGGCACTAAAATGCGTCACTGGTGCATCACTTTTTGTGACGCACCTGTGGCGCAAGGGGCTTGTAAATCAGCCCCTATATGTGTGTGATTTAAGGTGCTCTGACATCCTTCAATGGTATGAGAGATGTTATAAAACAAATTAAATACATGTGACAGAGGGGCTATGGAGAGATGAGAGGCACTGTTGGAGGAGGATAATATGGGAATCATTGAAGAACCCCAACAAAGATTGTCATATCCTGGTGCATAGTAAGGTCATCATTTACTACTCTTTAAAAGCTGATACAATTCAATATATAATGATACATTTGTTGTAGACTGCACCATTATTTCCTAAATTGTCTTGGGGGGAGAGCCTCCCAAAGCCCCCTTTGTAGTGGTCAGGCGCACTCACTGCACTAGGTGTGCACTGTATGGGGACTGGTCTGAAAACATTTGCCTGGGCTGCTTTGGGTTTCCAGTCTGGCCCTGGCAGGAGTCTCATACTGCGAAATAAAACCAACCATTTAAAAGTTAGTCATGGAGATGCAGCGCTAACCCTCCTGTTTTTTGCAAATTCTTTCAATATAAAATACTAAAATCCTTAGTAATTCGAGTATCCGTTTTGTGTGCACACGTGTGTTTATTGTTTTCGAATTACTGTTTTAATGTTTGAAATTTAAGTCATACAAATTGCTTGGGGGTCCCCGGCTTCCAGTGGTGACTCAATTGGGGTCCTCAGGAGTAAACAGTTTGGGAACCACTGGTATAAAGGTTTTCGCAAATTGCCAAGGGGAAAGGTTTGATAGGCAACACAAGCAACGAATCGTTCACCCTGCGGGAGACAGGTCCGGCCAGTGAACAAAGGTGAGCAAATCTGTGTAGTCTCCAAATAGAACAAACACTACAAAACTTTTAAAAACAGAGATAACAATGCATTTCTTACCTCAATCAGAATTTTTGGTATTCAAACAAGTAGCAGCATTCACTTTTTGTAGATGAAATCCGCACGTCTCTCTTTCAGTGTAGCAAACTTGTCAATTACTTTCATGTTGAAGTCCGGTATCTTTTGGACTAGCTTGCTCTCTACAGATAGCATCGCCAAAGCATTTAGTCTTTCCTCTAGCATGGTGTTCCTGAGGAATGTCTTTATGCGCTTTAAGGCTGAAAAACATCGTTCAGCTTCTACTGTTGTCATTGGAGTCGTAATCACAATTTTTAGTAAAGTCACTGTCTCTGTAAGTGAGTTTTCCATATGCAGTTTATGAATTAAACTCAGCAAAGTCAAGGCGCTTGTGGCCTTCCGGTACACAGGCATTCCGTAGAGTACAGTTAACTCAGTTCTCAGCTGCTCTTTTTTGAGCATAGGATACGCTTCCACAGCCTGATTCAGAGCACGCTCAGGGAAGGATTCATCATATTGTGCAAACTCTTTACCTTGCAATAAAGTCGCACTCACCAAATGTTTTGTGAACGAAAAGCGTTCTTTCGCCTGCACAATTACAATGTCACATATCTCCTTTCCAATTCGAACCAGAGAGGTGATGTTTTGTCTGCGGTTTGCAAAAACAGAATGCTGCGGCAGTTTGCTCTCTAAATCTTCAACCCCATCTCTCACTTTCATAATCTGTTGTACAAATGCAGATGTATTGGCTTTCACAGAGACAGTATCTAGGTCTTTTCTTTGCAACTGATCGTATAACACATCAACAGGAATCATTATGTCATGAAATAAAAACAGTAAGAACTGAAACTCTTTGTCTTGTAGTGTTCTAATAAAGCCATGGGCTTCATTCTGACTTGTGTGATCAAAGTCTGCTCTGGATGCTATGGCGACAAAACATTTCTCAAGGCCCTCCCTCTGTTCAAAGATTAAGTTGACTGTACGAATGTGAAAGTTCCAACGAGTTGAGGATCCCCTTGGTACGCTTTTGTCCACAATCTCATGAAGGGCTTCTGTTCTTTTGGGGGAACGTGTGAAGAATGCTGCTATGCCTCCGATATCCTGAAAGAAGACTCGTGTCTCTCTGATCTTTGATACCGCCTGTTGCATAATAAGATTGAGTTGGTGGGCGTAACAGTGCACAAAATGAGCATTAGGGTACACATCTCGAATTCTCTTCTGAACTCCACTAAGGCTCCCACTCATTACGGATGCACCGTCATAGCTTTGTGCGATAAGCTTTTGTTTTTGAGGCAGGTCCGGGAAAATTAAGTCCAGTTGACACAGTATTGCTTCAGTGATGGTTGCTGCACTAGAGTCACTTAAATGCGTGAAGCCATAAAATCTTTCCACAATGTTTCTGTCACTGTCAAGGTACCGAAACACTAACACGGACTGTGTTTGAGTGGACACATCAGTGGTGTCATCAGCCTGAATAGCCACAAAGTCTGTGTTTCGCAACTCTTGCACAATATGGCTTCTTATAATTTCGAGCATACAGTCAAGGAGTTCATTTTGTATTGTATTAGAGGTGCCCTTAAAGACTGTAGCATGTGCTAAATGTCTTTCCAAATCCTGGTCTATGGTTGACATTAAATCCACTAGGCCTCGGAAGATCCCAGGTTTTGAGGAAGTTTCCGATTCATCATGGCCTCGCAATGCCAGTTCGAAAGCACCACAGAAACGAATGCAATCAATGATCTTGGATAGATTTTGTCTGTTCTTATCCACAGCTTCATTGTGTTTTTGAATGGATTTGCGATACGCATCATTTATCTGCTGCTCAATTGGTGCGTCTTCCCCCAACATTCCCAGTCTTGTCAGGTTTTCCAGATGATTTCTTGTGAGAGCATGCTTCTTTATTTTTTCAGTGATGTGCTTCAGGTCGACCATTCCTTGCCGTGTCCAAGAAAAGTCACCGCCAAACAGCAAGCAGGGGAAGCAGAACAGAGAATTGCGTATAGGGCAGCCTGTAAGCCAATCAGCTTTTGTGTACCAGGCATTTGAGAATGTACGTTTTGACATTTTTCCTCTGTCCTGGGTAGTTTGCTGTAGGTTTATTTCAGGCTGATGAGGTCCCAATTCTTTTAACTTCAGTTTTTGTTCAAGTGGCCGTGACTGGAATGACTTTGTAATCAGCTCTTGTACTGTATTCATGATGGGGTGTCGGGTGTTGCTGGCCTTACCAATATATATATATATATATATATTAAAGAAACCTGTCAATAATCAAAGTACAACGTATAAGGTGCAGTGCAATAATATCAAATTTCAGTATAAATACATTATACATATATATTGTGCATTATCCTAATACATCTCAAATGACTGCTAAAAATAGAGCCGTACTGCCTCCTGCCTCTCTGTGCCATAGTGTTGCTGGAGGCACTGAAAGACACTGCTTGAGGGCCTTGAGAGTGACCACATGACATACATGCTCTAACTACGATGTAAAAAAATATATAGCATCAGTTGCCTTACCTTTAACACTGGTGTTTGCTGGGTTGTAGCCGGGGTCGGGTGAGAGAGCAGCAAAGGAGGTTGGGGTCCTCTTGTTGAGAGAGCAGCAAAGGAGGTTGGGGTCCTCTTGTTGTTTGCTGGAAAATTGCCCCAAAATGCGGTAATGTTTCAGGTTGTCAGGTGCTGAAAATGAAAAGATAACAATTTATTTTTGAAACAGTAGGGTAATGAAACAAAGACTGTGGGGAAAAAATATAACGCTCCAATAAGCATTAATATTAACAATACCCATTACAATTCACAAAACAATAAAGGCAGGCTCGCAACGCACTGGGAAATTCACAGATTTCATTTGAATCAGATTAAATATTCACCAGTGTACATTCAAAAGTTAAAACTTTTATTTAGCTATCCGCATGTTTTTGGACGTCAGCACACGGTGGTGAATTAATGAGCCTTGACATTTCCCTGCCTACGATCTGCTTGTTTGAAGTTTTGAGAGCGGCTCCTGAATTATTAATGAAAGAGCTGGTAAAAGGCACTTTGTGCCGTGTAAAAGTCGTGCTTGCGCTCTTCATCTCCTGCTCTATGAATTTGTCCTCGAATTGTTGGACACTTTCTAAAAGCCGCAGTCTCTATACGGGGCATACTAAGTTTGATGCATGTGGCCCCTAATGACTCAAATGGGACTTTCTGTAACATGGGAATGAGAAAAATAGGCTATCATTTAGGGTGAAAATCAAATGAAGACTTTTATAAAGGCGTTTGTGCAGGCCTTTTTTAATCCATTTCAAAGTCCACCTTCCCTTCTCGGCCCCATATTCACCTCCCTTCTACCAGACACTTAGCACAACTAACCTCTCCAACTAATGATTTATCTATATGCTGCATTTCAATTCACACCTCTTCCAAATGGAGACGGTTCAACTTCCCTGACACCTGCAGGCACTTAGAGCAGAGATACAGCCCGCTCTCGTCCTCTTGACAACTGCTTTGCATCTCAGTGGACCCCATATTGATCCCGTGGATGTCAGCTTCAATTCCATCAAACACTGCAACGCGAACCACAATGCAGTCATGCCTGCGGCAACATTATGTCATGTATGTGCTTTGGAGGTGTGCTGCTGCAGGATCAGAAATTTGAAACGCAAATTCACGTTTTTTTCTTACCTTTCAGAAGCATGGAGCGCAATGGCAGGCAGACAGAGGGTGATGCAAGTGTTGTGCACTGGCCTGCCAGGTTGCTGGCAGTGCATACACCACCCCCGCCCCCCCTCCCCTGTGTGGCAGCCCGGGCTGAAATAGCTTCCAGGGCGCACACACACACACGCAGCCGCCCCCCCACCCCGTTAATTCGCCTGTTAATTGGGCTTTGTTGGTTTTTCACCCCTTCTGGAGCCCCTGCATCGCCACTGACTATTGCTGGAGGAATTAGCACGTTACACAATACCAAGCCCTGTCAGCTGAAACCCCCGAGGAATCGGGTTTTTGCTTGCAGGAATCGGGAGGCGGGAGACTAGCCTTGAAATCGGTAGTCTCCCGCCTGAATCGGGAGAGTTGGCATGTCTGCTTGAACCCCAATCCTTCATGGACACTGGAGGCCTGTGCTTGCTATGATAAAATATTCCCCGTCCCACCTGTATTCTTTAATGCTGTCTACGTGACCTCTCCCTCTGGTGCTCATGAGTGCAATGCTGGGGTTGCCTGGTTACCAGCCTTGTATACCACGTTCCATTCACAGGATTCTGCTTCTGGTGCCGCTGGGACGGCACGCGCCTTTCAAATCAATATAAAATGCAGGCTTTTCTAAGTCTTTATTTTAAATAAATGAAACTTTTTATCATAGGCCTCATTACCATCCCTTGCTCAAACAGCGCTCCTTCATTGTACAAATTAAATGATTTTTACTGGGCCACATCACCGTCTCCAAGAGGGGAGAGGATGTGGTTTAACGGCTAGAGCGGCCGACCTTGAAGTTCGGGACGAGGTTCCAGTCTGACAGGGGGCTCAAACGCCCTGTAAGTTTTGGGCAAATCTCCCCCTGCCTTAATAATTAATGTGTTCCTCTGTCATGTAACTGGTGTTCAAGTAAAGCGCTCTGATAGCTTCGGGTCGATTTAGCGCTATAAAAAACTGCAACAACAAAATCTCCCCGTCTGGCCTGCTCCCCCCCCTCGAGTACTGTCCAGTAATGCACTCTTTCCTGTGTTACGAGTTACTACAGCTGTTAGACACTTCTGAGAAATTACCTATTTCCATTTTATGAATTGTTTGAAGAATACTTACATTTGACACTTTCTACTGTTTTAAATCCGTTGTATACAAATTGAACGGGATTAAAAAGCCATTCCACTCATTAACACGTAGAGAAGCCCTTCCCGTCCCCCTGCATGTCCCGGCACATTAATACATTCGCCCTGAAAGTTTTGGGCAAATCTCCCCCTGCCTTAAGAATTAATGTGTTCCTCTGTCATGTAACTGGTGTTCAAGTAAAGCGCTCTGATAGCTTCGGGTCGATTTAGCGCTATAAAAAACTGCAACAACAAAATCTCCCCGTCTGCCCTGCTCCTCCCCTCGAGTGCTGTCCAGTTATCCACTCCTTCCTGTGTTACGAGTTACGACAGCTGTTAGACACTTCGGAGAAATTACCTATTTCCATTTAATGAATTGTTCGAAGAATACTTACATTTGACACTTTCTACTGTTTTAAATCCGTTCAGGCTGGGCTCAGGCAGCGACGCGCACGAGTCAGTCGAGACAGAGTGAAGAAGTGAACCCGACCGTTACTTACGTCACGCGCTCGGCATCCAATATGGATTGCCCGCCCCTGCGGTGACCGGCCAATCCTGGCGCAGTGGCGCTGCATGCAGCACCAGGATTGGCTTGGAGGGCACAGTGACTCCTCGCCCTGTCGCCCTTTTGCTGCCAGCGCTGCCGCCAGCAGGTCCTGCACTCCCCCCCCCCCCTACTAGCTAATGGGGCCGGCCTGGGTGCGCATGCTCGGGCAAGTTGCTGCCCGAAGCATACATGCGGGGATAAACGTTTTTTTAAACACAGACACCAGCCAGCCCGGCCCGCCCCCCCCCCCCCCCCTGCACACTCCCGATAAAGTCGGGTGCTGCCCGGCGCCGTGGAATAAGTAATTAAGGTAATTATTTCGAGTTTCTGTTTAACATTTATTTTAATTCTTTAACGCGGGTCCAGGGCTGGTGGGGCTACGCCCCTACGCCCCAATGGACGCACCGCGGCTGCTCTCTCTACACCTCTCTCTCTCCACACCTCTCTCTCTCTCCACACCTCTCTCGCGCTCTCTCTCTCTCTCTTACACACATCTCTCTCTCTCTCTCTCTACACACCTCTCTCTCTCTCCACACCTCTCTCTCTCTACACACCTCTCTCACGCTCTCTCTCTCTCTCTCTCTCTCTCTCTCTCTCTTACACACATCTCTCTCTCTCTCTCTACACACATCTCTCTCTACTTCTAAGTGGCAGCCGGAGCCTGATAGCACTGATTGTCCTTTTAATAAAACAGGTCTCGACCTTGCTATCGCGTAAGCGATCGCAAAGCGAGACTATTGTAAGGGGGTTTGAAAAGTGCTCCCAAAAAGCGGATTGCATGGCTAGCACGCGCACAATCACACGCATCGTGCCGCCATGCAATCCGCTTTTTGGGAGCACTTCAAAGGGTCCGCTCCCCCGCCTGGAATGCGCTCCCCCGCCCCCAAGCGCGCGCGCCCCACGCTCTGCCAGGCTTGTCTTGTTCTTCTTGTTCTTTTTAACTTTAAGCGCGAGGCGCGCGTGCGGCCAATGCTTGTTTTTTTTATTACAACATTGTATCGGGAGGACTTTTTACCGCGTTATAAGTTTGAATAGTTTTCACAAAGGTTGTTGGCTGTGTTTGTTATTGCCGTATTTTGAGCACTCTGGCTCTGAACTGTTATCTGTTCCCCGGCATTTTTTTTTTCATGTAAACATTGTATTGGGAGGACCTTTTACCATGTTATAAGTTTGAAGAGCTTTCCGCGAGGTCGTAGGCTGTGTTGTTTTTGCCGTATTTTGAGCACGTATTTGAGACTTTCCAGCACCCTGGCTATTTATTTTCGTTTTAGTAATGAGCGAGGTCCCCCGGGCGGCTTGTTCAATGCTTGGGATATGCTTTAACTGTGAGCTCGGCTCCCTTGCGGCCGATACTTCAGTGTCAGCGTGGCGGCCGTTTCAGGAGCGCCTCGCTAAATTTTACAAATGTTTTGTTTGGGATGTACCATTATCGAAGTAGAAGGGGAGTATTTGTTTATATGGGTGTTAGGACAAATCCTTAACCATGCGCTATAATTGGTACAAAGTTCTTTTTAAGTTCCTTTAAAAAAAATACATTCAGTTCCGCTAGTGCGTATGCAATGTTGCGGAAGTGCGCTTTAGTGTTTTCCGGTAAATAAAGCAATAGTCTTGTGTCAACACAGGCAGGCAACAGAATGCCTAACCTTACGTAAGATCTGCCCAGCCTGCAGATGCTCTTTAACCTCTTTAAAACAGCTTCTACAGAGGCCGATGACGGCTGTTATCAGGCGCGCAACACCCATTGGACTCAAAGGGGTTCAGCCCCCCCCCCCGTCGTGTGTGGCAGCCCGGGATGAGACCGCTTCCCGGGCAGACACAAAGCCGCGCCCGAGCACTTCACAGGTCTTTAAAAAGACCATTTGCATGTTAATGAGGCCTCGCTGTTATTTCACCCCTTCTAAGAGCCCCTGCAGCCCCACTCTGCCTAGATTCAGCCCCCCCCACCCCCGAAATCAGCGCCACTCTGCCTACTGTTGAAAGATTCAGCCCCCCCCCGAAATTTTTGCTTAGCCCCCCCAATTCCCCCCCCCCCCCCCCCGAAATTTGGCTCTAGTTGTGCCTCTGGCTGTTATACAGGTAAAACGACTGGGCAGACATGCCCAAAGCAGACAGGAGACACGGCAATGAAAGTGCGCAGGTTTCGGGCAGACCCTGTACTCCGGACAACCTGAAACGTTAGCTGAGTGGCAACGCAGACTTAACCCCATTAACAGCTGACATAAAATTAAATTCCGGCACAACCAAACACCACATAGTCCCAACCAGCCCTGGCTACATAATGGGCGGGCAGGAAGTACATAACCACACCTGTGCCTTAAATTTCAGACACAGGATGCACTCGGTACAGGCTGCAAACACAATTTCAGCATGCACATGAAGTGAGGCAGCAGAGAGACTCGTCTCCCCACCAGGCAGCAGAGGCAGAGCCAAGACAGGGAACTAATACACAGCAGCCTTTGCACAGGCAGCAAACATGCACCTCGGTCAATGAAGCTTGCAACTCCACCAAAAATCAGTGTGCAGCCCTCATTTCGTTGACTTCATGTAGTTGCAGTACTGGCAGCAACAGTTACAAACACACCTCTCAGCCTCACCACATGTAGATGGAAACTAGATCTTAATTCCGAAACTGCACGCACGGTGCTCCGAACGCCTCCTAACAAGCCCGGGCATGTGTTTCATTCACTGCCAGGCAGCCCCGCACAATGGGGAAGAGAGAGGGCCTGGGACCTGGTACCCGTACTGGGCAGTGAGAAGTACTTGTGCCACAATGCAAGAAAACAAAGAGGAGCCTACCATTTGGTGCATATGAAATTTTCCCTGTTATGCATGTGTAAGGGTCACTGTGTGGACGCTCCATGATAAACAAACATAATGGCTAAATGCATAAAAAAACATTCAAAGGAACTCTTTAAAATATTTATGCAAGTTTACACCAAACTTTACGCTAAAAAAATAATGCACGAAGCCTGAAATCCCACTTGAAATTCATGCATCTAAATGTTATTATTAATATAACTGGGAATCAGAATTTTTTTTTTATAGTATTCACGTGAGGCACACTATGTTGCGAAAGACATCTGGCTTGTTTTAAGAGTCCCTTAACAAAATCGTTCTGCTTTTGAAGCTGGCTTGAAAATAGCAAAGTCTGAGTAAACAGCTCTATCACCCCTGTTACTGAGAGGTTACCGCGAGGTCCTCTTTCAGCACAAAGGGGATTAGCCTCACTGACAGACGTGCCAATTCTAAAGCTGGCGAACCAGGTTTGAGTCCTGACATCTGTTCCCCATTCCGGGATTCCGGGCAAAGCACTCAATCTTCCCGTGCCTAAAAACATGAATCTGACCTTCTGTAACAACCTAGTGCTTGTGTAAAGCGCTCTAATGCCGGTCAAGCGCTATACAACAAACCGTGGCAGCAGCGAAGGTAAGGGATATAGGGTTAGCTTATGCAAATTAATTTTTAAAGCACAAATATTACTTTAGCCACCACCAAAGGCTGCTAGCAGTCATTGCGCACTAACAGTACGCTGTCAGGACATTTTTACACATTGTAGCTGACACTTTTCCTAGAGTGCCCGTACCATGTGTTTTACGTTTATTTTATCTATAGCTTCTTTAGAAGCGTTTAGAAGCTAAACATATTCACTTCTTCTTAACAGAAATAAAAGCATCTATGTTTTCATAAAATATATAATAATGTAAAAATAAAAAAAAAAGGTAACATCGCGGGAAGGATTCTGGGTAACAAAGGAGTTAGTGTCTGCTTTCTGCCTGCTTAAGAGTTGGTGTAGATATCTGTTTTGTGTCACTCAGACAGCAGGGCATACAAAACATATGTGCTAAAAAGCTCCTCTCTCTGACAGGCATAAGTCGCATTTTGAATTCGGCAGAGGGTTGTTTTGCCATTGTCCTGAAGTTCCTTGCACATGTATGCCAACAGTGCGTAGTTTTATGTGAAAAACAACAACATTTGGAATGCAAAGTTTAAGCTATTGCTGTTGCATTATTATTAGCAACGCCAATAGCTCAAACTTTCAGTAATGCGAGACCTATTGCATTGCAAATGCTTGTTCTCCCATGGGCTGATGTTATTGCTGGTGAATGGAATGTTTTATATCCGTTAACATGCAGGGGGGACTCCAGCCAAGTTTCTTGCAGGTACAAAATGTTAAAATCTTCATCAACGTTTAACCATAGGGGATCACTGGCTTTAGATAGTAAGCCCCCCACATTCCAAAACAATGTTTTGCAAGTAGGTGATCTACCATTACCATCTGCACTAATTGTGATGTCGATATTATTGCATCCAATTCTATGGTGTTGATCTGTGTTTGTCGATATGTCCTGGACCTGGGCAGGAATATTAGCCAGAGATTGGAGGTTAAGGTGTTCCCCCTTGATAGTTCTCTTGTTTACAGGAGAAACAGGGCTTGCAGGAGTTCTGTATACATCAATTTTACTAGTTTCGGCACCACATATATCGAGGGCAATGTGTCAATCTACATCTTCTAGGGTAGGCAAGAAGTCAGAGCGGTTAGACACTGGAAAGTTATAGAAGTTAAGGAAGGTAGACTGGGGACTCCTATTCTGTATTCTTGATTCAATTACACAATGTGGCTGGGGTAGAAGTACCCCAGAGGCAAGATGTTAATGCCTGTGGCCATTATATGTTGGTTACCAGCTCTGGAGAGAATACCATGTATTAGATGAGGGGATCTGAATGTCAGTACTACACAGTCACCAGACAGCATTTTATGGTCTCCGCTAGGCCTGGGCTAAAATTCCGTTCCGCTTGCGGAAATTGCGATAATTTGACATTTTCGCGTTCCGTGGAGAACGCGAAAATGTCAAAATTTCCGCTTTCCGCAATCCGCATCTTACCGGAAATTTTTTTCTTGCTCGCGCTGTAAAAATATACATTCTCGCGTGCGATCGCCTTACCTGAATCCCCGCGTTCGCCGACAAGTTTTCCCGATCCGGTTGCGTTCTCCACGAGATGTCGGATTGTTGGTAGCCATTTGCGCTGTCTCGCGACAGTTCGCGCCCGCATTAACGTCATTTGTCACGCAATCACGTCATTCGTCGCGCGATCACGTCTTTCTTCTCGTGCTCATGCACCGCGAGAGTATGAGATGATTGAGATCTCGCGCCCGTGAGCAACCGCATGGGTAAGTTGGCGAGCCGCGATCACGCAGAAAATACCGCAAATGGGTGGGGAAAAAACTTCTGCGTCTTCGCGATATTTCCGTGTGTTTGCGGAGATTTTTAACATTTTCGCGATAGTTTGCAAAAGTGAATTTTGCAAATTCCGCCCACCCCTAGTCTCCGCCAACCCAGCTAACCCTTCTAGCCATCTTAAACTCCTCAAATAAAGCCTCTGTTAAACCTGTTTTTGGCCCTAGCCAGAAAAGGGCTTTATTTCTCAAAGCGTCCCAAGAATCTTTTATCTGTGTCGAAAGGACTGGGACGTTGGCTAAGACAATTATGTAGGGAGTTGCTGCCGGTGGAAGATCTAATGTGCAGCTTTCCATTAATGAATTCAGTGGAAGTCTAGGAGGGGGCTGCTGATGCACTCTCATATTTTGATGGGCAGGTAACCTCATTGTATATGGCTGTTAGCCATGTCACCAGTTATGGCAGAGGGGATTGATCCCACAACTGGATAAACAGGATTCTGTGACAACATTGGACCGATCATTTTATGAGGCTCAGCGCATAACGGTCCACCGTGCTTTTGCCCCTTTAACTGGGTCATGGATTCTCTCCTTGGGCAGGTGTCAACAGTAGCCTTTACGGGAAGATGTTGACTCTTGAGTAGGTCCTCAATTACTTCCACCCTGGCTGATAGCTTAGTTAATGCTTCGGTTTGGGTTATATGTAAAGCATCAATTTTATCTGCTATCTACTAACTGACTGATTAGTGATTAAAGAGTTTCCTGCCAGCATCATGTTTGCTAGATTTATTCATTTTCTTACGTTCCTTGTTAATGTCTGGCATTGTTGCTGAATTTATTATACCAGTATAGTTAGTATGATTAGGGCCTATCTCAGGATTTCTGGGACGCTTTCATGGGGGCTGTGGGTCGCAATGTGGCTCACTCACATATGTCTTCCCTGATGTGTTTTGGACACAGCCGTTCCCAAGTGAATGACTGACAGATACTTCGGATGGGGAGGTACATACAGTTATCTCGGGGTTCCTATCCGCCCCTCCTACTACCTTCCCCTGTGTTAGTGACTCTTCCACTGAGGAAATTTGTTTCTCAATGGCTCCCATTGCCGCAGTTAGATAATTCATTAAGGAATGCTGTGCGCCTCCTGCCGATACAGAGGTACACCCCACTTTTCTCTTACCCATCCCACACCCTCTCGTACAACCCTCTCTAACAGCGGTAAGTATAATTACAGTGATTGGTGAACTTAGTGCGTAATGCCCACTGGTTATAGGAAGTGTAGAACTGTCTACATGCGTTCAACAGGCTAGACAAGCTAGATATCCAGAAGATCTATCACCAGAAATTTAAAGAAAACAGACCTTCAGTAGGGTAGGGATCGAGGTCCCACACAGTATACACACCAATATACGGTTTTCCTAAAATAGGTGAGATATGTTGGAGAAATGACCCACAATGGTTGGTCTAAGTCCGCGGATGCCTGTTAGTAGAAAGTTTTGAGGCAGTTTACCCTTGCTTTTACACACCCCAAAAACACCATCCAATGGCTATCCCTAACAGTCTATTGAAAAGGAAAACGCTCCGGATGTAATTATGCAAGATGCAGGACTCCCCCCTGAAGAGTCAAGCGTCTGTTTGTGTATTCTCAGGGGCATGGCCCAGCCCAGTCTCTTTCGGGCTCTGACAGGCTAAGACGGGCCCGTCTTGGCCCGGTCTTTGCCTGGGCACAACCCGTGTGCCTCCCGCGCTGCAGTCGTGCAGCAAAGTTCAAGTGGTGCTAGGATGCCGAGTGCCCCTCCTCCGTGGCCAGCAAGGGACCGGAATAAGGTGCAGCGTGCAGCATGCAGGGTCCATAGGTCCGTGGGCAAAGTGACGTAGCTTTGTGTCAAATTGTATGACAAAAACAAGTTACTAATATTCAAATGTTTCCAGGGCATGTGACTACTGAGCAGACTCTGTAAAGTACAGTTCAACAGCATGGGGGGTTTAAGCTGCATTTGTACATGTTGTAAAAGGGACATATCACTTTGTATGATGTCAAAAGCTGATGATATAATGTTACTTTGAGAATAAATTCTAGTGGATAATGTAGTCATACTATTGTCAACCACTGCTAGAGCCTTTTCTAAATTTACTCTGTCAATTTCACTGCTCACCAAACTTTCCACAATTCGTTGTATATAGCATACAAAAATGGCTTTTGTTGTGGTTTTCTATTAACTACCAAAAGATCCTGTAAATTCATGTTTTCTGAGACACAAGTTTTCTTTCACCTCATTTAACGTGGAATATTTTGCCATTCTAGGCAAAATGTTCCCACGCTATATGTTGTTACAAGCCCCTAGTGTTATGTGTGCGCATAACGTGGGTCTGACCTATCGATCCTCAAACCCCTTGTGCTGTGAAAAAAACATGCAGGACACCCTTTAGTATCTATTGGCCCCAATAGCCACCCTCTGGACTGGAACATAAAGGATCAAATGTACCATTCTTGAGCATGCTGTTGAATGTGTTCTCTGTGTAATATGTGAATTGCTGCCAATTCTCAAAATGTGCAAATGTTTAAAAATTTGGTCTGTTCATATCCTTTATCTTGCCCAGGCCGAGGCAGAATGATTGCTGCACATTTTTGTTCCAAAACATAATCTGTCTTGATATAACGTAATCTCTAAACAAAACCTTGTTTGCCTGCATTTGCCAGTTTTTAGTTCCCCATACAGATTTTAAATCAATATTTTCTTTCCATAAATCGGACCTGTGTATTGACAACAGGGAAATAAAGGAATAAAAGGGGGGGGGCGAATAAATTAGCTGTGCATCAGTTAGCATATTTTTCTTTGCCGGGAAAGGGTGAAGTCTATAATAATAAAACTCCAGGTCTGTGGGGTTTTTGCCAGAAAAATGTGCAAACTTCAGTGCTAATGTTTTGGGGCAAGCCCATGGTGGCGTTGGGCAATGTTCCCATTCTGTGTAATTAAATACTGCATGTGGAGTTCTTGCTCTGTGTGTATAATGGTGTGCATAATGGTGACAACGGAACAGTTCATCATAATTAGATGTTACACTATACATATCTTCACTTTTCAAATACAGGATAAAGTCCTAATCCATCACATAGACCTCACTATACCAATGTCTCAATCATCAGAGATACTGCCAGGAGAAATAACAAAATTCAAAGAACTTTTAAACACATATAGTATATGCAAAGTCACTGTTGGTCCACATATATCATAGGGGACCTTATCCCAAACAATTCCATCAATTACTGGAGCTGCTGAAAGGTTCACCAGGGACAGGTCTCTTCACTCATTGTTTGATAAAGAATGAGGCTTCAATTCCTTGGTTACCAGTTCAACAGTAGAGCATTCTGGGAGATAGTGTCCATTCATAGGCAAAAAAAAAATACCGTCACAAAGCCAATCCAAAGGAAAAGCAATGAGATGGAAGTCCAAATGTAGATCCAAGGTGGAATGAAAAATGTGTAGTTTTTAGCCAAATTATAAATGCACCAGTTCTGTGCAGTTGTTTTCTGACTGATCCGAGGAAAGTAATCAATGTCGACAAAATAGCCTGAGGCAGTTTGCGCAAATATAAGGACTTCGTGGGGTTGCATAGAACTGGAAAATAACTCCAATGGTGGATCATAATAAACAACATCGTTGTTGTAATGTGGTGTTATAACCTGTGAATTTGCATACAGTTTTTATATGGTGTTGGCAGATTTTACTAGAAGTAGCAGAACTTCAGTGTCAAGCAACCTTATGGTTAAAGCTTGCAATGGGATTTCCTGTATGGTAGTGAGAGGAGGCAGGTAACTACCCAGGGGCCCTTGTGGCCTACCACATAGAACATCAGCTCTATTGACATAAACCTTTTGTGTTTACTACCAGGGTTGGTAAAAATATACTTCTGGTACCTTCAACAGCCACGAATGGCACTGGCGCTCAGTAAGATGGGCCGAGCTCCTTTTGTCTCCAATATTCTCTCGAACCAGATCCCTGATCTTTAGAATCTAGCCAGGAGTTGCTGGTAGTGCCTTTAGCAGTGGCAGAACATTTCACAAGCTTGTTGCTTTGCTCGTTTCTGAAGTCTTTCAGTTCCTGTAAAGCAGCCAAACATTCCCTGATATCAAAAGGTGTTTCCGCCATCATTGTACTAGAATTGTCAAGGTCTGGAACCCACATCTTGACCCCAAACAGGACTTCAGAGGTAGTCAAACCACCCAAAGATCTTGGCAGATTGCTTAAGTCTCTCTGTATCCCATACAGGTGATGGACCCAACTGCGATCGGAACCTAATACTCTAGCTGCTAAAGACTCCTTTAAGTCATGTTTTTTCCTCTGGATGATATGGTGAGGACTCGGAGTAGTGCACAGTCACACTCAATGTTCCATGGTATCCTGGTAAGCCCTAGAGGCAAACGTTGGGCCCTGGTCTGAATAGAATGTGGCTACTGCATATCTGCCAATGAAGACTTGAAAATCTTTCATATTAGTTTGAGCATCAGCTGATCGCTGTGGCCACAGCCATAGGATTCGAGAACAGGAATCCCCTGCTAACATAATGTATTTAAAGGAGCCATCAGTGTGTAGGGGCCTGCAGTGGTTGAGATAAACACAAGAAAGAGGCTTGTTTGAAATCAGGAGAGGCGTCTATGGTGGGCATGCTGTGATGTAAACCTTTATTTGTTGACAATTGTCACATTTAAGTACATAATCTCTAGTCTGTTTATATAGACTTGGCCACCAGTATTGTAACTGCAATAGTAGAACTGTTGCCGCCACCCCTGTGTGATCAGATTCCGGAACCTCAAGTGCTGCTGGTATTAATTCTAGCCTGTGGTCTGAATTTAAAATCACTCGATCCCCTTCCATAAAGATGAGCAAACTGAATGTTTTGTGCACTTAGCTGGTAGGAGTGTTTTGCTGGAAAACCTTTAGGTAAGGGTGTGACAGCGTGAGCTGTAATGGCCATCCTTATTTCTCCATCTTTCCTCGTGTTAGAACAAGTCACTGCAGCTACGACAGCAGTTTGCACTGCTGCCTTTGCAGCCTCACCAGGCAATGACTACATTTTGCCACTTGTCCCCAAAGCATCTTGTGCTTGATAGTTTACCCTTTAGAATCTCTGAACCTACTCTGGTTCCAATAGTGTAGATACTCATTTTAAGACTGGACACAGTAATACGAATCCCATACTCTATTTGTGTGGAATTCAGGATCACTATTCTCAAGTGTCAGAATTAGAGCTTTCAGTTTAGTCAGCTGTGCGGTGGAATCACCTAGTGACTGTGTAAATGTTTTTAGAGGTTAGAAAACTCCATCTCCAATTTTGCCCTATACTGCTGCGCAAGTGGCGGAGAATCATTATTTTGTTCCGACTGCAGTATATATTATAAAGTTGTTCCGATCTAGAGGCATTATCTCACTGGGCATACATAATTCTTGCTCATATTGTAGGTATGCTTGTGTTTGTAATGTAGAGTCAAAGACATAATCTATGTCTGTTGCTGTTAGTGAGTTGGCCCACTGTATCAACCTTGGATGTAAAGTTTTTGCATTAAGGACTCTGGCCTTTGTGACAGTCAGTAAGGCTGGAATTGGAGTCTTGACAATTATGTATTTCCACTGAGCCATTGATCTTTCTGTGACTACAGCTGTCTGTACTGATGTCAGTATCTTGGTGCAGAACACATTTCTGAATTGGAATATAAATGTGATTTATATGCAGTCGGTACTGTGTCATCCTTGTTGAATATGAAATATGTATAGCCTGTAGTTCCCACAATAACGCGGCTCACCAAGTTCTTAGTGTTAACACATGTGTGTAAGTGTTTTGAAGCTAGCACATCAGCTTGTACTAATTGCAAGATTTGTGTGTGTTCTGGTGTCCAATGTGTGCTTGAAAAGTCTGGACGACTTAATTCATAAATGGTTATACCCATTGTGCAAAATCTGGTATGTATGTTCTACAAAAATTTAGGAAGCCCAATAGTGATTGTTGCTTTTTTATCGTGTTTGGTGGTTATAAGTGAGCACATTTCTTTAAGAAATGTGACGCTAAGCTCTTGCCTTCATTTGAGAGCTCAATTTTTTTTTCCATTGAATGTATAGCAAATTCCACAATAATGCGATCTACTCTGGCTAAATGTGTTTGTAAGTCATCCTCTGTTAAGTATATATCATCAACATAGGGCAATGCTTCATGGTCAAAGTTTTCTAACAGTCCTGTTACACAGGCTGAGAGCAACCCGGGGCTATTTTATACCCTTGTGGCAATCGACAAAATTGGTATGTGGCCCACCGCGGTAAATGCAGTTAAATACCGGCTCTCAGGTGCTATGTTTTGGCAGAAAAAGCCATTTAAGATGTCTAATGTTGTTTTGTATTTTTTCCGCACTAAGTTGTTCATTAGTGCAATGCTGTGTGTATTTTGTACTACGAATGTGCGAGTGTGACTATTTAACTGTTTATAGTCTAAAACTAGGCGATATGAATGATCTAATTTCACTACCAGAAACAATTGATCGTTCATTGGTCAGCTGAAAGTCTCAATTACACCTTGACATTCAAGTTGGTATGATTTCTCTAACCTGCCATTTTGCTTCATGTTTAATGGGGGACTGTGGTTGTACTTGTGAGTTGGGCCTTATGGATATCATATGGTAAGGTGAATTTTCATCCCAATCAATGTGATTGCGGTATAATGCCAGGGCTTATGCTAAGGCCCACTCCTTGGCATATGAATGTTTAGCTGATTCTGGAACAAGAGCAGAGAAGGCTGGGAATATCATGTTTTTTTCTTGCAGGACATCTCGTACAAACTCTCGCAGCCAATCCCTTTCCGCCAATAGAATAATTTAGGCAAATGTTAGGTTCTTTCAAAAGAGAAGATTTAATAGAGTGAGGCATGTCACCATACATTTTTGTAGTCATAAATTATATAATCTGCTTGCAGCACTAGCTCTCTGATCCGGTGTTTCCACCTTGACAAATTCATTAGTTGCTTTAGCCACCAGATATTTTTGAAGATTCTGGTGAACTATTGTGACTTCTGCGGCACTATCTGCCGGAATCAAAACCCACTCCTTGTTCAGAAGCAGAGTACTCAATGTGTGTGACATGTCTAAGTGAGGCCCCAGCCACCTTCTTTTTAAATTGAGGATTTTGCTGTGGAAGCTTCGGAGGAGATCCGCCCCATGGCTTAGTCCCTTCTTTATTATTCTTATCCCAGCATTTTGTTTTAGAAGACTCTGGTGCCTTTTTTGAGCTATCCATCTCAGGATTACCCTTAAGTTGTGGTAACAGGACTGTTAGAAAACTTTGACCATGAAGCATTGCCCTATGTTGATGATATATACTTAACAGAGGATGACTTACAAACACATTTAGCCAGAGTAGATCGCATTATTGTGGAATTTGCTATACATTCAATGGAAAAAAAAATTGAGCTCTCAAATGAAGGCAGGAGCTTAGCGTCACATTTCTTAAAGAAATGTGCTCACTTATAACCACCAAACACGATAAAAAAGCAACAATCACTATTGGGCTTCCTAAATTTTTGTAGAACATACATACCAGATTTTGCACAATGGGTATAACCATTTATGATCCAGCGCAATTATCCTAACCTATTGATGTATAGGTTTTGGCAATAATTTTAGGTAGTGCGCACTCTTGGTCTGCCAGAGCGACCTGTGCAAGACGTTGGCATATGTCCAATACTGCTGCTTCCCCTTTAATATTTCTTAATATGATAGAGGGAACTGTAACAATATTGCCAATTAATTTCATTCCAAAATCCAGGGCTGGGGCTACTCATATTCATTTTGAATCTGTTTAGGCACCGCTGTTAAAACAGCTATTGATGGTGTAGCATATGTTATTGTATAGATTGCAGCAAATACTGTGCACCATGTGGCACAGTCCTCTACAGGGGGAACCATCCCCAATGGAAGGCACACTGTGAGAATTCTAGGTTTATCTTGGAGTCCTGTATCGGGAAACACTGCTTCAAGCTCATTTGGATCTTGTTCAATCTAGAATGGAATCTCCTCCCATCTGATGGGATCCTTACCCACAATTGCATTAATAGTCACTGGACTCATTGCGGGCATTGCCAAATGAGGTTGCGCAGCTTGAACAGCCCTTGCTAGGGTTATAGTCATTGTTAGGACAAGGAATTGAGTTAGTCTTCTGCATAGAGTAACTATACCTGTGTAAAGTCTACAAAGTTCTGCGGCTTTTAGGACTCCTATTTGCATATATGATGTGGGACTTGCCATGGTGCCCCCCTCATTACTGAGGGGACCCAGTCTGATATTTTCTAATGTATGTGGTAGGGCGCCTTGGAAACAGTTCACGTGTTCCTGATATTCAGTAGAACTTCTAAATCTTCATATGCTCTATAGTTGTTTGGTACTGGTGTTTAGTGTATGTGTGAAATTTTCCTGTGTTGGCATTTACTGCCGACAATGTTACCCTTGAATAAAATACCTCTGTTTTATACACTTTGTGGGCTTCTACCATGAAGGTAGCATTCCAAATGGTGATACAACAAGGGTTCCCTCTTCCTAGAGGGAACCCTTGTTGTATTAACATTTGTGTTCATGCATGTCTGCAATTTAGCAGTAAAACTACCATTTCTGGATTAGTCATTTGACAATGTGGGTTTCAGCGAGAGTAGCTATTGTGGGGTGATCCATTTTAAAGGTTCAAGCTTGAACAACCTTCAGCCAAAATAGGGTTTCCTTACTTTGCTGGAGAGTTTTTTTCCCTACACCATGGATGTATCCAAATTAAATGGTGAGTAGGGTCTTTGGGCACACAAAACAAAACTACTCAGGAGACCAATTAAAGAAGTACCCATGGTAGAACTTTGGTGGTGCCATATCGGATGGTTCCTCCTAATTCAGTAAGACTGTGCGTTTGGACAACATGAACGGCAGAACTATGCAGGATTGAGGCAATGCACACCATCAGTATATGCCGACCTAATTCCTGGCTAGCTCTTAGTGTGCCATCTAGACCTTTAAACCTTACGAGGTACTGGATGGAGTCTGCAACCTCAGAAGATGACAACCTTGATTCTTAAAAAAAAACATGGAAACAGATCTACCGTTTTGTTTTTGACTTGGGCATGCCCAAAGTGGAGACAAGAAGTACACGAACTAGCATTTCAAACATTTATTGAAGCAATTGGATCCAATGTAGAGAATGGAGCAAAACAGTGTTATCAATATTACAAGAATGGTGAAAAGAGAGAGGCGTTGTATCTACCGGATTCTGTGGAGAATGATTGTCATGTGCTAACTCAATTGTAATGCTATGTTTCTCTCTTGCTCGAACTTAATAAAAAGTTATTTTAAAAAAATGGTGAAGAGAATAAACAGTTCAACCGCTGTGCAATTGCATGGATTATATGAATACATATAATTATACTCCTACCTAGTGCTGTCTATCCTCGAAAGCATAAGGTGTGCAGTCTGTCAGAATACCTTACAGTGGCCTAACTCCCCTTTTAACTTTGGGTGAGTGTCATCTGGGAGCCAGTCTTGGTGCAGAGCAGGCCACTGTCCTTCTCAGAATGGTGAAGGGATTCAGATGGGCTAGAATTCCAGCATGGGGCGAATTCGACAACCCGTCGAAATGCTCCTCTACCTGAAAAGGGGTTGGTGCAGTCAATACCCAGCCAGAGTTGTGGTCGAATGGAGAACAACATTTTGCTCAGTGTACCTAGTCTTTATACAGAATGTTCTGAGGCCTGATAATTTGCCTACGAAGAAGTGTAAATGAAAGTGAAACCATCTTTGGAGAATATTATCCCATACAAACGCGCAAGCAAATGTGTGTAAAAAGAAATCGCTGTAAAAAATTTCAACTTTAAACATGGAGTAAAAAGGAGGTGCTTGTGCCCGGGGCCCATGTAACCTAAAGACAGTAGAAGCTATGGCACAATTAAGCATGCAGGCTCCTACCTCTCTTATATGACACTTAGTATGTTTGAGATAAATTCTTGGAGTGTAGGATCCATAGTCAAAATCTGCCATTGTTTGCACAGATTTTATACATTGTACTGCTATGACTATTGTATGGTGTAATTAAAGGACCAGTCTGTTTGGTTTTTTTCGTACATTTTATTAATAAAGAACAATTCACTCTAAGGATTCTGTCTTTGGATCTACAGAGAAGAGTACTAGTGTACCCTCTATCAAGGAATCTCATTTCCATTATCAACAGTTCTTGCTGGAAAACAGTATCACCACTACAGTTGTGTCTAACACGAGTCATCTCTCCAAAGGGGATGGATTGTATTTGGTTCCTTGGGTGAGCAGTACTATCATGTAAAATTGCATTACATACCGTGGGTTTCCTAATACAGTTTATTTCCATTTTTTGAGTCTGTGTATAAACGGTTTGTGGTAATAATTCACAAGTAAAGGTAAGTCCATAACTTCTTTATTTATGAAGATAAAGCATACACCCTCAGCTTGCTGGTGTCAGAAAAACCGAACTCAGGTCCACCTTGACAACATTCTAAGGCAGCCTTCCGTGAAGGTTCTAAGGGTGAACCAAAGGAGAGGTGGGGTGGGGGAGAGAGGAATAAACCATGGGATAAATTACAACACATCTTCCTCCCTGAAGAGAAGAGAAAAGGGGAAGGAAGAAGGAGGAAGGGGAAAGAGAGAGAATACTGGAAGATAAGGTACAACCAAACTACAGAAGAATAGCAATAAAGGTGTCTTACGCAGAAGACAAAAATGCATATACAGTTACAATAAAATTGCCTTTCTGACCCCACTCTGTAATCTTTGTGCCAACCAGGAGCAATTCAAAATCTTATTCCTCTTCTCACTTGTACATCACCAGACCTGGTACCAAGGACGGGGGGCCATCTGTCCTTCCTATGTCCTTCAACCTTGGGGCCTATGGTGACACGATCCATGCTCAATTTTTTCCCATCTTCCATAATGACCACATTTTTCTTAACCTCTTTTCTTTTCTCAGGAGCATAATATTTGTTACCTTTACCACAAATGCCTTCAGGTTTTCTTATGTGAACTTTTTGACCCGGTCGTAGATTTCTATCCTTCGCACCCCATCTCTTGTCATACCATTCCTTGTACCTCTTTTGTTTGGATTCCACCCTCGTACTGAAATCCTCCAGATTGACTTCTACTTTATCTTTCGGGCACAGCCAGTTGGGAGACAACTTTGAGCCCGCCTTCCTCCCCCTAAGCAATTCAAAGGGAGTATTACCAGTGGTGAGACTGGGTGTTGTATGGTATGACCACAGCATGTCTCTTATGGCAGACTCAATGTGCTTTCCCGATTTTACAGCAAGTTGGATGCACTCTTTTATCATACGAGTTGCCCTCTCAACTTCTCCATTTGCCTTGGGACAATACAAAGGGGTTCTTATGTGGGTAATGGACATGTCCTTTAAAAACTCTTTCATTTCCTCCGATACCAACTGAACTCCATTGTCAGTAATTATGGTGGAGGGAATACCTTCCTTAGAGAACACATCACTCAAAAACACAATTAGGCTTTTCGTGTTGATGTGATTCACAAATGTATATGTGATCCAGTTCGAGTGATAGTCAATGAGCGCTAAAAGGTACCAATCCTGCGGTCCCCTTGCAGATATTGGGCCTGTGATGTCAAAACCCAGCTTGTCCCAAGGCGACTTGGGAACTTCAACAGGTATGAGAGGGCTATGTCTGGTGCTTCTGGATTTATCACTCAATCCACAAGCACAACAGTCCCTTACCTTTTCTTTCATTAAATGATCCATGCCAGGGAACCAATATTCTGCTCTTAATCTCGCCTTGCAAGACTCCTCCCTAAATGTCCCTCATGAGTGAGCTCAATAATTGGAATTCTCATCCCTTTAGGTGGAACAATTTTCCCTGATTTGAGAAGTAGATTTCCATCAATTGACAGATCATCTCTTACGTTCCAGTAAGGTTGTATGTCTTCAGGAAGACTTTTACATTTGTTGGGCCAACCATTAGTTACATATGTTTTTACTTTCCTGATGACATCATCCTGTTCCATGTGATGATCCCATTGAATTTTTGTTACAGCAGGAAGTCTAACCTCTAGTACACTCTCATTACCTGTAGCATCTACGTTATCCTTCTCAACAGGTGCTCTAGATAAGAAGTCTGCTACTTTATTCAGTTGTCCAGGTACATAGACCATCTTGAAATTGTAGCTTTGAAGACCCAGAGCCCATTTTGCAATGCGGGGAGTCATGTTTTCCATTTCTTTTTTTGTGAATAAAGACAGTAAGGGTTTGTGATCTGTACATACTTCAAAAGGTAAACCCCAAACGTAGAAACTGAAGTGTTTAATTGCCCAAAACACTGCTAGCGCCTCTTTTTCTACTGTGGAATAGTTTGTTTCAGCCTTAGACAAAGTTCTGGAAGCAAATGCCACAATTTTAACCTTGTTGTCAACTCTTTGTGATAGTGTGGCACCAATGCCTCTTCCACTGGCATCTGTGGAAATGATGGTGCCCTTACCTACATCAAAATTGACAATGAATGGGGCCGAAATTATCGCTTCCTTTATTCTCTCAAACGCTTCCATTTGATCATTACCCCAAATGAACATGCTGTTTTTTTTTATGAGATCTCTGAGAGGTTGTGAAAGCATAGCAACATTTCTAATGTACTTAGCCATATATTCAGCTAAACCTAAAAAGGACAATATGTCTTCTTTACCCTTGGGGATGGGCGCTCTTCTCACTGCATCCACAAGATCAATCTTAGGTTTTATACCTATCTCTGAGATTGTGTGACCCAGGTAGTCTACGACGGTAACACCTAGTTTACATTTGCTTACTTTAGTGGTGAACCCCACATCTCTTAATTTCTTGAGAACCAAGGTTGCATTGGAGTTGTGTTCTGTTTCACTTGAACCATAGATCAAAATATCGTCCTGAAAGCACATAGTCTTAGGGCAATCTTTTATTGCATGTTGCATTGCTCGTTGAAATGCAAAAGCAGCAGACGCGAGCCCAAATGGCATCCTTAAAAATGTATAGTTGCCAAAAGGGGTGGTCAATGCTGTCAAAGGTTGCGAATCAGGATGTAATTTGATTTGATAATATGCCGAGGAAAGGTCGAGCACACTGAAAAACTTAGCCCCTTGAATCGTGCTCACCATCTCATGGATCCTCGGTAAAGGATGTCTATCTACTACAATGTTGGCATTCAAGGCTCTCAAGTCCACACAAAGTCTAATACTGTGTCCCCTGTCCTTGGTTGTGAAAACAATGGGTGCCAACCATGCTGAACTTTCTATTTCCTGAATGACACCTTGGCTGACTAGTTTCTCTAATTCTATTTTTAATGGTTCTCTCATGATCAAAGGTATTGACCGTGTTTTGTGTATTACTGGGATAGCGCCTTCTTTTAGGACAATTTTGTGCATATAGTTCTTTAACAAACCCACATTTTCAGTAAAAACATCAGGAAATTCTTTTGTAAGATTGTCACCAATTACTGGGGGATCAATTAGTAATTCTTGTTCGAGATTATTTGGGTCCAGAGTTATCCCTAAATTTTTTTGATGTTTCCATCCTAAAAGACTCAAACCTTGCTTGGTAATGTATACCTTCCCCACAGTGTCCTTAAAAGAAATTCTCATTCTCACCATACCTTCCAAGGGTATAGGTTCTCTGTTGTACCCTGATGGACTTATATCAGCTTTTTCCCGTTTTATGTTGTGTTTAGAGAATTTCTCATCAAAAATCCTCTTCTCCACTAGGGTAAAAGGGGAACATGAGTCGGCATACACAGGGAATTTTTCATCATCTAGTCCAATCTCACATGTAGGATACTGAGTATTTTCCTCCGTGCTCCCTTCCTCAATCTGAAAAACAAATACTTTCTCCTCCCCTTCCTCTGCCACCTGATTCTCAACGACATGTACTTTGGGGCTAAAAGTTTTACATACTTTGGAAAAGTGACCCCTCTTGTTACATTTCCTACATAATATGTTTCTAGCTGGACATTTCCAATTGTTAGCCAAATGATTAAGACTTCCACATCTAAAACACTGCAACTCAACTGATTTTTTACTGGGTACTTCTCTATTTTTAGCACTAACTTTGCAAACAGCATCCTCACTATTATATGCCTTAGGTTCGCCCTTCTCTTTTGGCACCTCTGTTATTTTCATTTCACGCATACATAGTGCAGTGTGTTCCAATCCCTTGGCTATACTAATAGCTTCATCTAGGTCAGGGTTTCTAGTAAGTAATTCCTCCTGAATTTTTCCATCCTTAGTGCACCTCACTATTTGGTCCCTAATTAATGAGTCTGTGAGTGCACCAAACTCACAAGTGGCAGCCATGCCCCTCAGCACCGCTACGTAAGAAGAAACTTTCTCATCCTTTTTTTGACATCTCTTAAAAAATGTATGTCTTTCAAGTACCACATTGACTTTAACTCTAAAGTGTTCCTCTAACTTCCTTAACGTATATTCATATACATCAACACCAGCTTCCTTCTCCAAAGGTTCATCCTCCACTAATCTTCCTGTAATATCCTCAAAATCTTTTCTTCCCTGTATTCCTAGGTTGTGCAACAAAATATAAACGTCTCACCAAACACTCCTGACGCTTAACGGATCATGTCCGCGCTAGCTTCATTACCACTGGGTGTCACTGGATCACAAATGCCGAGGAGTGGACGACACGCACTTCAATAACCCACCGGGGAGCGGGACTTAACCCTTGCGCTCCGATCCTCGATAAGCTCCTCACGGACGTAAGAGGCGCAGCTTGCAGTGACGGTACTTCGCAGCAAATAGAAAATGTCTGTCACACCAGAAAGATGTAAGCCCCAGGATGCGTAACTCAAGGATCCATCCTGCTAACTTTTCCGTCGGCATGCACACACGATACAACTGAAGACAATTCTTGTTCGTAGCCGATGGGGAACAAAGCACAAAGGCAGCTCTCTAACGTGGGTGACAGGGTAACACCTTCCATATATCAGCAACCATTGAACTGAAGATTTCAAGACTGCCACCCCACTAGACTTGTGTGGGAGTATAAATGGCCAAGCAAGAACCATTAGACTATAAGTCCAAATGTCCCATAAACAGCACAGTCCCCAAATATCACGAGGGGAATCTGACCACCTGTAATGGACATCAGTATCCACCGTCCATGAAGAAGTTAGTCCACTTCTACTCGACTCGTTATCATCTTGAGCAGACATCCAGCAAGACGAAAGTCCACAGGGGAGGGAGCAGCGCTGTCCCTGTCACAGCATCCCATCCTCGTCGCCAAAATGTGGTAATAATTGACAAGTAAAGGTAAGTCCATAACTTCTTTATTTATGAAGATAAAGCATACACCCTCAGCTTGCTGGTGTCAGAAAAACCGAACTCAGGTCCACCTTGTCAACATTCTAAGGCAGCCTTTGTGAAGATTCTAAGGGTGAACCAAAGGAGAGGTGGGGTGGGGGAGAGAGGAATAAACCATGGGATACATTACAACACGGTTACATCTAAAATCTCAATAAAAGTCTTAATGTATTGATATATAAAGTTCAGATCATAATCATTGTTTAGATGTTAAACAAATCCTTAATGAGTCATCAGTAGCTGTCCAAATTAGAAAAATGTTGTCAATTTACCTGTCCCAAAACAAGATGTTATATGTTAGTGCAGGTATACATGACTTCTATAGATGTAATTGTTCCAAATGGCCAATTGAAAGATTAGCATATATAGGTGAGCAGCAGGCCTCATAGCTACACCTTGCATCTGTCTGTACCATTTGTGGTGATTAGCAGATCAATCATGTCAATAATCTTCTTAGAATGTTCCTAAAGGATGGCTTTCCTATTTTCAAGAAAGTGTTGTATAGCCATAAGTCTTTTGTATTTAGGGAAACAGGTATACAAAGAGCAAACATCCAAAGTCACAAAGGTAATTACTTCTGATAAGGCCATGTCAGCTAACTTATTCAACAGATCTCTACCATCTTGTAGGTATGAGGGAAGATTGGCTACATAAGTTTGTAAGATAGGTAATATATTTAGAGATTTTCTATAGGGGATAGCCCATATCAGAAATAATGGGTCAACCCAGTTGGAATGACGCAGATTTATGTACTTTTCAGAGTATCTAGATGTATGGAAATGTAGAAAAGGTTTGGTTCAAAAATCTGTACTCTAGATCAGTAATCATACATTGATCACACCATTTGTTCAACTTTCTTGTGGTAACCCTAGTAAGGTCTAAAATGGGATTTGTTTGTAGACCTAAATAGGTTCTGTAATCACTCAATTGTCTGTCATTCTCTTGGAAATAGTCTGTTCTGTTCATATTTACTATGTTACCTCCTTTGTCTGCCTCCTTGAAGATATCAAATATAAAAAATTTCAAGGATCTTCATTCGGAGAGTCACATATTAAGAAAGGGCCAGGTTTGTTTCTTCTTTCGATTGTCCTCCAAGAAATAGTTCTACCTTAACAAGTTTGTGATAAAGATTTATATTTAAGATCACATTCTACAGCTGGATTAAAAATGTATTGTGGTGGACTATATCTTGTTGGTGCAGATTCTATGACTGGAACTTCTGTACACTTATGTTATTTGTTATAATCTTTAATGAGTACACCTTAGTAATGGTTCCGGTTTTAACATCAACTGTTGTTTATACGTTATGCTGTTTTTCTTAGGTGGTTTACTCAGCACGATGGAGGGTCTCTCTCTGTAGTTCTTCTGTTACTACCTCTGATGTACAGACAGAACTCACTGATCTGTACCTTCCCAACTCAGTTGTTACTGTTATATTATGCATGGATGCACTTTACTCACTATATACAGAAGATTAGGGATTGGGTAAACAGTCTCTGGTATATTTCACTATTTCTTTGTTACATGGTACTTTTGTACACTTTGTTCTGCTCAGGTCATCTATTGCAGAATCTATAATGGACTTGCACTTATTTCTTTTGTACTTTTAACATGATTATCTTTGGCACTTTTAAGGTGGAGTTAAGACAGTGGTTCTTCTATCCTTACTGTTTTCTAATCAAATAATCAATCATATGTTACATAAGGACTAGCTTCTTAGCTGTAACTCCAGTTCTCTTGTAGGGGAATCTCTATTGAAGTCATAAGCAATGAACAGTCTTACCCACATACGGGGAACCCTGAGCACTTTTTCACAATATATCTTCTTAAGTGCATATGTTCGCCTTTGTTCAGGAAGGCCTGCAGAGTCACTTGAGAAAGAAAAAGATCATGCAGCCTATAGGAATAGGCTACAATGGCGCAATTCTTCATTTGTACTTAAAAAATGGACCAGGAGAATTGTATATGTGTATAATTTCATGATGTTTTCATAAAACAGCATACATCTTTCACAAACCTTTTTTTGATGGAGATGGAGAGCAGGACAGTGTAGCCACTCAGGCTGTCATTAAATGAGTTACAAATAGAAGCCCTGCCTTTAAAAACCCAGGAACCACCAGTATCCCATCATGCTCAGTGGGTGGCTGTTGCTTCAGTTCGTTTTGAGGCAATGAGTGATAATATTTAGGTTCCTCTTTCCACTCCACCAGGAAGGAGGGAGGGTTGCTTTTGACTTCAATGGAGATTCCCCCACGAGAACTGGAGTTACAGGTAAGAAACTATCCCTTCTCTCATAGGGTATCTCCATTGATAGTCATAAGCACTGAATAGAGTAGCAAGCCCATCCCTACAAAGAGTGGTGGAGATGACAGAAGACTAACTAATGTGGCCATTTAAGCAAATAGATTTCGGATGGAGGCCTGTCCCACTCAAGCATCTGCTCTAGCATCAGAGTCTAGGCATTAATGCTTGATGAATGTGTAAACAGATCACCATGTGGCTGCTTTGCAAATATTCGGTATCCTCATTAAAGTAGCAGTAGTCGCTTTAACTCTGGTGGAATGAGCCTTAGGTCTAGCTGATAGTGTCTTCTTAGCTTTTTAATAGCACAATAGGGTACAGGAAACTATCCATCGGGATATGGATTACTTGGAAGTGGCTAACACTGTACGGACTTGACCATAGTTGACAAACAATTGGTTCGACCTCAAAGATGTCACGTGTTATATCAAGATAAAACTTCAAGACTCTCGTCACATCTTGAAGAAATGTTTTTTCTGCTGCCACCTTGGGGGACTGGATTAGCTGGTGGCGCCATTGCACTGAGCGCTCTAGTGCTCAGGTGAACCGGGGGGGAGCTACTATTTAACCCTCCCTTGGCTCGTGCAGCGGTGACGCGCAGCGGTCGTGCCTGACTCGTGCTTGAGTCAGGCCAGAGTCCTGCCCATCTGCGCCCGTCAGCGCCAAGGAGGCGCGGAAGCGGTACCCCTGAGGTAAGCCATTAGGACCTTCCAGTGTCGTTATGGTTATGTTGGATATGTTGCCTAGGATGGATGTGCCATATCCCGCTCCTCACTCGCTGCACCATAAGACAATCGCCAACTCAATTATCCTTCGAGGTGGCCTTATTAATGCTCGTTCAATTTGCACAAATGCTCAGAACATTCATGATCTGATCTCTGACAACATGCTTGATTGGCTATTGGTTACGGAAACCTGGCTGAAGCCGTGGTGTAACCCTGATTTAGCCATAGCCCTACCGCAGAACTATGCTATTCAGCGGTTAGATAGACCTACACAACGAGGAGGAGGCATTGCTATCATTTATCGAAATTCCTTAAAATGTTCTGCCTATGAACTGGTAGACATTAAAGGAGCTGAAGCATTAGCTTTCTCTCTGGCTATCCATGAGTCCTTTACTTTTTCAGGTGTATTGGTTTATCGCCCCCCAGGCCCATCGAAAGATTTTCTGGACAATTTGGGAAATGCACTAAGTGATCTAGTGCTTAGATTTGCCAATTTTACTTTGCTAGGAGATCTAAACCTGCATCTTGATGTCCCTTCAGCTCCTGGAGTTGATTGCTTTATGGAGATCATTAAGGTTCTGGGACTCACTCTCCTGACCAATGAAAGCACACATTCAGGAGGTCATCTCTTGGATTGTATTTGTTCTAATTCTACGGGACTTGCTGTAAAATCACCTTGCCCTCAGATTTGGTCTGATCATTTTTTTATACCTTTTCATATTGCAATAAACCAAAAAAATACGAGACCTAATTCCAATAATAAATTTATTTCCAAGTCTATAGGTAAACCAAATTGGAAGAAACTATCCAGCAGACCTGATGTGATTGAATTTCTCACATCTAGTGCACCTAGGGCAACAGGGAAAACATCTGGAGACAATCAAGGTCTCTGTGATTGGTTAACCAAGGCAAGCCACCGTTTAGACCCTATTAGGTTTCAGATCTCAACCTCTAATATCAGAGCAATAAAGAGGAGGGCCCCCTGGTTCTCATCTGCCTTGAGACTAGAATTGACAGTGTTAAAAAAACTGGAACGGAGATGGCGCAGGTCATATGAAGCCTCTGCTCGTGACAACTACAAACAAGCAAGAAGAAACTATCATGCTAGTATCAAATCAGCTAAGAAAGCCTATTATCTACAGGCCATTTCTATGGTAGCTCCAGAAAATAAAGGAAAAGAAATTTTTAAAATAGTCAAGGACTTCACGAATCCTTCAGTCCTTTTGCAGGAAATCCCTCCATCTCAGAAACTCTGTGATGAAATCTCAGATTACTTTGAACATAAAATTCTTGATATTGTCAAGACTTTCCCGCAAACATCGTCCATTTTAGAAACCACTGGAAACGCAGAGAGCATGAAAGGTTTAACTACTCTAGAAAAATTCTCTTATGTTCCGTTGGAAGACTCTCTAAAGGCCATTCTCGCCTGTAAATCGGGCTCTCCTTTTGATCCCTGTCCTCCATCAGTCTTACAAATTCTAGCCACAGTAACGAACCCCATTATTAATGGGATCATTAATTCATCTCTTGCCACAGCGGAGGTTCCAAATGATTGGAAACTTGCAGCTCTTAAGCCTCTTCAGAAAAAGGCACTAGCTGACCCGACCACCCTTTCCAACTTACGGCCAATATCCCTGCTCCCGGCTGTATCCAAAATGGCTGAGAAGTTCGTGAATTATCAACTCACGAACTTCTTGGAAGGAAATGACATTCTGCATCCTAATCAGTCAGGGTTTCGGTCCAATCACTCTACCGAATCTGCCCTGCTGTTTTCAGCAGAGTCCCTTCGGATGGCCCTGGACCAGGGT
The DNA here is from genome assembly GCF_964204655.1 of Triturus cristatus. Classification (NCBI taxonomy): domain Eukaryota; kingdom Metazoa; phylum Chordata; class Amphibia; order Caudata; family Salamandridae; genus Triturus; species Triturus cristatus. The sequence continues at coordinate 703,738,100 of NC_140579.1, read as the reverse complement.
AAGAAAGCTGTATTAATCCTACTTGACCTGTCGGCAGCCTTTGATACGGTTTCTCAGAACATCCTTTTGAACCGTCTGGCTGCCGCAGGAGTAGGTGGGGTGGTGTTGGCCTGGCTAAAAAATTTCCTCATAGATAGGCGACAAATCACAGTGTTAGGTGATTTTCAATCAGAGGCCAAGCCCCTTAGCTCCGGAGTCCCCCAAGGATCAAGCCTGAGCCCTCTGCTGTTTAACTTGTATATGGTCCCCCTGATGAAACTAATCACTAGCTTTCAGATTAATAGTATTTCGTATGCTGATGATACTCAGCTTATCTTAGTACTGGACAGTGACCAGTCAGATACTGAGGAAAACTTCAGACAGTGCCTAGCAGCTACTTTTCACTGGATGGCGGATAACCACCTTAAATGCAATGCCGGTAAAACCGAAATCATTCCCTTTGGAAAACAAAATTTGTTTTCTCCAACAACTTGCTGGCCTGACGATGCAGAGGCTCCTCCTATGACCATTACCTCTGCGCGAAATTTGGGCGTTAAGTTCGATTGCCAACTATCCTTTAAACAACAAGCATTGACGGTAGCGGGTTCATGCTTTTGCATAATAAAATCTTTAAGGAAATTTTTCGATCTTTTGCCTTTGCCAGCTAGGAAGACAGTCGCGGTGGCCTTGATTGCCTCCAGGCTGGACTATTGTAATAGTCTATACGCTGGAGCCAATAAATCAGTATTACATAGACTACAAATAGTCCAGCATGCTGCGGCTCGGTTAGTACTCCGCTGGCCTCGTAAATCTTCAGCTTCAGCAGCATTAAATACGCTTCATTGGCTGCCTATTTGCAAAGGGATTCTTTTTAAGATCCTTTTACTTACGTTTAGGGCCTTTTATCAGCGAGGTCCTAAATACCTGTGTAATGGTTTTAAACGTTATCTTCCAGCACGCTGCCTAAGATCATCAGGACTGAACCTGCTTACTGTCCCCAAATTCAGGCTAACCACTAAAGGTGGCAAATCTCTCTTTGTCTTGGGCGCTAAGGCCTGGAATAATCTTCCCGCTTCCATTCGATCCCTGTCTCAGGAGACTCTGTTTAGAAAGGCCCTGAAGACATGGATCTTTTCTCTTACTGATGCAGCCTGTTTAGCAATTGTGTAGGTATTGGTGTTAGCGTGAATTTGTCTGCCCCCCCCAACCATTCCATCTGGTTGGCTTAGCGCCAAGATACTCCCTGGAGTGGTAGCCGCGCTATATAAGTACACCTTTACATTACATTACATTACATTACAGGGATTCTGTAAGAATGTTGCTAGTGAGATGGTCTGATTAACATGGAAATCCGAAATAACCTAAGGGAGGAATTTATTGTGAGTCGCCATTACCACTTTGCCTGAGTAAAAAACTATGTATGGTACATGAGAACATAATGCTTGGATCTCACCAACTCTGGAGGCTGATGTGATCTACAAAGAATAGTGCTTTTCCATGAAAGATGTTGTAGGGATGCCTTGTGAATGGGCTTGAAAGGGTCCTGCATAGGAAGGACTACATTGAGTTCCCAGGGAGGGGAAGAATGCCTACTGGGAGGGAAAAACTTCTTCAAACCTTCTAGAAAATCCTTGCTCATGGGCATTTTGGGCGTTTTGAAAAAGAGGTTTGTGAAGGACGTTTTCTCTAGGCAATAAGGGCTGCCAAGTGAACCTTTATAGAAGAGAATTGCAAGTCAGATTTTGCCAACTGGAGTAGGTATGGTAGAATGACATCTTCCTGGCAAGTTGTAGGGTCCACGTTTTAGAGAAACACCAGCTGCAAAATCTCTTCCATTTGAAGGCATATGCAGAACGTGTTGAAGGCCGCTTAGCCTCCTTGAGGAAGTTGAAGCAGTCTTGTGGCAGATTCTAGTGTCTGGCCTGCACTAGCTCAGGAGCCATGCAGCCAAATTCAAGGATTAGAGATTGGGGTAAACCATCTGGCCTTCGAATTTTGTAAGCAGGTCTAGTCTGCATGGAAGCTTGAGATGTGGACGCTCTGACCAATAAAGAGAGTCCGTGAACTACCATTGACATAGCCACTCTGGAGCTGTTAGGATCATTTTGGCTCTTGAATGGGACAGCTTGATGAGGACTGATGGAATTTGAGGAATAGGTGGAAAGGCATGAAGAAATTTGCCGGATGAGTCGATCCATAGGGTATTTTCCGAGTGTCCCTCGATGGAAGTACCTCAAGGTGAAGTTTAGGCATTTTTTGTTTTCGGCAGTGGCGGACAAGTCAAAGGTTGGAGTGCCCCACAGCTTGAAGATCTTTTGTACGATGTTGTCGTGTATGAGCCATTTGTGATTTTCTTGTAGAACGCTGCTGATTGAGTCTGCCTGGGCATTTTGAACATATTTTGATGAGATTGATGTGATAGGTCAGCTCTCTCTGTGACCACTTGTCCTGAATTTGAAGCTGATCCATGTGGGCTCCTCATCCTAGTAGTGATGCATCTGTCACTATTGTTGGAAGAGGAACCTGCTGATGAAATGGCATTCCTCGAAAAAGGTTGGCTGGAGAGCACCAACATTTCAGGGACAGCTTCGCATGAAGATATCGTTTTATCCTGTCTTCCCAGTTGCCTGTCAGTTGGTTCCTCTAGTCCTCGAGACATTCCTGGAGAGGTCGTATATGGAAATGGCAATTCGGTGTGAGGAAGATACAGGAGGTCATTAAGCCAAGAAGAGACAATACTGCTATTACCGTTGGATGAGAGGCTCTTGTGAGAGAATTACACTTCTGAAGTATTGATAAGTGTCTCCCCTCCGAAGGACACAATCTTGCCTGTATTGTGTTGATGAAGGCTTCCAGATTATGCAAGGTTAAATCTGGGTAGGTGTGGATTTGCTGAGGTTGACATGAAGCCCTAACCTTTGAAGGAGATTGCAAGTCCAGTTTTAATGAAGCTGGGCTTCCTGAGACGTTGATACCTTGATTAGCCAATCGTCTAGGTATTGGTAGACGAAGATTTGGTGCTTTCCTAGGTGGACAGCCACTACTGCCATGCACTTGGAGAATGTTCTGGGTGCTGACTTTAGGCCAAATGGAAGTACTTGGTACTGATAGTGGTCCTGCCACACAATGAACCTCAAGAACTTTTGATGTTTTCTGGTGATTGGAATATGAACATATGCATCTTGAAAGTCGATGGAACGAAGCCAATTCCCCTGGAGTATTTGGAGATAGATTTGATTCAATGTCAGCATCCAGAACTTTTCTAGCTGAATCCATCTGTTGGCTGTTTTGAGGTCGAGTGTGTGTCTGAATTTCACCAGAAAGTATCTGGACTAAATGCCTGTTCCTCAGTGTCTGTGGGGAACGGGTTCCACAGCTTGATTTTGTAAGAGTATGTTGACATCCCACCGTAGCAATGGGAAATCGAAATTGGACAGTTTCGGAGGTATGGATGGTGGAGGACTGGTGAATCTGAGAGAATATACATTCTGCACAATATTGAGAATCCAGGCCGCTTGTGTTATGTTTTGCCATTCTGCCAGATAATGAGAAATGCTTCCCCCTACCAGAGTGGGTAACAGAAGAAGGGGAAGTAATAATTCAGGGTTTCAATCCCGATGGTTGTTTGCCCCCTTGAACAGGTTGCTAGGTGGATCTTCCTCAAGTCTGCTTTCATTGTTATTGCTGATAAGGTAGTGTTGGCTAGAATGATACCATTGAAGTGTTTGAACCCTCTGAGTATAGAAATGGCATTGATAGGGCCTGAAATATTTCCATTGTTCCTTGGGTTTCTCTAAGCCAACTGGCTTAAGAGTTTCCATTTCAGGCTTCATGTGTGCTATCCCATCATCACTGTGGCTTCTGAAGAGGGTAGAACCGGAGAATGGGAGATTTAGCCGTCTCTGTTGAGACTCTGGTTTGAGGGATGTGAGGTGGAGCCAAGAATACCTCCTCGGAACGACACAGTGGCAGTATTTATGTGCCACTAATAGGGAAGAGTCTGCTGCAGCAACTATGACTTGACTGGAAACCATTAAGTCTTCATTAAAAATTCCCATAAAATCTTACCATTTGTCTCTGGGGAGATGTTCTGCGAACTGCTGAATGGATGCCAGTAGTGCCCTATCATTCCTGCCGAGTAGGGCAGTTACACTGGCCGCTTTGGTGGTGGTTGCCGCAGTGCTCCAAACTTTACCACCCACTGAGTCTAGCTTTTGGCTTTCCTTATCAGGAAGCTCTGTAGAAGTAGGAGTAGTGGCATGGTGCTCTTTTGCCACTACTACAATCACTGAGTGGGGAGACAGGCCAGCATGAAGGAAGGCAGGATCTTTCTCCAGAGGACGATATTTCTTTTGAAGTCTTGGAGCCGGTTTAACTGTGGCTGGAGTCACAAAAAAGACCCATAGCCATTTCTAGGAGACCTGGCACCAGTGGCAGTAATGGTCTTGATGCTGATTGGTGTTGGAGAGTTTCAAAGATCACTGATGTTGAGTGGGTCGGAGACAAAATGCATATGTTGAGCTTTTCTGCCGCCCTCACCAAGACCTCCTGTAACATGGTGATATCATCCACTGGTGAAATACGAGATGGTGGGGAATCCTAAAGTGTCTGAGAGTATTGTCCGGTAGAAGTGGAGGATGTATCGGTAGAAAGGTGTATTGAACAAGACCATCGTGAATAGTGACGATGACGGGAGTGCCTGGTAGATGAAGATAAGCGCCTGGAGCTATGATGACTTGAATGTTGGCACATTCTGACAGAGATCTGGGTCTTAGTATGGGAGTGCCTACTGGTCGTAAGATTGGTGCTGGTGTAGGAGGCCTTGGAGGAGGTGGGGATGGTAGTGGCGAAGGTGGTGGAGGAGAATATGACACTGGTGGGGAACACGTTGGCTTGAGGCCTTGAAGAAGGGGAGTATGTCCTGGAATACTCTGAGTCAGGGGATGAATAAATAAGTCTCCTCTTTTTTATTGCCTCCTGTAGTCTTGAAAGACTTCTCAACATCAACCCCCTTCGAGGTCGATCTACTTCTCAATGATGATCTTCGACAGCACCTCAATGCCGATGTGGTCCTTGACGAAGACTTATGGTGGCATCTCGACCTAGATCTGGACCTTGATGGCAACAGTAGTCGATAGACTCCTAGATGTCGAACAAGGTCTGAGTGTTGCATGTGTCTTCAACATCGATCCACCTTGCCTCGACGATGATCTTTGGCACTTCCTCGACCTAGAACTGGCTGTTGACGGTGAGCAGGTGGACGTTGCCTCGCCATCATCCTCTTGATGTTGACTGTGACCAATTATGTTTTCTGCATTTGTTTGCTTGCTTGCCTTTGAGAGACAGATGACTGAGCCCTGGTAGAGTTCTGACCCTCTCCTCGCTCCCAGGTCCAACCTTCAGACTGCATTTGTTATCCTCATCACTCTTTGGGCCCATGGAGGTGAATTTTCTCCATTTCCCTCAGGGTACGTCTTGAAAAGTTCCTGTAGTGGTGACAAGACTCAGGAACATGACTTTCTGGGAGGCGAATGATGCAAACCTCATAAGGGTTCGTTTTAGCCTTCTTTCTCCCACAGGCTGTGGATTTATTAAATAAAGAATGCATTTTATCGGACTAAATAACAGAAAAAGCCAAGGAGAGACAAAAATTGTTGAGTGAAATGGTTGTCTACCAAAACTTCTGAGAGCCTTTTAGAAAAAAAGTCAAAATTGCCTGAGCTCAATGCTCCAGGATCCTGTCAGCAGGAGCCAGGAAAAAGAACTGAAGCATCTGTCACCTGCTGAGCATGATGGGATACTCATATAATGACAGCCTGTAGGGCTACACTCTCCTGCTCTTTCTCATCTCTATAATCTATCAAAAAAGGGTTTGTTAAAGATTTATGCTGTTTAATAAAAACATTATGAAATTATACACATATATAATTCTCCTTGCCCCTTTTTTAAGTACAAGATAAAGAAGTGGGCAATTGCAGCCTATTACTATAGGCTGATTACTTGTTTCCTTCTTAAGTGACTCGGCAGGGCTTCCTGAAGAAAGGGGAACATCTACAATTATATATTGTGAAAAAGTGCTCTGGGTTCCCTGCACGTGGGAAGGACTATTCAGTGCTTATGACTATCAATGGAGATCCCCTACAAGAGAATTATTTGTTCCTACAGCCTTGAAGTCAACCTGATGAAACATGCATCCACTGTATCTGTCTGGTATCAAGAAGGGACTTCTAAAATAAAGGAACATTTACATCACACTGTAACACCACTTTGTACTTTTTGTACAGGGTTTCTACAAAACACTGCTTTGCTGTTGTATATTTGATGCTACCAGCATGTTATGACAATATATCCTGTTGTATTTCAGTACATTGGATGCAAATAATGCTTCATGTTTATCTTATTGTAAGGGAATTAACTTTACAATCATTTAATTTTACTAACATTTCCACATAATACTTGTGTGCTCCAGACAAGTCGGAATATATACCATCTGAAAACATGCCAGCAGCTTGCCCCTGCTCTCGTGAATAAAGGAAATCCTGGTCTGAAATGAACATGCCTTTCTCTTGCATCCATTAAGGTCCTTGTATGTGAAATCAGTTTTCAGCATTTTTCAAGAGAAATGCATGTTTCCGGTACATTCACTTTAAGTCATGGAAAATAAACCAATTATCCTTTATAAAAAAAGGAGAAAAAACAGATCTTGCATATTTTGTTTCAATACTCCGAGACAAAGATAAGCTCTCATAAATAATGTCAATATCTCAATTTCTGCATTTTGCCCTAGTTGTACCTTGGTGGCACTAGGTCTAGGTTCCACAAAAAAAAAAGACTATTGGAATGTTATACTGGAAGAAATGGGCAATAGAACAGGACAACTGGCTCAATTACACTTCCTTTTCTAAAGGAGTCCTATCTTCTGTATGGAAAGTAAGTTATCCATTTAGTCTAGTTGTGATATATTGATCCTCTTCATGAGATTGCTGTTTCAGTCAATAGTAATCGATGAAACAGTTGTCTCAAAGCAGTCCTATGCCAATGACCTTGGGTTTATGGATTTAATTGACACATTTTCGGTGGAACTGAAATAACAGAGTCCTGCGTTTCTGCCATTGGACCCTGTGTGGTAGCCTTCTGTATCACATTCCCTCCCTCAATCCTTCCCCATCATGAGGTGAGCAGAGCATCAGTGCTTGCTCATTGAAAGACCATGTTCTTGGAAGAGCATGCACAGGATATTGTTCACTACAGCTGTAAAGTGGTGGATGGTCCTCTGGCTGTTTTGTCCAGCTAGAAACTGGGCTGCAGCAAGGGAAGCTGCCTGAAGATGCTTTGCAGTGTTGCAGCAGGAAGTGAATGTGAAGAAAATCCGGTGCCTTTGCAGTACTAAGTGAGCATGTTTATCCCTCAGTTTTACCCCGTGTTTACACACAGGCTTGAGCTGCTGCTGCAGATGCTGTCCACGTTCTGTGCATGTGAGGGAAGCTTGCATTGTTTCATACCAGATCGGCATGTGTTCTATTGGTGTGAGGGAGTACCACTCTTGTTCGATGTCTTTAAAGGATGCTTGTACTGGCTGGCCCTGCAGAATTACACTCATTCCATATCTTTGAAGAAAGCTTGCACTGTCCCTGCAGTACCACATTTGTTCTATGTCTTTGAAGGAAGCTTTCACTGACTGGCTCTGAAGTAGCAAACTTGTTCCATGTCTTTGAAGGAAGCTTGCGCTGGCTGGCACTGCAGTACACACTTGTTCTATGTCTTTGAAGGAAACTTGCAGTGGTCCTGCAGTACCACCCTTTTTCCATTTCTTTCATGGAAGATTGTGTTGCTCTGACCAGTACTGTATGTCTTAAGCGTGTGAGCCAAGGATTCACTCCACTCCTGCTCCTTGTGGTCTATCTATTTAGATGTGTTTTAGGGTTAGCTAAAATACTGTTTTAGCTGTCTCACCAGCCTCATATTTTCTTAAAACTGATCCGTAATCTTGCTTAGAGAAAATGAGTCTTAGGTAAGCCCATTTCAGTTATTCATCAGAGTGTCAGTCACATACTGGTTCAGCACTTCAGAACAGCATACATACAATTGGGCCATGGGTCAGCCATCTTTAACCATGGCTTTGTTGCTATTGTTTGGTTCTGCTAGTACACAACCACTGGTCATTAATTAGTATGTCAGATAGTCTAAATAATAATATTTTGCCTGCCGACTCTGTGTTGCTCTGCATCCAGAGGAGCAAGACTTTAGGAGATATTTCATTTAGTTCACCTCCCAGCACCTCACCTGCTCTTGCAAACTAGTGCTAATTAAGTAATGAAAGTACAAGCAGCTCCACTGCCAATACTACTGGACCACAGCTTTCTTATGCAAAGCACCAGGCATCACTACTAAAAACCATGGCACTATCTTGAAATGGTATTTTGCATAGTCTATAATTGTTTCCTGTTCCAAGGTAGCAGACCTGTGCGAAGCTTTACCTTTTCATTCGTTTTTATTGAGGCACATGCCCACCACATATAATTGGCATAGGTTTTCTTTAGTTTTCTTATGTTAGCACATACTTGCAATACAAAGAAAAGAACCATCTTGTTTTTTAGAAGTCAAGTGGGTCTTTTTTTAATGCCAAGGCTCTTTCCTGAAAACTTTTGCAAAGATCAGACTCACATAATCTGCTGCATCGGTCCAAGTGTGGCTGAAGGGAGATAAAATAACCTCAGTGCCTCAACAGCTTTGAATTGCTCTAGTGGACCGATGTACCAGCATAGGTGCCAAGTTTACAGATTCCTTATGTGTGTCATTTCCATGGTTTCAGTTTACTTATGAGTAACATTCGCTGATCAAATGTGTTACACCTAGAGTGACACTTTCTTGCGAGTAAAAGCAAGCAATGAAGTGCATTGAAAGTTATAAATATCAGAACTCACATCCTTTTGAGCAATAGGAAGTTCTAAAAAGATCTTGGCCCCTTGAAATGGAAGGTCACTAATTACTTCCCATTTCTAAGATGATAGTAGTGTAAAACAATTGTCACTGGCCTTCTTCAGTTTTCTGCCCTACACATCCTACACATCCTCCTTCAAAACACTATTCTCCAAAATGCTTCAATGCACTTGCACAATCTCCTGAGATCCTACATTTAACAGTTGCTGCAATGCAGCTCTTGCTTGCAGTACAATGGACAAAACATACACTTACCACAAGGCCAGTAGCAAAGCCAGAGGGTCATTGACTCTAGTGCAAGTATGGTAATGGGTCTGCTGGCTGCAGATTGCATTATGAAATATAATAATAATCAGGGTTCAGTCATGGGTACCTCAGGCCCCTGGGCTGCACCCTGGGCTGCACCAATGGAAGCTACGTCCCTGCACAAGACTGACCATTAAATCCAAACTTCCATAGAGATACAGCACATTAGTCTCCAATCAGACATCATGATCACTCTCTAGCCAGTGTTTGCCCTATGTGGACTAGTAGCAACTTGCCAACTGCTAGAAAATGCTGTGTCTCAGCTGTAGTGGTCTCTAGCAGCGGGGGACTGATCTTCTCTGCTAATTGCCTCAATGCTGCTGGACTCAATGGTCGTGCTGGTGTCATGCTGATAGTTGGGCTGCTCTGCACCTCAGTCAGCCTCTCTTGACTTTGCTATCGGGCGACACCAACAGTGATGCGGGTGCAGTCCACACACTGGTCAACAGTGCCCTTCAAAGACACCAGATACAAATGCATGTGGCCCCCACCGCCCCAACACATGTGAAGGACAAGTATTGTTTTCATCTGGGCTTCATCTGGGCAGCAGCTAGTCTGCCTGTGGGGCGTGGCTCATCAAGGGGAAGAGTGCAGCACTTGTAAAGCATCTTGCCTGGTGCTGATCACGCACAAGACCTCCTCCACAAAGCAGCACTTAGGGGTTTTTCATTTACTAAGGAGGTGGCATTCTGTCGGCAGGCATGGTGTTAAAAAGTACACTTAGGAGGGATGAATAAGGATCCAGAGATCATTTGTAGATGAATCAGTTTCTTTAATTGAAGATGTAGGTATTACAGCTCAGCCATCCAACTGCCAGCAGATTCATCTCTCTCTAACTCCCAACATTCCTACAACCAGCTCATGATGAGTTGGCACTCTAGAACCCCATCACCTCACAGAGATGTCAGAAATGACATAACACAAAATTAGCATATTACAACATATCTCCCTCCTTACATTTTACATTGAAAACACAACAAACAACATAACATTATACAACATAATCCTTCAAATAAGAAGGTGTGCGTGAAACTCTGGTAGGTCGTGAAACTCTGGTAGGTCTTATTTCCTCTTGAGGAACTGCTTTCTTTGTTGGCAAGTCTTGAGAAAAAAACACTTCCTCATTTCTTTTACACAAAGCTACCCGACTCAAATTCCACACTCTGTGATCAGCAGTTCTTATTGCATTATTAAAAACTTTTATCACTTTAATAGGTTTGGAAAATTTAGCACCAGCAACACAAAACCCAGGTTTTTTAATCCTAACCATGTCGCCAACTAACACTTTTGTCACTTTGACAGCATGTCGCATATCATAGTTTTCTTTACTCTTGAGACACATAGAATCTTCCTTGTCTTTCCAGGAAATAGAATCCTTAACCCCACCCTTGGTCGACAGAAATTTGTTCACCCAAGGAGGTTCTAGAAACGTATCAGGATTCCTTCCCCGAATCCCAACAAAATTTCTCACCCTTTTTTAGAAGGTTCCTTATGTGATATGTTACATCTGCACAATTCTTTATAAATTTATTGTAGTATTCAGCCATGCTGAGGAAGCGCATTAGTTCTTCCTTAGATGTGGGAGCCATCAGATCTTTAATAGTGTTTACCAGCTCAGCTTTTGGAACAACCCCATCAGCACTTATGGTATGTCCCAAGTAGTCAATCTTTTCCAAACCAAACTTACACTTTTCCCGCTTAATAGTCAGATTGTGAGCAGTAAGTCTACTAAGCACTTGCCTCACTCTTTTCCCATGCTCCACTACATCAGATCCATACACCAATATATCATCTTGATATACACAAATTCCCGGAACATCAACCAAAACCTTCTCCATGACTCGTTGAAACACTGAAGCGGCAGAAACCAGGCCAAATGGAAGCCTTATAAATCTGAACGTCCCAAAAGGCGTAACAAACGCAGTCAAATCTCTAGAAGATTCATCAAGTAAAATTTGATGATATGCGGACGTCAGATCGATTGTACTAAATATTTTCGCTCCTGCTACCATGCTCAATAGTTCAGAAATGTTTGGAAGGGGATATTTATCTACCAGTACACACTGTTAAGCTGTCTAAGGTCCACACACAACCTCAGAGACCCATCCGGTTTTCTAGCAGCTACGACTGGAGCCAACCAAGATGTCCCTTCAACTTCTTCAATGATTCCCTGAGATTTAAGTTTGTCAATCTCTTTGAGCATATCTTCTTTGACAGTAAAAGGAACATTCCGCACCTTGCTAGAAACCGGAACCAAACCTGGGATCAATTTTATTCTATGGCAGTAGCCCTTAAGACAACCCAACTTTTCACCAAAGACCAGGGGATATTCTGTCATAAGCTGTGACAGTAAGGATGTGTTGTCTATTGACTTAATGACATTCCTATCTTTGATAATGATGGGAGGTATACTATTGGGATCTAACATGACACCCAAGTCTTTTTGGTGCCACCAGCTAATAATACTATCCCCCTTTTTAGAAACATAGATCTTCCCGGAGGTAAAACGATCCTCAAATTCAATTAATCCCACAAAGTACCCTTTCAATTCAATGGGATCACCACCATATGCGGTGGGACGAATGTCAGGTTTCAAGAGTTTTACTTTGGAGCTCAAATTGTCATTAAAGAATTTATTAGAAACAATTGTAATCTTAGCTCCTGAATCAAATAACACTTTTGTTCTATGACCTTCTACTAGTATAAAATCCAAAGGTCCATCACTTCCAACCTGAACTATAATTTGTCCACATTCAAAATCATGTAGATCTGTTGTATTTTCTTGAGAAACTTCATTTATTGCGCTTTTAGAAGCCTTGATTCTACATGCACTCACCATATGACCCTTTTTTTTACAGAAAGAACATATAGTATTTAGGGCAGGACAAGACTTATCATTCGCCCAGTGAGTTGTGCTGTTACACCTGTAACACTTACCACTCTTTTTGAATTGAGCTGGAGACTTAGTACTTGACTTGTCCTTATTCAGGGATTTCCCTACAGACTCAGTAGGTTTGTGGGACATATTAGTATTAACCACTGTAACATCAGAAACTACCTTGTCGAGATCCTTTTTTATTTCCTTAACACACGCTAGTGAGTGTTCTATTCTTTTAGCTATTACTAAGACTTCATCAAGAGATGGTTCATCTTTTAGCCACAGTTCATCTCTCACTTTCTCCGAGATGCAACCAAGCATAAATTGATCTCTTATCCTTTCTTCAATCAGGATATCAAATTTGCAAGTGGAGGCTAAACGTCTGAGATCTGTTACATAATTTTCTATGCTTTCACCTTCTTTCTGCATCCGCCTTCCAAAGTGATAGCGTTCCAAAATAGTACTAACTTTAGGTAGGTAATGAGTGTCAAGCTTATATATGCATTGTTCAAATTCATTCAAACCCGCTGCAGCACTGCTTGGAACGTCAGGCAGATGATCGAAGACATCTTGACCCTCAGATCCAAGACAGTGCATTAGCAGAGCCGTTTTCCTCTCAATACTGAGAGAGGTACCGCATACCCGAGCATAACGCTCAAATACCTTTTTCCACTTAGACCACTTAATAGGTGGATCACCTGGAGATTGTAAGAAAAACGGTGCAGCCGTAACATTTTGCATGACTCAGAAACTTTGAAGATAAAAATTATTGATATTCTTAACCTATGTAGCCACTCAAATCTCACCAAATGCTAATATCATAGGTATCAATTAAGCTCGTCTTAGTATGAACCTGGGAACAAACTGTACAGACATAGTATTAATCAAACTTAATTTACAACAAAAAAACATTTGTGTCAAGAAACGTGTGTCAGCAAAGTGTATTGAGCTGTGCGTGCCAGCGTAATCTGACAAATTGACACGCAGTACCAATTGTAATTGTACTTACTGGAATGAGTGATGCATATCTAAGTGATAACGTTCACCAATCCTAGAAGCTGTGCGTGTCAGCATAATTTAGCACAATGACACGCAGTAACAATTTAATTGTACCTACAGGTAAATAGCTGTGCGTATCAGCGTTGTATTAAGAGTATCAGAAAGATGATCCCACGAAGTGGTCCACAACTCTGCTATGTAATGAGCACATTAAAGTAATTTTTTTTTTAAACTTCTCTCAGAAGCTGTGCGTGTCAGCGTAATTTGGCAAAAGGACACGCCATAGAAATGTAAACTGCACTTACTGGTAGATAGCTGTGCGTGTCAGCGTTGCTCTGTAATTGTTGAGGAAACGTTTTCACCGTGTGGCGTACAAATCAGTCAATACAGTCGTCTGGAAAACCACCGAGAGTGAAGGTGCGTCCTAGGCTGAGAGGCGTAGCGTTTCTGCTTTGCCGTTGCCAAGGAACCAACTCGGAAGGAGACGCTGTTTACACTGCTTACACTGTTCAAATGAGTTCCAGGAAGCTGTGACGCTGTGACGTTAGATGCGTTCCAACAAGCTCGGAAGAAGACGCTGCATTGCCGTTGCCAAGGAACCAACTCGGAAGGAGACAATGCGTTCCAGGAAGCTGTGACGCTGTGACGTTATATGCGTTCCAACAAGCTCAGAAGGAGACGCTGCTTACGCTGTGACCTTATGTGAGATGCGTTCCAGGATTGCTGCGGGTGAGTGACGCTGCTGTTAACAATGGCGATTCACTCGTATGCAGAGTACGTCAGAACAATGCTGCACGAGAACTGGAATTGTGCTCGAGGAAGAGCGCGAGCAAGAAAAAAAAACTGTAAGTCACAAATTTAAATCGTTTGAGAAACCGGACCAGCAAATTTTACGAAGTTACATCCAAAATAAGTCAAAACGAAAGACCTGTGTTCCTACACCATATCTTCCTGAACTGAAATATGTCCCACGTAGAAACACTTGCTTGCAATATGATTACAACAGATAGTAGTGAAGTCAGTTAGCGTTCAGAACAGAAGCGTTACGATGGGTTGTATGGTGTTTGATGTGGAATGCTGATGTTGCCAGACGAGGTGGGTCAGACATCAAAATAAGTATAAAGAAAGTCTTACTTGAATGTTCAGCAATGCAGTGAGGATGAAAACCGTTTCTTGATTAACACTTCATGCTGTTGTCTGGAGTTGAGCTGTAGAATCCCATCCTTGTCGCCAGTGTTAAAAAGTACACTTAGGAGGGATGAATAAGGATCCAGAGATCATTTGTAGATGAATCAGTTTCTTTAATTGAAGATGTAGGTATTACAGCTCAGCCATCCAACTGCCAGCAGATTCATCTCTCTCTAACTCCCAACATTCCTACAACCAGCTCATGATGAGTTGGCACTCTAGAACCCCATCACCTCACAGAGATGTCAGAAATGACATAACACAAAATTAGCATATTACAACACATGGCAATTACAAATGAAAGTTGCTGCGTGCCGCTTCAGTGCCTAAGGGGGCCAATAAGCACACCACGTGGCCATTGTGGGGTGGTGCCTTGATGGAAAACAGCAACAGGCAAGGCGGCTGGACTCGAATTGATTAAAGCTCCGGTTGCCATGTGCCAATAATGTGAGTAGTTGTTACTTTGCAACTTGTCCATGTCAGTATAAAGAGGACACAATGTATTCCTAAACACTATCAGCAGGCTCTCAGGCAGCCCAGAGAGTGCAATCACATGCACGCATGCTTGCTGCTCTGCAGCTTCTCGTTCAGCATGCGTCATTGTGGGGATTTCAGGGTGGCACTATAATGCATCACAAATGCATTTTAGTCCAGTGATGCCAACACCACACCAAAATGTGTTAGTCTAAACCCTGATACGTGATACTTGGCAGGAATGCACCAGATATACATATGCCTCCTATGCTACCCTCGACCCGAACTCTACTCCTACCTACTGAGTGGTGTACCTGTGTGAGACCAGTGTGTTTATGAGTGTGCAGGCTAGTCACCATATTGTGTGAGTGCACTGTGAGGCGTGGCTGCGTGAACGAAGGATGAACGTTGTCTTTTGTGAGTGCACAGTAAGTGATCTACAGGTTGAAAAGTGTGCCTGTGTAAGAGCAGAATATGGCATTTGCCTGTGTGAGTGCAGCTATGTGAGGGCAGCAGTGTGTGCATGTGATGTCTGTGTGCCTGCACCTTTCAAGGGCCAAACCTATTGGCTTTGGTAATGCATATTAGAGTTATGGCTTTTACTTACATAAGGCATAAGGGCAGTGCAAGGAGTGGACATACACTAGTGTGTGCATGAAAATGGTAGTGAGTTTTGATATGGCAGATGCACACTCAAAGGAGTTTCAGGAGGGTTGGGGGCAGCTGACAGACTGAGATGTCACCCTAGTTAAGGCTCCAGTTACTTTGCTTGCAATAGGGCCCAAGGCACCTGCATAGAGCCAAGATACTTTCATGAAACAAAGGATTGATGGGAAATGTTCCCATATCTGACCAGAAATAGTTTTCCCCTGCTTTGAATGTATTGCCTCTGCATGTTCCAGTGCACATCTTTATGGCCAACTGTTCCTTCCTTTTTTGATTGTCAAATTATTTATTATCATAAGATTTTGATACTTGAGCATTTGCACTTTAGTCCTCTTTTTTGTTGCTGTTAGTTATTGCATATATACTAAGTTTTTTTAGAATCTCATAGCAATCTCTTTATAAACGTATTTTAGCAAATGCACAGTTGAAGTCGTCTAAAAACCAGAGTGCTTCATTTGATTAGTCTAGCCGTGAAATCTTTGCATTTGAACGGATCTTGCGTAATTATCATGTACTGACAAACTGTCCTTTATATGAAAATAGAATAGAATAGAATTTTCCATTTTTAAGTGATGGGTACATTGATAAATTGTATATGTTTTTATGTGGAACTCTTCTGAGTTCCAAATCATAATAAATACATTCAATTGAATTGAATTGTATTGTCATGGGAGCAGCCCAACAATGGAAGATACTAAGGGGTAGTTGGCTTCACAGTGTCTCTCTAATACACATTCTACAGGCTAGTTGGTGCTTTCCCTCCACCCCAGTGTAGAAATGACCAGAGGTGTGCCTCCAATAGTTAGTATGAGTTGTGATTTTTTAAGGTGGCACACATTATTATTAGCTTGAGATGCCAGCACGTGCCTTCACTTTTAAATATACACTGCCCCTGTGGAGTCAGTAGCTTCCATTGGAATGAACTTCTAAAGAGAGAGAAGTGACCAGGGTCTTGAATCCGTGACCCCCTCAAGGTTAGAACAAGTCTTGCTGCTGTGCCCTGCCTCTTTTACTTTATTTTGTATCTTCTGCATTCTAACCCCTGACTATACTTTTGATAAATCTTGAAGTTGTACATGTTTTTATAGCTTAGTAGTGCACTACCCTATGGCCACTACTGCATTCAGCCATATTACTACTAAGCGCCACTGCCTCTTTCCTGAACATGAAATGGTAATGCTGCTTTGATGATGATGTAGTCCTCTCTTCTCCACCCTCCATGCCCTCCTGACATACTAAATTGAAATAAGGCATCTGGGGAGGAAGGTTTGGCAGTACTTATCAACTTTAAGTATACTACACTATATATTGCATGTGTATGTTCGCCAATACAAATAACTGGATCAACTGATCCTAAAGGCAAATGAAAACTATACATGACTGTGGATGTGAGCAGAATAGAGTCCTACAGGTACATGTAAAAAATGCCCAAACTAGGAATATTCCTGTCCTGATAGATATTTAGACTTATCTGCTGTTTGTGAAAAAAACGTGGTCTGGAGTAAACCAATGAGTTATGAACTTTAGATAGACTTCACTGATAAATTGAATTTATTTGCACATGATTTCTACAGCATCTTTGCTTCAAAGACCCATAAATCAAGTTTCCAAGGTTTCTCTCCTGGGCGGCCAATTACAGCAAGACCAGCTTGTGTCAAACACCAACCCATTAGCACACTTCATAGGGTATGTTCTGCCACCATCACATTGGTAGAACCTGGAAGGGTCTTCTGGATCGGCATAGAAACCATCAACTTTCCCAGAGCAAAAGCCTTGGTTGACTGGCGCAGTGGTCGTGCTTTCTGTCGGTGAGGTGGTTGGAGTAGTGGTGTCATCAGGATATGGGTGTGAGATTTCAGGTGCTGCAAGAAAATGGAAGAAAAGACTGACTAGATAAGATTCATTGCAGTTATGGAATGTTTTTATTGCCAATCTCTCTGCCCAGGATATAGCCATGGACTAAGGGGCTCATTAGGATGGCGGGCAGACCTGAGTCTGGCCGCCATCCCCGCGGTCCTGCACCACAAATTAGGATGCGACCACCACCATGGCGGTCGCATTCTGCAATTTAACATGGCGGCGGGTGCTGCTGACAGCAGCACCTGCCGCGATGTTAAAATCGCATGTCTAGCATTTCACTGCACCACATGGCAGGCACCACACGCAGCGAAATGTAGGGGGGTACCATAGGTAACCCCAAGTGCCAAGGGGCCCCTGGACCCAATCCCCACCAGCCTTTCCATGGCGGTGATGCTGCCATTGAAAGGCCTTTCATTTCCCACATCCTAATATGTTGGATGGTGCCTGCTAGGCACCGCCACCATATTAGTGGCCCTGCTCCGCCCGCCAGGCAATCATTACGATTGCCCCTGGCGGTAAAGTGACGGACGGACTTTGCGTCCGCCGCGATACCCACCGCCATCCTAATTTGGCAGAGGGTAAATCTCATTGCGATGGCGGAACGATAGCCAGTGCTGGCCCGGCGGTGGCGATCGTTTTGCCATCGTAATGAGCCCCAAAGTTACATTAACCAGCCCGGAGGACGGACAGTTTCTGAGTGTATCTGTGAGCTGGAGTTGTTTCCAGCACAAACATCTCATCAAGCTCAACTTCCATTTATGTGATGAGCAGTAAATGTATTAACCTGGTGGTAACTGTTTCCAGTGTAAGCAACAGACTCAAGCTCTGCTAGTAGGGATGGCCCTCTCCAGTGATGTTTCCACTCAATGATTTTAGTGAAGATTGCTCTTTCACTTGACACCGAGTAACTGAGAACTGGTTGTGTGCCAGAAGTAAGAGGTTCCCAAGCAAGCTCTCTCCTTAAATGTAGAACAAGCTCTTCCTCAACCACTCAGGAATCAGTCTGGTTTTTTTTATATTTACAGATATATGTGAAACAGTCCTAGTCACATGATGTATAGCAAGCAATGGGTGCTACAGCAATTTCACCAGCGACATATTACTGATTACAACAAACGTGTTTCCAGAATTTGGAGAATTTTGGTTATATTAATATGACTAGTATCATTTCACCAAAATGGCTACCAGTAATGACATCATACACATATTATCTCGCTGCAACCTCAAAGCAAGCGACATACCATGACCTTTCACTGCCAAGCAAAGCCTGTCATACAGTTGTTAACCATTCTTTATTGGGAAGTGGAGGCTGCAGCATGTTAATAAACAGAGATTTGAAACAGGCTCAAACATGTAAATGCACTAAAACTAGCAAAAATGGAAAACATCAAGAGCTTATTTCAAAAGACCATTAGCTGGATAGGGTTAATCACAAAGCACATAAATCAGAAAGAATTGCAAACAGGAACATTCTCCCAAAATGATGAACTTGCTTTTATCCTGAACTAGATAGTCAGTAAAAAATATCTTATCTTGTATGACATTATTAATGAGAACTCAATAGTTCAACTAAATATCACAAATTGAAGCCGCTTCCTTTGCAACTCTTCTATGTGTTGATGTATTATCATAAAACAGACTTCCACCCTTGATTTGGCTCAGATGTCATGCTTTAATTGATTCATTGTTTTAGCGTGGAATAATCTTACATAGTAATAGTATCTCTGAAGAGCAGGAAAACAAAAGGTCTGAAATGTGGCGTATGTCATGTATGCTGTACTGAAGCTTTATAGCCAGGGCCACTGGAAAATGTGTGGAATCCTGATTTCTGTGAATATTTATTGTTTGTGCATCGCTAAGTAATTGTTTTGATTTGTGTTGATCCTATTAAATCTCTGTTTGCAGCACACTTCAGAGTTACAAAAAAAATGTTTTATTTTTGCTTTCCTAACTGCTGAACGAATACAGTTCATTTAAAGGTATTTACATTTAGCTGTGTGTTGCAAAAATACGCAGTCGCGCCCCATGCAGGTGAGCGCGATGGGGCTGTGGGGTGGAAGTGACAGATGACGGAATTGGTCAAATAAATAAATAAAACCACTTACCTTGCGATCACCGCATCGCTGAGTTGTTTGTAAGTAGTTTTATTTATTTATTTTACCTATTCTATCATTTGTCACTTCCACCACCCACTTAATGAATTGGCTCCGCCCATAACCATAAGCCTCAACACATCAGCGCTACCTCGGGGGCCTCACACCTACATACCTGCCCAAGCACCTGGATACCCTCTTGAGTGATTAGTTCACTATACAAATCAATATTACATAACATAATATAACATTTAGGAAGCCTATGACAACAACTTAAAAATGAACTCAAATTAGAGAATGTATATAAAACTCAAAATGGAGCTTTAGGAAAGGTCATTTGAGTACATGAAGCAGTTTTGCAAACTAAAGAGAATGTGCTTCTACTGCACTGTTCAAAAGAAAGGAAGGGATGAAGGAAGGAATACATTAAAGAAGGCAGCAACAAATGCAGGCGCGAAGGGGGGTACTGGAGTGAGGAAACAAATAAGTGATGGATGAAAGAAGGAGAAAATAAGAAAAAGTGAAAGGAAGAAATTAAGAAATAGTGCGAGAAAAGAAGTGAACAATGTGTAATCGATAAATAGAAAGAAGAAAGGAAGAAGAGCAGAAGGAAGGTTTGAGGATAAGAAAGGAAGAAATTAAAGAATGGGGTGCAGGAAGGAGAAGGGAAAAAAAGAAAGTAAGGAATAAATGGAGGAAAAAGTGCACCAAGGGAGGAAGGATGGGGAATGAATGAGGATGTATGGAAGCAAGAATGGAAAGAAGAAAGGAGGTATGGATGGAGGGGCGGAGGAAGAGAAAAAGGAAAAAGATGGGACGGAGGAAAGAAAGGAGGTCAAGGGAATGTATGCGAGTTTGAAAGGTACTGGATGAAGCAGGGACAGAGGGAATAATGACAGTATAATATTGCAAAGAAATTGAAAAACAAAAGATTAAAATACATTTATGTGTCCTTAACACACCATGTATGTTTGTAAAGCACATATTCACCAGAGCTGGCCTTGACACCAAATTCAAAATGTTGCTATCCAGCTCAATGGCACTCATTTTATCGACCCCAGAAAGATGAAAGACTGAGTGACCACACCAAGATTTAAATGTATGACCCTGAGATCAAACACAGATTCCTGGAGTGGATATAAAGATATGTACGAGAAGGAAAAACATAAAAGGGAAAGGGAGGAAGAAGGAGAAGTCTGAAGGCAAGGATAGATACAAAGATACAAAGGTAGACAAAGAATGTGAAAAGAAGTGGGGAAAGCAGGAAATTGGGAATGCAAGATTGGAGTGAAACATGATGAGAATGAAAAGTGGAAAGAGTAAAAGGCAAGGGAAGAAGAGCAGACAGCGGGGATCGCATGAAAGGAGAGTGTAAATGAAAGATGGAAAGGTGTAAAATGAAAAGCAGTTATTGAGGGGAGGCGGCCATTAAGAGGAAACGTGGACGTAGGGCAGAAAGTGAAGGAAAAATGGAGAGAAGAAAAGGAGTGAGGTGTGAATGGGGGAAGAAAAGCAGATACTGAGGGACAGCCCCTTCTTCCCCTGCCCCCTCCACAGTTCTGGTGTAGCTTTCCTGTGACCCTGCTCCGACCACTAGGAGAGGACTAAGGGGATATGGAGTTATGTGCTTCTCGCATTTTGGACTGAACCTTAAAGAAGGAGCATAGAGAGGGGGTGATCTTTATACGTTCTGTTGATTTACTTACTTCCTTTCCTCCAGAAATCCCTAGATGTATAATTATCACCAGACTCATTGGGAGGGGGCAGTTACCAAACCCTGCGGTGTTTGAGATGGAATCGCTGTAAGCTTTCCTTTTCAGAGTTTGCCTTCCTCTGTTCCTGAAATGTTTTGAAAAGAAGGGTGGACCTGGGTTGGCTCTACCCAACTCGAGACCCTAGGCTTTCTTGTGGGACACCACCGGCACAAATTAAGCACTGGGAAGGACGCAAGTAAATTGGCAGTGCTCTTGGGAGGGGCAGACACAGGTGAGAGAAGGAAACCCTTCGAATAAGAAGCAGGCAAAAGAGAATGGCAGGAGATCCAATCAGTTGTAATCAATGGGAGGGCTCTAAGCTAATGTATGGTCTTAGAAACCCCACAATATGCCTTACATCAGCGCATGCACTGTCTTGGAGGGTCTACCTACCACGGACCAGGACACAGACCTGGAGGCATAGAAACATACAATGAAGCTGACGCATGGTCTGATAGATCAGAAGACAGGCTAACACATATACAGAGAGACCACTGGATGTACGGAGAGATAATATGGGCCCTTAATGATTTATACGCTGGAATTTATTATTATAACGCAAACTCTGAAAAAATGACAGGCCAGCCAACTTAGTAAAGAGTGTGGAGGAATTCAATTACAGATGTCTTAACCTCAAAATTATAAACTGTGGTCCTTGTTCTGGCAGCCTCTGCTCTCCTTAATTAAGTGAAATGCGTTAATTTAGTGTTGCTCGCTGAATCTTAGTGAATACACTTTAACATGCAAGTTTATGGGTGTGCACAGCCTCATGGGGCATTCCAAACCAGGAACTAGCGCTTCCCGCCTACTTCTAGTCCCTGTATGCAGTGCTGTGGAAAGGTGGCAAAGTGAGAACTTTGCAAGAATCCAGAGCCAGATATAAAAGGAGCCACGGCATAATGAAAGAGGCTGTTAAACTGATATAATGAGAACGCTGCCCTAATCGGTCTACTCACCGCATGGCAGTAAAAGGGTAAAGTAATTTGGAAGCATCTTATTCCTTGCACAAGAAGATATTGTATACGACTCCCCATCCCTGAAACTTTTGGTTCAAAGTGGGAAGGGGGGTGGAGATAGTTTATTTTCCATCTGGTTACTGCCTTGGTTGGGCGGAATGTCTTCAACCTGGTAATCCTCGCTCAGTAACGCCATGTTATTAATTAGTCAAAATATTATATTGAGTTAGACAGAACTCTGGGCAAACAAACACCAGGTCAGATATACATATGTCATAGAGTCACGGGTGTCAGTGTGCCCACAACAGCTCTAAATAGCGCAGAGCATCATAAAATACAAAATATTAGATGGAACACCTAACACACTTCCAGCACTGCACAGGTGTACCACTTAGATGTATATTACTGTGCCCACAACAGCGCTTGCACACACCATCAGGACCCACCAACATACAACAGAATGTGTGTAAACAGAGCTCCTTAACTCCACACAACACAGCCCACGAAAGGCATCAGTTGGATATCCAAGTTCACAAACAGCACCCACATCATCAAGTTAATACACACATATGCAAACTTGTATGATAATAAACAAACCAGATCACCAGTTGGCGCATAAGCCTGGTAGATAGACCTCCGGCCACACCCAGGAAACGGACAACACATATCATTATCAACAATCAAACATTGTCACACTGACTGCACAAATCACTTGGCATGAGCACTGAAAGATCCAGTCTGCCATGAAATCCTTTAAAAGAAGGTGACAAGACACCATTCGCAGTGGGGTTTATAAGGCAATACCCCTAACAGCCCGATGCCAAATAATTATAACAGATCACTTGATTATGATTTATTTGGAATTTTAAAAAACAAAAATCGAACACAATACAACAGTCCTTACACAAACAAACCTTATATTCACAGATGATATTTACACATAAACTTTATCAAATCGATACATTAACAGTTGAATATAAATATGCATGCACTCATACCTTTCCTCCGGCTCTGTCGCTGCCTGCCTCTTGCTTCCCCTGCCCCTTCTCTTCCTAGGTATCTGTACGTTTCTGTTCCATCTAGTGTTCTTTCTCTCTTTCCTCACACTCTCGCTCTCTGCGCTTCACCTTCCTCCGGTTTTGTTTGCGCTTCTTCTTTTCTCTTCTCTCTCGTCCCCATTTTTCTACTTTTCATCATCGTCTCCTCTCCCGCCACTTCTTCTCTTCCCTCCTCACACCCCGTCCCTTCTTGGCAGGTCTCTGCGCCTCGCTCAGCTGTGCTAGCATGTCCCGTTACTCTGCCCTTCCCAAAGTTATGGCCTAGAAACGGAAACAAGTAAGATTCCCCGGCGCCCCTCTCACCCCACTCCTTGTTACACAAACCCCAGCACCCCCCCCCCCCCACACACACCGAGAGCACTGGGGACTGACACAGCCACGTCCTGGCCAGAGAGAGCCGAGGTGGAGGCTTGAGGGGAGGGGGGATCTCGCTCCTGTTGTCCCCGAGCATGGTTTGTCTGAAGGAAAGTTTTGCATTTAAAGTATGCAAGGTGTCAGGGAGCGCAGGACCCCTGAGCTGTGTCAAGCGTAGCCCTCCTTTGTGGCCGGGGTCTTGGATAGGGACAACCAACCAACCAGCTCTCGCGCTGCTAGGAGTGCCCCGGAAGCCGATTTTTGTGCTGAGACCTGCCTCTTCCGTTCGCGCCGAGGCCTGCCTGTTCAATTTGCTCTAAGGCCTGCCTGTCCCTGCAGAGCCTTGAAGGTGCCTCCGACCACAGCCCTGCTCACCACTTCATTCCTTGCTCCGCAGCTGACGGACCCCGATCAAGCCTCAAGCAGTGACATAAACTCCACCATGAAAAAGTAAGCACCTGCAACACACACCTCTGGAGCATAACTATGCTCACAAATACTATAGACCCGGCCCTGAGAAATAGGTGCCGGTGCTTAGCACCGGAAAGCACCGGCACAAATTAAGCACTGGTGCACAGGCACGTTCGTCCAAATTCTAAATGTGTTTACATCTATTATTCAGGGATAGTGATGTGTGTTTTCAATATTGTTACACAGCAGGTCCTATTTCCTTCAAAAATAAACTTTTTCATGAATATTACATGAAACATGAAAACAACATTCCTTTATAAAATGTCTGTAATAAAGTCGCACACATCAACTACATTAAAATAAATTAACGGTAATGGTATTTAAAACAATATGTTTAGGAATTATTCAAGGTCACCAGGGCAAGACTCTGCAGATCAGAGCTGGCTCTTTGAAGGGGCGGGCCTGAAAGGCGGGGGGGCATGGACCAGAGCCCACTGTGCCCAGGCCTTAAAACGTCTCTGCCTGCCAGGGATGCCGAGGTAGTGACAGAAGTGTCCTACCCTCTTCATCTGGTTTCCGGTCACTATCAGAAGTTAGAATTTACCAACAAACCATATCAGTGGTTTTCCAGTATCTGAAAATTAACTTGTTTCATAAGTTATTCCCCAGATTCAGGATTCAGCCTGACGTCGGGGGATAATTCATCACAGCAGACCTAGAACAGACAGCGATATATGGCAAACCCAAAGGTTCATGGACTCTCTACTCTTACCCCGTCCATTCCATGGGACACCCGGCCACTATTGCTAGGTACTCCACTGTGGCTCTAAGAGAGGCACAAGTCCTTCGGGCAGTACAATGCACTTCTCTGCTTCACACCAGCCAGTGGCTGTAGCCTCCGATGGCGGACTGTTGTTACGCCGGGATTTAAGCATCACACTGAACATGGACTTTCAACACTTTTGTGATTTTTCTCCTTCTCCTGTGTCCTCATTACCTTCAAGGAATTCCTTGAGCTTGTTTATAAGAGGGTGCGGGCCCTTGTTGCAGAAAGTACCCGCAAAGTCATCCTGGTCGATGGCCCAGACCATGCTGCCTCCAAATCCTTGCTCCTTCACAAACTTGACCTGTAAATACATAGAGAAAAGTTGTGAAAAGACTCATCCATTCATTCTGTTGTATTCTTAATAGGTGTGTGTTCAAAGTTACATAACCAGGCAGAGTTAAACCTCATAAATCGAATATGGCCAGGGTAGGAATTGGCAATTGGGCCATATTTTTTTTCTTTTTTTATGAAAAGTTTGTGTTTCCTAGCTGATAGTGATCTAGGCAACTGCCTAGAATTGCCTTGCACTGACCCTATCATTTTTTTCATTTACTCGTTTTTTTTGTACTGCTGTGTAGTATGACAGGGTAAACAATGTTAACATAGTATCAAAACACAATAAGGAAAGCAGAACACTTTCTTTGCACCAGTGACAGAACAATTCTGTATTGGTGACAGGTTCGTTTGGCACCTGCAATTCCATTGTCTGACCTGTCTAAAGTCACATTTGAGCAGACCAATGAGCACAAGAAGGACCTTTACATAGGTGGCTCCTCCATTTGAGCAGAAGAGCGTTGACTAACAAGCCCCAGAGTTCAAAAATAAAATGGTAAAAAGTTAATTGATTACCTTTTTATTTTTCTGCAACCTGTCCTGAAATAAGTGTCAGGACAGGGCAGTGCCAGCACTGCAGAGTGGCAGCAGCAGAGAGCTATGCGCTTTAAAAAGGGCATGTTTCTTTGGCCGGCCGTCTTGTGCTGGCCAACCAGACATGCGCATTTTAAAGTTCTTGAACCTAGCTGTCTTAGACAGCTGGGTTAGAGAAAGCGCAGGCCACCAGTGCTCTTAGGAGCGCTGGGAGAGCCTACTCTATCTAATCCTGGTGTTGCTTTCATCCTGTGAAAGCAGCCCCGAGATTGGGCAGTGCAGTTTCCTGCATCAGGAGCTTCCTGAAGACACCCGAGGGAGGAGAACGTCGCGCTGCGAAGAAAGGAAGGTACGTTTACTTTAGTTTATTTTTGTTGTTGTTGTTTTTCCCCCCTCGCCCCCCCCTCAGTACATGCCAATTGCCACTGCATTTGCATTGGCTAAAAATACACTTTTGCAGTAGTTGGCCAGTGCAAACGGGGGTTAAAAAAATAGTTCAGTCACAGGTCTACTACAGGGAGGCAAGTTTGTAGTGCAGTATGTGACACACTGTGTCCTGTGCATACTCATGGGAAATTGCTGCTCATGTTAGGCTACATCTGTACTTCCGGACCAAATCTACCTAATGGATTTTGTTAGCAACGCCACATTTATGTGTGCAACGTGTTTTTATAATTTTTAATCTGATGTTTGCTTCTCAATCGATATTTTGGGTGGTTTGCATCCCGATTAGACGACTATAGACTATAGTGCTATTAGTAGCATTGACATTGCTAGGGAGCGTGCGAAGTTAGTCATATTCAGGAAGTTTATTTTTAAAGTGTTTAAAAATTTTCTCAACTTTGGTTACTTCATTTAGTTTGTGAGAAATACAAAAAAAATTATGTTCAAAATAGCTAATATAATTGCATTTATATAGCCCTCAAGAGGCATCGGAGTGCTTTTTTCGATACAGTATTCAAACCAGCGCCCATCAGCTTGTATCTGCATCATGGTTCGGGGCAGATGTACGAACGCATTTACTAGTCGCAAACGTACATTTCAGGGTACAAAATCGAGACATCTAGTGAAGATAGCCAGGGCATTGTGGGCATTTTGTCAAGAGCAAGAAATATCTTTTGGAGCAGAATATCATCCGAGTCAGATGGATGAGATGGCAGACTGGTATTCATGGATTCTTTATGACAGCAGTTAATTACAGTTAGAGGTCACAATTTTCATGTGTCCGGTGGCCCTTCAGTAGAGATCTCTTTACCTCCAGACTGACTGTATATGTATAAAAATATATATATGTATATATATATATATATACATATATATATATATATATATATATATATATATATATATATATATATATATATATCCCAAAAATTGCCCAGCAATTGAGGCCGCACAATACTGCGAAGAAGGAAACATCCTTATATATGGGAAACAGGCAGCTTCCGATTGCGTAATACATCCTGTGGCCTGACGCGTTTCGATGGACTTTCACCATCTCTTCAGAGGCCTCGTGAGCAGGAAAAAGTTACGTGCATGACTAGCCGCCCCTCGCATTCTTAAGTGCACAGTACCTTAATTGGCCTCCGGTGTGCCGATATTGTTGCATTCTGGGCAGCGTAGTCTATTTAAGCACCATTTATCCCCTCCAGTGGGTTACATGCCCACGATTGCTTGCAGGATAAATGTTTTTAAAGCCCTCCATTAGGAATATATATTCAGTGAAAAAACCATGGGTTTCACACACGTTATAGTTAGGAATTAGCATTTAAAAAACCTTGCAAATTCAGTGAAAAAACCATAGGTTTCACACACATTATAGTTAGCTGGACATTTCACTCGTAAAAAACCAATGAAATTCCCCCGTTATGGTTAGTTAAGCCAACTATAACTCGCGCACCCGCAATCCACTGCTGATAACGTCACATATTACATCACTCATGACATGGTCAGTGACATCACTCATGACATCACTGATGACATCTCAAATGACATCACTGATGACATCATCCAGTGAATGTGTATTTTTCTGAAAATTAAATATGTTTTATATATGTATATCTCACGGACGATGGAAGAATAAATGGGTATATAAGTGTCTAAATGGATGATTTGTTTTTGAAAAATTGATTGTATAACTGACTGATTAAGTGTATCTTAGTGAATATATGGCTTACTGAGTAATGTTTAAATATGTAATTATCTGTATCAGTCTCTCACTTTGTGTATAAGTGGCTGCATGGGTTGGTGAGTAGCTACATGGGTGTTTATATAGGATATTAGGTGGTTTTTTGAGTATCAGTCTGAGTGTCTGCATGGTTCGGTGGGGGGTATTACGTAGTGCATAGGTGCATGAATGAGTGACTCACTGGTTGTATGTGTTGAAGACAGCATGTGTGCAGGACTGTATGGGTGGATGAGTGTGTGTATGGGTGTGTTAGTGAGTGAATGACTGTCTCAATAGTGTCTTTATGAGTAACTACATATGTTTTAAACTAGTATATGTGACTATTGGTGTATATAAGGGAGTATATGTGAGAGTGAGAGATTGAAAGAGTTCCTGTATGAATAAGTATGTGTTTCTATAAGTGATTGTTTAAAAGACTAAGTATGTGTAAGTTTCCGTAGAAGTAAGTGTGGTGGTGTGTGTATAACTGTATATGCAAATAAATCTATGTTTGATTCTTTATTTTCATGAGTGAGTATGTGTGTCAGTAACTCTGTGGATGAGTGGCATTGTGTAGCAGGATGTATAGGTGTATGAGTACATATGATGAGTGAGTACATGTATGAGTGACTGTACAGGACTGTTCGTGAATGAGTGGATGTGTATGTGGATCTTAGAATTACTCAAGAGGTTGTTGTAACTGGTATTGGTATGTCCATTTTTTTGAAAATTTTAGTCTCTATTTTTGAATGTGTGTTTCAAAGGTTATATTAGGGTGAGAGGAGGTCTGCCACTCTGTCACAAGGATGATGTCATCAGTGATGTCATTTGAGATGTCATCAGTGATGTCATGAGTGATGTCACTGACCATGTCATGAGTGATGTAATATGTGACGTCATCAGCAGTGGATTGCGGGTGCGCGAGTTATAGTTAGCTTAACTAACTATAACGGGGGAATTTCATTGGTTTTTTACGAGTGAAATGTCCAGCTAACTATAACGTGTGTGAAACCTATGGTTTTTTCACTGAATTTGCAAGGTTTTTTAAATTCAAATTCCTAACTATAACGTGTGTGAAACCCATGGTTTTTTCACTGAATTTGCAAGGTTTTTTAAATGCTAATTCCTAACTATAACGTGTGTGAAACCCATGGTTTTTTCACTGAATTTGCAAGGTTTTTTAAATGCTAATTCCTAACTATAACGTGTGTGAAACCCATGGTTTTTTCAGTGAATTTGTATGGTTTTTTAAATGCTAATTCTTACCTATAACGTGTGTGAAACCCATGGTTTTTTCTTTGATTTTGTATGGTTTTTTAAATACAAATTCTTATATTAAACGTGTGATTTTTTTTTTTTTTTGCAAGGTTTTTTACATCTTTTTATTTTTACTTTATATTCACTTTAAACACTATGCTTAAATTTTAAAAATTCTGCAATATATTATTTTTTCTCATTTTTTTTTTTACCAAACAGGTGAGATATATTAGTAAAACATAGTGATTCTTTTTTTCCATTTTTTTTTTTTTTTTTTACGTGCGCGTACGGTAAGCTTACGGTAAGCGTACGTTTTGCGTAATGTACGTAATATTTCTACTCTTTTTGCGTATGGTTACGCAATTTACGTAGACGTGCGTACTGCGTACGCGGCGCGTAAGCGCATATGTTACACGCGTACGTTACGCGGAAGTGTTGGGGCGTGCCTGTTATGCGCATGCGCGCGTACGCGTGTCTTTTATACGCGCATGCGTACTTTTACCGTAAGCGCTCCGTAAGCGCTCCGTAAGCGCTCCGTAAGCGTAACGTACGCGCACGGTGGGTCATGTGATCAAGAAACAAAACTTTTGATTGGTTTAAAGTACTTTCAGTTCTAGAACTCTCCTACACCACACCCATTCCCCTCATTTCTGCTTGTGATCCCTTAGGAGAAGGAGCTGAGTTGTCTTTGGGATACGATGGCAGACCAGCACTCCTCTTCTGAGAGTGAGGCTAACAGCACCACCATCAGGCAGAGAAGGAGGAAACAGAAGAGCTCTTTTATATGGGAGTATTTTACGTTTCCTGAGGGCCAGAAAAAAGTAAATGCTGCTTTAGTGACTTGCAAGCTTTGCCAGCGTGTACTTTCTAGAGGTAATCCTAACAAGAAGAATTCCTTCGGGAATCACACTATGTTAAGACACCTTGAGGATGTACACCCTAGGACACATGCTCGACATACTGGAGGAAACCCTTCAGTAAGTCGACCAAGCACATCCACAGCAGCTCAGCCGAGTCCATCTTCGGCAGCTCAGCTGAGCCCTTCATCTGTGGGGGGAGATTCACCTTTTTCTGGTCCTCTGGAAACTAACCATCGATTTGCGAGGGTTACAATGCAGTGCTCAAATTGCCATGGTCTAATTGTTCGTGGGGAGACCAGTGTTCCCCTAATTAACAACAGAATAGACCAGCACATTTGTCCTACCAGCTAATATTCCCATTCTTCCTTTCCTCTGTCCCTGCATGAACACAACGGCTCTTTTAAGAGCCAACCTTACCTCTCAACTTTTTTTAATTTTTTCTTAAAAACTTTTTTTTTTTTGTTACCATAAGCGTATTTTTTTTTTTTTTTTTTTTAAAGCACTAAAAAACAATTACCACATTACAAGGTCCTTGAGGGATTAATAACGAAATACTGAAAATCTGTTTGAGGAGAAGTGGAAAAAAGGGACCATCAAATTTCTGACTTACCTGACCCACCCAAAAATTTAATTATCAATTTAAATTTTATTGAAATTGCTTGAAAAAATGGTTTTATTTTTCGAAAATGTTCTTTCTCAATCTGAAAAAAAAGAAAAAAGTATTAATATTTAATAAAACATTTTATAATACAGTACAGGTATTTACATATTTTCCCAAAACAATTTTTTGCCATTTTTTTGCTGTTTTCAGAATATATTGCATTTCACTATAAATCGTGAAAGCAATTGCATTCATCACTTAACAGCGGGCAAAAAAAAAATAACAATCTCAAAGATTGTTTTAAAAAAGCCCAGAATCTCTTCTCACTTAAACATAACATTATAGAAATGCAAAATATTCAAAAAAAATATCATCTAATAACAATAACTATTTCTAAAAAATACCGTCTGACAATTTTGTTACAGAAGCATAATCACAAAAATAATATATCTCAAATAACTCCACAATACATCTGGTTGCCTTTCCTTTAGGCCAAATGATAATTTTAAAATTCTTTTTTGATTAAATTTCCAATGGTAATCCAATAAAATTCCAAAATTTAAATTGTACAGATGTTACCTGGTGAATGTAACCTGGGTGAATGACTACACTCCAGCAAGGGCAACCAGCCTTAGTGATGCTGAATGTATTTGCATTACTCACTGCAACCTCAAACCCCACTCGGTTGTGAATACTATGCATGATTCTACAGGGTAAGCAGCTGGGTGTGTGCTAAGAGTCTGCTTCTGCAGAAAAATAGCTGCCCCTTTCCTACTAATGCAAATCTAAAATTACCAGAGTAATACGCAATAAATCTCTGTCAACAATTCCTCTTTGCACACAGAGTCATGGTTAGAAATTAGGCAGAAAACGAAATTTCTTTGCCAATTTGAAAGCACACTTACTACTCATTTTTTGGCAAGTGATAAGTACTTTTACTGTCTGACACATTTTCAATCCACTTTTCAGAATCTGAAAACAGCACATGTCCAAACAGCTTTTTGAGACCAGGAACATGTGTAACCTGGGTGAATGACTACACTCCAGCAAGGGCAACCAGCCTTAGTGATGTTGAATGTATTTGCATTACTCACTGCAACCTCAAACCCCACTCGGTTGTGAATACTATGCATGATTCTACAGGATAAGCAGCTGGGTGTATGCTAAGAGTCTGCTTCTGCAGAAAAATAGCTGCCCCTTTCCTACTAATGCAAATGTAAAATTACCAGAGTAATACGCAATAAATATCTGTCAACAATTCCTCTTTGCACATAGAGTCATGGTTTGATATTAGGCAGAAAACGAAATTTCTTTGCCAATTTGAAAGCACACTTACTACTTTTTTTTTGGCAAGTGATAAGTACTTTTACAGTCTGACACATTTTCAATCCACTTTTCAGATTCTGAAAACAGCACATGTCCAAACAGGTTTTTGAGACCAGGAACATGTGTAACCTGGGTGAATGACTACACTCCAGCAAGGGCAACCAGCCTTAGTGATGCTGAATGTATTTGCATTACTCACTGCAACCTCAAACCCCACTCGGTTGTGAATACTATGCATGATTCTACAGGGTAAGCAGCTGGGTGTGTGCTAAGAGTCTGCTTCTGCAGAAAAATAGCTGCCCCTTTCCTACTAATGCAAATCTAAAATTACCAGAGTAATACGCAATAAATCTCTGTCAACAATTCCTCTTTGCACACAGAGTCATGGTTAGAAATTAGGCAGAAAACGAAATTTCTTTGCCAATTTGAAAGCACACTTACTACTCTTTTTTTGGCAAGTGATAAGTACTTTTACTGTCTGACACATTTTCAATCCACTTTTCAGAATCTGAAAACAGCACATGTCCAAACAGCTTTTTGAGACCAGGAACATGTGTAACCTGGGTGAATGACTACACTCCAGCAAGGGCAACCAGCCTTGGTGATGTTGAATGTATTTGCATTACTCACTGCAACCTCAAACCCCACTCGGTTGTGAATACTATGCATGATTCTACAGGGTAAGCAGCTGGGTGTGTGCTAAGAGTCTGCTTCTGCAGAAAAATAGCTGCCCCTTTCCTACTAATGCAAATGTAAAATTACCAGAGTAATACGCAATAAATCTCTGTCAACAATTCCTCTTTGCACACAGAGTCATGGTTTGATATTAGGCAGAAAACGAAATTTTTTTGCCAATTTGAAAGCACACTTACTACTCTTTTTTTGGCAAGAGATAAGTAATTTTACAGTCTGACACATTTTCAATCCACTTTTCAGATTCTGAAAACAGCACATGTCCAAACAGCTTTTTGAGTCCAGGAACATGTGTAACCTGGGTGAATGACTACACTCCAGCAAAGGCAACCAGCCTTAGTGATGTTGAATGTATTTGCATTACTCACTGCAACCTCAAACCCCATTCGGTTGTGAATACTATGCATGTTTCTACAGGATAAGCAGCTGGGTGTGTGCAAAGAGTCTGCTTCTGCAGAAAAATAGCTGCCCCTTTCCTACTAATGCAAATCTAAAATTACCAGAGTAATACGCAATAAATCTCTGACAACAATTCATCTTTGCACACAGAGTCATCTTCTGATTCTATGCAGAAAACAGTATTCCTCATTTATACCAGTACACATTAATTTATGGTGAAAACATAGTCCATAATATTTTACATGTTCCTTACATTTAAATTTCTCCCAAAACACAAAATGATAAACACAACTTCAACAAAAGGAATTCCAATTCTATTATTCATTTCTTAATTTACCACATACATCCCCTCTCAAACTCATAACTCACCTTTAAAATTAGTTAGTTGTGAAAGAAAAGCAGATTATCAGAGCCAGGATCTCTGTTCTGTACACCTCTCTCCTCTCAGCAGAACCAGATAATGGCAATGTTTCCCTCTCTTTTTCCACACATATACATGTTAATTTCAAATCTCAGTGCTTCCCCCTTTTTTTCAAATGTAATCACACATTTCTATTGGTTGAAAACCAACCCTTTTCCAAAAGTACCCTTCCCCCAACTTGACTTCTGCCTAGTACCCTTCCCCCAACTTGACTTCTGCCTGCTACCATAGCAACAGCTCATGGAACACTGCTGTGTGGAGTCAGGTCAGAAGTTCACCACACAAT
Source organism: Triturus cristatus (assembly GCF_964204655.1). Lineage (NCBI taxonomy): Eukaryota > Metazoa > Chordata > Amphibia > Caudata > Salamandridae > Triturus > Triturus cristatus. The sequence goes on along the minus strand of NC_140579.1, from coordinate 703,704,481 downwards.
GTTTCATTTTCAAAGTGCAAGAGTGCTTGACTTTTCAAACCTAACAGCAAATCCATAGTAATGTTCTTTGGTAACACATTTTTCTGTACCAATACAAAACATGCTTCTATAAATTTACACATACAGCCTAGTTTTTAGTGTAGAATGGTGTGAAACAGCCAATGAGTTCGTTTTATTTAAAAAAAATATGTATGCCTCCATTTCCAAACTGTCTTTCATTTCTTTTTCCCATTCTACTGAAATACACCTCCTGAGTGCATCCAGATCTCCTTTGAAGATGTTCACAGTGTGGATTGTAGGGCACAGCTATGTCTTCTGGAGTGAAAAGTATGCAGAGAAAACAGGTATGGTGAGAGACCTTGCTTTGCCAAATGTAGACATTAAATGGATTGGCCAGAGAGGGTTAAAGTGGCACCAATTGATGCCATTGGTGAAATCCTTCATGCAAATCCAACACCCTGACCTCATAATAGTGCACTGTGGTGGCAATGACCTAGGCACTTTGACTGGGGTAGGTCTGGAAATGCTTATGAAGGACACCTTTGCACAACTGTTTTCACTTTTCCCTAAAACTGCCTTTGCGTATTCTAACATATGCCAATGGCAAAAATGGAACTGGTCCAATCATTTTTGTCCACAGATTGACAAAGCAAGAAAGCACGTCAACAAATCTGTTTCTGCTTTCCTCCGAGACTATGGTATGGGTTCCATTTACCACAACAACTTGCGTTACAACATGCAAGACATTTATAGAGGAGATGGTGTACACTTCACTGATGAAGGGAACAGAGTCTTCCTCTTGAACCTTAGACTCTGCATCGGTACTTACTTGTAGGTACCACTAAAAAATCACTTCATAAACACAACGGCTCTTTTTAGAGCCCCCTAATATCTAAACACTTAAATCTGAATTTTATTTCTGTTTTTATTTTTTTTGTCTACCGTACGCGTACGGTAAGCTTACCGTACGCGTACCCCGCAATTTTTTTTTTAAATTAATAAATGTTTTTTTCGTACTTTTGTGTCCTTCTTTGACCCCCTTTCAAATGTTAGGGGGTCTGTAACTCTCTTCCTTGCCCCCTTTTCACGTTATCTCCCTTTTTTTTTTCTGTGTGAAACACACGAAATGGCGGCCGACACTTCCTGATTTCGTCCGATTCGAATGTTTACAGTCATGTGACAACCAATCAGATTTGAGCTCGCGCTCGGCACCGTACGCGTACGGTAAGCTTACGGTAAGCGCACGGAGCGCGCTTACAGATATATATATTGATTTAAATGCTATTTTCTCAGGAACTACTGAACAGATTTACACCAGACCTACAAAAGGCACATCCTTGACCTGCGGACTACCTCTCTGCCAAATTACAAGTAATTCTGTTCAGCCGTTCGGGCTGTAGCTGTGTCTAAAGGTCCTATGGAAAAATGCATGGGGAAAACGCGTTTTGGGACCCCCCTTTTTTCTCAGCCCCCGCTTGACGAATCACCCCGAGACTTTCAGGGTAGGAGCGGAGCGTAGCGCCCCATTATTTTTGAAAAATTCGCGAGGATTCGTCAACCGGCGCCAAAGTAATTCAAAATAGAATTTTCAGATTTCCTATGGAAACACGGTCCTAACTATAACTATCTACTGGCGACCGCCAGTAGATATATATATTCACTTAAAAAACAGCACTGTGCTAGTCCTATGCTTAAAGACTTTGCTGTTCAAATGGCAAAAGACTTTGTCCTTTTCTATCTCGGCGTGGATGGCACTGTGCTAATCCTATGCTTAAAGATTTTGATAGAAAAACAGACATTTGAGGTGAGCAGATCTAGAGTGTCGCTGGTATTGTGAGTACTCCATACAGGAGCTGCTTTCCACCTAAACTTGAGAACTACCCAGAGTTCTCTGCTTCTTTTTTGCATAATTTATTCGTCACTCTATGACTGAAAGGGTATTTCTTTGACTTATACTGGGTGCTCCCTTGTGTCTGGACAAAGCTATACCTCTCTGAAGAGCTCTAATTAGAGCGAAACACTGTGTCAGGGGTTGCTTTTACTCATTTCAGGTTGGCTTGATTGGTATTTTACCAACTCAAAGCTGTAATACTGTGCCTGGAGTGGTAATTGGCTTTTGTCATTTTACAGCTCGGCAAGGACAGCACTGTGCTAGTCCTATGCTTAAAGACTTTGCTGTACAAATGGCAAAAGACTTTGTCCTTTTCTATCTCGGCGTGGATGGCACTGTGCTAATCCTATGCTTAAAGATTTTGATAGAAAAACAGACATTTGAGGTGAGCAGATCTAGAGTGTCGCTGGTATTGAGAGTACTCCATACAGGAGCTGCTTTCCACCTAAACTTGAGAACTACCCAGAGTTCTCTGCTTCTTTTTTGCATATATATATATATATATATATATATATATATATATATATATATATATATATATATATATTCACTTAAAAAACCATAGGTTTCACACATGTTATAGTTAGGTGGATATTTCACTCGTAAAAAACCAATGAAATTCCCCCGTTATAGTTAGTTCAGATAACTATAACTCGCGCGCCCGCAATGCACTGCTGATGACGTCACATATTACATCACTCATGACATGGTCAGTGACATCACTCATGACATCACTGATGACATCATCCTTGTGATAGAGTGGCGGTCGCGCGAGTTATAGTTATCTGAACTAACTATAACGGGGGAATTTCATTGGTTTTTTACGAGTGAAATATTCACCTAACTATAACATGTGTGAAACCTATGGTTTTTTAAGTGAATTTGCAAGGTTTTTTAAATGCTAATTCCTAACTATAACGTGTATGAAACCTATGGTTTTTTCAGTGAATTTGTAAGTTTTTTTAAATGCTAAGTTATGTATGTATTATTATTTTTTTTATATATTTATTTTACAATAAAGTACGTATTAAAAACATTTTTTTTTGGTTTTACACGGTGAGCGCACCCCCGCAAATTAAAAAAAAAAACTAAAAAAAAGAAATCTGCCTTTGCAGTCCTTCAGGGACCCCCTGACAAAGGCTAGGGGGTCAGGAACTCTCTACCCTGCCCCCTTTTCACGTTCGCCACCTTCCTTTTTCACTCTCGCACTGAAACAAACAAAATGGCGGCCGACACTTCCTGATTTCGACCGATTCGAACGTTGACTAACATGTAACCACCAATCAGAATTATGCTCGCGCACGTTAGGGTGCTCGCACGGTGAGCGCACGGTGCGCGCACGGTACGCGCTTATAGATATTTACATGCTTTTAAATGCTATTTTCTCAGGAACTACTGAACAGATTGACACCAGACCTGCAAAAGGCACTTCCCTGACCTGAGGACTAACTCTCTGCCAAATTTCAAGTAATTCTGTTCAGCCGTTCGGGCTGTACCTTCGACTAAAGGTCCTATGGGAAAAAGCATGGGGAAAACGCGTTTTGGGACCCCCCTTTTTTCTCGGCCCCCACTTGACGAATTGCCCTGAGACTTTCAGGGTAGGAGCTGAGCGGAGCGCCCCATTAGTTTTGAAAATTTCTCGAGGAATCGTCAACCGGCACCAAAGTTATTCAAAATAGAATTTTCAGATTTCCTATGGAAACACGGTCCTAACTATAACTATCTACTGGCGACTGCCAGTAGATAATATATATATATATATAAATATATATAAATATATATATATATATATATATATATATATATATATATATATATATATATATATATATATATATATATATATTACCTACTGGCGGTCGCCTGTAGCTAGTTATAGTTAGGACCTATTTTCCGTAGGAAATCCGCAACATTCTATTCCCGATAAGTCTGGCGCCGGTTGACGAATCTTCGTGAAATTTTCCAAACTTTTGGCCAGCTCCGGTCCGCTCCTATCCTGAAAGTTTTGGGGTGATTCGTCAAGCAGGGGCTGAGAAAAAAGGGGGTCCCAAAACACATTTTCCCCATGCAATTTCCCATAGGGCCTTTTGACGCAGCTACAGCCCGAACTGCTGAATGGAATTAGACCAAATTTGGCAAAGAGGTAGTCCTCAGTTCAGACTCGTGCCTTTTGCTTAAATGGTGTAAATCCGTGAAACAGTTCATGAGAAAATTAGAGTTAAATGTACATATATATCTATGGCCTCGGAGGATCCGCGCACCCTATGTGCACACTGAGCGCACCCTCTGCGAACTGTGCGCGCACCCTCCCGATCACACGCTGAATGTTAATTGGCTGTCAAATGTCTGTCAACATTCGAAACCAGGAACTGTTGGCAGCCGTGTTGTGCCTCGGTAGAAGCGAGGCTGAGGAAGTAAGGGAAATAAGTGTGTGAAACATGTAAAGGGGGCAGGGTAGAAATACTCTGACCCCCCAGGGCCACCTTTTTTTTTTTTTTTAAATGGCAAAATGCACGCAGGGTGCGCGGATCCAGACGTAAAAAAAGATAAAAACGAAGCGCGGGCTTTCGCGCTTCCTTAATAATTAGCCCCCGGGGTGCCAAATCCCGGGGCAAAATGCATAAAAAATTTAAAGGGAGGCCCAGGGGGGCCCCAGCCCCGGGGACCGCCAACCACCCGGGGCTACAAAATAAATAGGGTGGGGGGGCTGAACAGCCCCCCCAAGCCCCTAGGACCACCACTGACCATGTCATGAGTGATGTAATATGTGACGTCATCAGCAGTGTATTGCGGGGGCGCGAGTTATAGTTAGCTGAACTAACTATAACTGGGGAATTTCAATGGTTTTGTACGGGGGAACTGTCCAGCTAACTATAACGCCCCTGAAACCTATGGTTTTTTCAGTGAATATATATATACATATATATATATATATATATACATACATATATATACATATATCAAAACAACCAGTCTCGGTGAAAACCGAGAACGCCATGTCCTTGCCGCTTACGACGGCGGTCCGTGGTGAGGGGGCGAGCCTCAAAAAACCAATCCGATCGCTGAAACTCTCCAAAGGCATCCAAAGGAAAAACAGCAACCACGGACTGTTAAATGCTTAAAAAGCAGTATTTTTATTTAGCAAATTATCGGCAACTCGGGGTGTTTCAGGACCTAGTCCCTTGATCACGAGTGCTGTCAGTGTATTCTCGTTTGTTTAAATAAACTCATGATTTCTTAATTCATAGTAAGTGAAAACAGACTCAAACTTTTGGCCAGCTCCGGTCCGCTCCTATCCTGAAAGTTTTGGGGTGATTCGTCAAGCAGGGGCCGAGAAAAAAGGGGGTCCCAAAACACGTTTTCCCCATGCAATTTCCCATAGGGCCTTTTGACGCAGCTACAGCCCGAACTGCTGAATGGAATTAGACCAAATTTGGCAAAGAGGTAGTCCTCAGTTCAGACTCGTGCCTTTTGCTTAAATGGTGTAAATCCGTGAAACAGTTCATGAGAAAATTAGAGTTAAATGTACATATATATCTATGGCCTCGGAGGATTCGCGCACCCTATGTGCACACTGAGCGCACCCTCTGCGAACTGTGCGCGCACCCTCCCGATCACACGCTGAATGTTAATTGGCTGTCAAATGTCTGTCAACATTCGAAACCAGGAACTGTTGGCAGCCATGTTGTGCCTCGGTAGAAGCGAGGCTGAGGAAGTAAGGGAAATAAGTGTGTGAAACATGTAAAGGGGGCAGGGTAGAAATACTCTGACCCCCCAGGGCCCCCTTTTTTTTTTTTTAAATGGCAAAATGCGTGCAGGGTGCGCGGATCCAGCCGTAAAAAAAGATAAAAACGTAGCGCGGGCTTTCGCGCTTCCTTAATAATTAGCCCCCGGGGTGCCAAATCCCGGGGCAAAATGCATAAAAAATTTAAAGGGGGGCCCAGGGGGCCCCCAGCCCCGGGGACCGCCAACCACCCGGGGCTACAAAATAAATAGGGTGGGGGGGCTGAACAGCCCCCCCAAGCCCAGAGGACCACCACTGACCATGTCATGAGTGATGTAATATGTGACGTCATCAGCAGTGCATTGCGGGGGCGCGAGTTATAGTTAGCTGAACTAACTATAACTGGGGAATTTCAATGGTTTTGTACGGGGAAAATGTCCCCTGAAACCTATGGTTTTTTCAGTGAATATATATATACATATATATATATATATATATATATTCAGTGAAAAAACCATAGGTTTCACACACGTTATAGTTAGGAATTAGCATTTAAAAAACCTTGCAAATTCAGTGAAAAAACCATAGGTTTCACACACGTTATAGTTAGCTGGACATTTCACTCGTAAAAAACCAATGAAATTTCCCCGTTATAGTTAATTAAGCTAACTATAACTCGCGCGCCCGCAATGCACTGCTGATGACGTCACATATTACATCACTCATGACATGGTCAGTGACATCACTCATGACGTCACTGATGACATCTCAAATGACATCACTGATGACATCACTGATGACATCATCCAGTGAATGTGTGTTTTTCTGAAAATTAAATATGTTTTATATATCTCAAGGTCGATGGAAGAATAAATGAGTATATAAGTGTCTAAATGGATGATTTGTTTTTGAAAAATTGATTGTATTACTGACTGATTAAGTGTATCTTATTGAATACATGGCTAAGTGAGTAATGTTTAAATGTGTAAATACCTGTATCAGTCTCTCACTTTGTGTATAAGTGGCTGCATGGGTTGGTGAGCAGCAACATGAGTGTCTATATAGGTTATTAGTTGGTTTTTTGAGTATCAGTATGAGTGTCTGAGTGTCTGTATGGTTCAGTGGGGGGTATTACGTAGTGCATAAGTGCATGAATGAGTGACTCACTGTATGTATGTGTTGAAGACAGCATATGTGCAGGACTGTATGGGTGAAAGAGTGTGTGTATGGGTGTGTTAGTGAGTGAATGGCTGTCTCAATAGTGTCTTTATGAGTAACTACATATGTTTTAAACTAGTATATGTGACTATTGGTGTATATAAGTGAGTGTATGTGAGAGTGAGAGATTGAAAGAGTTCCTGTATGAATAAGTATGTGTTTCTATAAGTGATTGTTTAAAAGACTAAGTATGTGTAAGTTTCCGTAGAAGTAAGTGTGGTGGTGTGTGTATAACTGTATATGCGAATAAATGTATGTTTGATTCTTTATTAGCATGAGTAACTATGTGTGTGAGTAACTCTATGGATGAGTGGCATTGTGTTACAGGATGTATAGGTGTATGAGTACATATGATGTGTGAGTACACGAATGAGTGACTGTACAGGACTGTTGGTGAATAAGTGGATGTTTATGTGGATCTTAGAATTATTGAAGAGGTTGTTGTAATTGGTATTGGTATGTTCATTTTTTTGAAAATTTCAGTCTCTATTTTTGAATGTGTGTATCAAAGGTTATATTAGGGTGAGAGGAGGTCTGCCACTCTATCACATGGATGATGTCATCAGTGATGTCATCAGTGATGTCATTTGAGATGTCATCAGTGATGTCATGAGTGATGTCACTGACCATGTCATGAGTGATGTAATATGTGACGTCATCAGCAGTGCATTGCGGGCGCGCGAGTTATAGTTAGCTTAACTAACTATAACGGGGAAATTTCATTGGTTTTTTACGAGTGAAATGTCCAGCTAACTATAACGTGTGTGAAACCTATGGTTTTTTCACTGAATTTGCAAGGTTTTTTAAATGCTAATTCCTAACTATAACGTGTGTGAAACCTATGGTTTTTTCACTGAATTTGCAGGGTTTTTTAAATGCTAATTCCTAACTATAACATGTGTGAAACCTATGGTTTTTTCAGTGAATTTGCAAGGTTTTTTAAATGCTAATTTCTAACTATAACGTGTGTGAAACCCATGGTTTTTTCAGTGAATTTGTATGGTTTTTTAAATGCTAATTCTTAGCTAGAACATATGTGATTCCCATATTTTTTTTTATTGATTTTTTATGATTTTTTTATTATAAATTCTTATATTAAATGTGTTTTTTTTTTTAAAAAAAACAAGTTTTTTTAAAACTTTTTATTCTCTTAAAACACTATGTTTTTTTTCTAAAAAATCTGCAATATTTCAAGTTTTCTCTTTTTTTATTTTACCAAACAGGTAAGATATATTAGTATAACTTTGAAAATATTTTTTTTTTATTTTTTTTTTTTAGTGCGCGTACGGTAAGCGTACGGTAAGTGTACGGTTTACGCAATGCCCGTAATTTATCTACTCTGTTTGCGTATAGTTACGCAATTTGCGTAGCCGCGCGTACTGCGCGTGGGGCGCGTAGGCGTGTACGCTACACGCGCACGTTACGCGGAAGTGTTGGGGAGTGACTGTTATGCGCATGCGCGCGAGCGCGTGTCTTTTTTACGCGCATGCGTACTTTTGCCGTAAGCGCACCGTAAGCGCACCGTAAGCGTAACGTACGCGCACGGTGGGTCATGTGATCATGAAACACAACTTTTGATTGGTTGAAACTACTTTCAGTTCTAGAACTCTCCTACACCACACCCATTCCCCTCATTTCTGCTTGTGATCCCTTAGGAGAAGGAGCTGGGTTGTCTTTGTGATACGATGGCAGAACAGCAGAGCTCTTCTGAGAGTGAGGCTAGCAGCACTACCTTGAGGCAGCGAAGGAGGAAAGAAAAGACCTCTTTCATATGGGAGTATTTTACTTTTCCAGAGGGCAAGAAAAAGGTAAATGCACCCTTAGTGACTTGTAAGCTGTGTGGCCGTGTACTTTCAAGAGGGAATCCCAACAAGAGGTATTCCTTCGGGAATCACACCATGTTGAGACACCTTAAAGATGTACACAGAAGGACACATGCTCGACATACTGAAGGTAACCCTTCAGTAAGTCAACCAAGCACATCCACAGCACCTCAGCCTGGTCCATCATCTGCAGGGCCGAGTCTATCTTCGGCAGGTCAGCTGAGCCCTTCATCTGTGGTGGGAGCATCTCCTTTTTCTACTCCTCTGGAAACAAACCATCGGTTTGTGAGGGTTGAAATACGGTGCGCCACTTGTCATGATCTAATTTGTCATAGGGAGACCAGTGTTTCCTTAGTGAACAATAAAATAGATCAGCACATTTGTCGTACCGACTAATATTCCCATTCTTTCTTTCCTCTGTCCCTGCATGAACACAACGGCTCTTGTAAGAGCCAACCTTACCTTTCAACTATTTTTTATATATGTTTTTAAAACTTTTTTTTTATTTTTTTTTTACCGTACGCGTACGGTACGCGTAATTTTTTTATTTTTTTTTTTAAACCACTAAAAATCAATTATCACATTACAAGGTCCTTGAGAGACTACAATGAAAAACTGAAAATGTGATTGTGGAGAAGTGGAAAAAAGGGACCATGAAATTTTTGACTTACCATACCCACTCAAAAAAATATTTATTAATTTAAATTTAATTTTAATTGCTTTAAAAATGGTTCTAGTTTTCGAAAATTTTCTATCTCAATCTGAAAAAAAAGAAAAAAGTATTAATATTTAATAAAACATTTTATAATACAGTACACATATTTACATATTTTTCAAAAAAAAATTTTGCCTTTTTTTTTGCTGTTTTCAGAATATATTGCATTTCACTATAAATTGTGAAAGCAATTGCATTCATCATTTAACAGCGGGCAAAAAAAAAATTAACAATCTCAAAGATTGTTTTAAAAAAGCCCACAATCTCTTTTTGCATAAACATAACTTTATAGAAATGCATAATATTCTTAAAAAATATCATCTAATATCAATACTTATTTCTTTAAAATACCGTCTGACATTTTTGTTTCAGAAGTATATCACAAAAATATATCTCAAATAACTCCACAATACATCTGGTTCCATTTCTGAGACCAGCAACATGTGTAACCTGGGTGACTGACTACACTCCAGCAAGGGCAACCAGCCTTAGTGATGCTGAATGTATTTGCATTACTGACTGCAACCTCAAACCCCACTCGGTTGTGAATACTATGCATGATTCCACAGGATATGCAGCTGGCTGTGTGCTAAGAGTCTGCTTCTGCATAAAAAAATAGCTCCCCCTTTACATCTAATGCAACTGTGAAATCACCAGAGCAATACGCAATAAATCTCTGCCTGTAATTCCTCTTTGCACACAGAGTCATGTTTTCATATTAGTCAGAAAACGAAATTTCTTTGCCAATTTGAAAGCACACTTACTACTCTTTTTTTTGGCAAGTGATAAACACTTTTACAGACTGACACATTATGAATCCACTTTTCAGATTCTTAAAAAAGCACATGTCCAAACTGCTTTTTCAGACCAGCACCATGTGTAACCTGGGTGACTGACTACACTCCAGCAAGGGCAACCAGCCTTAGTGATGCTGAATGTATTTGCATTACTGACTGAAACCTCAAACCCCACTCGGTTGTGAATACTGTGCATGATTCCACAGGATAAGCAGCTGGGTGTGTGCTAAGAGTCTGCTTCTGCACAAAAAAATGGCTCCCCCTTTCCATCTAATGCAACTGTGAAATCACCAGAGCAATACGCAATAAATCTCTGCCTGTAATTCCTCTTTGCACACAGAGTCATGTTTTCACATTAGTCACAAAACGAAATTTCTTTGCCAATTTGAAAGCACACTTACTAGTCTTTTTTTTGGCAAGTGATAAGTACTTTTACAGACTGACACATTTCCACTTTTCAGATTCTTAAAAAAGCACATGTCCAAACTGCTTTTTCAGACCAGCACCATATGTAACCTGGGTGACTCACTACACTCCAGCAAGGGCAACCAGCCTTAGTGATGCTGAATGTATTTGCATTACTGACTGAAACCTCAAACCCCACTCGGTTGTGAATACTGTGCATGATTCCACAGGATAAGCAGCTGGGTGTGTGCTAAGAGTCTGCTTCTGCACAAAAAAATGGCTCCCCCTTTCCATCTAATGTAACTGTGAAATCACCAGAGCAATACGCAATAAATCTCTGCCTGTAATTCCTCTTTGCACACAGAGTCATGTTTTCATATTAGTCACAAAACGAAATTTCTTTGCCAATTTGAAAGCACACTTACTACTCTTTTTTTTGGCAAGTGATAAACACTTTTACAGACTGACACATTTTGAATCCACTTTTTAGATTCTTAAAAAAGCACATGTCCAAACTGCTTTTTCAGACCAGCACCATGTGTAACCTGGGTGACTGACTACACTCCAGCAAGGGCAACCAGCCTTAGTGATGCTAAATGTATTTGCATTACTGACTGAAACCTCAAACCCCACTCGGTTGTGAATACTGTGCATGATACCAGAGGATAAGCAGCTGGGTGTGTGCTAAGAGTCTGCTTCTACACAAAAAAAATGGCTCACCCTTTCCATCTAATGCAACTGTGAAATCACCAGAGCAATACGCAATAAATCTCTGCCTGTAATTCCTCTTTGCACACAGAGTCATGTTTTCATATTAGTCACAAAACGAAATTTCTTTGCCAATTTGAAAGCACACTTACTACTCTTTTTTTTGGCAAGTGATAAACACTTTTACAGACTGACACATTTTGAATCCACTTTTCAGATTCATAAAAAAGCACATGTCCAAACTGCTTTTTCAGACCAGCACCATGTGTAACCTGGGTGACTGACTACACTCCAGCAAGGGCAACCAGCCTTACTGATGCTGTATGTATTTGCATTACTGACTGAAACCTCAAACCCCACTCGGTTGTGAATACTGTGCATGATTCCAGAGGATAAGCAGCTGGGTGTGTGCTAAGAGTCTGCTTCTACACAAAAAAAATGGCTCCCCCTTTCCATCTAATGCAACTGTGAAATCACCAGAGCAATACGCAATAAATCTCTGCCTGTAATTCCTCTTTGCACACAGAGTCATGTTTTCACATTAGTCACAAAACAAAATTTCTTTGCCAATTTGAAAGCACACTTACTTTTCTTTTTTTTGGCAAGTGATAAACACTTTTACAGACTGACACATCTTGAATCCACTTTTCAGATTCTGAAAACAGCACATGTCCAAACTGCTTTTTCAAACCAGCACCATTTGTAACCTGGGTGACTGCCTACACTCCAGCAAGGGCAACCAGCCTTTTACTGATGCTGTATGTATTTGCATTACTGAGTGCAACCTGAAACCCTTAAAGTATTCCTTATTTTTACCAGTACACCTTAATTTATCGTGAAAACATAGTCCATATTATTTTACATGTTCCTCACATTTAAATTTCTCCCAAAACAGAAAATGATAAACACAACTTCAACAAAAGGAATTCCATTTCTATTATTCATTTCTTAATTTACCATATACATCCCCTCTCAAACTCTAAACTCACCTTTAAAATTAGTTAGTTGTGAAAGAAATGTGGCACTCAAACAGCAGATTATCAGAGCCAGGATCTCTGTTCTTTACACCTCTCTCCTCTCAGCAGAACCAGATAATGGCAAACTTTCCCTTTCTTTTTCCACACATATACATGTTAATTTCAGATCTCAGTGCTTCCCCCTTTTTTTCAAATGTAATCACACATTTCTATTGGTTGAAAACCCAACCCTTTTCCAAAAGTACCCTTCCCCCAACTTGACTTCTGCCTAGTACCCTTCCCCCAACTTGACTTCTGCCTGCTACCATAGCAACAGCTCATGGAACACTGCTGTGTGGAGTTAGGTCAGAAGTTCACCAAACAATGTTTCAATTCCACAGAGCAAGAGTGCTTGACTTTTCAAACCTAACAGCAAATCCATAGTACTGTTCTTTGGTAACACATTTTTCTGTACCAATACAAAACATGCTTCTATTAATTTACACATACAGCCTAGTTTTTATTCTAGAATGGTATGAAACAGCCAATCAGTTCTTTTTTTTATAAAAAAAATATGTATGCCTCCATTTCCAAACTGTCTTTCATTTCTTTTTACCATTCTACTGAATTTCACCTCCTGAGTGCATCCATTTCTCCTTTGAAGATGTTCACAGTGTGGATTGTAGGGCACAGCTATGTCTTCTGGAGTGAAAAGTATGCAGAGAAAACAGATATGGTGAGAGACCTTGCTTTGCCAAATGTAGACATTAAATGGATTGGTCAGAGAGGGTTAAAGTGGCACCAATTGATGCCATTGGTGAAATCCTTTATGCAAATCCAACACCCTGACCTCATAATAGTGCACTGTGGTGGCAATGACCTAGGCACTTTGACTGGGGTAGGTCTGGAAATGCTTATGAAGGACACCTTTGCACAACTGTTTTCACTTTTCCCTAAAACTGCCTTTGTCTTTTCAAACATATGCCAAAGGCAAAAATGGAACTGGTCCAATCATTTTTGTCCGCAGATTGACAAAGCAAGAAAGCACGTCAACAAATCTGTTTCTGCTTTCCTCAGAGACTATGGTATGGGTTCCATTAACCACAACAACTTGCGTTACGACATGCAAGACATTTATAGAGGAGATGGTGTACACTTCACTGATGAAGGGAACAGAGTCTTCCTCTTGAACCTTAGACTCTGCATCGGTACTTACTTGTAGGTACCACTAAAAAATCACTTCATAAACACAACGGCTCTTTTTAGAGCCCCCTAATATCTAAACACTTAAATCTGAATTTTATTTCTTTTTTTATTTTTTTTTCTACCGTACGCGTACGGTAAGCTCACCGTAAGCTTACCGTACGCGTACCCCGCGATTTTTTTTTAAAATTAATAAATGGTTTTTTTGTACTTTTCTGTCCTTCTTTGACCCCCTTTCAAATGTTAGGGGGTCTGTAACTCTCCTCCTTGCCCCCTTTTCAAGTTATCACCCTTTTTTTTCTGTGTGAAACACACAAAATGGCGGCCGCCGCTTCCTGGTTTCGACCGATTCGAATGTTTACTAAGATCTGACAGCCAATCAGAATCGCGCTCGCGCACGCCACCGTACGCGTACGGTAAGCGCACCGTAAGCGCACCGTAAGCTGGCTCAGATATATATATTGATTTAAAGGCTATTTTCTCAGAATCTACTGAACAGATTTACACCAAACCTACAAAAGGCACTTCCTTGACCTGAGGACTACCTCTCTGCCAAATTTCAAGTAATTCTGTTCAGCCGTTCGGGCTGTAGCTGTGTCTAAAGGTCCTATGGAAAAATGCATGGGAAAAACGCGTTTTGGGACCCCCCTTTTATCTCAGCCCCCGCTTCACGAATCCCCCCGAGACTTTCAGGGTAGGAGCGGAGCGTAGCGCCCCACCTATTTTGAAAATTTCGCGAGGATTCGTCGACCGGCGCCAAAGTTATTCCAAATAGAATGTTGCGGATTTCCTATGGAAACGTGGTCCTAACTATAACTACCTACTGGCGACCGCCAGTAGGTAATATATACATACATATATATACATATATCAAAACAACCAGTCTCGGTGAAAACCGAGAACGCCATGTCCTTGCCGCTTACGACGGCGGTCCGTGGTGAGGGGGCGAGCCTCAAAAAACCAATCCGATCGCTGAAACTCTCCAAAGGCATCCAAAGGAAAAACAGCAACCACGGACTGTTAAATGCTTAAAAAGCAGTATTTTTATTTAGCAAATTATCGGCAACTCGGCGTGTTTCAGGACCTAGTCCCTTGATCACGAGTGCTGTCAGTGTATTCTCGTTTGTTTAAATAAACACGTGATTTCTTAATTCATAGTAAGTGAAAACAGACTCAAAATGTATAAACATATATTAAACATATTGTGACTATTTTTAACAGAGTCAATTATAATTATAATGGAACCTCTAAAATTAAATTCATTCTGGCAGTCCGGGTCGTTAATACTTTTAACAATCGTTGTAGATAATGAACTCATTGGTAACATTAGCCGAACAATAAACAACAATGAAAAACAGGTCACATTAATCATTGCCCCTGTGTGCAATTTGAATCGTGAAATTTTATTCTTCACTTTCAAATTAACGGATCTTAAAGTTGTTTCTCAGATGGATATTAGGTTCTATAACTCCATTCTTAGTGCCACAAATACTGCCAAAAATACTGCTTTTGAAGCATTTAAGAGTCCCTGTTTGCTGTTTTTCCTTTGGATGCCTTTGGAGAGTTTTGGCGATTGGATTGGCTTTTTGATGCTCGCCCCCTCACCACGGACCGCCGTCGAAAGCAAGGACATGGCGTTCTCGGTTTTCACCGAGACTGGTTGTTTTGATAGTTTTGTTTGACCTTGCCCGGAAAGTGGATATCGAGGTACGGATACTTTTCAAGGAAGCAACTGCACGATATATTGGAGCAGTCACAGAAGTGCAACTTCCAAGACGAGTGAAGGAGTACCGGTGGATAACTTTGCAGACGGAATGCGATTCAGTTTCCAGTAAGTTGCAACTGTTTCGCCGCGCTAAGCAGTAACGCGCTAATAGCGTAATATCTATAATAGCAAGAAATGGCAATGTTGAGGAACAACAAGCGCGCTGAAGCAGCGGATAAAATGTTTGACCAATGTTGTATGGAAAACAGCTCTGAAACTAGCCCAAGAGATGGTGCTGCTAATGTAACACCAACGAAGAAGATACTTTGGGACAAATTATGGAAAGCCCTGAAAACAGAGCAGAATAAATGGTGGGAAGTCACCACGCTGCAGAAGTATATAGAAGTAGGGAGGATACCGAGAGGTTTGCGAATTTCCATCACCCCAACGTTTAATGATCCTGACCCCGAACTGGTTACGGATTGGGCAAGTAATAACCACCAATGTTCAATTAATATGCTACAAATGTTAGTGAAATATGCAAAGAAGTATGTAGAGAGGCTGGTGAAAGAAATTGAAGAACACACGGAGCAGCTGAAAGCACTCTGTGGTGGAGAAGAATTTCAAAAATAAATGGATAAAATGGAGACCAGCTTGAATAAAATTGAAGAAGAAATTAAAGTTAAAAAACAAAGAAAGTTTCAGAGAGATCTAGTAGATTACCAGAAGGGACAGATCCTTACCTTTGCAAAAAAATACGATAAATTGAGAAACCCAATACCAGTACCAACAGGGGGAGTGACACAACCTGCATCACAAATAGGTGAGACGGGAGAACAGCAAAGTGTGGATAATCAGACAGATGGAAGCATAACCAGTGGCAGTGACTTCTCCAGCAACTTGGATTTCACTGGAGTAAAAACCAGTATTTTAACAGAGTTCGACATGGTGGCCAAAGGAAGGCAAACAAACAACAGGCAAGGGGGATTTTAAAATCAAAAAAGAGGAAACAGAAGCGGAAGAAGAAAGAATACCTCGACATTAGGTGAACTAGGAAGCCCTGTGGGAAGTCGCACAAGGGGCCAGGTGAAAGCATAATAATGGAGAGGAAGACAGCTATTAACCTTTCACTAAGAGATCTCACCAAGTTTGAGGTAGAACTTTTATCTATGGGCCTTACTTTCTGTCCCTCCAGTGATTTTAATTACACCCAGAGCCGTGTAGACTTATTTTTCTTCACGAGAAAGTTACGCATAAAGAAGTGGTATGCAACAAAAGTATTTGATAAAGTAGATGTTGAAAAAGAAAATCATTGTGACATCAGAATTGCTGATGTTGAATTATTGCATGTGATGAATGTTTTAGCTGAGGTTGAAAATGTGGAAAGTGATCCATATGTAAATTTGTTAAATGAGAATGTACCTCTAGACCTCAGTGCTAAGAGTGACTTTAAACCGAAGTCAGTTTTCCTGCCACAAATTAAGAATGATGCGTTGAAAAAGGTGTCACTAAAGAACTACCAAGAATCTCAAAAGATAAATGGTCCAAGGGGTAGAGTAATGTCACACCAACACAGAGAAAAGCAATAGACAATTTAAAAAATGATAACACAATAGTTATTAAGAAGTCCGACAAAGGCGGAAATGTTGTGGTTTTGTCGAGGAAGAAATATGTGGATGAAGGGTTGAGACAGCTTTAAGATACCACTAAGAACAGCAGAAGCAATAGAATGGAATATGAACATGCAGTGAGAATGTTTAATGTGCAGTTAGTAGAATGGAGAGATAATGGTTTACTAGAAAAGGAGGAATTTAAATTTCTTGAATGTAAATTCCCTAGACTCCCAGCCTTATATCTGTTACCACAAATTCACAAGGATCAGGAAAATCCCCCAGGAAGACCAATAGTCTCATCAAAAGGAAGTTGTCTAGAGAACACCTCAAGATACGTAGATCATTTCCTTCAGACTTTAGTCCAGAAACTTCCATCTTATTGATCCTAAAGAAAATGAAGTCGAAAAAATAAGATTCATTACGACTTACAATAGACAAGCCAAGTCTTAGTAAATTCTGGCCAGTCCTACAAACAGACCCAGATGTGGCGAAAAGTGTAGATACCTCCCCTCAGGTCACCTTCAGGAGAGCCAGATCCCTGAAAGACTCATTGTGTAGGGCAGTTGAACCACCGATAAATAAATCAACAGGAATTCAGGGATTTTACACATGCAGAAATTGCAAGGCCTGCAAAAACAGTAAAAATATGAAAGAGGCCAGATTGTCACCGGAATGTGCACCATTTCAGTTAACAAAACATACTTCTTGTAACACTGAGTTTGCAGTTTACGCACTTTTCTGCCCCTATAAGAAAGCGTATATATGCAGCATGATCCATAAAGCTAAGAAAAGGATCTTGGAACATCTGCGGGCTATAAAGAATGGGGACAAGCAGTACCCAATAGCACGTCATTTTCAAAATTATCATGGACAAAATACAAATCTATTAAGTTTCTGTGTATTGGATATGGTTAAACTCAATGAGAGGGGTGGCAATAGAGTACAAAGTTTACGCCGCCTAGAGTCAAAGTTAATTGCACAATACAGGACATTGGCCCCGATAGGGCATAACTGTGATGAGGAGCTATCAGTACATTTAGGATAGCACCTGTGATTTATGATTTTGAATATAAGATTCTGGTTTTTAGACGGTACAGTAGCTGTTTCCATCAGTTCTCTCCTCTCACTCTGTATTCAACTCGAGGTGAGGTTTTGATAGAACCTTTTTATAAGAAAGTATTAATATAGAAGTGTGATAGGGCTTTCCTGAATTGTGTCTCTCTTTTTTACAATTTAAATGAATAGAGCTTAGGATAGGCTTCAGAATATCGCTTGTTGATTTTTAAGTCACCGTTAGTGTAGGTTTTTGAAATGTTTTCACTTTCATGTCATTTATAATTATAATTTTGTGATTGTAAAAAATGATTTTTTTGATTGTATTTTTATTGTTTTTTACAGATTGTGCCTTATTCAAACGACAGAAGAAATGCTAAAAGAGCTAAAGTATCTGGGGTTTCAGTGGGAGCCAGGTCAATATTACGAATCGAGATTTTGTTCTGCGAGCCGGATTTGAATTAGAATGACAGTAAGATACTCATTAATATAAGGATGCACACTAGGGCAATGATTCGAAATTTAGTGAGACGCAAGTTCGTTTTATTATTATTATTGTTGTTTTTGGCACTAAGAATGGAGGCATAGAACCTAATATCAATCTGAGAGACAACGTTAAGATCCGTTAATTTGAAAGTGAAGAATAAAGTTTCACGATTCAAATTGCCCACAGGGGCAATGATTAATGTGACTTGTCGCCAATCAAGAGACAGGTTGTTACCTTAGGACACAATGTTAAAGAAATCATGCCATTTTTTTTAACGCCCACTGGGGCAATGAACGCTTGTAATCACACAGCCCACTCACAAAACAAATGAAATAAGTTTCAAGATCGTATTGCGGGCAACAATACGAAGTAGTACGAAGTGAGTCTGTTTTTCATTGTTGTTTATTGTCCGGCTAATGTTACCAACGAGTTCATTATCTACAGCAATTGTTAAAAGTATTAACGACCCGGACTGCCAAGATTAATTTAATTTTGGAGTTTCCATTATAATTGACTCTGTTAAAAATAGTCACAATCTGTTTAATATATGTTTATACATTTTGAGTCTATTTTAACTTACTATGAATTAAGAAATCACGTGTTTATTTAAACAAACGATAATACACTGACGGCACTCGTGACCAAGGCACTAGGTCCTGAAACGCGTCGAGTTGCTGATAATTTGCTAAATAAAAATACTGCTTTTGAAGCATTTAAGAGTACGTGGTTGCTGTTTTTCCTTTGGATGCCTTTGGAGAGTTTCAGCGATTGGATTGATATATACATATATATATATATACACACATACACACACACACACACATATATATATATATATATATATATATATATATATATATCATCACAGAAATGGCTCCGTGTTGCCGACCCCTGGCGCTTCTATTTTCCGGTGCGGAACCTCGGCAGAGCCACGCCGATGCACATTCAACATCTATTTCCTTCGGAAATAATTGGCACGCACTCACAGTCTCTGAAAATATTATCCCCAAGGTTCTTTATTCAGCTTACAGCTTGCAAGATTAGAGGGACAAACCAACGCGTTTCGCTATCCGCCGATAGCTTGCGAATCACATGACTTTGTATTACCTTGTTTTTATTGGTGGGTTTGAATGAGGCATATTGACCGTGATCAAGCTATCGGCGGATAGCGAAACGTGTTGGTTTGTCCCTCTAATCTTGCAAGCTGTAAGCTGAATAAAGAACCTTGGGGATAATATTTTCAGAGACTGTGAGTGCGTGCCAATTATTTCCGAAGGAAATAGATGTTGAATATATATATATATATATATATATATATATATATATATATATATATTAGCTCACAAGGTTGCCCCTCCGGTTAAGCAGCACTCGAGATATCAACTTGCTGTCTCCAGCCTTTATTCGGTATGGACGCAGTATCGTTTGCCAGTTCATTAAAACAGCTGCCTCGTCTTTACAAGCCTGACGCGTTTCAAAGTTTTATACCACCCCGCTATGAATGGGGGCCACGGAGCTTGATAATCATCAAGTTTCATGTGTGGAGTATCAACTGAGGATTGAGGATGGGTACGTCTGCCTAGGCTCATCTGTGGGCTTAAAAACGACAGTCATTGCAAGTGCATCCATTGGTGGACTAATTTTCGGAACCTCATTTCCCAGAATGCAGTGCACAGAATCATCGGATCTGCCCATCCAGGGGCGTGCCATATCGCGCTTAAAAGGAGAAATGAGACCGTCATGCACTTACCTGTGTTCGTCAGCCTCTGAAGAAGAAGTATAAAACTTTGAAACGCGTCAGGCTTGTAAAGACGAGGCAGCTGTTTTAATGAACTGGCAAACGATACTGCGTCCATACCGAATAAAGGCTGGAGACAGCAAGTTGATATCTCGAGTGCTGCTTAACTGGAGGGGCAACCTTGTGAGCTAATCTATTTGCGGCCGTCCTGTCGCAAAGCCTGCACCACCCCGCTATGAATGGGGGCCACGGAGCTTGATAATCATCAAGTTTCATGTGTGGAGTATCAACTGAGGATTGAGGATGGGTACGTCTGCCTAGGCTCATCTGTGGGCTTAAAAACGACAGTCATTGCAAGTGCATCCATTGGTGGACTAATTTTCGGAACCTCATTTCCCAGAATGCAGTGCACAGAATCATCGGATCTGCCCATCCAGGGGCGTGCCATATCGCGCTTAAAAGGAGAAATGAGACCGTCATGCACTTACCTGTGTTCGTCAGCCTCTGAAGAAGAAGTATAAAACTTTGAAACGCGTCAGGCTTGTAAAGATGAGGCAGCTGTTTTAATGAACTGGCAAACGATACTGCGTCCATACCGAATAAAGGCTGGAGACAGCAAGTTGATATCTCGAGTGCTGCTTAACCGGAGGGGCAACCTTGTGAGCTAATCTATGTGCGGCCGTCCTGTCGCAAAGCCTGCACCACCCCGCTATGAATGGGGGCCACGGAGCTTGATAATCATCAAGTTTCATGTGTGGAGTATCAACTGAGGATTGAGGATGGGTACGTCTGCCTAGGCTCATCTGTGGGCTTAAAAACGACAGTCATTGCAAGTGCATCCATTGGTGGACTAATTTTCGGAACCTCATTTCCCAGAATGCAGTGCACAGAATCATCGGATCTGCCCATCCAGGGGCGTGCCATATCGCGCTTAAAAGGAGAAATGAGACCGTCATGCACTTACCTGTGTTCGTCAGCCTCTGAAGAAGAAGTATAAAACTTTGAAACGCGTCAGGCTTGTAAAGACGAGGCAGCTGTTTTAATGAACTGGCAAACGATACTGCGTCCATACCGAATAAAGGCTGGAGACAGCAAGTTGATATCTCGAGTGCTGCTTAACCGGAGGGGCAACCTTGTGAGCTAATATATATATATATATATATATATATATATTTAAGCCAAGATCCTCCTTTCTGGTGTCCTCAATCTTTAGAGGGTGGCGCGAGACCGGCGGAGCAAAACTGGCAGTAAATATGTCCAAAAAACGAAGTTCCACTCGCACTCTCAGACGGCAAATGCAAAGAAACAGCGGACTCAAATCCAAAAGTAAAGGGGGTTTATTTTAAGTCATAGACCCGCCGTGACGCGTTTCGCCACTGTCGTCACGGCGGGTCTATGACTTAAAATAAATCCCCTTTACTTTTGGATTTGAGTCCGCTGTTTCTTTGCATTTGCCGTCTGAGAGTGCGAGTGGAACTTCGTTTTTTGGACATATATATATATATATATATATATATATATATATATATATATTACCTACTACCTACTGGCGGTCGCCAGTGGGTAGTTATAGTTAGGACCTAATTTCCATATTAACAGAGTTTTTTGTTTTCCCAATAACTTTGGCGCCAAATGCCGAATCTTCGCAAAATTTTCAAAACTCTTGTGGCGCTCCGGTCAGCTCCTGTCTTGAAAGTTTCGGGCTGATTCGGCAAGCGGGGCCCGAGAAAAAAGGGGGGTCCCAAAACGTGTTTTCTCCATATTATTTTCCATTAGAAACTTTAGACAAGGCTACAGCTCGAAATGCTTAACCGAATTACACCAAATTTAGCAAAAAGGTAGCCCTTGGTTTAGAAAGAAACGTTTTGTTAAATGGTGTAAATCCATTCAGTAGTTTCTGAGAAATTAAAAAAATAGAGGTCGGAAAATCAATTTCCCATAGGAAACTTTCGACACGGCTAGAGCTCAAACTGCTGAACGGAATTACACCAAATTTGGCAAAAATGTAGTCCTTGGTTCAGAAAGAGACCTTTTTTTTAAATGGTGTAAATCCGTTCAGTAGTTGCTGAGAAAATAAAAAAATAAAAGTTTCACTATATAGAGACGCGGTGCATCCGCGGACCCTCCCGACCACGAGCTTTATTCTAATTGGCTGTCAACACTCTAGACCAGGAAGTGTTGGCAGACATCTTGTGCCTCGGTGACCGAGGCGCAAGAAAACAGAACAAAAAAAGGTGAAAAATAACAAAAGGGGGCAGGGTAGAAACACCCTGACCACCTAGGCCTGCTCAGGGGGTCCGTGGGACCCCCAAGGGCAAAAAAAGCATTTTTTTTTTAAAACGGCGATATTCGCGCACCCAGCGTGAATTTTGGTTGAAAATGTTTTTTAAAAACGAAGCGCCGGCTCCTGCGCTTCGTTGTATTTGAGCCCCCGGGTGGGCCAGGTCCCTGCAGCAATGTCAATTTATATAGCGGTGGCCCACGGGGTCCCGCAGACCCGGAGACCGCCACCTCCCCAGGACTATGAAGTCTCATAGCTATTGAACTCGGAGTAACATTAGAAATGACAGGATGCAATCCTCGCAAGAGGCATTAGAGGGAGCAGTGACTTGCATATAGTCACTGTATGTTTGTGTGCGACCCCACGTGTCAGCAACGGCAAGGCTCACATTGGGTGGTTGGCTGTGGGCGGGGGCTGGTGTCTCACCGCAGCCGGCTGTCTGCAGCGACAAGCAGCATCTCTTCTTCCTCCTCCTCGTCTTCCATTGTGCGTTGTACATCCTGCCCGCAAAGGCACGGAAAACATTGGCGATCCTCAATTATTTCTACCCTATCCCCAGCCGCTGCCTTCCTCCGCCACCCTCTCTGTGTCAGCCATGTGTTGTTGCCGGTGATTTCACCTTACCAGGGCTCCCCAACCCCCTTCTGCTGGGCTCACAATGGAAAAGTTGTCAGCAGAAATTTCTGGCGTCACTGCTGCCCTGTGCCCCTCCTGCGGGTCACTGCTGTGTGGGAGGGCAGAGGGCCAGGCCGGAGTTCTGGGCTTCCCCGCTAAAGGAGGGGAGGCACCGGTGAACACTGTTATTCCCGCCTGGCCGAGGTGCAGCGCATCCGCCGGCCTCCTCTTCCTCCTCGCAGTGCAGCAGTGCCGGGAGTCCCCGAGGAGAAGCCTGTTGTGAGCGATGGTGCAGTTTGTAGTGATCCTCCGATCAGCAGTCTAGTGTTCCAGCATGCTGCAACACACACTGAACACCCACCCACCACAGGTGTCACCAGTCAGGTGACCCCGACAATAAAAGGGGCTGAGCGCACGTGCTCTGGGCCAGTTATGTACCCTAACGATCTGAGTCCGTGTCCATCATTTTATCTAGTATGAGGTCCTAGGGCCCAAATACCACAATGGCGATGAGCGGGCTAATCCCGTGTGTGCAGCCGCCTGTTGAAAGGTGGTGAGGGGGAGAACTGGCCGTGCAGGCAGCAGCCCAGCTGATTGAAATAAAGGGGGAGAGAGCTGCCAGTCTCGAGGGCACCCCCACAAGCCGGGGCAGAAAACGCCCGATGGCCCGCAGGGCATGTGAAGAGCCCTGGGCCTGTGAAAGCGAGGTGACTGGGAGCCCACCCCACACCTCAGGAGCCTGCATGTTTTGATCCGCACCCGCCAGGCGTGAGAAGTGCCCCGGGCGGAAGTGTGAAGGTCGGGAGCCCACCCCGCCTCTGAAGTGTGTGCTGCCGAGTTGTCCGGAACGGCAGAGATGCAGCGCGAGCAGGGCTGGACTGCCAGGATGCCAGCCACCGCCGCAGACTGCAAGAAGTGAGTGGCGAGCGGGCGGAAGGTGAGCCCAGAAGATAAGGGGCAGTGAAGCAAGCCACAGCGGGGAAGACAGAAAGTGGAGTAGCTATCCACTCCTCCGCCCCCCCTCCTTTTCCCCCCAGGCAGAGTGACTGATGCCTGGTAGAGGGCCCGGCGCCTGCCCATGCCCCAGTGAAAGAAGAGGTGGCGACTGCCGTATATGTGGGCGAAAGGGAGCAGGGGCGAAGCCGTGGCGTGACCTGTGTGATCGACCTGCCCCGGCCCTGTCCGGGAATCGGAGCGGAAGCCCACCCCGCATACAAACAATGCGACAGCCTGCAGGGCATGAGGTGAGCCCGTGCGGGTACAGTGAGAGAGGCCCCGGAGAGTCACTGGCACGTAAGGCTGATAGGTGCCCAAGCTGTAGCTCCGACCCCGCACAGCACACAAACTGAATGAAGCTGCTGCGGGTGGGAGGGGTAGCCGAAAGAAGAAAGTGTGCCGCCCGCGGATGAATGGAGCAGTGCCAGCACCCCGACTGCGCAGCCCATAGTGAGAAGAGGCCTGCGGCGAGAGGCAGAATACGTCCAGGGGCAGTGTGCGCCCAGCGCCGCCACAGAGGCAACACGGTGTGCGGCTTAGCAGGTGAAGGGAGCGCCGCTGAGCACCGGGGGCATTATTTGCAGCGACAACAGTAGAAAACTTACTGAGGCGAAGATGAGTTCTCCTGCTCTGGCTGGTGGCCCATTCATGTCCAGGGTGGTTGCGGCATGCGGAAGGGATGCCGGCTGAGGGGAGAGCATCCAGTGGTGTGGGACCTACGGGCAGCCTCAGGTTTCGATGCACCACCTGCAGGCAGAAGGCACGCGTGGCCGGCAGGATCAGAGAGGCAGGAAAGCAAGGCCCAGCGGGTGTGAAACTTCTGTGACTGATCGGAGCGCTGTAGAGCAATGAATAGAGCAGCAGCGCCACCTGGTGGCCATTGTGCGATACCGCACTTGTGAATAAAAGCAGTGGAGGCAGAACAGACTTGCAGCAAGGACTACACTGCTGTGGTCCATGGTTAACCTGGGAGTATAGTGCAACGTAGTGGCAGCATTTCAAATGTGGGGAAAAGACAACTCTTACAGAGGAGGCTGTTGTGCAACCGGATGCGAAGAGAAACAAGGAGAAGACAACAGAGACAGGTAAAATGCACAGCATGTGCGGATGAAGAGGCAAGGAGAAGCACAATGCCTGGAATGCAGTGGTGCCGCTCTGGGACAGCGGCTACTCAGTAAACCAGAGCAAACCAAATGCGCAACTGCATAAGCGGATAGGGGGCAGACCCCCACAAGTGTCCCTGTAACGTCTTTTTCAAAGGACAAGCAGACAAGGTGCGAGTGAAGGAATGCGGTGATGCCCACCAGCAGGAGATGATCCCTGCAGCAGGAAGGAGGACAGTGGAGCACTGCACGCGGACACCGGGCAGAAGCCAAGACAACAGCCCAAAGCAGCAAGTCTTAAAAGTGCGCGAAGGGCGCAGTCAGAAGCGTGCCGAAGTAATGAGACTGCGGAGAGAAGGAGAAGTGGTTGCGCGGACCACCAGAAGCACGAAGACCCGCAGTAGGAGGAAGAAGCTGACCAACCAGATGGTCGCAAGGGAGAAGCCGACCAGCCAGATGGTCACAAGGAAGACGCCGACCAGCCAGATGGTTGCAAGGAAGGAGCCGACCAACCAGATGGTCGCAAGGGAGAAGCCGACCAGCCAGATGGTCGCAAGGGAGAAGCCGACCTGTCAGACGGTCGCAAGAAGGACGGAGCCGACCAACCAGATGGTTGCAAGGAAGAAGCCTACCCACCAGATGGTCGCAAGGAGGATGCCGACCTACAAGAGGTCAGAGAGCACACTGACCTGTCAAGAGGTCAGAGCGGGAGTGAAGAGGAAGACCGAGGGGACGTCAACGAAGAGGACCCCAGGAGAGGTCCGCGAAGAGGACCAGAAAGAGACGGACGAGGAGTCCAACGACATCACTTTGAAGTCAGAAGTAATCGTGTGAAAGAAGGTCGCGACGACCGGTCCAGTCACAGAGTGAAAGGAAGACAGTGTCCTAGTGCTGGGGCAAGACCAGAGGGAAACGTGTGGAGTGCACGCTACACGGAGAAGCCTGGTGAGGACGAGTAAGAAGGCAAGAGGACCGGACCGCGTCGCAAAGGAAGGAAAAGAAAGACAGATCCTGAGTGGTGCGACGCCATGACGAAGGAAGAAGAGAAGGAGAGGAGAAGAGCAAAGAGGTGTGCGTGACAGATCAACACAACACACACCAAAAGGGGAACACCCGAAGAGGAAAGTGAGAAGGTGCTTGGACATCCGAACACAGTACTTGGAAAACATCAGCACCACTGGGAGTACACATCTATGTGCAAACCCGAAGGTCACCCGGGGGCGACAGAGGCGAGCAGGCCGGTCCGTTGGTAACAACCACCTCTGGGATGGAACGGACATAGGACCGTGGATATCCAAGGGGCAGAGGCCTCAGGGACACCAGTGGCAGCGGGTCCCGAAACGAGAGATGGACTGTTGAAGTTTGCTCTGGAGATCCTGGGAGAACAGAGGTAGTGCACGAAGGACCAAGTGCCAACAACACCCTTTTCAGGTGGAGCTTCGAACATGGAGAGAGGACCCGTAGCGACTCCTCCAACGTGGTTGGAGCGACAAGGCGGCAGTCCACCGGTCCAGTGGAAGACTAGCAGCAAAGGGCCTATGGGTCGTCCAGTGAGCGGGGACACCTACGAGAGAGGGGTATCCGTGAGAGGGATATCCTGCAACTGCGAATCCTGTTGGAGACTATCACCGGTGGGAAAAACACCTCAACTAGGACTATACAGTGGACAGCAACACACCAATGATCCACTATCATCACATCTGCACCTTTCACTGACTGCAGTACAAGAAGGAAGAGACTGTAAAGCACACTTCCAAGGTGCAAGTCCAAACGAGCACATCCACAGAGCACCCGGACATCGTGCCAAGGAGATAGAGTGGTCCCGGCTGCAAGGATACCATCGCCGGCAGTTGACCATCAGCGAAGAGACTACGTGGAAGTCATTATCACTGACTTATATTTTGTTTGTAATTTGTGTTCTCTCCCACAGGTTCAGACTTCTTTCTGTTTTGACCTTTATTAAAGTTTGGGAAGGATGTAGTGATCCTCCGATCAGCATTCTAGTGTTCAGCATGTTGTAACACACACTGAACACCCACCCACCACAGGCGTCACCAGTCAGGTGACCCTGGCAATAAAAGGGGCCGAGCGCACGTGCTCTGGGCCAGTTATCTAACCATAACTTCAGTGTCTGCGTGTATCCTTTCACCAGCATGTGGGCCTGAGGCCCAAATACTACACAGTTCACAGCCCTTAACCCCTACTGGCCCCTCATCCGCTTCCTTGTGCCGCTGGGTATCATCAATATCGCCATCGACTTTGGGAGCATGAAATGTACAGCGAAACCATTCTGTTCTGTCACCCCCTTCCTTTGGCTGTAATCAACCCATTACAACCTGGTGGTGGTGGGGGGTCCACATCGGCCATTTACCTAAAGGATAGCAGAGGAGAGACTGCTGTTTATGCGGACATGAATTTATCACATCTCCTCCACCCTGCCATTCATCCACCCATCAGTTTGCTTATTTACTTAAGTACATGCTATGGAATGCACGTGCTCCCTCTGAGAATGTTGCTTTCTTATATCATATGGCACTACAGTTCAAAACAGGAACGTCACTAAATATAGTGCTTTATTAAAAGTATTGGTGTTATAATAAATCATTCATCCACGTGCATGGTCACGACAAATTGGTGCCGATAGTGCAGTGCACCTGCCTGTACTAAAGCCATCCCATGCTAGAGATTTGGGATTGCTGAAGGATGAGGTTGGCATTCAGTCGAAGGCCTGGTATAGCACAGTCATGCTTCAAAAGCTATGTTTGGGGCATACGAGTGAAAGTGATGGCGTTTGGGGGCGTAGATAGCATGGCTTTCATTTTTAGGTCTCGCCTGAGACAGCGCTTTAGCGCTGCTCTGGCGAGACTTATAGTAAGCGAGTTTTGGAAGTGCAAACAGTGGCTTTTCAGGCCTCCAAATACAGTGCATGTGCGTCGGCCGGGCGCGCGCACCATTTGGAGGCCTGAAAGCACTCGTTTGCTTTCACTTTTGCGGGCCGCACGGCCGCTTTGATGTGATCGCGATCGCGATTACTTTTCCCTCTGTTCACTTTTGTGTCTTTCACTATTAGATTTGTCCTTTTATATCTTTCTTCTTTTTATTCGCTTTAGCTTCATGTTCATGCTTCATCCTTTCCCTTACCCTCTTTCATTTCAACCATCCTTTTCACAGTTACCCCCTTTTCTCTACAAATATATTTCTCCATCTCTTGCTCTCTCCTTTTCCCCATGTTTATCTTCGCTCTCTCTGTCTTGCTTGCTGTATTTGTCTTGATTAGAATGTTTGAGCCACACCATTATGAAGTTTTCTTTGAAAACAAAAGCATCCCATAGAAACTCCTCTAAGTGTGTTTGGCCCTGTGACAACCTACTCCCCCTTCCTTCTCCCTCTTTGCAGCTGCTAGAATGGGGGTTTGTGACGCCTCTGCCCTCTGGGATGGCCAGAAGCAGCCCCTGCGTTCTACAAAGCCAGAAACTGCAGCAGCCAGCCCCATATAAAACCAGCTAGTTGTTTACGGGCCACAGTGCGCCCTCTTCTCTGCCCCCGCCCCACACCCCTCCTCCCCCATTCCCTACGTGTTCATTAACCACATGTGCCTTGAAGCTGTGAAGATAGTTCTTCTTCTTTACTATAGAGTTTCTATGTTTAATGAACTGGCCACATCCCCCCCTCAATGCCTGTGCAGTGAATCTGGAAGCCTGAATATCACAAAAGTGCCTGGCAATCAGGCCGTCGAGTGATGGATAAATGCCTCTCTCCTGAGTGCCTTCCATTTCCGGCCAGCACACATCCGCACACGCCCTCCATAATTCATCGAGAGCCCCATTCATATCGGCGCGAGACTTCATTTCAAAGCGGGCACTTCACTCCCAGCTCCGGCGGCTTAATCAAAGCACATCTGTTAATGAATTCCCCCTCCTACCACCCCCTGGCACCCTGGGCAGGCCCAAGACTGTCCACCTTCCCCCAGCTGTTACTTTATTGAACCTCTTCTGTTTATTTCACAAACACTCCCTACCATGTTTATTTAGTGTATTAATTCGGATGTTTATATAGCGTGTTGAAGTCCCATAGGGTGAGAGTATACACTTGCAGCAACATAAAATGTGACTAGAACACATATTTAAAGAAATAGGCCTGAAAGCACTCGTTTGCTTTCACTTTCGCGGGCCGCACGGCCGCTTTGATGTGATCGCGATCGCGATTACATTCACACACGCACATACCCTACCACGGTCAGTGAGTTTAGCAGAGTGCACTTCAACCAGCTTGCTACTGCATTTGCTCTTGCAGCTTTAAACAAGCATTTGCAATGCAATAGGTCTCGCAGTTACACGAGTTAAAGCTATTGGCATTGTAAATGACAATGCCAATAGGCATTGTTATTTGCAATGTCAATAGCTCAAACTCGCGTAAATGCGAGACCTAATGCATTGCAAATGCTTGTTAGCAAGAGTTGCCAATCTAATGGTAATAAAAAAGTGTTATTTTGGTAAGCACACCTAGAAGCTTCTTGAGAATCTGTGCACGGGGCAACCCTGGTTGCCTATTCCTAGTTACACCCCCTGTCAATATGGCTGGCCTGACACTGACACTTGCGCTGGGGTGCGATAGACATTAGTAGTTCACCCAGAAACATCCACTTCCCCCGGCTCGGCAGCCAATGCCATGGACCGTTTGATACTACGTGTCCTATACCGGCCTTAGCAGCCCCCTTTTTAACTGCCGGTGTTTAATTATTTTGTACTTGGCAGCCAGTTGGTGCTGTTCTTCGTGCCTGGTAGAGTTCAATAATTAAAAGTGTTGTAGCAGATGGGGGTCGTTTTCATAATTTATCTTTAAACATCAATCATGCATACCTCTTGAAAGTGGGCGCTATTTCAGTTGAAGACATTTGCATCATCTTGCCTAGCTTGCCCTGGTGTTTTAATAACATGTGTCTTGTATGGAGAAATGATGATAGCAGTTCGTAGTTTGTTTATGTGCCCCCTTGTCTCTTGCGCCCCATCCAGTGCTTCTTCAAGCTCATACAGTGACTACTGGCCAGAACACCCCTGAGGCGTTAATCTCCCCCACCGAGGCGCGGCTCTCACAGATAACAGCCGCAGCAGGCCAGAGGTCACACCAAAAGCGCCAACCAGCGTGTCTCTTTTGCCATGCAAAATGATAGTTCTGTCAGAAAAAGGCGGGCACTATGAACTCAGCATTCTTTTTTAAGACAATACGTGTTACTTGCATCGGAAAGCCCAATGGAGTATGTTAATTACTCTGGTAACTGTTCTTCCTGAATACTTTTGAATTTGAATGCTTACTCATGTTTCCAATTAATGGTACCCCTTCTGTGCACCCTTATACTATTAGTAGTACCACTAACCACTACATCCCCACTATTACCACCGGCACTGGCATCCCAATAACCCCCAATAGTACCACCATCAGCACTAGCATGGTGACTTTCACTACTTCAACACCACCACTGCAATCACTTTCATCAACACTAGGAGTGTCATTACTACAACCATTACTACTACCAACACTTCAACCATTAATATTAATACCACCAGTGCTTTAAATGGGCGGGTACTGTCCGGTACTAAGTACCGGCACTTTTTCAATTTGAGATGGAGAGTGGGTGGGTATTAAAAAAAAGGGGAGAAAAGTCCAAAAGAAGAGTGTTATTATTGATTATTTTGATATGGATATGGGAGAGTGCTAGTGAATTTTTTCTTTTTTTTCTCTTTTTGTTTTTGGCTCAGCGTTTTCTATTAAATAGATATGGCATTAATTAGATGCCTAGCTTGAAATGTTGCTGGCTTGAATGCAAGGTCTAAAAGGCAACTAGTTCGGGAAGAATTTAAGACATACAAGCCCCACGTAGCACTCTTGACGGAAACACACTTAGCCTATAAAGATCGTCGACTTTTGGAACATTTTGGGCTAGAGATAGTCGTATGTACTTCTCAAAGTATATCGATTAGAGGAATGGCTACTCTAGTGCCAAAGTCACTGCCTTGTCAGGTTCGTAAAGTTTTAGAAGATCAAAGAGGGAGGTGGGCCATTGCTCAAATAGAAATCAATGGTGCTTGCTATGTTTTTTGTGTTTTATATGGCCCGAATACTGATGATCCTACTATATTTGATAATCTGTGTCTAGAGTTAGCTGCCTGGCAAGGGGAATTGATATTGATGGGTGACTTTAATTGTGTTATCTCTTATGGGATAGACTCTACCAGCCAACCTCTAGTTTCAAGAATGGTGAAGGTGAGAGCTTCCATCTTGGAACTGGCTAGATTATATTCTTTAAAGGATGCGTGGCGTACTCTATACTCAAATAAACCAGGCTATACGTATTATTCAGCACCACATCGTCAATATTCAAGAATAGATATGGCCTGGGTTTCAGAAACCTTATTGCCACTCGCAGATATGGAGATATGTTCCAAAATGACCACTGATCATAATCCCATAATTTTTTCCTTTTATGCAAAACATCCTACTAAAACTGCTGGAACCTTTACGTTTCCTACGCATCTGGCAATGACTGAAGAGTTTGGGATTTGTATTGGGAAACAAATCTCTGACTTTTTCATAGATAACATTGGTTATTCTTCATTTTTGATTGTATGGGATGCGATGAAAGCTTATATTAGGGGAGCTATCCAGCAGTTTATATATCAGCAGAATAGACACTTGAGCGGTCAAATTAAGGATGCTTTTCAAAAGCTTATTAGGGCTGAAGTGGAACATGCTGATGCAGTTTACTATCAAATGGCAGAGCAAGACCACCTGTATCGACTTCTCTTGGAGCAGAAGGCGATTGTAAATAGTTTTCTAATGGAAAAAGCAGCGGCCTGCTATATGAGGCATAAGACATTACAATATGAGTATGGGGACAGGATTGGGAAAGTTCTGGCCTATCAAATTAGGGATAACCAACAAAAGACTAAGATCAAGTCTATAAAAGGGGAAGGTGGTGTTCTTTTTAAGGATCCCGTGGAGATAGTTAATCAATTTTCTATTTTCTATCAACAATTATACTCTCTAGAAATAGGCCAGGATCTGACTGATCCGTCTGATATGATGAATTACTTATATCAGAGCAACCTTCCGTCTCTGACCGAGGAAGATGCAACCTCCTTAGAACAAGAGGTTACAGAAGAAGAGGTTTTGAATGCAATAGAAGGCCTTACATTAGGCAAAGCTGCAGGAGATGATGCTCTTCCAGCGGAGTTCTACAAACGTTTTAAAAATCTTTTAGCTCCTGCACTGTGCAACGTCATATCTCAAATTGCTAGCTCGGGTCAAGTACCTGCCTCTTGGAATATTGCTAATATCGTCTTTTTCTTTAAAAAAGGCAAAGATCCTGAAGAACGAGCCTCATATCGCCCAATCTCTTTGATTAATACAGATGCAAAGGTGTTTGCCAAGATATTGGCCACCCGGTTAGCTCCAATGATGTCAAATTTGGTTTCTCCTCAGCAACATGGGTTTATTTCTGGGAGAGATACAACTGCCCATGTTAATACAACAATAGCTGCCTTTGATGCTGCTGAGAAGCTAAAAATCGAACTTGGCATGATTTTATTGGATGCGGAAAAAGCATTTGACCGGGTGGCCTGGGACTATCTTTGGGCGACACTTTTGGCATGTGGGGTTAAAGAAAGTTTTCTAAAATTAATAACTGTTATGTAAAAGGATCCGAAAGCTAAATTGCTTTATTTTAATACCAACACTAATCCTTTCCCTATAAGGCGTGGTAGGAGGCAGGGTTGCCCTCTCTCACCTCTTCTATTTGCTCTCTATATTGAGCCATTTATTCGAACACTATTGGCTAATAAAGCAATCTTCCCGCTGAACATTGAGCACCGTCTCCTTAAACTGACGGCATATGCCGACGACATAGTTATGTTTACTACAAAACCCAAGGAGACTATAGAACAAATAACTATGGAGGCAAAAAAGTTTGGTCAATTCTCTGGCTATAAGTTGAACCGCAGCAAAACTCAGGTTTTGCTTAATTTTCAATCACATGATCTGATTGAAGGCGTCTGTGAGAAGGCTACTTATTTAGGGGTCCAAATTTCCTCTAATATTAAGTTAATACACTCGCTGACTAATGCTTTTTTACTAAGTAAAGTTGAAAAACAATTAAAAGCATGGCATAAGCTACCTCTGAGCATCTTGGGTAGATGTAATGTTATTAAAATGAATATTCTCCCTAAATTTCTTTATTTGTTTAGGTCGATTCCATTACGTATTCCGAATGCCTTCTTTAAAAAATTAGATGGAATTTTTAGTAGTTTTATTTGGGGATACCGGAAGGCAAGAAGGGCTATAGCATTAATGAAATTTCCTTATAATCAGGGAGGGTTAGATCTACCTGATCTTAAATCTTATTATCTCTCAGCTTTTGTAGACCGTCTAAGGAGTCTTTTACATCCCGAACTGGTGGAGTATTGGCATTGGTTGATTTTAGGGGCCGAAAGCAAATTATTTCACGCGCGTTAAGTTTAAGACAATACGGGACTTGGTCTATATATGGAAAAATATTGAATCCAGACTCTCTCTTCCTGTAATCCATAGTAGATTTCCTATATGGGGTAATCCAATGTTTCCTGGCTTTTATCAAGATAGTATTGCCCTTCAATGGGCTAAACATGGGGTACAATCGCTGGGACAACTGTTTGATTGCAATGGTCTAAAGACATTTGAGAATCTTTCTGTAACATTTAATATCCCACAAACCTTTTTCTTTAAGTATCTACAAATTAAAGATCATTTGGTTAGGAGATTAGGAATACGGTTGGTTAAGGAGGCTAGTATGTGGGAACTTATTTATGGCCAGAATCTACATGCAACTATTAGCAGGGTATATCAAATGCTCTGTGAGAATAGGGCAGATGGATGTGAGAAACTGGCACTTAGATGGAGTGAGAATTTGGGGGAGGCTATTACAAGTGATAGGATAAAGCTGGCTTTTGACTATATCTTCCGATCTGTACACTCCACTAATCTTCAGCTTCAACAATTTCGGACATTGTGTTGTCTCTATTATACACCTGAAAAAATTGCTCAATGGTCTGCAATAGGGAATTTAAGCTGTGCTCCCCAGCAAGGCTTGCCCAGAATTGCCCTAAATGTGGACAACACGCGGCAGATATCGTGCACATGTTTGTGCTTTGCCCCTTGTTGAAGGGGTTTTGGGATAAGATCTCGGCGACAATATCAAACAGATTTGCTATGGATATAAGACAGTCAACTACAGAACGGATGCTAGGTTATAAGGAAGAAAGTGTTCGACAGAATGGCCCCTTACTCTCTATAATGATTGTTACTGCACGATTAGTAATAGCTAGAGCATGGATCTCTACCAAACCTCCTACAGAGATGGAATAGTGATCAGCTCTCAGAGAAATTGGGGAAAGAGAGAAAGCTCTGGCTAAGAATAGGGGAGCTTGGGCTCTCTTAAAATACAGATCAGTATGGGGGGTCTTAGATTAGGAAAACTCCAAGTCATTTATCATGTTTAAAACAAATAAATTATGTGAATGAAATGACTGTTTAATAAGGTAATTCAGCCAACCAAGAATTTGGATCATGGATCATGGTCTTGATTTGGATCTCGATTTTATATTCGAGGCTACTATTTAGCTTATTTATGTGATTCCTGCTCTATAATTTAATTTAATGACAGACTACTGTATTCTGCTTTTTGCCTTTTTCTCCCATATAATGTTATATGTATTATTTCGAAATGTATGATTATGATATCTCTTCTTTTTGACAATAAAAAAAAAAAAAGAAATAGGATGGTTATAGTTGCAAACCCTGAATTTTTGCAATCCACAGGGATTGTAACCGCAAAGACCCTTAGTACATCAGATCCTTATTGTAGTGTGCCCTAAGGTGAGGACCTACGTTGTGTATATTGGGATTGCTCTGTGGGGCTACGGGGAGCTGACATGCAGACAAAGCATTTTTTTAATGAAAATATATATTTCTTATTGACACTTTTTATTAAATAAAATAGCTCTTCTAAAGAGAAGAACCAACTTTACAATAACAGAAAGGCAAAAAATATATGCAACCTATAATAACTTTTACGAGGGCTCCAGATACTAAAATTTTAAAGCATCACTTACAGTATATCTAGCATTCATTAAAAATTTTGGTCATTTATAGTGTCGATATAAAGAAGGGATGTTTATCGCAAACAAAGGTTGTGTGCAGTATTTTGGACTCCTATGCCACATACGGTGCATATCCGCTCTTCTTTCTGGAACATAATATATATTTATCCATCTCTAGAAGTAGCAGTTCTGTTTTAAACTTAAAATTAGACCATTACATTTTTGGATCACATATATTATTTAGTTAATTATATATTTACCTAACTCTGCAAGTTAGAATAACCTAAAAATATCTAGTCAATGATATTCCTCAAATAGAGGACCCTGCTCTTTTGTAATCTTTGTAAACTGTCTCAATTTCACTTTTAACCAAACCTCTGGTTAAAAACATGTACATTTTCTACAGTTAATTTGGCAAAATCCACTAAACATAATGCACAATTAAACAAAATGTCACCAAATCCATTGGTGGAGCCTTATGTCCAAAAAAGGAATACACGTTTTTCTATAAAAGAGGCAGAAGATTGTGCATGATGTGACACACACAAGCGGCTATTTTGATCTAGAGTGTCACAGTCTTCACTCAGGCTGCTCCTGCCATCCCGTATTCCTCAGTCATCCCACTCTAGTGTGATTCCTTTCTCCCCTCTCAGTCACATTTGTTTTTTTAACTTTTATTAACTTTCTTATTTCTTATGTGCTGCTCTACTGCCCCCTG
The DNA here is from genome assembly GCF_964204655.1 of Triturus cristatus. Classification (NCBI taxonomy): domain Eukaryota; kingdom Metazoa; phylum Chordata; class Amphibia; order Caudata; family Salamandridae; genus Triturus; species Triturus cristatus. Next base: position 703,668,602 of record NC_140579.1, on the reverse strand, counting down.
ATGTTTGCAGAAGGCCTAGAAAGGGCTGCCACCTGCTACTCTAGTGTAGAGTTGCTAGTGATAGATAGGAGCAATGTTAGGAACAATTAGCAATGTTGAATTGTTTGTGTTTTTCACCATTCTAATAATCCTTTATAACAATGATGTACTTCATCTTTCTAATCATCACAGTTCACATTTTATCTACAAGGATTAGAGCTTGTCAATAAACATCTGAAAATGCAAAAAAAAGAGATGGAGAGTACTGGCACTGTTCAAGAGTGACGTAATACTTTTATTGGAGAGTACCGGCACTTCTTGGAAACAAGCAGGTACTCTATTTCAAGCACTGAACACCAACGTCAGCACTCTTACTGCCATCACTACAGCTCCTCTACTACCGCCATCGTCAACACTCTTACCACCAGAACTACCATCACTGCAACCATTGATCTACTACCACCGTCAACACTACTACCACTGCATTTACAATCACTTACGCCTCCAACGCTACTACCATCACAAACAGTACTTCCCCCGTACAAATTATCTCCACCATAACTACTACACCACCATTACCATCACAACCACAACTACCACCTTTACTGCTGCTGCTACCAACATCACTACTACCGTCATTACTGTAACTACTACCAACAGCACTACCATCACGATAACTATTATTACTAATAACATCAGCACTGCTACCAGTCAATACACCTTCCCCACTATCACTACTACCTCTACCTCTTCTAATATTCATGCCTTTACTACTGATTCTACATCTTTAAGTAGTAATAAATATAATAATAATAGTATAAAAGTAGTATATAATAATTTACTTTTAAAAGCACCTGCTACCGCGCGCTGCGGTTTCGGGGCGCCATACATTCTATACCCCGTGCTACTATCAATGCTTTAATGCAGATGTTCACGCAGCAACCTAGCAAATTCAAAAGTAAACTATTGCGTCCGACAAAGCGCATGGTTTATTTATCATTTGCCTCATGACTGGGATAACAGTCAGGCTGGTACCGCTGCTGCTCATTCCTTGCACGGTTTGCCTCCGCCTCGCTGTAATGATAATGTGCTGACTGATGGGGCGAGAGGTTGCCGACTGCCTGCTGCTCGCTGGCTTCCATTCCCACAGTTGCCTCTTTGTTGCCAGATCCCGAATGTGCACAGTTTAGGTTTCTCGTTCTCCCTCCCTCCCTCCCTCCCTTGCGGTGACAAGGAAAGTCAGACTCTCCATATAGCAAGAAACAGTTCCTAGTGTGATTCTGGGACAACACTAGCGCGTCACTTAGAGGCGGAGTTTGGGCATTCGTGAGCAGGGCAGGGGCATAACAAACACCCCCGCAGTCCCCGCGGTGCGTTGGGCACCCAGTCTTCAGTATCTGAAGGGTGCCTCCTCAGCTCATCGGTAGAGAGCTGTATATCTCTTGCTCTGAAGCAGCTGCAGTGTGCAGCCTGCTCTGAGCTCTGCGCTGACCCAGGAGTGAAGAGAAACAAAGTCAGTGCCAGGTGAAAAAGGATGGGGGCCCTCAGAGTTACAGGCCTGGGATGTGCAGTTACAGGGATCTCTGTAAATAGGTGTTAACCCAGTGATCTTTCTGCATGGGGCGGGAAGGGTGACTGATTATGCGGAAGGTTTGCTCGTGGCTGGCACTGTCCCTTGTGGTGATCTGGCTAGAAGTGCTGGTACTGTCCATTTAACGCTCTGGTGTCCCTTTAGAAGTGCTGCACTTTCCTTTTAGGCACTATGGGGTACTGTTCAGAAGTGTCGCCACTGTCCATGAAATGCTTTAGGACCTGTATGTACTGCCTATGAAATGTTACGAGGTCTGCACGTATGTACTGTCCGATTTGTGTATGCACTTCGCATTGGAATGCTGTGTGTCTTTTTAGAAATGAGGTTCTGGCCTATGAAATTGTCTGAGATCTGTTTGGGTGTGCCTATATTTTCCCTTGAAACGTTTGGGACTTTCTAATTTATTTGGATCTGTTTGTACTGCCACATGAAATTCTTTGGAATCTGTCGGTACTGTCCAAAGAAATATTCTGGGAACTGTTTATACTGCCCCATAAAATGTTCAGGGATATGTTTGTACTGCCCCATGGAATGCTTTTAGATCTGTTAGTGCTACTGCCCCATGGAATGCTCAGGGATCTGCTTGTACTGCCCCATGGAATGCTCAGGGATATGTTTGTACTGCCCCATGGAATGCTCACGGATATGTTTGTACTGCCCCATGGAATGCTCAGGGATCTGTGTGTACTGCCCTGTGGAATGCTCTTAGGTCTGGTGGTGCTACTGCCCCGTGGAATGCTCAGGGATCTGTTTGTACTGCCCCATGGAATGCTTTTAGATCTGTTAGTGCTACTGCCTAGTGGAATGCTCAGGGATCTGTTTGTACTGTCCCGTGTAATGCTCTGAGGTCTGGTGGTGCTACTGCCCCATGGAATGCTCAGGGATCTGTTTGTACTGCCCCATGGAATGCTCTTAGGTACGTTGGTGCTACTGCCCCGTGGAATGCTCAGGGATCTGTTTGTACTGTCCCATGGAATGCTCAGGGATATGTTTGTACTGCCCCATGGGATGCTCAGGGATATGTTTGTACTGCCCCATGGAATGCTCAGGGATATGTTTGTACCGCCCCATGGAATGCTTTTAGATCTGTTAGTGCTACTGCCCAGTGGAATGCTCAGGGATCGGTTTGTACTGCCCCGTGGAATGCTCTTAGGTCTGGTGGTACAACTGCCCCGTGGAATGCTCAGGGATCTGTTTTTACTGCCCCATGGAAGGGTGTTAGTTCTGTTGGTGCTACTGCCCTGTGGAATGCTCAGGGATCTGTTTGTACTGCCTCATGGAATGCTTTTAGGTCTGTTGGTGCTACTGTCCCGTGGAATGCTCAGGGATCTGTATGTACTGTCCCATGGCATCCTCTTAGGTCTGTTGGTGCTACTGCCCTGTGGAATGCTCAGGGATCTGTTTGTACTGCCTCATGGAATGCTTTTAGGTCTGTTGGTGCTACTGTCCCGTGGAATGCTCAGGGATCTGTATGTACTGTCCCATGGCATCCTCTTAGGTCTGTTGGTGCTACTGCCCGGTGGAAAGCTCAGGGATCTGTTTGTACTGCCCCGTGGAATGCTCTTAGGTCTGGTGGTGCTACTGCCCCATGGAATGCTCAGGGATCTGTTTGTACTGCCCCATGGAATGCTCTTAGGTCTGTTGGTGCTACTGGCCCGTGGAATGCTCAGGGAACTGTTTGTACTGCCCCATGGAATGTTCCAGGTTCTCTTTGTAGTGACTATGGAATGTTCTGGGATACGTTTGTGTACAGTCCCGTGAAATGCTATGGTGTCTGACTATGCTGTCCCACGAAATGCTGTGGAGTCGGGTTGGATGTATTGATACTGTCCCATAAAGTTCCGTTGAGAAGTGCTGCTTCGTGTCCTAGAAGATGCTCTTAGATCTGTTTGTGTTTTTACTATTTCACCGCATGTGCAGCAGACTCACAGAGATCTGCATCATTCGTACTGCCCCATCAGCAGTGGCGGATGCCTGCTGACACTGCTGGCTCTGCCTCATTAAATGTAATCAAATTCTTCTGAAAAGTGCCTCTGCCGGCCCGTGGAAAGCATTGCAGGTATGTTAAAACGTGCCCGGGGTGTCCCATTAAAAGTGTGCTAAGCGTCAAGCGTGCACTGTCCTTTTAAACGTGATGCACCGTTCTAGATGCTAAGTGCTGCTACTATGCCATTGAAAGTGCTTGAAGGGGTGAAGCAGGCAGTGTCCCCTTCAATGTGATGTAGCTGTGGATGTGAACTGCTATCACTGTCCCCTTGGTGCGGTTGCAGGTTTTGGTTGTGAATTGCCGGTAATTTGGCTGATTTATTCTTCGTAGTGTATTGGGTGAGTTACTGCGTTTGTAGCTGCTGTTATCACGTCACCGTTAACTCATTCAGGACAGTGGGGATTTTGCAGGCCATACAAGCAGAGAATTGCCAATGTAGTTACATGAAAGTGCCAGCTCTATCTGTAAAGTGCCGCTACTGACTAAATGAATGCCGTCATGTTGAAAGTGCTGGGACCGCCCCACGTAAAGTGTCGTGTTCCTCATTGTGAAGTGCGGCAAACAAGTAAATTAAAGGCGATGCAGTTAGAAAAAATTAGAAGTGCCTTACGCCCACCTAGGCGGCAGTGTAAGGCTTGTTTTTTTATTTATTGTTTATGTTGGCCTTCATGTCCTTTTCTTTAGCATCAATGGTGTTCTTGCAGAGTGTTGTGTGAGTAACTTTGATGTATTGGTCAAATCTTTGTGTCTACATCCAACAATGAAGGATTTTATTTCTTTTTTAGAGTTTTTGAGTAGATGAGTTTGTCAGGTGTCCCTATGACGTGTATATGACGTTGACATGGTCGTGTGTGCTGCTAGACCCCATTGGATCATAATCAGTGTCACTTCTACAGCGCGTAACAGTTGCTCTGCGGATAAGTGTGACAGCCTTGGCCACGAAGAAGAATGTATGGTGGGCAAAGCAGTGTTGGCCACAAGGGGGTTCTTCCTTTGGAGATCTATAAAATCCATCAACTAATGGACAATTCCTGTGGCATTGTGACCTATACAAAGTGGGGGTCATCCCTACATACTCCACAGGGGCCTACAGCTGTGGTCGTGGGCACAAAAACATGTTGGGCCAGTCCGGGGCATGTCAGCAAGAGGACTTCATGGGGTCACACCTTCTTGAAGGTTAGCAGAACACTAGCCATGAAAGGACAGATGCTCATTTAACAGATCAAATATATGTTTTAAAGTTTTCATTTTGAGGGGTTTTGCATCAACGTAGCAGCTAATGGGTAGCGTAATATCACTTTGATTGTCGACGGTGGGACACTACTCAAGCATTTGCCTGTCCCCTTGAAAGCAGAAACACTTCCCTAGTTACACAGGTAGTATAGTCCGATTTTCTCAATTGATAAGTGAAATTTGTGTTACAAAATCATCAAAACCAGGTCCTGTTTTTCAGGAATTTGTGAGTGTGGCCCATACATAGTAGAGGAGGGGGCGGAGGTTGTAGAGTCCAAGGAATTAATACTGAGGCCTAAGAATAAGCAGAGATCAGCGGCGGGCTGGCCTGTCTCAAAACTGGGACATTTTCTGAAAAGATCAGTGTCTCTGAAAGCTTGTGAGGGTCAGGACAGAGTCAGTCGTTTCACAGGCAAACATGCTTAATTTGTGCTGGTGGATGCATGTTGTAGACAGGGGCGTTCAATATTTGGGCATCCAGAATTATTTTTCATTTCCAAAGATTGACCTAGTGCAATAGAGAGAAAGGCAGGCAACGGAGAAAGAAGCAGGAAGAGAAGGATACGACCGTAGCAGTGATAAAAGCAGGAATCTGGACAAAAATAATCCCAGCTGTGAGCTAAGAGGCAGGGTGGGAGTGTGTAGTGGAAGAATCAGGCATGGGGTGGAATAAAATCTAGGCTCCCAGTTTTCTATTGTGCCTGTGAAAGGCTTATCCTTTGCTCACAGCTTGTATCTAGAGAGATGGGTGGGTAGATGAGTGAATAAATTGATGGTAATATGGACAGAAGGTCTTGGTTTGATATGTGTTTCAATGCAAGAGGGTGGATGGGTGGGGATGGATGAACGGTTGGGTTGATGTGTTAGGCTGGCTGAATGGCAGGGTGGGTGAATAGATGGATGGGTTTTGCTAGTTTGATGGATAAAGGGTTTGGATGGATGAATAGATGGGGTTGGATTAGTGGGTGGGCGGATGGGTCATTTGGGTGGTTTATTTGGATGGGTAAGGATGGATGGCTTACGACTTGTGGATGGCTAAGGGGTGAATAAAAATACAAAAGACAAATGTGTAGCATTTGACTAAAAAATGGTCACACAAAAGTGTCCGATATTGGCACAGCAATGACGTTGTGATTAAAAATACTCCCGCCCTCGCCTGCATAATTGTGGGCATCCTCATAATGCGGCCATATTGCTCTCGCTGGCTGTTGCTCACCCATATCCATTATTGACTGTTGCCAGGGCAATTTTTTCTGCAAGTGTGTGGTTTTTACACCAGTTCTTTGGAATTACCAAAGAAATAGTATTGGGTAGTTCCCCATTAAGCTTCAATTGCCAGCCCTCTCTATTCGAGTAGCATGTGGGTTGGCGGGATTTAAATGTCCCCCATTGCATTAAGCTTCCCTCTTCTCACAAAGGGCGTGCAGATGTTAAGTGTCTTGCAGCATCTTCCATGGCATGTGCGAGCTACATCAAAAATGTGTGCAGTCTCCTCAGTCCTACAAGTTTCCTCACTGGGTTTCACTTTTGAATCCAGTCCTGGATTTGCTCTAGTAAGCTGTCGGTCAGCATGGGCATTTGACCATGAGGGATCATCCACCTTGTCCCACCCCTAAGGACCATCGGTGTTTCAGTGGGTGACGGAGTGGTAATCGAATAATTTGGAGGGCATCATGGTGGGGCGGCTGGGCGCCGGCCAGAAATAAAAATAAAACATAGTGTAGGACGGTACATACTTCACCCACTCTCCATCTCATGCCGGTCATACACCTGAAGGAAATTTGCCTGCATATACTATAAAATCAATAGATCAATCTATAAGCAAAATGAAAGCCTTTCCAAACTATATCTATATTTTAGTATTTCTACTGGTGGTTGTCTAATCTCACATCCGGGGTCTAACGGAGTCAGTATATATTGATGAACATCATGAGCCCGGTAATAGGCAATGTTTCCTTAATTCGCTCACTGCTTTAACTTGTTTATCTACTTTAGTTGACCATTGTCGTACTAAATCCTATTTTAAGTCATCAGTGATATACTAAAGTCTTTAATGTGGTTTTAAGTTTGGCTCTATAATGTTTGCTGTGCTCTCATTTCTCACGTATTTCTCAGTCATGTATTAGTTATTCCTGAAAGACATTCCGGCAGTTTGGCCATTCACCCCCCAAAACTTAGAGCTGCCTTTATCAAATGCCTCAGAGCATTCTACGAGGAACAATGTGTATATATACCTATCTGTGATAAACTCGGTACTTCTACCACTTGTGAGTTTAACCTGAGGAATTGCTGGACTGAGATGTCGAGATGATCTACTTTAGGTGGTGGGCCGGGCCGCCGGGGGGGGCCATAATGTACTTTGCAGGGGGCCCCCTCAAGTTTCGGTTCGCCACTGGAGCAGGGGTCTTCCCGTGTTCGTTATTATTAATTTCAATTCCGATATTCAAAAAGGCTAGAAATCAGTGATGAGAATACAGCTTTTATTTCAGCACCTGGGTCGAGTAACCATGACGGGATGCTGATAACAAGTAACAACCCGATCAAAAAGAGGAAGACAAACACCCTGGTTCCCACTGCCACAAGCAAAGTAAACAACAGTGACTGGAATCCCATTGTCACCAGGTGTGGGGTGATTTCTGCTGTATAATGACACAGCAACGAGGGCAAAAAAAGGGCACTGTAGAGAATGGCGCTCCGTAGTCAGATGCTCTGTCAGCGAATGCTCTATCAAGTTCACCAGGTCAGGGGACCTTTTGTCCTACAGTGGCCTGCTGCGCCCAATCCTTTTGTTTTTCTATGGCTCATATTTGCATGATTTACGTAAATAGGAACATAGTTATTTTATACTTTTTCACTTATACAATTACTAATACAAGCACACACTCATCTATGTAGATACTCTTACAATCACTCACTCTCACGTATAGTCAATTATGCATCCCAACACTCTGATATACTGTCTTAAAACATATATAGTTAGTCACACATATACAACTGAAACATCGATTCACTCACCAACACACCCATACACATACTCACCCACCGATACAGCCCTTGCCAGATGCACTCTTGAACCCATACACCCAGTGAATCACCCACTCACACATCTGTGCAGAGTCACATACCCCCCCCCACCCGCACAGACACTCAGGCACCCATACAGATACTCAGACAACCAATCAATAACTCATATAGACACTCATGTAGTTACTCACCAAGCCATCCAGCCGCTTACACACCAACCGAAAAACTGATCCAGACATTCACACAGTTTAGTGACTAACTCATGCATTCAGTAAGACACGTTCAATCACTCACTTATACAGTCAGTCACGCATCTACTAAATAATCCATTCAGGCACCTGTACATCCACTCATTCTTCAATGCACCTTGGCATACATAAATATGAAAAATATTTAAACTTTACACAAACACACATTCACTGGTGTCATCAGTGATGTCATTTGAGATGTCATCAGTGATGTCATCAGTGATGTCACTGACCATGTCATCAGTGATGTAATATGTGACATTATCAGCAGTGCATTGCGGGGGAGAGGGTTATAGTTAGGTGAACTAACTATAACGGCGGAATTTCTATAGTTTTGTATGAGTAAAACGTCCAACTAACTATAACGTCCCTGAAACCTATGGTTTTTTCAGTGATTTTCTAAGGTTTTTTAAATGCTAATTTCTAAATATAACGTTCCTGAAACCTATGTTTTTTTTCCAGTGAATATATATATCTATCTATATATATATATATGTATATATATATATATATATATATATATATATATATATATATATATATATATATATATATATATATATATATATATATATATATATATATATATATATATATATATTCAAAATAAGATTCTCCTTGGCATATAGGAAATAATCGTCCGGCACTCCAGAAGGGTTGAATCACTCGGATCTTTATTTAGATGATAAACATCTACGCGTTTCAGCAGTCTCAGTTGCCTTGTTCACACACTTCCATGGCACTCTGCTAGCTGTGCGTTGCCTTGCGACCGAGCCCGGCCGCCATACAATCTCCACACACTTCCCCCAAGGGAAATAATAGGTCGCACTCCAGCATTTATGCGTTACTGTGAACAAGGTCTCAGTGGAGACCGAAACGCATAGGTTTTGTTTGTTTGCCTAAGGAGTATTTGCAACCTGTGGAAATAAAGCATCAAAAGCTTTGTTGAAAGTAAATGCCGTAGTGCGACCTATTATTTCCCCTGGGGGAAGTGTGTGGAGATTGTATGGCGGCCGGTCTCGGTCGCAAGGCAACGCACAGCTAGCAGAGTGCCATGCCAGCGAAAGGAGCCAAAGGAGGATTGATATATATATATATATATATATATTTTTTTTTTTTTCTTTTTGTTTTTTTGTTTTGTTTTCCAAACAAAACCTGACACGAGGAGCGCCTAAGCCTCTCGGGTCGGGGCACATCCCAGGTGTGTCAGACACCTCCAATATTCCAAACGAAAACACGTACTCTTCAGCAACGTGAAACAGGTCACACCAACAGTGCTCAATAGATTATTTTATTCCAAGGCAAACAGGCATGTTTCGACGTTTCAAAGTCTTAATCATATGCCACTGTTACATCGGTGGATTTGTTAGCTTTTAAATAACGTAACTTCAAACATTGAAAAAGGACTGGTGTCCACTCATTTAATTTAAAGAGGCATTCAATGTTTCAGATTTTCCACAGTTCCATTGTGCAGCGATGTTAAGTACTATCATTTCATTTAGTTCAGGTTAATCCTTTCGAAAACAAGTGTTTCTTAATTCATGTTTTCCATCACTGCAGCATTTATTTAGTGTTTTTCCATAGTCACCAGGACCGCAATGCCCCTAATGCATCATTACTGCCATTTTTCACTCTCATTTGTTGTTCAATGTTGTTATTGGCAAAACTAAACTTGTTAAAACTGTGTACCGAGTGCATCAATCGTCTTTAAAAGGAAAGTTTCATAAAACAGTCACAGTATAAACCAGGAAAGCTCCGCTATCACCAGGTTATTACACAGTTCATTACTTGCCTTCCAAGCTGATAACCTCGAGCACGAAGTGCATAGGGAATCCCTTTTGTAGACCCTGGCTGTTAAAGATTTCACTTGCTAAGTTGAGGCGGGCCTCTCAACGTGGCCCTTCCATCCAAACTTAGTTCATTTCCAATGTCAGAGCCGGTGGGCACTCCTTTTACACATATTCCAAACGAAACCTGACACGAGGAGTGCCTCAGCCTCTCGCGGCGGGGCCCATCCCAGGTGTGTTGACATAGGACATGAACCAAGTTGGGGGATGACTGATGTCATTTGAGATGTCATCAGTGATGTCATCAGTGATGTCACTGACCATGTCATGAATGATGTAATATGTGACGTCATCAGCAGTGCATTGCGGGGGAGAGGGTTATAGTTAGGTGAACTAACTATAACGGCGGAATTTCTATAGTTTTGTATGAGTGAAATGTCCAACTAACTATAACGTCCCTGAAACCTGTGGTTTTTTCAGTAAATTTCTAAGGTTTTTTAAATGCTAATTTCTAACTATAACGAGCCTGAAACCTATAGTTTTTTTCAGTGAATTTCAATGGTTTTTTAAATGCTGATTTCTAACTATAACGTCCCTGATACCTATGCTTTTTTCAGTGAATATAAATATATATATGTATGCGGTCAGTCAGGTGTTTATGTGTGTGTATATATAGAGAGAGAGTTGAGCTGTCTAATTTATATTATATATATATATATATATATATATATATTTATATATATATATACATATATATACATATATATATATTACCTATTGGCAGTCGCTAGTAGGTAGTTATAGTTAGGACCTATTTTCTACAGGAAATCCGCAATATTCTATTTGGAATAACGTTGGCGCCGATTGACCAATCTTCGCGCAATTTTCCAGACTTTTGGCCAGCTCTGGTACGCTCCTATCCTGAAAATTTCACAGTGATTCGTCAAGCGGGGGCCGAGAAAAAAGGGGGGTCCCAAAATGCATTTTCCCCATGCATTTTCCCATAAGACCTGTTGACGCAGCTACAGCCCGAACTGCTGAACGGAATTACACCAAATTTGGCAAAGAGGTAGTCCTCAGTTCAGACTTGTGCCTTTTGTTTAAATGGTGTAAATCCGTTCAGTAGTTCCTGAGAAAATTAGAGTTAAAAAGATAGATATATCTGGGCGGAGCCTAACCACACATCTCATCGTGAGATTTGATTGGCTGTCAGTACTTCATCCAAGAAAAGTTGGCAGCCATCTTGGGACCAATATACATGATAGCACCTCATTAAAAAGCATTGCAGTTAATAGAAGGTTTTAAGACTTTAGTTACATTATAAATCATTTGTTGATGGTACCATACTCATTTAGGAATCGTGGTGTGTTCTAAGGTGATTTTACCATGTGAAAAAGCCTTCTGCTGTGATATCATGAATCATGTTTGAGAGAAAACTATTTTCTCATGCTTTTCCCACAGAGGTTTGGAAGGTGATCTATAAGCTAAACTGAGAGCATATTTTCTATAAATTCACATTATCTTTCTCAGTCATGTGAGAATGAAGTCTGGCATTCTCAGTAAAACATGTACATCCAACAAGGGCAGAGACTGTCAGTTGATTTCTTTATGTTCTACTGCAGCTTCCCAGAGTGTTCTAAAGAACAACTAGAGCGCTAACAGTCCTACTTATGACACACGTATTGCACACCTGAAGCCATCTTGATTGGAATAAAGTGGTAACTCTTAAAACATTTAATTTAAAAAGGAACAAAATGAGGGGGTTCATTTTGCCACAGAAAGTATGATTAGTGCTGCAGAAAGAAAAAATAGGGCACATTTTGAGTGACTTCTCAAATCCTCTTCTATTTCATTCTAATGAACAACTAGAGCGCTAACAGTCTTACTTATGACAAAAGTATGGCACACCTGAAGCCATCTTGATTGGAATAAAGTGGTAACACTTAAAACATTTAATTTACAAAGGAACAAAATGAAGGGGTTCATTTTGCCATAGAAATTATGATTAGTGCTGTAGAAAGAAAATTTAGGGCACATTTTGACTTCTCAAATCCTCTTCTATTTCATAAAAACATTCTGACATGCAGACTGAAACATGCACTTTGAATACCAGCAGCAGACTTCCCTGTTGAGCAGTAGCTTTCCTACAGTGATCTAATGAGCAACTAGAGTGCTAACATTCAGAATTTATGGCAAATGTGTGACACATCTGAATGCCTTCTTGATGGAACCAAAGTAAAAAACTGAAAGTATTTCCTACTGAGGAGACTGCAGTAAATGAGGAAATTAGGAAACTTCATAACAAATAAATCTCCCAAGATGGCCACCAGAGACAAAAGAGCCCAAATGTAGCCCAAATATCACCCAGATGTAGCCCAATTATAGCCCAATGACAGAATGTCCCAGAGTGTTCTTAAGAACAACTAGAACGCTTACTGTCTTACTTATGACAAAAGTATGGCACACCTGAAGCCATCTTGATTGGAATAAAGTGGTAACACTTAAAACATTTAATTTACAAAGGAACAAAATGAAGGGGTTCATTTTGCCATAGAAATTATGATTAGTGCAGTAGAAAGAAAATTTAGGGCACATTTTGACTTCTCAAATCCTCTTCTATTTCATAAAAAAATTCTGACATGCAGACTGAAACATGCACTTTGAATACCAGCAGCAGACTTCCCTGTTGAGCAGTAGCTTTCCTACAGTGATCTAATGAGCAACTAGAGTGCTAACATTCTGAATTTATGGCAAATGTGTGACACATCTGAATGCCTTCTTGATGGAACCAAAGTAAAAAACTGAAAGTATTTCCTACTGAGGAGACTGCAGTAAATGAGGAAATTAGGAAACTTCATAACAAATAAATCTCCCAAGATGGCCACCAGAGACAAAAGAGCCCAAATGTAGCCCAAATATCACCCAGATGTAGCCCAATTATAGCCCAATGACAGAATGTCCCAGAGTGTTCTTAAGAAAAACTAGAACGCTTACTGTCTTACTTATGACAAAAGTATGGCACACCTGAATCCATCTTGATTGGAATAAACTGGTAACACTTAAAACATTTAATTTAAAAAGGAACACAATGAGGGGGTTCATGTTGCCATAGAAATTAGGATTAGTGCTGAAGAAAGAAACATTAGGGCACATTTTGAGTGACTTCTCAAATCCTCTCCTATTTCATTAAAAAAGTCTGATATGCAGACTGAAACATGCACTTTTAATACCCGCAGCAGACTCCCGTGGTGAGAAGTAGCTTTACTACAGTGATCTAATGAGCAACTAGAATGCTAACATTCAGAATTTATGGTAAATGTATGACATATCTGAATACCTTCTTGATGGAATCAAAGTAAAAAACTGAAAGCATTTCCTACTGAGGAGACTGCAGTAAATGAGGAAATTCGGAAACTTCATAACAAATAAATCTCCCAAGATGGCCACCAGAGACAAACGAGCCCAAATGCAGCACAAACATCACCCAGATGTAGCCCACATGTAGCCCAATGACAGAAGTGTGCAAAACACTTATTTTTGTGTATTTGCAGTTTTATATAGTGCAGACTTGTCAGGAATTGGAGTGCTTTACATGAGCATTGGTTACATCACACAAGATCAAATTCATTTTGGTTGTAGACATGGGGAGATTAAGTGATTTGACCAGAATCACAGAATGTTGAGCTGAAGCAGAAACTCCAACCTGGATCCCTAGTTGCAAAGTCTGCAGCTCTGGAAGTAACACCACATCCTCTCCCCTAGGTGCAACATTTAATCAAGTGGTCAACTGGATAAAAAAACATAAAGATTACAAATAATTTAAAAGTTCTTTGTCGCTATTTGAAAACTCCGAAAATATGTCCTCATTTTAGTATTTTAGAGCACTAACCATAATTTTGATGCAAATAAGACCCTCTCATATATGTAATTTCTAAAGGAAATGCTCTAGGTATTACAGTTTTGATTACATCAAGATGACATCAGGCGTTCCACACTTTTGTAATAAATATAGAATGTTAGCAATCTAGTTGTTCATTGGGATACTGTTGAGAGGCAGAGGCCAGGGGCACGGACTCTGAAAATTGAAGGCTGGTAGCAGAGTGCAGAGGCAACAATTTGACCACACTGGGCAGGCAGGAAGGGCAGTGGCAGCACAACAGACTATGGAGGGCAGTGGAAAGGGGGGCAGGGGAAACAAACCAACAATACAGGACTGGCAAGAGAGGCTGTGGCAATATCATAGACCATTGTGGGCAAAAGGAAGAGGCAGTGGTAGTACAACCATACATGCCAACAGACCCGTTTCAGCCAGGAAACGTCCAATGTTTTTAAGCTCAAGTGGACTTTATTTGATCTGTCTCCTGTCTACAATCTCCTCTTTTTCAATGTAACTCAAAGGGGAAAATCAATATCCCAGTTTTTTTTCAAAATCTCCCTCTTACCAAGTTCAAAATGTTCGCAAGTATGGTACATTGGATCATGGTAGGTAGGAGGAATTGGGGTAGGGACATGGACTCGGATAACAGAGGACAGGAGGGACATGGAGAGGTGCACCAAACTGACCCTACAGGGCAGGCATCAGGGTTTGCAGCAGCACAATCCACCACACAGGGCATGTGGGACGGGAGTGCAGCACAACAATCCATAGAAAGCAATAGAGAGGGGACAGGACCATGCACATGGACAACAGAGAACAGAGGGGAAAAAAGGCAATTGTAGCTAGTTGACCATAATGGACAGACAGGAGAGAAAGCTGCAGCATAACAGACCATAAAGGGCAGGAGGGACGGATCAGGGGCATTACAATGGAACAGACAAGCCAGGAGGATGGGAATAGGGGTCTGCACATGGAAACAGAGGGCTGGGGGAAAGGGGGCAGGAGCGGCAAGATGACCATGGAGGTCAGGCAGGATGGGCACTAGAAACAAGACACACCTTGGAGAGCAACAGGGAGACTAAGATGGCATACACACAGACCATGGAGGGAAGGTGGGAGGAGGTCAGGGGCAGCTAGCTGACCACACAGGGAAGGTGGGAGGGGCCATGGCAGCACAGAAGACCATGCATGGCAAGCGGGAGGGTTAGTGGCAGCACAATGGCTATGATGGGCAAGAAGGAGGGTGCAGGGGCATGCACAAAGGACCATGGAGGATAGGAGGGAGGGTCAGGACCTGGGCACAGACAAGAGAGTTCAGGGGAAGGGGCCTCACAACAGACCGCACGGGGCAGGCAGGAGGAGCAGTTGCAGCACAACAGACCAGGGAGGGCAGAAGGGTGTGGCAGTAAAATGGACCATGTAGGACAGGAGGTAGGGGATAGGGGCAGGGCATGTGGACAGGCAGGGTGGAGGTGGCAGGGACAGGTTACAGTCATCTGACAATGTTAGGCAGGTGGGAGGGGAGTGGCAGCTCAACAGAACACTCAGAGTAGATAGGAGTGGCAGGTCCATGGAACATGGTGGCAAAAAGGATGGAGCAGGGGCATGAACAAAGACATCGGAGGGCAGGGGGAAGGGGAATAGGGGCAGCAAGCTAAGCACAGAGGCTAAGCAGGAGGTCAATGATGGGCCATAGAATTGGGCAATGGAGGGCAGGAGGAATGGACTGGTAAATCATGCTAAATGGAGGGCAGTGGCAGCACATCAGACCATGCAGGGCAGGAGGGAGGAGGCTAGTCCATGGATTAAGACAACAGAGGATAGGGAGGAGGTGGATGGGGCAGCAAGCTAACTGTTCAGAGAAGGTGGGTATTAGGAACTTTATTGTTTTTAAAATGTGTGTCTGTGCGAACTACTTAAAATATGAACAAGTTTGCAGCATAATCTCACTTATATTCAGGAAGAAGAGGACGTTTGTGACTGTGACTCTGGGCTCACTTGGCAGAAACACCCCCTGACCCTCCAACCCCCATCGCAAAATGTAATGCCCATGAATAGAGTAGGTGGACGCAGTGTTATATAGAACATAGTCCTGAGAGCAAGATTGAAAATGAAAACTAGATATAGCATATGGTATAAACTATGCACCAAAAAGTGTGATATAAGATGAACTGGGGCGTGAAATATAATATGCAATACATTGTGGGCAATGACAGATTCATTGGAGAGCGCGAGATAGCACAGGCACTAGCGCGTGCTATGCGATATGCGCCTTGGAGTGTAATATGCACAGGGCAGTGTTGTGGAACCAAACTAGTCTCTAAAGTTGTAATATAAAATATGTGCTGGGGAGTGTAACGTTGCATATGCACTGTGACAAAGATATGGATCCCAGATTGTAATATGTATGGCATATCGCTGTGCGTTATAACATAGGCATTGAGGAAGGCACGTTAGATGGGGCAATATAACCCGTGCAAAGGCAAGTGTGGCATGACATATTCACGGGGTGGTGTTACAGTGCACATGGGCTAGAGAGTGTCATAGCATACGCACTAGCTGGTGGAATACAACACAGAGGTGTGTGGCACTCGGCGGGCACTGGTGGGTGTAACACAGGATTGGGCTCAGCCAGGAGCACGCTGTGACTCTCAAGTGAGGATCGTCTCCTTTCCAGAGAGTAAAATAAAAAGTATTACACATCCGGTGGTGGATGTGTGTTTTATTAGCTGTGAGGGGGGTTTCTTGCATAGTTTGGTAGAATTTTTGTCGAATCCCCTTTGAATGGCTTGGTGTGCGTGTGTATTAAATGTGCCCGTCAATAGCTACCCATGTTTGTATACATAAACGACAAGGGTGTCTACTTGGATAGTACCCACCGGCGGGGGCGCCGGGGTTAGGCACGGTAGGGCGTCAGACACATCAGAGCTTCACTAGCGGTGTAAACACATTCCACGTGGATTCATTGTCTGCATAATCGCCTTTTAATGAATATCACACAAATCGTCATGATGATAGGTACATACGGTTTGTCCAGCATGTCCTAGGTGTTTCTATAAATATATATTTTTAAAAAATTATAAAAAGCAAAGGCCGGCCCCGGGGGATGGGGTCCCCGGGGCCATAAGTGGCCTGAGGAGGGGGGCAACGCAGCCCCTCTCCTAAAGAATTTTTTTTTTAAAAGGCCATGACCCGGGTGTTGGGGTCCTCGGGGCCGATTAAGGCCTTGGGAGGGCCAAATTTATTTTTTTCAACAAAAAAAATTAGGGTGCAGGCCCTGGGGGATGGGGTCCCCAGGGCCAATAAATTAGAAAAAGAAGGGGGCCACACAGCCCTCCTTAAAAAAAATTTAAAAATAAAAGACCGGCATCACGCCGGAGGCCACGCACCCTCCTTGCAGCACTCTGCAAACGCGCCCCCTGGCCAGTTGTAAGTTGGGGAATTAATTCCCCTTCAATACTGAGGGTCCCTGAGGGCCAACTAGCCCAACAGGTATCTCCAGTATGTGCCAGGGAGCTGTGTTGCAGACAGGTGTTCTGAGGCCACGACCCTTTTTACACCTCTATGCAACGCAGCTCTGTGGCGCTTACTGGGGGTACCTAGTGGGCTAGTTTGACCCTAGGGACCCTTAGGATTCAAGGGGACTTAATCTCCCAACTTAGAACGGCCACAGGGCGCGTTTACACAGTGGTGAAGGGAGGGGACGGGGCCTGAGGTGACATGTGCAAACACGCCATGTGGCGCGTTTTCGGTTGGGGAAATAATTCCCTTTCAATCCTGAAGACCCTGGGAGCCAACTAGCCCACCAGGTGCTTCCAGTAAGCGCCACTGCTCTGCGTTGCAGAGAGGTGGTGCTGGCCGTGCCCCTTTTTACACCTCTTTGCAATTTTGCTTACTGGACGTACCTAGTGGGCTATTTTGCCCCTAGGGACCCTCAGGATTCAAGGGGACTTAATCTTTCAACTTAAAAAATGCCCACAGGAATGTGTTTACACAGTGGGGAAGGGAGGGGACAGGGCCTGAGGTGATGTGTGCAAACACGCCCTATGGCGCATTTTAAGTTGGGGAAATAATTCTCCTTCAATCTTGAGGGCCCCTGGGGGCTAACTAGCCCACCAGGTGCTTCCAGTAAGCACCACTGAGCTGCGTTGTAGAGAGGTGGTCCAGGCCGTGCCACTTTTTACACCTCTCTGCAACGCAGCTCTGTGGCGCTTACTGGAGGTACCTAGTGGGCTAGTTGGACCCTAGGGACCCTCAGGATTCAAATGAACTTAATCTCCCAACTAAAAACGGCCACAGGGCGTGTTTACACAGTGGTGAAGGGAGGGGACGGGGCCTGAGTTAACGTGTGCAAACACGCCCTGTGGCGCGTTTTAAGTTGGGGAAATAATTCCCCTTCAATCCTGAGGGACCCTGGGGGCCAACTAGCCCAACAGGTGCTTCCAGTAAGCACCCCTGCGTTGCAGAGAGGTGGTCTAGGCCGTGCCCCTTTTTACATCTCTCTGCAACGCAGCTCTGGGGCGCTTACTGGAGGTACCTAGTGGTCTAGTTGGACCCTAGGGACCCTCAGGATTCAAGGGGACTTAATCTCCCAACTTAAAACGGCCACAGGGCGTGTTTACACAGTGGGGAATGGAGGGGACGGGGCCTGAGGTGACGTGTGCAAACACGCCCTGTGGCGCATTTTAAGAGGTAGTTTAAATCCCCTGCCCTATTATATACAAGGGACTTACAGAGGAGGTCATGCTAATCACAGGGGGACACCAACGCATAGTGTTCCCTAGTGTATGTAGGTGTTTTCACAGTATTCTGAGTGTCTTTGAACAAAGCACTGGCTCTAGGACTGGTTAGTCAGACTCCGTTACCACCAGTATCCGTCTGAAAAAGTTGAGGGTACAGGATGATTTTGCAACAAGTCTTCTTTCTGCTCTTCTGTTTGTTCTTTCTGCACGTTATCCTTCTTCCTGCACTTTTCTTTGAGGACTTCTGTTGCTTCTTTCTGCATTTCTTTTTTTTCTTTCTGTGTGTTTTTTCTTCTTTCTTCACATGTCCTATCTCTGTAGGCATAGTTAGAAATTAGCATTTAAAAAACCTTTGAAATTCACTGAAAAAACCATAGGTTTCAGGCACGTTATAGTTAGGAATTAGCATTTAAAAAACCTTAGAAATTCACTGAAAAACCATAGGTTTCAGGGGCGTTATAGTTAGCTGGACTTTTCATTCGTACAAAACCATTGAAATTCCCCCGTTATAGTTAGTTCAGCTAACTATAACTCGCGCGCCCGCAATGCACTGCTGATGACGTCACATATTACATCACTCATGACATGGTCAGTGACATCACTCATGACATCACTCATGACATCTCAAATGACATCACTGATGACATCATCCTTGTGATAGAGTGGCAGACCTCCTCTCCCCCTAATATAACCTTTGATACACAGATTCAAAAATAGAAACTAAAATTTTCAAAACAATGGACATAACAATACCAGTTACAACAACCTATTCAGTAATTCTAAGATCCACATACACATCCACTCATTCACTAACAGTCCTATGCAGTCACTCATACATGTACTCACTCATCATATGTACTCATACACCTATACATCCTGTTACACAACGCCACTCATCCATAGAGTTACTCACTCACACACATAGTCACTCATGCTAATAAAGAATCAAACATCCATTTACTTGCATTTACAGTTATACACACACCACCACACTTACTTCTACAGAAACGTACACATACTTAGTCTTTTAAACAATCACTTATAGAAACACATACTTATTCATACAGGAACTCTTTCAATCTCTCACTCTCACATATACTCACTTATATACACCAATAGTCACATATACTAGTTTAAAACATATGTAGTTACTCATAAAGACACTATTGAGACAGTCATTCACTCACTAACACACCCATGCACACACTCATCCACCCATACAGTCCTGCACACATGCTGTCTTCAACACATACAAACAGTGAGTCACTCATTCATGCACCTATGCACTACGTAATACCCCCCACCGAACCATACAGACACTCAGACACTCATACTGATACTCAAAAAACCAACTATAAACCTATATAGACACTCATGTAGATACTCACCAACCCATGCAGCCACTTATACACAAAGTGAGAGACTGATACAGATATTTACATATTTAAACATTACTCACTAAGCCATGTATTCACTAAGATACACTTAATCAGTCAGTTATACAATCAATTTTTTAAAAATAAATCATCCATTTAAACACTTATATACCCATTTATTCTTCCATCGACTTTGAGATATACATATATAAAACATATGTAATTTTCAGAAAAACACACATTCACTGGATGATGTCATCAGTGATGTCATCAGTGATGTCATTTGAGATGTCATGAGTGATGTAATATGTGACGTCATCAGCAGTGCATTGCGGGCGCGCGAGTTATAGTTAGCTGAACTAACTATAATGGGGGAATTTCAATGGTTTTGTAGGAGTGAAAAGTCCAGCTAACTATAACGCCCCTGAAACCTATGGTTTTTTTAGTGAATTTCTAAGGTTTTGTAAATGCTAATTGTTAACTATAACGTGCCTGAAACCTATGATTTTTTCAGTGAATATATATATAATTTATATATATATATATATACACACACACACACACACATATAAATTAGACAGCCCAACTCTGCTTTATGGAGTGTGTAGGCTTCTTTATTCAAATAAACAAAAAAATGCCTGCTGGGGATCTTGATGTTGTAAGTACAGCACAGTCGTGCAGACCCTGATGTGATGTGAGTGATGTGACGGGAACAAGAGGAGTATTCTCTGGCTAATATGCTTTCCTCTTTGTTTACTCCTCTTTGTTTACATGCACATACAGAATATAACTACAGGCTCGTCTCGGATCCGTGGACCTATGGAGCACTATTAAGTGTTACTACATGTATGTATTGTGCACCATGTGTATGGTGTGATGTGTGTGAATATTTGAGCACCAGGGCAACGTCTTCTGTGAAATGCAAAAGTGTTCACTTCAGTATGGAACATAGCACCTACCGGATGATCGTGCCATTATATTTGATCTTTCATGTGCTGGATACGGCAAGGTGCTTAAAGATAATGGCAAGTATTACCATTAGAGGATATGGTGTTTCAATGTCATGCTGGATAAACGACACACAAGACTTTTCCCAGTGTCCTGGGACAATCATCACTAAACTTCTTTATCGTTTCAGAACCAACGTAATTATAACACCAAGTGGGTGACAAAAAATCTTTGGCATGTATGGCATTGTGACAGGAATGTACTGTGCACAAATCACATAAATATTAAAGGAGTGGTTTCAGGGAGTGAACTGTTCGGTCTTGACAAAAGCCACAGGGACGGTTGGCAGAAACATATTTACCAGCTTTTAGGAGGAAGTTAGGGCTATATTATTCCTAAGAACTTCCCACTTCTACATTCCCATTTTTAATCATATCGACTGAAGCATTTATTAAAATCACAGTAGCTATCAGCCAGATTTTTTAACGCTTATAACCCCCTACTCCGATTTTCTTACATATCATTAGATATCAGTCTGTTCTCCCGTGTAACCCACTGCTGGCAGCAGGCCCCGTTCCTCAGCAGAACGGGAAGAAACATTTGTTGCTTATTTGGATAAAGAAGTCTGCACAATCCATATTGCAGAGTTGGGCTCTCTAATTTTTGCATAGCATGAGTGTGAAGAGGATGAACCCCAGTCCCCCACCCATCTATTCTACCTCTTCTCTCCCTCTTATTTGTAGTATAATATAGGACTACACAATTAGACAATGTTTTCAGCTGGAGACCAGAACCGGTAGCTATAACTATGGTTGCGTTTCTTCAGGACTGGTCAGGTGGAGCTTATTATGCTTTACCGCCATTCACAATGATTTCCAGATGTCTGACTCAGATACGCCACCAGCTGGTGAGAGTAGTAGTGGTCGCCCCACTTTGGAGAAGTTACCCATTTTATTCAATCTTGTTGGGGATATGCAATTATGCTCCCAACTTGTCTGCACATTCTGAAGAATCCGCAGGCTCAGATCCTTAGTCTAGCCATATGAGGCAATCTACAGCTAAAAGCAGTCAATCTTTCAGGCCACTCACAGACTTACTAGGAATTTCAAAAGATGCTTCAGGGTACATCAAAGCGCCATGGGCCCGGGATACACTTAAATCATATAAGTCAGCATGGGGATCCTGTTGTTCCTTGTGCTTGGAAAGGGGTATGGATCCCATTTCAGTGGATGTGATTGGCAATCTAAAGGTCTTGGCTTCCTTAGCCGTGGTTAAGTGCAATAGAACCATTATTGGATACAGATCAGCTATTTCAGTAGGGTATGAAAAGGTGGAGAGAAAGCGTGTACGTGAACACCCTTTAGTATGTGGATTGAACAAAAGGGATTGGCTAGTTAGTCCTTCACAAGCCCAGGCATGCTTGTATGTGGGATGTGAATAAATTGTTCTATTCATTTGAGTCATGGATAGATAATGAAAGTTTACAATTTAAACATCTGTTTGATAATTAGTAATGGTATTATGTCTGGTGTAATTCAGAAGAGTTTAAGATGTTAGCGCTTTGGATACTGATAGAATGGGTTTTTCTCCAGGTCATGTTCAGTTTAATGTTATGTGCTGTACGAAATTATGATCTACATACATACATACACTTTCCACGTTTCTAATCTCATCCACAACTGTGTGTAGTAAGATGCCTTAAGAGGGTTTGTGGTGGTAACTAAAGACCTGAGGACAGAAGCTCCTCAATTATAGATAACCTCGCGTAAGCCCTCTTCTCTTCCACCACACTAAGTAGTTGGGTTAAACACATCATTAGCTGAAATGGATACAAATTATTTTGGTGCCCATTCGACAAGAAAAGCAATGGCTTCTATGGCCTTTTGGGTGGGTACCAGTCTGGAAGATATCCTAAAACCTTCCGGTTGATCTTGGTTTTCAACATTTATGGCTTCCTATTGCAAGCCGATAGAACATGCAGCAACAACTGTAGTCATTATGTGTTAAAAATGTATAATAGCAGCCTCCTCTCTTGTAATAAAATTGTATTGCAGATTCTCCTACTCAGTTGTGAAGGAGAGCCCTGATTTTCTTAAAGATAGGGAGGTGAGTATTATGCCACCTCTGTATTTTTTTTCTGTTAGCTGGTGCACCACCATCAAATCAAACTTCAGGCTGACCAACCAAGCTTGGAAGAGGCTTTGGACGCCACTATGTGGACTACAAATGGAATCTGGGAAAGGATTGGACGACGTTGTTTGTTTATGTTTTAGAGTTCAATTATTTTTGTTTCTTAGAAAGGTCAGATTTTAACTTCTTTGCATCAAGAAAAGAGGTGGATCCAGTGGTTAATAGCCTTTATATAGACTGAGCATTTTTGGTCCTTATTGATATGTATGGCTTTGGAAACTGAAATGCATTATGGTATATGTAGTGGTTTCAAAAGTTGTAAATAAATAGTAAGAAAGTAGACTGCATACTAAATCGCCTCCTTGTCTTTAATAATATCAGGATTCTTCTTCACAACTGGCAAGGAGAATCTGCAATTCTTTTGCATTTGTTAAAACTGGATGTGGTGCGTATAGCAGGAGGAGCATGAGGGCCTAGCTTTGGAGCTCTAAACTCAGCAGTTGAGGATAAGCGATGGTTGTGCTGTGTAGTAGAGGACCAGCTAGAGGAGCTGCGGCAAAGAGACTGTGTGTGTGGGAGGGATGAGGGATATGCTGATGGATTAGGGGGAATGAGATGGAGCACAGATGGAGATGGTGGGAGTGTTCTGTTTTGAAGGGTGCAGTCAGATGGTGGGGTCTTGCTGTGTGGTTTTGTGTGATAGAAGAGAGTGAAGTAGTAAATTTCGGATCTACTTTTTGTTGACAAATTCTCAAACATAAAAATGCTTTGATGGAAAAATCTCAAGCACAGAAGTCTTTTTGAAGCGAAATTTACTTACTAGAGAAGTTCTGTGAAGTTCCAAAAAGTTGTCAATTACACCTAATGACACTACTCTAGAAATACCTAACAATGACGATCAGCTGAGAAATAGTATTTATGCTATTTGGTGCATTAAAACATAAAAAAAAAAGATTTAAATTATTTAGGTAAATATAATACCAATTAGTAAATTAGAACATTTGTAAAGATACAACAAATTCTATTGGGACATGAATATCACCTGCATAGTGTACAGGTGTGCTCCCCCGCAACGAGAGCCCGACTGCAAGTATCTGGTATGCTAACTTTTGGTTTTGTACCTCCAGTAATGCTACTCTACTGCACGTGGAGCTGCCCATGTCTAGGGCCTGGTCTCGTTCTGTAACCGGGAGGGACGAACCAAGCGTGTCCTAAGTGTGCCCACATTGACAGACACAGGATTACTGTGACTGTTATGGGTTTAGCATATAGTGGGGTGGTGGCAGCTTAACTTGTTTTGAGTATCCATAATGTGACCAGGCCTTCCTATCTGAGTCACTGAAGTGGAAATATACTGGCCTACTCGTTTAAAGTTCTACTTTTATGTGTGTACGCAGTTTCATGCTCTAAAATCCTGTGTGCATGTTATCTGTGTTTGATATATGTAGCCTGCGTGGTACACGTATTGCATGTGTGAATGAGTGAGAGTAATGGAGGCCTTTGGAATGTATTTAGGCTACCCATGGCCTGGATTTTCACAATATGGAGGTGAGGTTGTGTTTACAGAGAGAAGAATTGTATTGCTCACATTTCTGAAGCTGGAGGGAGGAGACCTAGACACTAAAGTGAGGGAAGCAAAGACAGGGCTCTTTTTGATATTCAATGAGGCATTTTGCTTAGCAAGGAAAGGCTGATTAGCCTTCCTGAACACTGCCACTTGGTGGATGGATGGAGTGAGGGATGGGACTGCTGACTCTACTGAAAACATTAGGTGAATGAATAAAAATCTTAGAGTGCAGCTGATATTCAGAAAAGGCGGGCTTGGCACTAGTTGAGGCAGAAAAGCACAGATGGGGAATAGGATCAATATACTAAGGGAAGTTAAAGAACCACATTTTAAGATTTGTTTTCTGAAAGTGGATTCCGACTTCATAAAGTGGAGATCAAATGAGTTCCATAGAGAATATGCCAAGAAGACCAAGGATCTGCCCCCCTTCCTGACCTTTTGTGCTTGTGTACAGGTTACCAGTTAAGTTTTGAGTATAAGGCATAAGGCTGAAGTTTAGGCAGTTTGAAGCCATTGACTCAGATGGCATCCTAGAAGACCCAAATAAATGGAATTGCGATAATTCAGCCATACAGTGATTAAGGTATGAACTACTCTTTTACAAATAGGAATGGCCAGGAAAATAAGAACGTTCATAAGGTCACTCAGTAGTGATAAGCATGTTGCAGAGACACATGAAAACTGACAAGCAAAAGAAAAGTTTTGATTGGATGGGATCCCGAGTTATATAATCATGAATGGGGAACAGCAGGTTAGCCAAGGTCTGAAGACTGCCATTTATTAGACCAGAGTGGTGCCAAATCACAATACCTCAGTGTTTTCACTATTACGTTTGAGGTAACGTCATTCATTCATTTAATTTCATAAGGCTTTATTCGAACATAAAATAAGTTCATAAAAGCACAGTTAAAAAGACAACATGATTAAAGACAACAGAGGTAGAAAAATCGACAGTGTAACATTGTTTAAAATAGTTAAAAGAGCATACTTTTCCTGACATTAATGGATTTAAGAAGAAAAGTAGCCGTATAAAAGCACACATCTGGGTGATACAAATTAAAAAGTAAACACATACAGTCACGTAATGATTTGACCCCGAATTTGACAAACAAGGGTTTTAAATATGCTATCCGATGGTATTTATACAGCTGACAATGCAGAAGAAAGTGCACAGTGCTTTGGGGGGTAGAGTTGTCACATGGACATGGACCAGCTGGGGGTAGGTTCAAAGACGGGAAGGCAACCAGGTTGTGGGCTACTCCCATTCTAAACCTGGTCAATACATACCGGTGTGCCTTCCAGGTAACTTGAGATAAATAAGGTTGATAACCCACAACTTCATTCATTTCATGGTAATAGGCATAAGATGAAAGCTTAAGGCTAATATGGTGTCGTTTGGTAGAAGCCTGGTGTAGAAAACACCGCTTAAGATCAGATTTGGACAACATATCTGCCCCATGGTGATCCATAGTAATGTTAATATTATAGATCTCCCGAAATTTATCGGTTACATACTTTAACCATGGGATTTTGGTGTAGTGGTCCAAAGTAAGACAATCAGAGATAATAGCTCTACACAGAGAGGTCTCTTCTTTGGTCCATATGGAGCGCCATAGGGTCAATGGTCTAAGTAAAATCAAATCGGAAAGGTAGTCAATGCCTAATTCATTATGCACTAAGGCGTTTGAGACAGAGGTTGGTAGGCACAAAAGTTTCTTCAAAAAATCATTTTCCTCTACCTGGAGAGATCCTGCCGGGGCATAGCCCCATATACCAGCTCCGTATAAAGCAATTGAAACACACCGTGATTGGAATATTTTCAGCATGTCATTTACCCGCCTATCTCCCAATTTGGTTGCCATGGTAAAGATTCCATATGCGCTCCTGGCCATTTTAGACCGTACATTCTTATGCTCATTTGCCCAAGAATTTTTATTTGAAAAAGTGACCCCCAAATACGAAAAGTTATCCACAGCCTGGACCTTTTGGCCCTCTATATAAAAGGAGGGCTGTTTCTTTCCTTGCCTGCGCCCATATTCCATTACATAAGTTTTAGATTTGTTTAAAACTAACTTTCTGCTTTTGATAAATTGCATAAAACCATCCAGCAACTGTTGGAGACCATATGGTGTACGTGAGAATAAGACCGCGTCATCCGCGTAAAGTAGCACAGGGACATATTCATTGTTAATTTTGGGAGCATCCACTGACAAGGATTTCAGAAAGGAATCAATCTCATTAATAAAAAGTATAAAAAGCAGTGGGGCTAGCACACATCCCTGGCGTATTCCACGACCGATCTTAAACATGGGAGTGCATTCGCCTTGTGATCCATAACGGACACATGCTCTCAGTTTGGTATATAGGCGTGCTAAAAAGAAGACAATACCATCCGGGGCCCCCATTTCTAACAACTTTGCCCAAAGAATGCCGTGATCCACCAGATCAAAGGCACTACTTAGATCTGCAAAGCAGAGGTAAATCGTGCCAGTCTTGGCCAAAGTATATTTGCTAATGGGCAGCTCTAAATTTAAACACTGCTCGATCGTGCCACGACCTTTCCTAAAACCAAACTGACTCTCAGCTAAAATACCGTTTTCCTCCACCCATTCCTCCAATCTCACTAAGAGCACTCGGCTCATGACTTTTACGGAGGAATCCAGCAGGGAAATTGGTCGGTAGTTCTTGGCTTCCCCACGGTTACCTTTCTTAAAAATTGGAACTAAAATAGATTCTTCCCAAGTCGGGGGCATTTCATTACTAACAGCTGAATTAAAAATGTTAGTAAGCAAAGGCCCCCATATTTCTGGGACTAACTTGTATACATCAATTGGTACCCCATCTGGGCCTTGAGCTTTACCCCCTTTGCTGTCCCGAATGCTATTTAAAACTTCTGGTACCGTAAAATTTAATAAAAGATGCGGCCATCTATTCTCCAAAACATGAGAAGCACCATCTGACTGAAAAATGTTAGAGAAATGCGAGACCCATTCTGCCTGCATAACGTTCGAGGTTAGTTCCGGAATTTTGTCATCTTTAAGTAATGGAGAATTGACAGTTTTCCAGAACAGGGAACAATTATTCAGTTCAGCCGCCTTAGTCAGGTTGTCCCATGCCTCCTGCTGGAGTTCTAATTTCCTGCGTTTGAGGGTTTCTTTATATCTGGCTCTTAAGTCTACGACCAGACCCCTATCTCTAGGTTTGGTTGATAGGGCAGATTTCAATTCCCTCAGGGCCAGGGTACAAGTTGAGTTGAACCAACCCCGCGGTCGATCCTCCTTGTGCTTACATGTACTTGTAAGTTTGGAGTTGATGGCCGCATTAATATTGATAAAATGCTCTATAGAACCAAGGGAACCAGAGTTATCTTCTAGGATCGCGATAATATCTTCTAGGCAACTGTGAATGATAAAATCAGACGTAATGTCGGCCTTGTCCCCCTTCCATCTAAGTCTTGTACCATTGGGGCGTTCGGCCTCAATACTAGTGATAGTACGGCCCAGAGTACTGGCATCATCCTTATCCCATAACATAACCTTTACTACCAGGCAGTTATGGTCACTAAGTTGGATGTCTATTACTTTAGGGGCCGTAATCCAAGCCTCAAGACCCGGAGAGATACAAATAAAATCTATTATTGAATTTGTTCCCCGACCTGTAAAGGTAGGACAAATCTCCCCCTTTGAATTTTTCTCATTGGCCATAATACACATATTATATGTAGCAAGAAGGTTATTTAGGGCGTCTCCGTAATGATTATGTTGAAAATGAAGAATCCCATCCTCGTGGTCGTCCACCAACCCGCAGACATTAACCTCTGAGAAAGGACAGGTAGTAATATTAAAATCCCCGGCCAAAAACAAATCAAAGGCTTCATTAGATTCCTTAAAGAAGTCTACCAGAGCCCTTAAAAGATCCTCAACCGGCTGATCCCTAGAATCATTAAAAATATTATTGTAAAAATTAATTAAAAGAATGTTCCTACCTCGACTTATGTGCAGCCATAAAAGCTGGGAGTGAGCCCCAACCTGAACATATTTAATAACCGACAAAGGGGCTTTAACTGAAATCAAAACGAGTAGACCCCCTTTGGCTCTTCCAGATACTGAGGCGGTAGCGGGTAACTGATATGAATTAAAACCACAATAGCCTTTAAAGTCGGTGCACCAAGTTTCCTGTAGACAGATAACATCAAAAAGATCTAAAAATTCCGTCCACCCCAGACTATCTGATTTTGATCTAATTCCCGCGATATTCCAACTTACAATATAACAGTGATCCCAAATTAATACAATTACCGCCCTGTTGGGGAGCAACGATGATAGGGGTATCCTTGGATAACTCAGGGTGACCTACTAGATCTCCTTCTTTACCCTTAGTCATACAAATTATACTTGACCCAGGAATTGCCTCTTCCACCCCAGGCAAACATACAGTTGGGCCTATATCCAATAGGACTTGATTCCCCTGGGTTACCGGTGGTACCACACCCACCTCTATTTCAAAATCCAAACGACTTCAGAGACGTCCATCTTATCCATTAATATGGGCTCTTCTATTAATCCTAAAACAACACTGTCCTCCTGTCAATCATTTTGGTCCAACCCACTCAAGCATTGAAAACGGTTAGCTGTATCTATCTGAAAACTGTTTACCAAGCTAGACACCCCTTCCCTCCTTATTTTCCCTCCCCCTCGGTGCGTTGAAAAGTGTTCTATATGCTGACTATAGAAAAAACCAAGGGGGCGGAGTGTAATCCCCTGGTCAATACTAGGGCGGGACGTAGCTCTAATCAAAGCTGTCGTGGCAAGGTGGGGAGAACTAAAATTTATAATAACACAATCCCCAGGAATGTTTTTTGGGGACATTCCAATCCAGTTAGTTCTAGTAGTAGCCAAAATCTGATCCGCCATAGCCACCGGAAAACCACATTCGCGGTTAAGCCATGCCACAGTTTTGTTCTTAAGGGAATCATGTGATTCCACAGAGTGGTAGGGCCTGTCCTCTCTGATGGGTGGTACATTAGTCAGGACTGCCACATATGGTGCGCAATCAGGGGGCAGATTTGGTTGCGAAAGGCGTCGATTATTAAGAATCCCCCTTCCAGATGTCCTTGTCATACTTCCCGGGGCATGTGTATCTACATTTGGGGTGATACCAATAGGACAAGCAGGTATAGCTGGGATAACACTAAGTTCACTCCCAGAAACAGATCGTGTTACATTGCCAACACAACCTTGTCGTTCAGTAGCAGGAGTAATCCTACTCTTTGACTGTGTGGGAGTATTAGTGCCCACGCATAGCTGGCCACTACTAGATTGCTTATTAGGGGGTTGCATGCTTTTACCGGTCAAGCCTACATTCCCGTTTGCCACAACGGGCAATTGAGGGCTATTGTTAGAGTTTAAACCGGATTGTACCATTTCGCCTAATCTGCTCACTTCCCTAGATATAGCCTCGAGTTTATCTAAAAGAGGTATGATAATATTATTTAACTTACTGTCAATCATACCAATTAGCAGCTCGAGCTGGTCAGGAGCTAATGTCAAATGGGTAGAATGAACCTCATTATTAGAACAGATATGTTCAGAGGGGCCTGTGTTAGAAACAGAAACAATGTTCTTTTTTCTTTTACGGTCCCCTTTTTTAGAAAAAACCGGTCTGTTAAGATGTGACCCTGATCTTAACACACTATGTATATTAGGAACCACGGGGGTAATGTAAATTGATACTTGTATAGCGCACTACTCACCCGCAAGGGTCTCAAGGCGCTTGTACGAATACCGCTGTGGAACCCATCCTAGCTTTCCCTGTGAGGCGTCCACTCCTGGGCACCCCCAAGGTGGAGGCCAGGCATCCTTAGCGTTGTGGGGGCCGTTGTGGAGATTAAGCAAGCTATTGCCCAGAGTTACAGAGTGGGACTCCATGATTGGAATGGCACCGAGGCAAGAATTATCAGGTCCGTGGAATTTTTGAGCCCAAGACCCGCCGAGGCGGGGAATTGAACCCTGGTCCCGGGCTAGACCTCTGCATCAGGGTCTGCCGCTCTAATCATTGAGCCACACTTCTCCACGGGGTCACAACAACGATATCGTTGGAAGACCTAAGAGTATCAGATACCCCAGCGACATCAGCTTCTAGCGGGGAGACCTGAGTTGGCTCAATAACACATATACCCTCCCTCACTGGAGAGACTATAGGGGCCGAGACTTGGATGTCATCAAAAGGGTGGATCTCAGCAGGAACTGATTGGCTCGTTATCTCTGGTCTGTCATTACTAGCTAGACCCAGAGATAATCTCCGTTCCTTGTTGATCTTGTCTACAACTTTGACCAAGTAATTGTCAAGTGTAGATACAGTGGGGCGAGGGGTCCCAGTTGACTTGGACATGTTGCCTGAGAATACAATAGATAAAATATATGACAAACAAAAACAGCCAATTGAAATTAAAATAGCACTTACTATGAAATGATTTCGATTATTTAAACATTACACATGACACGTGCGCTAAAAAACAAGAGTAGACCACAGCACAACCCTTATTTAAAACACAAATTAGTAAGGATTGTATATCAACACAAGTCTGTGATTCACCAATATTCCTGGGACGA
The DNA here is from genome assembly GCF_964204655.1 of Triturus cristatus. NCBI lineage: Eukaryota > Metazoa > Chordata > Amphibia > Caudata > Salamandridae > Triturus > Triturus cristatus. Next base: position 703,637,502 of record NC_140579.1, on the reverse strand, counting down.
TAGGGTACGAAGTGCACAATGTTGTGCAACGAACTTAAATCCACAACTTGCAACAGCAACACTAATAGTCCCAACAAATGTAAATGTCACAGTACCTTGCGATAGTGGTCTTATCAAAAAATATGAAGGGGGTGGCCCGGCCCGGCCCGGCCTCCTCTGGCCCCTGACGGCCACAGACGGCCCGCCCTCTGCCCGGGCTCAGCCCGGCGCCGCCCGCGCGCGTCCCGCGACGCGGGGGGAGCCGCTCGTTAAAGTAGCGCCTCCGGGCGTGCAGGTGACCGGAAATGAGGCGGAAGGCAGGAGCTAAGGATGATGGGAGCTGTAGTCTCCCCCAACGGCGGCCAACGGAGGTGAGTGGCGGCGGGGGAGACACACAGCGTGGGTGTCCCAGATCGATTCCGCAGAGTTTAATCAGGTAGGTCCGCTAGGTATGGGCCCTCAAGCAGAGAATGTTTGACATGACATGCATGCCCTGAAGTTCATCTGTGGCAGTAAGAGTCTGATATCTTATCAACTGAGTGTCATCAACATATGATAATATGCTAAATCCTTAACATTGGACTAACTCAGCAAGAGGTGATGTTTAAACATTGAACAATGTGGAGATTGGCAGGGATTTCGGAGGAACTCCTTAGGGAAGAGGAAAGGAAGTAGGTTTATAAGGTGTAAGAGAAACCAATTGTGATCTGTTGGTTAAGAAGGAACTGAGCCATTTCTAGGGGTGGGTGGTGAACTCCACTCCGCTTGAAGCATGGAGCTTGGCTAAAAACTCCACAAACTCATCCATGTGGTGGAGTTCACTGCTTTACCCCCTCTAATTCTTCTTACTCCCTCTAATGCATCTCCAGCCAGCTTCAGTCTGATGTTTGCATGAGTGACAGAGAGGTAGAGTCTGAATAAACCTCTCCCAACATGCGCTGTCACCAGTAGCAAATGGTGCTCTACACCTTACTCCCACACTCTTTGGTTCCTGCTAGTTCTTGAACTCGATGCAGTCCAGTCGCCCGACTTCTCCACCGGAAGTGTCTTTCATCCTGTATGTTGGTGTCTCACTGGAAATGCAGAAGTCCTTTTTCTGCCTTTGCGTTATTCAGTCTGGAGAATGGCAGTGCATGCTCATGTTGACTTTTATCCCCTGCTGCATGTTTTAGATTGGCTGCTAATGCCCACCTTTCACATTTCAGCTTGCTAAAGGATGCTTGCCCACAATGAGAACTATTGCTGCTTCGAATATGGGGGGGGTGACTTCTCAATAAAGGCAAATGAGCATTTTTACACGCAGGCACTGTATTGCTCTTTATTAAACCGGTTTCAGCAAGTGTGTGAAAGTGGTTTACCCAAACCCGTGCTCTCCGGGCTGACAAACTGCCATAGATGGTCGCTGGGGGATGCAGCCGTCGGGTCGGGGCGGGAGGCGCCTTCGAGAAAGCAGCTGCCCACTTCCTCTCCCTCCTACCACTCGCCTCTGCCCCTGTTCTGCGGCCAGCTCCAGTCCAGTAACAAATATTGCAAGCTGTGGCATCGGGGGGCTCACCTGTGAGAGGTCGCAGGTGACTGGCAGTACCTTAGACCAGATTAGGAGGACAGAGTGTACACAGTAGAGTGTAGAGAATCTCCTGTAGGAGGACATGAGTGGCTGCAGAAGATCATCCGGTGACGCTGACGGATGGTCGGAGAAATTTGAGCCACGTGTGGATACAGTCCTTTTATTGTAGCTGGTAAGGGGAGAAGGGGTCAGGGTGGGATTCCTGGAAATGCGTCTGGCAGGGAAGATGGAGTGAATTGGCCAAAGAAATCTCGAGCGTTAAAACCGAATTAGAAAAAACCATGTCAGCAGAGGAACTAAGTAAAACTTTGGCGGATATAAACACCTAACTAGCGAAACACACACAAGAGGTCAACGAACGAAAAATCCGCAAATTCCGCAGACCATACACCCAAAATACTGATACCTCCTCCACGGATAGTGACAGTATAAGTCTTTCAAAAAACGCCGAGAAACCCTCGACATCAACAACGGTCACTACAGCGGCGCCTTTTTTAGAATCAAGTCGCCCCGATCGGGACGACCCAGGAGGGGCAAAAGAAAAAGACAAAGAACATCCACAAACTCGCACGGTAACAGCCAAGAAGGACAAGGGCAAGTAGGGCCCACAGACAACCTAGTTATCAACATCTCTGACTACAAGTTCAACGAGATTGAACTAAATACATTACAAAAGGGAACTTCATTTGTGCCAACCACTCACACCAACAGTTTATAATTAAACATCAGTTTCTTCAAGCTGGTGAGAAAGCTCAGATTACGTCATTTTTTTGAGAACATCATAACTGAACCTATTGACAAACCAGAAGATTTATTGAAAGGACTCAAAGCGAAAAGTACATACATGGCCCTGGTGAGCCACAAAAGCTAGGACATCTTTGAGCTATTGGTTAAACAAGACATATCTAAATTAAACTTTCAAAAAGCATCTAAACATAAGAACCTTACGACCAAAGAAATGGGTATATTAAAATCCATTGCACAAAGGACTGAAACGACTTGTCAAAAAGCTGATAAAGGGGGAGCCTTAGTCATCATAAACACCAGTTATTACAATGCACAGGTGGAAACTCACTTACAGGATACAGAGACATATATGAAATTGGATTCGAACCCAACAGAACAATTCAAAGAAGTTCTTATAAACATTGTGAACAAAGCCCTTGACACAGGCATAATTGATGAGAAGGTTAAAAAATATCTTATACAAAAGAACCCCAGGAGCCCGACCCTATACATGGTGCCAAAAATTCATAAGCACCCAACAAAACCACCTTGTAGACCAATAGTATCAACTCGAGGAAGCCTACATGAACCGGTGGGTAAATTCCTGGACCAATACTTACAACCCAGTGTTACATCTATGAGGACCTTTATAAAAGATACCACAGACTTTTTGGACAAGCTACATCAAGTCCCTACTACAGACAACAAAAATATACTTTTGTGTACTATAGACGTCAAATCTCTATATACGTCTATTCCACATCAACTTGGCATAGAGGCGGTGGAACACGCATTACTGCATACTGAATATGAAGAGCGAATTAAAGTATTTTTAATGGAACTTCTAGAATTTACGCTACTTCATAGTTATTTCAAATGGCAGGATTCGAGGTAATCAACAAAAAAGAGGAACTTCAATGGGCAATTGTGCTGCGCCTTCGTACGCAAATATCTTTGTGAACCGTTTTGAAGAAGACAACATCTTGGATGAGCCCATATGGAAAACACACTTAGTGTTGTTCCTAAGGTTCATGGATGACATATTCATAGTATGGAAAGGGGCGAAAACCACATTGGAAGAACAAATCAATAGGTTAAACATGATTGACCAACAAATCCAATTCACGCATGAAATACAGAAACACACCATCACATTTTTGGATGTGAAAATCACTAAGACGTCGACAGGATTTGATACCGTCTTATACAGAAAGGATACTGACAGAATCAATATTCTTCTCTTTGGAAGCTTTCATCCTCAGCCTCTCAAACAACATCTACCGTACTCACAATTATTAAGAGTGAAGAGGATAATAACAAATCCCACAAGAGCAGAAAAACAAACCAATAACATGTTACTCAGATTTAAAGCACGTGGATACCCTGAACATGTACTAAATGAAGCCAAAAACAGGAGTTCACAACAACTTGGTCTCCGCCAGGAAAAGACCAAGAACCGCATCACAGTGGTTTCTAAATATTTGACGATGAGTGCAGCATACAAAAAAATCATACAAAAACATTGGTCAATTTTGAAACTCGAACAACATTTTAATCACATCTTTGATGAAGAACCTATTTTCGCGTATACAGGAATAAAAACGTGGGAGAAATACTTAAACACATTGATCACCCCCAAACGCAAACTATATTCAAAGGCAATACCCCGTGTTGGAACTGTAACAACTGCAATAACTTGATTAGAGGATTATGCATCACTCACCCTATGAAAGGCTATAAAATCAAACTAAGGGTGAAGGCCACATGTGATTCGCCAAATGTAATATACATGCTAAAATGCCCGTGTGGAAAACCTTATATTGGACAAACTGAACGGAAAATTAAGACACGCTTGAATGAACATAAAAGCAACATAAGAGTGAAACAGACCAAATCCACAGTGGCACAACATTTTATTGAAGCAGGTCATAACACCAGCCAGTTGAAATTTTGCGTCTTGGAGGTGATAGAAAAAAAAGAAGGAAGAGACAATCACAACTTTTTACTGCAACGTGAAAACCATTGGATTAGCCATTTGAACTCTTCGAAACCTGACGGGATGAATGAGCGCATGGAATTCCAATGTTAGACTGAAAAATGTGCCTGTATTTTGTACCTTTTTGTTTGTTTTTCGTCTTTTTGACCTCTTGCAATTGATACCACACATGGTTAACCGATGGTTCACACTTACCATCTCTTAGTTATCACATTTACAAACACGCACTGCACCATACATCCAGGGACATTTGTCTTGGTTCCATGAGTTGACTAAAGCTACGACTGTCTCCCACATGATATCTTTTTCTATGTTTCTTATTATTTTTTCATACTGTTATTTTTCATGTGTTACGATCCGTAAATTGTTATAACATAAAAATTAGGCAATTGATAGCGGTATACATTAGAACACGTCAAAATGTTTATTGTATTGTCTTTATTCACTTGCATTTGTTTCATTCATGTACTTTTGAATCACTGCTATTCACCGTCTTCGTATTCATACAGTCTGCTTTCTATGCACATCTTTTCCACAAACGCCGTTAAATACACATCCGGGTTTCCGAGGCTCACTAACTGCATTTTCTGTGAGGAGCGATACTTGGACTAAACTTGTTAGGATACGCGATCACGGTAAGAATAACGCCCGACCCTCCTCATGGGCGCTAATATATTAATGACACCACGCAACTATGTTTAGCTAAAGCCACCGAACTCTTTCTAATAATAAACATAACTATCTTTTTATCTCACGTGTGGTCAAGAAGTTTACAGTTAACTTCGCTATTTCACAATATATTCTATAACTATCCGCTTGTGCACCTTTTTTTCACGCATGGTTAATAATATCAGGAGTTTTACTATCACACTAACTCACCACACAACAACCTCGGACACTTAGGAGGCACACTTTTACCCACTGTTTTTAACAATCACGCAAGTATACCCAGGGAGCACTAACAATCATTTAGGCATTCTTCTAGTATGACATAGACCCAAAGTCAATTACATTTGTTCACAGAGAATCCCCTGATGAAGGCTTAAGGCCAAAATGCATTGGGCTTGAAAAAAGCATGATCCAAAGCTGGACATGAGGTAACAATCCTTCTGGATACTATGCATTTCCGGTCTTATACCAGACCATTACCATTGGGCTATATCTAATCTTCTTCTTTTTCCTTATTTTTAGACACTGATTGCGGGACGGATTTGCACCAGAATCTTGTTCTTGTGTAGCCGCGTGGTTTCCATGGATATTCTTTACAGGAGGGATCAAAACGCCTGTTTCCACAGGTGACTCTTGTAGTCCTTTCTTAGTTTTTCTATGTGTTCCTCAAACTCCTGTCTTTTTCTTTTAGAGTAGTGAGGCAGCTGGGACTGCTAGGAAACACATGCAGATGACACTGTTTCAGAGTTCATATTTCAGATTTTAAAGGGAGCACGCTTCACAAAGCAGTGTTATACAAGTACTTTTCATGATGCAAAATCGGCAGGGTTGAGGTTCAATGGGCTGTGTTCTTGATCGAGTAGGGTTGACTTTACAGTAATATAAAAATAGTCGTGCAAGACAATATTGGAGATAATTATTATTGCTGCAGAGATAATTATTTTAGAACTTGTCAAAAGGTTTTTTTTTTTTTTTAAATAAAGAAGCACTTTATTCTTTTCCACAATACTGGTTCCCCCAACACAACCCCTGCAAACTCCACTATCAAAATTTAAATTTGTCATTAAATGACAACAATCTAAGGTAAGTCACTACACATTTAGCGCAACAACGGCCCCCGTTCCTGCTATTTTGACCTCTCACATGTTTGAAGACTTGAAATTCATTCGACATATTGCCCAATTGGGGAGTTCAACTAAATGCAGCTTCAGTGGCTCTCGTAGCTCCCCTATCAACAGGTAAGGAGCATGCTACTACACAAAGGGAGATTGAGAGAACAAACTGCTCATTGTTGCTTTGATTAGAAACATTCCTGGCCTAACTAATTATTTTCCACCTGTCTGCACTTGGCGTGTTTGGTCAGCGGCACTGGTTCCCTTCATCTAAGAACTTTTCCATTTATATGGCACCAACCTGCATTACTTTCAAATACTGGGTCTCTTGGTCAGTGGTGCTCCCGAATGTTTGTGAATGGGTAAGTTCACAAGTCGTGGTTATAATTACTTCTTACCTCGCAGTTTAAATTAACCTCAAAACACTAAAGCCAATATCTCATCTCTACGTCTGAAATGTTTTCTAAAACTGGCTACATTTGCCATTGCTTAAGGAATTTCCAACTTGGACCTCAGCATTTTTTATTTATTTTTCTCAGTATCTTTCGGTATTGTGTGGCGAAGGTCTTAAATACAGGCCCCAACTTCGTATTCTTCCAATTATGTGATTCTTATACTTTCTCTCAGGACTCATTTTTTTGGGCCCTTGCATTTGTTCATTTGTCGATATTACCACTTTTTAGTTGCACTATTCCTTGATCACTCATTTACAACCAGTGTATGTATGTCTTTTGTAGTCTCATTTACTGCTGCTATTAGGTAAGTCTGGGAGGTTCTGATTCATTCTTTAATCAGTTTCCTAAAATCTTCTTTTAGGTTTGCGGTAGACCATATGTGGTCAATTATTATCAGGAAAGTAGGCTTATGCACAAAACTTGGGAGTAAGTTTTAATGATTCTCCTACTTCCTCTTATTCTGGGGGAGCCTCAACTCGACTACGTGAGATAACTCCATTCTCAACACAGGGACTTCAGGTTTTCACTGGATTGGAGTATCATTTCCAAGATGATAAGCCTTCTGTATCTCTGTCCCATCTTGGAGACACCAATAGGTATTGTAGTCAAATTTGACATTCTAGGGGCTCTGCAGTGATTGTCAAATAAGTAATCTCCTACAAAATGTCACCATCAAAATATAACAATTCCAGGCTACTAAGGGAGTAACAATTTAATTATCAAAGTCAGTCAAACAGTTGCATGTTACCAGCTTTCCAGGACAGTACCAGCATCCACCCAATTGTGTTGTGAAAATCCCAAAAAATCACTCTAGCGCAGAAAGGTGTTGTCCTGCCCAGATTAGCAATCAGCAACCCTCTCAAATCTGTAGATGCTGCACAAACCCTCCACCACTAGTTTTCACATTTAAATAGATCAGTGCTGCATTTTGGCCTTTGAAAGTTATTTAAGGGTGCAACATCTGGCAACCTGTGCCATACAAAGCTCAGAAACCGCACCTGGAGTCTCTGCCATTTGGCAATTACTTCTCAGCAAGCTCTCATGTTTGCATGCTTTCCCAATGCTTGTTTGTAAATCATTGTTAGAAAAACCAAAGTGCTGGCGGTAACGCAAACACAGGTATCGCAAAACTGAACACTGAATTCAACATATTCAATCTTTAAGAAATGCACAGCTTATTTTTTAACTTTTACCCAGGAAACTCTGGAACACAATTTAAAAAGCCAATTGCATGATATTCAGCTTAATAATAAAACATTGAGTTAGTTGCACATTGTTAGAATTGGGGATCTCTGGTTGGCACGGGTAGGTACTTGTGACAAGCAGGGACCCTCTCCTCTAGTCAGGGTAAGGGGTTACACTCCTAAAACAACCCCTGCTCACCCTCTAGGTAGCTTGGCGCGAGCAGACAAGGATTATCTCAGAGCGTTATAGGTTAAGCATTTGTGACCACATACAGTAACTCAGTGACAACACCACAAATGGACACCACACTAGATTTATATCAAAAATAGTGATCTTTTATATAAAGACTTGGCACAAGACCAAATAACGACAAAAATGACATACACAGTTCAAGAATATGATTTCAGAAAGAGTTCTTAGGTTAGCGACAATCATTCACCTTAGCGTCCGTTTTAACCCACAGTACCTTATGATGCGATAAAAAGTTCCTAGCGGCACTCCAGCGTTGAAAATCAAGGTGTAGCTTATTCAGTAGAAATTTACTCGCTAAGGCACAATGCGACAAAATTCGGCCCGCTAACGAGCGGGGCGACAATTTCACCATCTTGGTTGGGTCTGCGACGATTTTCGCAGCGATAAAATTACTCACGCTAACGAGCGGTGCGATGATCTTGGCTTGTTCTGCGACAATTTCACACAGCAGCGGCAGGCTCTGCGACGAAGTTCGCAGCGATAGAATTCTTCCCGCTAACAGGCGGAGCGTGGATCTTGGGCTGGTAGCGATCAAATTCGGCCCGCTAACGAGCGGGGCGACGATTTTCCCAGCGCTGATCGGGCTCAGCGGCAGCAGGCTCTGCGACGATGTTCGCAGCGATAGAATTCTGCCTGCTAACTGGCGGAGCGGGGATCTGGGCTGGTAGCGATCAAATTCGGTCCGCTAACGAGCGGGGCGACGATTTTCCCAGCGCTGATCGGGCTCAGCGGCAGCAGGCTCTGCGACGATGTCCTCGGCGATAAAATTCTGCACGCTAACGAGCGGTGCGTCGGAAATTTTCTCGCTAAGCCGGCTGTGCGTGAAAGAGTGGAGATCTTTGGTTTCTTTCTTCTTGGCCAGCTTCCCACAGCAGGCACAGCTCCCAGAGGCCCCAAAACTGGTTCCAGCACTCTAGGAGGGGCAGAACTCACGCAGCAGAGTTCCGGGGGAAGCTGGGGGTGAAGTCCTTTTGTTCCTGGGACTTCTTAACAGGAGGCCAGCTCTACTCAGGCACTTGGAGATCTTTTTAAGCACAAGTTGAAATAAAGTCTTTTGTAGTCTTTCTCCTCTCCTTCAGCAGCAAGGCAACCGCTGCCGGCCAATCCCGCCGGTCAGGGACAGTACTCCTCCTTACAACTTTCCCAGTTCCTTCTCCTCAGGCAGAGGTTCTTCTTGTTTCAGCAGGATCTAATTTCTTGGGAGCAGGGTCCCAATACTTATACCCCTAACTCCTTTGTTCCTCTGGGGTAGAGGGGCCTTTGCCCAGCCAGAACCAGTTCCTGAGCACTTTGTTGACATGTCTCTGACTTTCCATTCAGGGTGCAGGGCAGAGACATCAGCCGCTCCACAGGAGGTGGAACCAGTATTGTGGTGGCAGAGCACAGCCCTATTCAGAGTCCAGGTGCACTCCTCCCACCCATCTGGATGTCAATCTCTCTATTCACCACCAGGCTACCTAGCCCTGCCCTCTGGAATTCCCCAGCCCTGTCACTCACAGAAACCAGACAGCAGATACACATCATAGCAGAGGCGGGCTGAAATGGTTAGGCAAGCAAATGCCAGCTTTCTAAAAGTGGTATTTGCAAACCCAGAATATTAAAATAAACTTTACTAAAAGATGTATATCATTATTCTGAGTTCAGGCATACTAAACTCGAATTTCTACCATGTTCCCTGGGTCTGTTAGGATCATAGAATGTAACAATTCTAACAGCCCCTTCTGGCCAATGAGAACAGGTAGCCTTGCAATAGTGAAAAACGAAAATGGCCGTAATTCACTATTAGGACATGCCACACACATCAGGGCTTGTCCTACCTTATGCTTACAATGCACCCTGCCCTTGGGCCTACCATAGGGGTGACTCACATGAAGTAAAGGGAAGGTTTAGGGACTGGCAAGTGGGTGCACTTGCCCAGTCAGCATGACAGTATCAAACTGCACGCAGGTTCTGCAATGGCAGACCTTAGACACATTTTACAAGGCTGCTTCTGTGGGTGGCACAACCAGTGCTGCAAGCCCACCAGCAGCATTTGGATTTACAAGCCCTGGGCACTCCTGGTGCACTTTACTGGGGTCTGACAGTAAACCAAATAAGCCAATCATGGAATCCAACCAACATATACATTTTAAATAGGAAGCAATTGCACTGTGGCACTGGTTGGCAGTGGCATAGTGCTCTGAGCAGCTAACACCAGCAAAACACATGAGGCACAGCGACAAAAAGTGGAAGGGAGACTCACGCCAAGGTGCCAGGTCTAACACACATACTTAAAAGAACCAGGAAATGTGCAAATGTAAATTGGCCATTTACTTTCCACGGGGCATATTAGCAAGTGCTGGCAATATAATTATCGCCACTTTAGCGTCCGTTTTTGGGCGAAAAGCGGCGATAATTATATCGCAATATCATCAAGGACACGCTAGCGCGTGTTTCCTTGATGTAAAGCCCGTTTTTTCACAGCCTCGCCTCGCATCTCTAATGAGATGCAAAAAAGGCGTGGCTGTGAAAACAACACATGTTAATATCGTGAAGGCAGCTTCGCGATATTAACAAGGAGGTGCAGCGATTAAAAAAAAATCACGCTACCTCAGCCTTAACTCAGGAATTTAACGTCTGTTAAATTCCTGACTAAGGCATACTTGTAATAGGAGATGGATTATGCTGATAGGACCACAGGGTCCTATCTGCAATGTTATCGCTGTTTTCAATGGAACATCGCTGGAAATCCAGCGATGTTCCATTGAAAACACCGCTATCGCTGAAATATTATCGCCATAGCGCTATGCGTTGTAAATATAGCGTTATCATGGCGATAATATTCAGCGATAGCCGGCGATAATATTTCTGTCGCTATGTACGGCCAGCGATAATTATCGCTGGCCGTTGATAATATGCCCCCTAATGACTAGGAATTGGAATACATGCTCCAGATGTAGGTGTTCTGCAGCAGTCCTGCACCAGATTTATGGAGTACACATCTCTCCGGTCACTCTTTCGCCTCAAATAAAGGCTGAGTGCAGAATCCTGCCCCCTTCCCAGTGTCAGAAATTCTGGCTTTGTGTGTCATGGCTTAGGCTCCCATGCAACATGTGGAAAGCAGAAGATACAGAAATTCAACACGATAAAGTCTGCCCTTTAGTGAAATCTGGGAAAAATAGACTTCTTGCTGTGCTTTTAGGGACAGGCCGGAAGGGATGAGGTGCAACATGGTGAGTGTAAGGATTTAAGGGGTAAGAAGCACATGGAAAAGAGTACAAAAAAACACATTGATGCCATGGAGTGCTAAAAAGAACAAGTATTTGCAATTCAGTAGGTCTCGCATTTACATGAGTTTGAGCTATTGACATTGTAAATGACAATGCCTTTTATTTATGTTTTGGGTTTTAAAACATAAATAAAAGATATTGTCATTTAGAATACTAATAGCTTAAACTTTCACAAATTCGAGAACTATTGCATTGCAAATGCTTCCCCAAATGCGCTTGCAGCTATGTTCTGATTTTTCATCAACACCAGCATTACTGCAAATACTCCTATTTTCTTAGCTTTAAAATCATTTCTTTAGAAGTTTCACAACCCACATCAGATTAAACAAGCATTGGCATAGCCAATAGGTCTCGCCTTTGGGACCTTATAAGTGTTTAGCCATGCAACACTTGATGTTGTTGCACCAAGGATATTGTGCTACTAAACTAAATACTTATAAGGTCCCAAAAGCGAGACCCATTGGCTATGCCAATGCTTTAGTCCCATTATGGCACCACCCCACCCTTACCACAACAGAGTATGCATGCATAAATAAATACACAACACAACTTTAGTTTGGGAAAATATTGCTGCAGGTTTATTCCATACAAAAGTATGCAATATGGTGGGTTATCTTACTGGCGATCCAAGGGCAGGCAGCTGTACAAACCTATGCTGCCCTGCCCGCCTGATGAGCCACGCACTCTGGAGAAACCAATCAGTGCTACCCTTATGGGGGGTGATCCCCTTACTGGATCACGGGTGATCCCCTTACTGGATCATGTGACACATTGGTCCCTTATTACTCACGCCCCTTTCAGGGCGGAGCGTAGCAAGGCAAACCGCCGGTTGTTCAGGCCCACAACCGCCCGAAGGACTAACGGGGGGCCAACGTAGTTGTCCCAGGACCCTCCACACGAGGTTCCTGTGATTCGGCTCTGGCACCCCTATTGTGCTCTTGCAGAGGTAACCTTTCTGTACCCATATGCTTCCAGATCTCCCTGTAACTCCGCCTGCAACGACAAAGAAAACATTACAACATCCTATGTACTACGCCTGCCAACCCCACGCCGGGTGAGATGGGAGACGGCGTGTCCGGCGCAAAGAGGACGCTAAGATGGCCGGGGGAGGCATAAATACCTCCCCCCTCCTCTACGTGCCGGAAGTGACGCATCTGGCAAGGGGACTCCTCCTAGAGTACCCCGTATTAGTGGGGGTGGGGAAGTGCCCAAGTGGGACTAAGGGTGGCCGCCCGTTTAGGGTGGCCCCCTGCGGGGGCCGCGGGCAGCCGCATAGTCCCATTATGGCACCACAACCCACCCTTACCACAACAGAGTATGCATGCATAAATAAATACACAACACAACTTTTGTTTGGGAAAATATTGCTGCAGGTTTATTCCATACAAAAGTATGCAATATGGTGGGTTATCTTATGGGCAATCCAAGGGCAGGCAGCTGTACAAACCTATGCTGCCCTGCCCGCCTGATGAGCCACGCACTGTGGAGAAACGTTCCTGTGATTCAGCTCTGGCACCCCTATTGTGCTCTTGCAGAGGTAACCTTTCTGTACCCATATGCTTCCAGGTTGCCCTGTAACTCCGCCACAGCTCTGGAGGCGGCCACCGTCGCCTAAAGAGCCCCCCCTACACCAAAACAGTTCCTTTCTCACTGCCACCTGCAACTTCACGGGCCATCTTCATGTCCAGTAGGAACAGATCCAAGCCCACCTGTGCCAAGTGCACCCCAACTTTGTCAAAATAAGCTTTGGTGTTCGCCCGGTTTGGCTCATGCCTGATGAAGCCAAAGCCCCTTGCCCTGCGAATTTGCGCATGGAGCGGTGTATGCTTCTCTGGGAATGGACCAGTGCCTCGCATGCCCTGCAAGGATGTGATGGCCTCCCAGGAGGGGGCTCTACTCTTAAACATCGCTATCTTCCATCAAGCTGAAGTGGCTCCCACCTCCTGAACCCTGTAGTAGCAGCTGTTCTAGCCTTTGTGCACATAAGAACATACATTTGGCCAAAAGAACATTGGTTTGCTTTGGCAGGGAACAAATTGTTGCATCTGCCACGCTCTAAATAGTGGCAATTTGCAGTTCTGAAGCATTCTACCCTATAGGGTGGAACTACATACCCCACAGGACCACGGAGTCGTGTGTATATTACCAGTGATACTCTTAGAATCTAAGGTTCCCAGTGTCAATTGCTGACTATCCCGCCATGGACTATGAGACAGTCACTGGGTATGCCACTTGACACCCTTCAGGGTGGTGATACGGAACCTCCACCCAGCAAGCTGAAAGTCTTGGGTTGCCATCATACCACCTGTGTCCATTGAATCACCCCCATTTCCTCCCCGCAACAGTCATACTGGTAAGTGGGCAATCAATTCACCATCCCTCCTTTCCTGCAAGACTGGTGCCTGTTCAGTTTTATCTGTGGTGACTGCACCCAGACTTCCCATGCAGCTTTACTGCTAAAATTGTGAGCAGTTGCTGACATTGAGGGAAACTCACGCTTGCAACTACAGTGAGTATTTAAATTATTATGATACTGAGTGTCTGGTTGAACTATGCACAGGTACTTGACACTCTCCCACATGTAGTTGCTGTGAAACGTTTGAACTAGTCCATCAAATTCAGCCAGCCACCCCCCTAGGTGGAGACTTGCACTCCCAAACTTCTGCTAGTGTAAACCCCGGTCACACCTCCTGTTCAGTAGAATTTAGTAATTCACGACACTGCCAACCCCAGGGGCCTAATACTGGGCTGTGTATACGCGGCCCCAGGTGACCTTAAACAATTGGCTTGGAGTGGATGGGTGTTAACCTGGACTGGCTGAAGTGCAATACTTTTGACAATGTTCCCGTAGGTATTTTGCCGTTGCTACGGGTATCAACTTATTTGGGACACGGTCGAAGAAGATGCCCCTTCCAGTCTCTGGTTTTAACCCATGGAAGGATAACCCGTGGGACAGACAAGTCTGTTGGAACCGGCGGTGACCAATATGCGCAAGTCCCCGCCCCTGTCTGGATATTGGGAATGCCAAATGGTCTATACCACCTTGTCATTATTTGTGCTCTAACGCCGTGTTCACCCAACTTTTTGCATCGCAGTCTACTTGTTAGATGACACCTACCACAACCCGCCTGCTGCCCTGGCTAAAGTGCGGGTGAATATGTCTAACAGAGGCTACCTGTAACCTGCCCTTGTTTGCAGAGGGCACCTTTTAGCTGCATCTACCATACATAGCAAGACACGACAATATTGCGAGCCCAATTCCCACACAACGAATATTAAAACATGGTCCAACAGGGGCCGAAGCCTTGTCTTTGCCCTCTGTGGTGTGACCTGGATTGCTCAGACAGGGCGACATGAGGTCACACAATCCTGTGTACCTGTTCTTCTTGTGCCACACTTGCTGGGGGATTTGTATGCTCCTCGCCTGTTTGCTCGGAATTAGTGATGGTCCCTCGAGGGGTGAAAGGTCTCTTTTCTTTTCGTGCTCCTACAACATACCTGCTGCTCTCAGTCTGCCGCGAAGAGCAGGAACACATGGCAGATGTCTTGTGTATTTAACAGAGATGATGATGCTTTTTTTGTTATTTACTGTGGCGGTCGCCATGTGCATACGTTTTAGCGTTTCAGAGTGCTTGCGTGTGCAAAAAAGTGCAAATGTAAGCAGCACCTCCCTGCCCGGACCCCACCATCCATCCATGGGCGTAGGAAGTGTGGGGGACGCGGGGGATATATCCCCCCCAGATTTTGGAGTGGGGGGGACACGGGGGACAAGGGGGGGGGACGAGGGGACAAAGGAATTTCCCCTCTCCCTTCTGTTATCGCAGGGCCATTAGCATGCGAAAGCGCTACCTAATGGCACTGCACTTGACCTGCCTGGAGTCAGAGGCCACCCGCCCTCTGCCTTTTGTTATGCTGCAGGAAGGCTCAGCCGTTCTGGGAAGGGGAGAGAACGGAGAAAAAATAAACGCTGTCTCTTTTCCTTCATGGCAAGGACCGTGTCCACTACTCCTGATCTGCCTCTGGCGGCTGCCCTACTCTCTTTATTTCTCCATCTCTTTCTGTCTCTGTCTCGCTCCTGCTTACGTGCTGATTTCAAGAGGCAGCTCTTAAGGTACTCTCTCTTGCCTCTCCTTTTCTTTATTTGTTCCCCTGTGAAATTGATCCAAAAAAGGCTGAACACTTTGGCTGTAAATGTCCTCATTTTCTGACCGTTTTCTATTGAAAAGAAAAACCTCGGAATGGAGAGAAAAAATAGTTAAATACCTAAATAAAGCAATACAGAGTGGACAGCAGACAGGCCAGACTGTTATTTACACCCACACACATTAGCGCCACTTTACAGAGTTTGCCAGTGAAAGCGCTACTTTCTTTTTATCTTCTTTGAACAACATTGTTTTCCCAGGGTGGGTAAGTGCGCCATTCCTAAAGGGACTGCAATACCTGGTTGATGGGTAGAGTGGAAACGTTTAATATGATCGTTTTCAACTTTTTAATTATTTTAGCTTATAAAATGCGGCTCTGTGTTTGGGGATGTGGTCTTTTTTAAACCAAACTGAATACATTTTGAAGGGATATAAGCAATGGACATTGAAAGGGGTCCCTTCCTGGTCCTGTAGCCATGTCTTGAACTTTTCAGGCAAAATCACTTACTGATTTCTGAATAATGAGTTTAAAACCGTTAAGGTAACCATGTTTTTTTCTGATTACAGTTCACATGCTGTAACGCCCTGAACGTCTCAGGATCGTTTAACAGACACGACAATGAGGACGCAACCACTTGTGAAGGGTTAGTTCTTTTAATGAAGGCAAATAAAATACAAAGAACAAACAAAAGTTATAGTCACTGGAATCCTCCAGGCTAAGTACGTTACCAGCCCACAGCACGGATGGTCCTAACCGTCCTCTGCATATACGCCGATCCCGGCGTATGCCAACAGAGGGCAGAAATGAAATGGCCGACAATGCCAATCGGTAGGCTGTGAGGGGCACGAAGAGTGTTGGGGAGAATCGAGGAGTCAGGGAAACACCCAGCCGGGGTCTCTACCTGAAGGGAGCAGCCGCTCAACCTCTTCCTCAGACTGCACCGGGACGCGGAGTCACCTCCTGGTGATGCGTCACCGATACCCCAATCACAAGCAAGACGACTGAACCGAGAGCAGCCGCTCGATCGATCCTGTGGACTTCCGAGTCTGTAACGCGGCAAACACCTCCTGGTGTGCGTTACAGCTGGCAGTCCCTGTGTCTCTGGTCGGGCTGGGAGTTACGACTCCAACCAGCAAAAGCGCCACTGCGCTTGGACTCAGCCGAGTCAAAAAGCGAAGCTCAATGGTTGACCGGTAGAGCTTCCGGGTCCTTCACAGGTGACGATGGGGCAAGACACGGCCCAGGGAGTAACGACTCGACCTACCTCCGTTCTTGCCTTACTGGAGCACCACTCCGGAACACTGCTCTTCACAAAGCAGGTACGTCGGTCTAAACACAATATCCGACAGCCTTGTACCTCCCGGTTCCTCCCTTTATAGGGCGTGTTTTCCTTGAGTTATGTAACAGCTCTCCTGTTTACATAAGGGCGTGTTTCCCTTGAGTTATGTAACAGCTCTCCTGTTTACATAAGGGCGTGTTTCCCTTGTATGACAGGAATTCTTGACAGTACATCCTCCCTCTCAGCGGCTCCCCACGGGTCCAGCGCTGGCAGGAAAACGCCGATGGAACAAGGAGACCAAGCGCGGAGCATGAACCCCTTCAGCCGGTTCCCATGAATGCTCCTCCGGGCCATAGCCTTTCCACGCAACCAGGTACCACAGCTTCCCCCTGCGCCATTTGGACGCCCGTATGCCCGACACTTCATACTCCACCTCCGACTCCACGCATACCGGCCTAGGTGTCCCAGACGGCTTGGAGGGTGCTGGTTTGAGCAATGATACATGAAAGACAGGGTGTATCCGCAATGACTGGGGCAAGCACACCTTCACGTTCACGGGACCCATACACTTGGTAATTCGATAGGGGCCCATGTACTTGGGATGGAACACACTGTTCTTTCGAAACCTCATGTTTCTTGTGGATATCCAGACGTAGTCTCCAGTGCGGTACAGTGGCCCGGGCCTTCTCTTCCTATCTGCCGCAGCCTTGTATCTTCTCTTGGCCTCTATTAGGACAGCCCTTGAGCGCATCAACGTGTCTTTTATGTGTGCCACCCTGTCCGCTGTGGCGGGAATCCTGTCCTCTCTGAACGGATGTAGAAATGGCAAGAACCTGGGATGTTGGCCATAGTTGCTATAGAACGGAGATGACTGTGTGGAGCTGTGAGTGGCGTTGTTATAGGCGATCTCTGCAACCCATAGCAAGTCGACCCATTCTTCCCTGCCCTGGTCCACAAAACATCGCAGATACTGTTTGAGCGTTTGGTTCAGGCGCTCGGTTTGGCCGTCCGTTTGAGGGTGGTAGCTGGTGGACAGGGCGGTCTTAACATGCAGCGCAGTGCACCAAGTCTTCCAGAATTGCGCAGTAAACTGCGACCCCCGGTCCGACACGATCACCCCAGGTAATCCATGCAGTCGTACCACATTCTTTAGGAGTAGTGACGCCAATTCACAAAGGGGTTGTGTTTCTGTAGCCACGGCAATCCCAATATGACGCCATATTGGGGCGCTCGGATGATGTTAAAATCGATTTGTTCCAAATGGTTCCTCCCATATCTCATCGGAAGGACCCCCGTGTGCTGTCCGATGGGCCCCGTCACCAATCGCCTTCCGTCTACCGCATAGACGTCTTCGGGTACTGCTTTGGGAAGAAGCACTAGCCCTAGCCTGCATGCCTCGTTGTGGTCCATAAACATGCCAGTGGCCCCTGAATCCACCATGGCCACAACGGGTATCCACTGGTCATGCACTCCCACGTGCACCGTGATAAACAGGTGTCGTTGTCCCTTAGTGACCGAGTTGGAAAGTGAAGGGATGGATGAGTGACTCCGAGATGCCCCTTCTCTGGTCTTGGAGTCCTCTAGTTTTCCGCCGGTATGTCCACCACGGCTGTTACCGACCGGTTGGCCCGATAACGTGACGTCTTCGGTTTGGCAGGGCATTCACGTACGTAGTGGCCTTTTTTGCCACAATATAGGCACAATCCTTGTTTACGGCGTGACTCTTTCTCCGTGGCTGTGAGGCTCGCTCGTATTGCGCCGATGTCCATGGGTTCTCCCTTGGATGCGGTGGAAGTTTCAGGACTTCCCACCGTCACATAGGATGGAAGGGATTTTCCTTTTCTCCCATGATCCCCCTTTCTTTCACTTAGCCTATGTTCCAGCCGTAATACCAGGTTGATAAGGCCCTCACATGTCTTGGGTTGAGGGTCAATATGAGCCACGGCGTCCTTGAGCCCATCGCACAGCCCTTGATGGAAGAGCGCCGTCTGTTTAGCAACAGGCCACTTGGTTTCCGCAACCAGCCTTCGGAACGCGTTGAGATACTGCACCAGGTCGTTGGATCCCTGTCTCAACTCAAGCATTTCACGGTCCGCCGTGTACGAGTCAGCCCTTCTGTCGAATACCTTCAGGAATTCCTCGCGAAAAGCACCCCAATCACATAAGAGGGGGTCGTCCCTGCTCACCAGAGGTACGGCCCATTGTGCCGCGTTTCCAGCCAAATAGGATATAAGGAAAGCCACACGAGCCTGACTCGTGGGGAACGCCTTTGGTTTGCACGATAAATGTAGCGCCACTTGTGTGAGGAATACCTGCACTGTGTTAGGATCCCCACTGTACCTCTCTGGTGTTGCCAAGGGGATGGCTACCGGCATTTCCACTACTACCGCAGGGGTCTGGTTCGTGAGGGAGGTGCTGGGCGTGAGCGGGTCCAATTGGATAGCATCCAGTCTGGCTTTTACATCGGCTGTTTCTTGCCTAGAGGCAGCCACTTCAACTTGCATGGCCGCTAAAGCAGCCAGCACATTATCAAGTGTTGCCATGTCTGTTATCGACCGGGAGACAGTTAGTGTTATTAAGGTCGGATATTTTGTAACGCCCTGAACGTCTCAGGATCGTTTAACAGACACGACAATGAGGACGCAACCACTTGTGAAGGGTTAGTTCTTTTAATGAAGGCAAATAAAATACAAAGAACAAACAAAAGTTATAGTCACTGGAATCCTCCAGGCTAAGTACGTTACCAGCCCACAGCACGGATGGTCCTAACCGTCCTCTGCATATACGCCGATCCCGGCGTATGCCAACAGAGGGCAGAAATGAAATGGCCGACAATGCCAATCGGTAGGCTGTGAGGGGCACGAAGAGTGTTGGGGAGAATCGAGGAGTCAGGGAAACACCCAGCCGGGGTCTCTACCTGAAGGGAGCAGCCGCTCAACCTCTTCCTCAGACTGCACCGGGACGCGGAGTCACCTCCTGGTGATGCGTCACCGATACCCCAATCACAAGCAAGACGACTGAACCGAGAGCAGCCGCTCGATCGATCCTGTGGACTTCCGAGTCTGTAACGCGGCAAACACCTCCTGGTGTGCGTTACAGCTGGCAGTCCCTGTGTCTCTGGTCGGGCTGGGAGTTACGACTCCAACCAGCAAAAGCGCCACTGCGCTTGGACTCAGCCGAGTCAAAAAGCGAAGCTCAATGGTTGACCGGTAGAGCTTCCGGGTCCTTCACAGGTGACGATGGGGCAAGACACGGCCCAGGGAGTAACGACTCGACCTACCTCCGTTCTTGCCTTACTGGAGCACCACTCCGGAACACTGCTCTTCACAAAGCAGGTACGTCGGTCTAAACACAATATCCGACAGCCTTGTACCTCCCGGTTCCTCCCTTTATAGGGCGTGTTTTCCTTGAGTTATGTAACAGCTCTCCTGTTTACATAAGGGCGTGTTTCCCTTGAGTTATGTAACAGCTCTCCTGTTTACATAAGGGCGTGTTTCCCTTGAGTTATGTAACAGCTCTCCTGTTTACATAAGGGCGTGTTTCCCTTGTATGACAGGAATTCTTGACACATGCTTTGCTTATTCTTGCATTCCCTATGAGTGTTTGCTTTTTCCAGGGTGTTATTTTTTTTTTTTCAGGCAGCATTTTACTGTTGTCTAGTGCATAATTTGAATTTAGTCGCAGCACAATTGAGTTGTGCTGAAGGCAGTGCGAGTTTCTCTCAGTGGGGCTGTATGGTGTTCAGTGTGGGAGAGAATGTGGCACTCTGGCCAGAGCTGCTGAATTTGGAACTGGAGAACCATGTTCAGACCTTCATGACCAGTTCACCATACCACACTCCTGACAGAGCTTATTCCGATGCTACACCTTAGAAGGCCCGATAGACCTTAGAAGCCCAGGTGTCTTAGCACCCGAGGTGGACCTGTCCACCACAATCCATACAGCAGTTCACTTCCAGTCTTACGGGCAGGCATATGAAGAAGCACATCCTAGATCGACAGTGAATCTGTCACTGAGGTCACAAGACCCTTGAGGCCAGTCCCCCTCGCCCATTGGTACCTCCATTGGCCTTTTTCCAGCACTAGCAGTGCAACTTGCCAGGGGTTGGCAATGTAGGATTTGTATGCACACCAAACTTAGGGGGTGATTATAATGGCAGTGGGACCGCCACGTCACCCCGTCAGTGGCGGTCCCACCGCCATTGGTGACTGCATCACAGCCCGCCATATTACAATGGCGGGTGGTTACCTGGCGGTCGGAAAGACCAACCACCATGCACCCGACGGGCTTCTTGAGCCCGCCGGTGTGGTGGAGGGGCTCGTGGTTCCTACAATGCTGGTGGTGTCTACCATGCACCGCAGCAGGGATTATGATGTCCCTCACCCGCCAGCTTATCAATGGCGGTTCACCTGCCATGGAAATGCTGGCGAAAGGGACATTGGGGGCCCGTAGCAGGCCCCTTTACCCCTGGCCCCCAGACATGGGTCCTGGGGGGCATCTATGATGCCCCACAACATATCACTGCACCATGTGGCAGGCACCAATATATTTAACATGTTCCTTTTTTTTTACTTTGCGGCGGATGATGCAGCCAGCAGCACCTGCTGCAATGTAAAAGATAGGCACTGCGAACACCGTAGTGGCAGTCGCATTGTAATGCCTATCGTGGGGCCTCCACCTTGAAGACCAGCGGTCCCATTCCCCGATTCGATGGCGGTGGTACTGAAGTCCGCCTGCCATCGTAGTCAGCCCCTAAGTTTGCATTTTATGAATATGATTCAGCGGGAAATAAATTGATGTTTGCAATTTAATTGACTTTGGTTGGCCTCTTATCTATGAGATTTCCCTGTTGAATGTGCCTTTACATTATACATTTTCGGTTGTATGAATTGATTGCATACTACACTCTCCTACAGGTATTAACTTGAGTGTCATTAGGAGTGTCTGGGACCAATTGTTTTCTTAGGAATTGTTTTCTTTACTAACCTTTGCAAAGGGCCCTAAACTTCACAGCAACACAAGTCACATTTCTTTTAGTAATTTCGGATCCGTTTGACCTACAAAATTGTTTTGGAGGAAATCGTTAGATTATGCAGCAGATGATGTATTATGTGGCAAATATGATACAGCCATAGTTAAGTGGAATACATTTTTCCACTTAATTTTGCCCCAACATTGTAGTTGATCAATTTGTAAGTTCCCCAAACCCAAAAGTCGAGTTTGGGCACAATTTGCATTTTAAAAGCAGCCCTATAACACAGGGCTACTTTTAAACTGACCTCAGGCTTCAGCAGTGCACATATGCAAGCGCAGAAAGGGCTGCTGGCCTCTAAACTGCCATACCTAAATATATTCTAGGGACTTAAAAGTAGTTCTAATCCCCCTGCCCTATTATGTACTAGGGCCTTATAGGAGAGGTCATGCCAATCATAGGGGTACCCTAACCCATAGTGCACCCTAGTGTATGTAGGTGTTTTCACTGTATTTTTAAGTGCCTCTTTCAGAATAGCACTGGCTGTTTAGGCAGAGGCCAGGGTCAGTCAGTCAGGTACCACCAGTACCAGTCAGCAAAATGTTGGGGAGTGCCCAGGGCGGCTTTGCAACACTAGAGAAACACAAACTCAGAATGTAAAACATAACACCATGGTTGGGGGTTCTCTTCAATAATCAGAATTGATTTCTATCCTAATGAACCCATTTTCCAACATTAGGATAGGGAAAGACTGGGGAAAAATCAGAACGTTCTAATCTATACATTGAAGTTTTTATGCAGCTCTTTGATGACGGTTAATAGCTCACTGTTCAATGTTAGGATTTTAACTTATAAACTTCAAATACCAAAAGAATAACTCAGACAAAAGCAGTAACTCACTGACCTTTTGAATTAAAACTTTCACTAGACAAGCCTTCGATCTCTCTCAAAAAAAGAACATTAATCACCAAAGTTATCTTCACATTTTTATTGTTGCCTGAAAATTGCTGGAGACCAGGAATGCAGCAGCAGGTACTTTTCAAACCCTAATGCACTTGCAAACACGACGCCCCCACCCTAAGTCAGCGGCCTTTGTTTGCTTTGTGCATTAAGATGCAAGATTCATATATATGTTTTTTTTAAACATTTGGTCTCATTACTATATGAATGTAAATAACAATAAAGCATACCTGCAAACTGTGACTACATGCCTATTTTTCTCAATATTTCACTTCGAAAGTATGCGATTGTATTTGTTTAACGGGCGGTGATTTGTATAGGGTCACTGGAAAGTGCACAAGGTTGTCCCTGTCCCCCCCAGAATTTTAGTGTCTCCTACGCCCCTGCAGCCATCCCATCACGGAATAAAAAAAAAAGCGCAGGCATTAATCACATTAGCGGTGGGACAGATTGTTGGGAGCCCTATGCTTTGTCATCGGCATTGTTTGTTATTGTAAGGGAATCCATCGCAGGCCTGCTGGGGAGAGATAAGCGGCGCTTATCCGGCTTGGCAATCTTTATCAGAATGCGGATCAGGGCCCGCCGCTTATCAGCAGCTGACATCTAGCTGCGAGCACAGCAGAGGAAGAGTGGGCAGCCCGGCTCCTGAGACTACCGCGACTTTCCAATTCAAGTTTGCCTGTGTGCATGTGTGTGGAGGAAAGGTCCCCGTACAACAGGAACCGCCGCAGCGTGGCACTGGGCTGGCGGCCAGGTGTGATGCGAGGCATCCTGAGTGAACCGTGTGTGGATGTATTTGCATGTATGGGGACACACTATGGTCGGGGCAACTAGAATAATGCGGCATGAGAGGATCAAGTTATGCGGCAGGAATGACTGACGCAGAACCAACATGGTAATTATTCGGCATTGTGCGGCACATTTTAAGATGGTGTCAGTTCATTATTTTTCACGTTAACAATGGACAAAAGCTTCACCGTATGAGTACTAGTTTAACACCCAAATACAGCAATATGCAACTGAAAGGCATATGAAACTGAAGGATGAACAGTCAACTTTTGCGAACTGCCATCCCCTGCACAGCAACAAGCGTCGCCGCATTTTTAGTAACTTTTGATACGTTTGAGCTTAAAAAAATTTTGGGGCAAGATTTTCAAATTATGCAGCAGGTGACGGATTATGTGGCAAATGTGGCAAATCCATAATCATGCAAACATCGCCGTAGCCACAGAATCAATTCCAGAGGGGCACCGCCCATAATCCACATTATAACATGGCTGATAACAAGGGTTGGTAATAACAGTCCAGTGGTACCGACTGGAGACGGTACCGAAACCCCAGTAAACACCCATCATACGTTTTTGGGCTAGCATGGAAAATAATAGGCAAGTCCAAGAATTAATGGGCCCTTCGTGCAAGCAATTCACACCACCCGTGGTCCTTTTCGGCAGACATCTTCCAGATATGTTCCATTTTCTGCAGACATCTTCCGGATATGTTTCAAATGTGTGCAGAAAAGTGAAAGATGTAACCAGGTGAAAATTTGCACTCGGTAAAACGTGTAATTGTGCTGGGTGGTAATTCACAATCACTCATCACTGTATGTTTTAGATTCGACATTTAAATTAATGACCATTATGCCAAACGTGCCTAATCACAAAATATTCCAACCCATGCAAAGCGTTCCAACGCCTTCTGGGCCTGTTTGGCGCTTTAAAATGTCCATGAATAAAAATATGTTTCCGCTGAATTGTTTGGATATGAACAGAGATGCTCTATAGATGTAGTAAGGGGGTGGGGGCATAGGGTGTAAAGTATGGTTCCCACATCAGAGCTGCGATCCGGACCCGCCCCCCTTATCTGGCGGAGCCCACTGTAACGGCTGAACAAGTTCAATCATGAGAGTTATGTGGAAGTTAATAAAAGTGCTCTGGCCCTATCTCTGCAGAATCCGCTCCAAGCCCTTATCAGCCCGTCACATCTCGCTAAAAGCAGAACATAGAGACAGGCAGGCAGCTGGAGCGGCTGGGGTTTTTCTCTCGGCTTTGATAATACTAGGGGCGGGGGGAGGGGGAGTCGGGTATAAACTTCAGCATCAATTTAAATCAAAACTCATTAGATTATAAATTTCCATAATCTACCACTAGGCAAAAGAGAGCTGAGAGTACAGGAGTGCATCTCACTTCAGCTTGCAACCAAGCTTCACAAAGGGTGCTCGCTCTGGAATAAGTATATGGGTGACTGCTGGCAAGGGTACCCCCCTTGGAGTATCAGAGTGCTCACAGGAGTGCTCCCCTTGAGTAAGTACTGGAGTGTGTGCTGGCAAGGGTGCCACCCTTTGGAGTAAATATCTGAGAGACTGCTAACAAGGGTGTCCCCCTCCGGAGTATCAGAGTGCTCGCTTGAATGCTCCCCTTAAATAAGTATTGGAGTGTCTGCTCCAAGGGTGCTCCTCTTTGTAGTAAGCCTCAAAGAGACAGCTGGCAAGGGTGCCCCCTTGGAGTATCAGAGGGGGCTCGCAAGAGTGCTCTCTTGAGGAAGTATTGGAGTGTCTGCTCGCAAGGATGCTCCCCTTTAGAGTAAGTATCTGAAAGTCTGCTGGCAAGGGTGTCCCCCTTTGGAATATCAGAGAGTGCTTGCTTGAGTGCTCCACCCGAGTGAGTATTGGAGTGTCTGCTCGCAAGGGTACTCTGCTTTGAAGTAGTTATCCTAGAGTGCGCTCCCCTTTGGAGTAAGTATCTGAGGAAAAGCTTGTGAAAGGGCTTGCCTTTGGAGTAAGTATCAGCGTGTTTGCATAGGTGCCCCCTTAGAGTATATATCTGAAATAGTGCTCACGAGTGTGCTCCCTTTGAAGTATTCGACTGCAAGCCCATTAGGGTGCCCCACTTTGGAGTAAGTATCAGAGATTGCTCGCACGTGTGTTGTACTTAGGACTATGCATCTGTAAGAACGCTTGTGGATGTGCTCCCATCTGGAGTAAGTATTTGTGTTTCACCATAGGTCTAAGTATCTAAAAGAGTGCTTAGGAGTGTGCGCCCCCCTGGAGTACGCACCTGCGCGAGTTCGCACTAATGTGTGCCCTTTAGGACAAAGTACCTGAAAGAGTGCTTGCCAGAGTGCTCCCCTTAGGAGAAGGTGTTTGAGAGAGCCTCGTGAGTATGCGCCCCTTTCGAGTAGGCCTATGAGTGAGCACTTACAAATGTTCTCCACTTTGGAGTAAATATCTGGAAAAGTGCTCGTGAGTGTGATCCCTCTGGATTATCTGAGTGAGTGCTCTCAAGTATGCTCCACTCTGGAGTATGTATCTGAGAGCATTGATGAGAGTGCTCCCCTCTGGGGTGTGCATGAGAAAGTGCTCACGAGGGTGCTCCCCTTTGTACCTGAAAAGAGTGCTCACGTGTGTGCTCCCATATGCAGTAAGTACCTCAAGAGGAGTGCTCATGTGTATTCTCCACTCTGCAGTAAGTAACTCACGCATGTGCTCCCCTCTGGAGTAAGTACCACAGGGAGAGTGCTCACGTGTGTGCTCCCCTCTGAGGTGTGTATAAGGAAGTGCTTACAAGGGTGCTCTCCTTTGTACCTGAAAAAAGTGCTTACAAGTGTGATCTTCTCTGAAGTAAGTTCCTCACGAGTGAGCTCCCCTCGGGAGTAAGTACCTCAGGGAGAGTGCTCACTTGTGTGCTCCCCTCTGCAGTAGATACCTCAGGGAAAGTGCTCACATGTATGCTCCTCTCTGAAGTAAGTCTCACAGGGAGAGTGCTAACTTGTGTGCTCCCCTCTGAAGTAAGTACCTCACAATTGAGCTCCCCTCTGGAGTAAGTACCACAGGGAGAGCGCTTACTTGTGTACGCCCTTCAGAGGTACCTCTGGGAGAGTGCTTAGGTTTGTGCTCCCCTCTGCAGTAAGTACCTCAGGGAGAGTGCTCACGTGTGTGCTCCCTCTGCAGTAAGTACCTCAGGGAGAGTGCTCACGTGTGTGCTCCCTCTGCAGTAAGTACCTCAGGGAGAGTGCTCACGTGTGTGCTCCCTCTGCAGTAAGTACATCAGGGAGAGTGCTCACGCCTGTGCTCCACTCTGCAGTACATAAGGGAGAGTGCTCACATGTGTTCTCCCTTCTGCAGTAAGTACCAAAGGAGGAGTGCTCATGTTTATTCTCCACTCTGCAGTAAGTACCTCACGTGTACATCAGGGGTGCGGGGCTGGGCTGAGGATGTGTTTTGTCACTCCCCTTCAGTGCTTACAACTTGAAAGGCGGGGAGCGCGGTGACTGCTGGCCGCAGCAACACATCTCACCCAGGCTCATGCTCACTAGAGGCGCATTTCGCCCACCCCGTCCTGCCTGGAGGAGCAACCTTTCCATCTCATGCTGCCTGAGGTTGGCATTTCATACGGCATTCAGCTGCTCGGAGGGACATCTCACCCCATAGGCAACCCTACCCATCTCCTGCTGCCTGGAGGGGCTTCTCGCTACCTTTGCGCGTCGCTTTCACTAGGTTCCATGTTGTAGACCGAGTTGTACCCAGAGCACTTTTGACTTATAACTGCTGGCCCAACTTGAACTTGTTTTTTTTAATTCTGAGCTGGCACGTTTGAACTGTTTTTTTAATACTGTAATTGATTAGGCTGCTGAGCCCTGTGACAGGCCTGCTGTGGGAAGCGACTCCGCAGCGCCCTTATTTAATAGAAAAGTGAAATTAAACGATCCTGCTCTTCAGACAATACCACTCAGTACCACATAATTACACGCCACATAATTACACTCTACTCAATGCAACATAAATACACTCCACATAATACCACTCAGTGCCATATAATTACAAGCCACATACTTACACTCTAGTCAATGCAACACAAATACACTGCACATAATACCACACAGTGCCACATAATTATATGCTACATAATTACACTGCACTCAATTTAACATACAGTCCAAATACCACTCAGTGCCACATAATTACACACCACATAATTACTCTCTACTGAATGCAACATACACTCCACAAAATACCACTCAGTGCCACATAATTATATGCTACATAATTACACCGCACTCAATGCAACATACACTCCAAATAATACCACTCATGCCACATAATTACATACCACATAATTACACTCTACTGAATGCAACATACACTCCACACAATACCACTCAGTGCCACATAATTATATGCTACATAATTACACTGCACTCAATGCAACATACACTCCAAATAATACCACTCACTGCCACATAATTACACGCCACATATTTACACTCTACTGAATACAACATACACTCCCCGTAATACCAATCAGTGCCACATAATTACACACACTACATAATTACACTCTACTCCATGCAGCATAAATACGCTTCACATAATACCACTCAGTACCACCTAATCACACGTCACAATTACACACTATTCAATGCAACATAAATACACAACACATAATACCACTTAGTGCCACATAATTACACACCACATAATTACACTCTACTCAATGCAACATAAATACACTCCACATAATACCACTCAGTGTGACATAGTTACACGCCACATAATTACACTCTACTCAATGCAACATAAATACACTCCACATACCACTCAGTACCACATAATTACATGCCACATAATTACTCTCTACTCAATACAACATAAATACACTCCACATAATACCACTCAGTACCAAATAATTAAAAACCACATAATTGCACTCTACTCAATGCAACATAAATACACTCCACATAAATGCACTCTATACCACATACCACCAATCAACATAAATGCACTCCACACCATGACACAATTTCACTAAGCATAATTTCACTCAACACCACAGTTCCAGGCCACACAATCCAACTCTACACATTTCCAATCCACACCGCATAATTACACACCAAACAACATATTTCAACTCCAGAACTCCACAATCCACAACGTAACTCCAATCCACACCATATAGTGTCACCACCTGAGCACCAAACATCATTCACCACCACCATTTTGCATCAGCGCACCACCTAAGCATCACATCAGTCTTCCCTTGGAATCTGGCATCTGTTGATTCTCCCCTAGTGTTCGTCCGCTGCTCGTGTTCTAATTAAATTACTGTTTTCCAACCTCCACTTCCCCGTTATTTATGTCCCGCTCCCTCATAACAAAAAAATTATAACAAAAAAGCATGAGAACAGGCAGGAAGAAGTTGCCAGCAGTGCAAGTACAAATAAACTAGAATACATTTTTTATGTTAAAATCTTTTTGTAATCAGGTTTTTCAGTTGTATATAATGTTGTCTTCGTTTGTATAAAGGTAACAAAAATGTTTAACACTTTTATTATAACTTTTCAACATAATGCACAGCAGCTACAATGCTCTACAACAAGGCCAAAAGTTCTGGCTAAACACATAAGGTCCCAAAGGTGAGACCTATTGGCTATGCCAATGCTTGTTAAGAGATGCTTTCAGAGGATGGCATGTGAGACATTACTGAATGCTGCCTACAGGTCCAAGAAAATATAAGTGCATCTGAGCTGCTCTGGTCTAGGGTGGATTGAAGGATTTCTGAGACTGCAAGCAGGGTGGTGTAAGTGCTGCATTCTGATCTAAAACTAGATTGGATGCCATGCAGTGGGGAATGTAACTCTAAATACCAAGACAGTTACTTTTTGGCAGATTTTTCCAGCATTTTCAGTGGCAAAGGTAGAAGGGAGATGGGCCAGAAATTGCTTAATACACTTGGGTGGGCGGTCAGTGGTTTTGAGCATTGGAATTATTGAAGACTTTACACGTAGCCAGCACAGTAGCTGTGGTGAAGGAGGCATTGATAATATTAGTGAGAGAGGTATCAGGGTTTCAGCAATACAATGGTGAATGTGTGGGGTACAATGTTAAAGGAGACCCCGACTTACATAAGTTAAGCCCTGCCAGGGTTTCCTTTACCAGTATGGATTCAAACTAAGAAATGGATGAACCAACTGAGGATATGGATGAATCTTCCATCAATGAAATGGTATCTAACACTGTGCTGGAAAATGAGTGGAGATGTTGGCAATGTTTTCCTAGAAAAAAAGGTACTAACTCCTCACAAAGTTTGGGAGAGGGTACCACTTTTGACCCAGGGTTGAGGGGTTAGGCAAAGACTTAACTAAAGAGAGCATCTCCATTCTATCCTTGAAATAAGTATGGACAGCAATGATGATATGGTCATTTAAAATTGTTGCCCTTCTTTGGAGGTCCATCATAATTGTACCACCATTTGCGTTCTGGTTTTTTTAGGTCCCTTTTGGAGATGGTCTCACCTGGCAGTTCAGGACAGACTGGTCTAATGAGGAGGGGGATCGGTACTGATTTCCTAAGGCCGGCCTTTGTCTATAATGGAATGTGGGCAAAAAACAATGCACAGGAGTGCAGCCTTTGTTTAGAGTGGCACAATGGAGGAAAAAGGATGGATTGAAAGCAGCCCAAGAGCTCGCTAGTGCCTGAGATTAGTTCACGCATTTCATCCACCATCTGGTTGTTTATTGCAGTTGATGCCATGAGTGTGACAGGTGTGCCTAGATATGGGTCCTGTGCTCACTGTGCCATAGGACTCTTGCTACACCCAACTGATGCGCCTTAACTCAGGCGAAATCAGTCTGAGGTTGCTTGCTTTCCCTTCTGGAGTGGGCTTCACCTAGCAGTTTGGGACAGATTGTTCTCATGAGGATTTGGGTCAGCACCAATTTGCATTAGGTGGGCCATTGTCTAGAGTGCATGGTAGGCATGAAATGATGGACTGGAATGTGCCTGAGTGATCACTAGTGGCTGAGATTAATTCCAAAAGACACACAATTGATGGACGGAATGCAGAACAAATCAAAACATTCACCCCCAGTCAGGAGATCTGGGTTAAATCTTTCTTTTGCTCACCATGCCACCCCAGTTTAGACATGGCCATATGCAAATCAGTCTTGACCCTGTGGCTCATGGGAACAGTCCAGCCCGAATTGCCAAGCCAGGTCCTCCCTGGACTGGAAACAAGCATCCTAGGACCGGCTTCGGGGTTTCACCCCTATTCAGCCAGAATAGCTTGATTCCAGTGGCACAGTGAGCCCAGGACCCATGTCTGGACATTCCTGGCGCACTTAGGGCGAGAAAGCAAAAGACACACAATTGACGGACTGAATGCAGAACAAATCAAAACATTCACCCCCAGTCAAGAGATCTGGGTTAAATCCATCATTCCTTTGCTCACCATGCCACCCCAGTTTAGACCTGGCCATATGCAAATCAGTCTTTACCCTGTGCCTCATGGGAACAGTCCAGACCGAACTGCCAAGCCAAGTCCTTGCTGGACCGGAAACAAGCATCCTAGGACCGGTTTCAGGGTTTCACCCCTCTTCAGCCAGAATAGCTTGATTCCAATGGCACAGCCAGGACCCACGTCTGGCCATACCTGGCGTACTTAGGGCGAGAAAGCAAAAGACACACAATTGATGGACGGATGTAGGAAGGTGGAATCTGACTAATGGTTGCCCCCAACTTTTTGCCTGGTATTTGAGTGATTTTTGACTAGTCTGGCTGGGATCCTGCTTTCCAGGACCCCAGCCTATCTGCTTTCTCCCTAAAACTAATGTGAGGTACCCTAGGTACAACCCAATTGGATGCTGGGCATGGGTCCCTCAGTAGGCCTACCAGGGCTGCAGCACTTATTGTGCCACCCTGGGACAGCCATGCAAACTGACACCACCAGACCACTACTGTAGTCTGGGTAAGGTGGTGCTAGCACCCCTTACAGGGATATAGGTACCCTATATCCCACCCTATTACAACACATATACTCTCATACGTCACCCCTATAGCAGGCCTTGGTAATCCTACAAGGCAGGGTGCTGAGGTATGTGTGAGGGGGACCCCTACGTGAGTAGGGCCTCTCTGCAACCTTCGTAAAATCATTGCTGGGTTGTTTGTAGTGTAGCCATACCATATACTCTTAACCGCATTATAAGTCTATCGCGATAACTTGAGAATGGCTACACAGAACCATATCGTGTTTGGTGTCAAACATGTAGGAATCATACCCCCAGTCCAGCCATGGGCATGAGGGTACGATTCCCCCCTGCTAGAGGGGCGATATGGGAAAAGCGGTAGAATTTGGACACCAATTTAAAAGTGCACAAGTAACACAAAATGGCTACTGCCCGCCACCTACACGACCCTGGCTGGCTGTTGCTGGGGAAAACCCCAGCCTCGCCAGCTGGACAATAGGGCTCCTGTGGCAGGGAGGTGCTAGCATCTCCCCAGACAGGATAATGTGGATTGGAACAGGGTGGGTGCACCAAATGTCCTTTCAGAGTTGCACGTAGGCAGCTGCAGAGACCTCATTCTGCATACACCGCTTGGAACCGGTTCAGGGGCATCCTGCCCCTCACCCAGGCGGGAAACACACAAAGGGGAGAGGGTGTAGCCACCCTTTCCCGCCTCGCCTCCCATTGGTGGGCACTACTCTGGACACTCCCATAATCTTGGGGATAGAGGTGAATAACGTGGCCCCAGAGTCTCAGATTAATCTTGAACTTTACAGTCTTGACCTTCGACTTGCTGCTGCCCAGCTGACGGAAGAAATCTCCCTTGGGATAAAGGAGTTATCCCCCTGCTTGGCAGGCACCTGAAACACTGCAAGTGACCCGGTAGGAACTTCGCTGCTCTCATGAATTTCGACGACTTCCAGAAACTTTGAGGTGGGTTTCCAGCGCATCCCAGAGGCCAGTGAGTGTGCTCAACGAGTTTGGGCACCGTGGACCGCGTGGGTGCCGAGATCCCCAATACCCCAGGACACCGGCCACCTCTTG
The DNA here is from genome assembly GCF_964204655.1 of Triturus cristatus. Taxonomy (NCBI): domain Eukaryota; kingdom Metazoa; phylum Chordata; class Amphibia; order Caudata; family Salamandridae; genus Triturus; species Triturus cristatus. The sequence goes on along the minus strand of NC_140579.1, from coordinate 703,605,119 downwards.
CGTAGCACACGGCCCTGACCAGTAGGGAAGTCGTGCTTTGGCCCGTTTTTGAGCCAACCACTCTACAGCAATTGTGCCAAAGACCAGCGCCCTAGCCCCCTCCGGTGGCCCGTGGGTGCCCTTTCACGCACTCCAATTTGCCGCCTCCCGCGGTCCCTTGTCTCTGGACTTGTGGGCCCTAGTGGAGGTCTATTTCAAGAAACAAGAGTTCCCCTGGTTGCTCCAGGTCTGCTCTACAGTCTCTCCAAAGGAGACTTCTCCCAGACCTCGTGGGTCTGCACTGTAGCCGATTTGTTTATCCTTCGTGGGTTGCAGTTGCCAAGGCTTAGTGGATCCAATCCGGACACTAACACCGCAGCGCCCCTCATCCGACGTGGGACAGTCGCCCTCCCGAAGCTGGCCTTCCTTGAAGCCTCCCGGAGCCCTAGGCTGCAGATCCAAGCTACACCACTTTCCACCTGAAGCACCCGACATCGAAGGGCTCTTTGCTTTGAGCCTCCTGGTCACTTTGCCGTGACCCAGACTCTGTCCCCTCTGCTTTCAGGTTCTTCTCTACAATCTTCACATCTTTGATCTTTACGGAATCATCAACGCTTTTGGCTAGCAGAACTTTTGACTATTTTCCCATTGAAAATCAGCCCGCGACCCGACAGCAGAAACGACCTATGCACCCGGCTTCCCTGGGGCAGGTAACAGTGGTACCTCAGTACTCTCGTGGTAGTGGGCTCCTCAAAAGCTTAAGTCTAAAGTTTTAACTTTGTACTCCTGCTAGAAGTATTTTTAAACGGTTTATTTCCAACCGCGACATTCTCCATAGGCTGTAATAGAGATCCCGATAGCAGCTACTTGCACTGCACGCGCCTCCCGTGGGTCCCCTTCCTCATAACCTGGGGTGGATTCTTAAGGGGCCAGCGATCCTGAATGCCCTAGGCATTGCCTGTAGAATTGTCGTGGTTCTTATACCATTTTTTAAGTATATGGTTTGATCCCCCCCTGGGGCCCAATGTTAATAGTGCTATTTATTGTGTCTATCAATGCTTGTTTGATATTGTAACTTTGCCACAGCTTCATAAAGAGACTGTGGGATTCTGTCTAGAATAAATACATATATTTTATATATATATACCTGTGTGGGCTACTCTTTCATTTGGTTATTCAAGAGGTTATTATGGTAAAACAATAAGCTTAACACTCCTTCAAGACTTAGCCTGAAGGCTGCTCTCCACAGCTACCACTAGGATAGCTTTCTCTAAAGGTTATCTTAAACCTATCATCAATAAGAGTCGAATTGGACTGGTGCAAGGTGTCCCTATAACTAGGAGACAGCATATGCCAGGCCAACTTCTCACAACGGAATGCAGAATAAATCAAAACATTCACCCCAGTCAAGAGATCTGGGTTAAATCCATCATTCTTTTGCTCACCATGCCACCCCAGTTTAGACCTGGCCATATGCAAATCAGTCTTGATCCTGTGCCTCATGGGAACAGTCCAACACCGAATTGCCAAACCAGGTCCTCCCTGGACCAGAAACAAGCATCCTAGGACCGGTTTCAGGGTTTCACCCCTCTTCAGCCAGAATAGCTTAATTCCAGTGGCACAGTGAGCCCAGGACCCACGTTTGGGCATACCTGGCGCACTTAGGGCGAGAAAGCAAAAGACACACAATTGATGGACGGAATGCAGAACAAATCAAAACATTCACTCCCAGTCAAGAGATCTGGGTTAAATCCATCATTCTTTTGCTCACCATGCCACCCCAGTTTAGACCTGTCCATATGCAAATCAGTCTTGACCCTGTGCCTCATGGGAACAGTCCAGCCCGAATTGCCAAGCAAGGTCCTCCCTGGACCGGAAACAAGCATCCTAGGACCGGTTTTGGGGGGAGATTAATTCCAGCATTCCATCCCTCACCTTGTTCTAATTTTTTACAATGACATTGAGCTGTATTCTCCATTTCTGAGTACCAGGGTGCTAAGAGCGTTTTATGTTGGGAACAGACACTTTTGATAGGAGAAGTTGAATCCAGTACTGAGGTAATCCACCTGCTGAAGTTGCCTGCCTCATCAGAGATCTCATAGCTAGGTTTACGAGGGTGTTCTATAAGGCTCTCATAAGTTTCTCTACTGTCATCTTGGCCCAAGCAAGCAATAAGACATAGAAAGATTGCAACCATCTTTCTTGGAGAAAGCTACAGAGGAAGAGACTTTATAATGGTCAGTTCCGGAAAAAGGGATCATTGGTAACTGATAAATTCATGAGGTTAGAAAATGTGATTTAGACTATGTCCTGCAGCACCCATGAAGAGCAGAATGCACTAGGAAAGACTGAGCATGGCTCAGCCATCTAACATCGTATCAGTGATGAGGGCTATCAATATGAAATTTTAAGTCCCTTAAAATGGAAAAATTGGAGATGTTCATTATATGGGGAGCAATTGTATCTATTAATGAGTTGATTAATTCACCTGGGTGCTGGTAAATAAGTGCCCCCAGAGAAAGACAAAATGGGACTAAGGCATAATACAGAGACAATCATTTCAATGCCCTCCACTGCAGCAGTTTTCGACAGGTAGCAGTGTAAGTTCTGCTTGATAGATGATCATCAGTTCACCTTTCGGGATAGCCAGAGTAACATCAAGAGGTGAGGAATCCCAGTGACAAGTCTCTGTAAAGAATATGGCATCAGGCTGAGGGTTACATGAAGTCTAAAATACCGGCACGATGCCTGGGCAGGGATATATCGTGAAAAAGCTGGAATATTGCTGGCCTAGATGCCAAGAGGTCTCATCCTGATGACAGACTGCCAATATAGCTGCTAAAATAAGTGAACAATTCTCTATTCACGACCAGGGTTCTGCATGCTTTGGACATGTTGAGGTTACAATAAAGTGAGCAGGGTATACAACTCTGTCTGTTTCCCTACAGATTTCTGAGATGAAACAGAAACCACTAGCAGCAACATTTCAGGTTCAAATGCTAGAACTGCAAACACAGTAGACATACATGCACACATACCTTACCCTGTGTCCAGAGTTTACCCAATGGGTAATATTTTCCTAGACCTCAATGAGGTAGCAGAAGAGACTCAGACTAACAAAAATACCAGTAAGTAATCCATGTGTGTGAGAAGTTGGCCTGGCATATGCTGGTCACTAGTTATAGTGGCCACCTTGCACCAGTCCAATTCGACTCTTGGTAGATAGGTTTAAAGACAACCTTTTAAAGAAAGCTATCCTAGTGGTAGCTGTGGAGAGCAGCCTTCAGGCTAAGTCTCTGAGGAATGTAAAGCAGCTTGTTTTACCTTATAATCTCTTGAATTACCAAATGAAAAGACACCACACAGGTATATATATCAAATATATATGTATTTATTTCTAAATATACTCTACTAATCTCTTTATGAGATTAGAGCCAGGTAAACATTAATAAGATCAACAGTTCTCAATAAATTAAGCACAAATATGGCTGTAGCCCTAGGGGCGTACCAGACCATATACTAAAATAGTGGTATAACAAACTCGACTTGCAAAAGTAAGAGGCCTAGGGCCTTGGGAATCGCTGGGGCTTCACTGCTGCAGTGTTAGCAGGTAAGTAATCAGCCCACAGGAGACGCGTGCAGTGTCTAAACACGCACGCGGGTTTCAATGCGTTTCAATGGCAAATGTCGCGGTTTGTATTTTACAGTTCTAGGGCACTTCGGAATGGACAACAAGCAAACAACTTACAGGGTAAGTACTTCGATAGCCAATGCACACTTGGGCACCGTAATGCCAGAGTTACCTCACCCAGGGAAGCCGGGTGCACAGGTGTCCTTTGGTGTCGGGTCGCGATGCTGTTTTCAATGGGAATCGTTGTGTCGTCGGGTGAAGTGTCCGTGGAAATCCAACGATGGATTGGAGTTGCAGGCGGCCTAGAAATTGAGGGGACAGAGTTCAGAGTCACTTGCCAGTGACCGGTGGCCTTCAGGATAGATGACCACAACTGTCGAGTCTCTTCACGTCGCTGATGATGTTTTGTCTCTTCGCCCACGTGGTCCAGGAGAGATCGAGGAAGACCAGCAGCTGGATTTGGAGGGTCCCACGACGTCTGCAGCTGATGGCGGTGTCGGCACTCGGATCGGAGCCAACAAACCTTGGCAACTGCAAGTCTCGTGTGGAATGAAGATCTTGGAGGGTTCAGACCAGCAAGGTCCGATGGACTTACCCAGCAAGGGTAAGTGAGGGCAAGCCCATAGCAACCAGGCGAACCCTTGGAGCAGTTCAGATAGTCTTCGGGCGGGCTACTAGCCAACGGGCAAGCAACCGCAAAGAAGCCTTCGCAGGGAAACTTCAGGAGCAGCCCACGGTCCCTCGGGACGAGGTAGGCCGCTGATCTTGGGTTCCAGACCTGCTATGGACTTGGACATTAAGTGGTCCAAAGCACAAGTTTGTAGTTCGTCGTTCAGGGCTTGCACTCGAAATTAGTGCACGGTTCCCTGGTATTGCTGTACCTCGTCACTCGTAGGGTCCAGACGCCACAGCTTCGCTGGGGACTCAAAATGGCCGACGAGAGGTCAGGAAATCAGCTTCAGGAGACGCAGGGACTTCGGGCTCCGGCGGGAGCGGTAAAGTTTGCAACTGTTGTTCAGTCCTTTAGGTGCCTGCCAAGCAGGGGAGTCACTCCTTGACTCCAAGGGAGATCCTTCGGTCTTCTAAATATAGTAGAAAGTTGAAGGGCCAGGATTCTTCTTCGTTGAGCGTCGTCCAGGTGTAATCTAAATTGCATTGGCAATGTGTGGTATCTTATACTGATAAGATGGGAGGGACTAGCTCTATGGCCACTCCTCTAGGAGGGCCAGGGTAGTGGGTGGTTACACCCACTTCCCTTTGTCCAGTTTCGCGCCAGGACAGGGGCAGGCAGCCCCTGAACCGGTTTGAGCTGGCATATGCACAGAGGAGCCTACTGCTCCCCCAGTGCAGGACTTCAAAGCACTCTAAGAGTGCACCCACCCAGCTCCAATACACTAAATCCTATCTGGGAGGTGGTGACACCTCCCTGTGACAGGAAACCCTTTGTTGAGCTCCCTCCACTGCGAGTTTCGGTCAGCAGCAGGAGGGCAGCCCGGTGTCTGTGCTGGTGGCATCCATTTTGTGATGCCAGGGCTCTAGATGATTTCTACCGTGTAGTACAGGGTGTACATGTCGTCCCCTCTAGAAGGGTGGGATCCTACTCCCACACCAGTTACTGGTGTGGGTGTAGGATTCCAAGTTGTTTGACACCAAACACGACATGTTTTGATGCAGTCATTCCAAAGTTAGCATTTACCGCGAGGTTATAATGCACTTAAGAGTATATGGTTTAACCGCATCCACAAACAGCAGCAGAGAATAGATTCTGCCAGCTGCAGAGGGGTCCTGCTCAGGCAGAAGCACCCCCTCACATAGTAAACCATGCACCCTGCCCTTGGGATTGATAGGGCCTACCATAGGGGTGACTGATAGGTTTATATGTGTGTGTATGGTGAGATATAGGAACCTATACCTCAGCGAGGAGTGCTAACACTACCTCACACAGGCTGCAGTAGCAGGCCTGTGGTGTCAGATTGTGAGTGCTTCCCAGGGGTGGCATAATACATGCTGCAGCCCCTGGTAGGCCTGTGAAGTACCAATGCCCTAGGTACCTAAGGTACCATATACTAGGGGCTGATAAGGTACCACAATATACAATCACTAGTGCATCTAATATGCACACCAAGTTGTTTAGAGAGATCAGGTAGACTGGGGCCCTGATTAGCAGGGACCCAGCCAGACTATAGCCAGAAACCAGTGTATACATCAGAAAAAAAAGTGGGGGCAACACAAGTGCAGATCCTACTCTCCTACAATGTGTTACAAGACCTACAGTGAGGTGGAACACTCACCTTGTACTGGTAGCTCAGCACATTGTCATAGCTCACCCACTGGTTGCCCTTGTAGGCGTAGGGGACCTTTTTGACATTTTCCCAGTTGTCAGTTGCACCTTCCAGAAAGTGGCAGAACTACCAAAAGAGTAAACAATCACTTAATCTGAAAATAAGACAATGAGGGAGGCCCTGCAACATTAATATTGATTCCCATCAGCCACATTCTCGATATCCCCAGTTTATTAAGACTAGATATTGTATCGAATTTTATTGTATTGTAATTGCATTTATATAGCACTTGCTACCCCTGACGATATGATGCCAGTCTTTACCTTTGAAAGCTTTTCAGTATATCAGCAAACCACTCCAGGAACTTCACAATACAGGCTTATTCTTCACCAGACATAATTACCTTATATGAGCTGGGAGTCTGCAAAACAATCATCAAGTATGAAACCTGTCTCAGTTGTGATGCCTCATGGATTTTATTTAAACTTCCGAGGAGGAAGTCCTATATTTTTAAAGAAGTGCCAAATTTTGGATCAAACCCTTAAAAGTCACAAGGTAGACTCGTACCGCAGGAAGGTCTATAAATATGGGGCACCATTCCAAAATTCCAATAGAGGATCTATGTTATAAACATGAGAGTTTTTGTGAGCTTTCTTTTTCAAACTGATAATGCAAGGGTTGGAGTGATACTGCCTTTGAATATTGTAACCAGTGTGCGATCCTTTTTTTCTCAAGTATGGCCTGAGTGAAATCAGGAATGGGGGGAAAAGATGGTGTGGTCCAGGCCGTACATAGGACCTCTCCCCGGGACCCTTCAAGCAGTGTTTGTGTGTCTGAGTTCTTGTTTCACAGCCGGAATATGCAGCTGCCAATAGCCTGGGACATGGGACAAAAATGTAAGCATACAGTACAACCCTTCCACAACTTGTGTGACAGCTGCTAACTGCGGATTCCGTGGCACACACAATACTACCAGTAGACTTAAAACACAACTGAAAATAATGCATTTCCACCTTGATGCCTGAGAAGCAAAGCACAAACCTGTCTCACTTTTGACACCTCAAGTTTTATTAAAAGCAGTAGAATGCAATTCCTGGGATCGCCTCGATGGTCCCATTTACTTTTTCTTAAGTTTCCCATGTGGAAATCCTACTTTTTCAGAAAAAGTCACACATTTTGTATCAAAAGCCTTAAACGTTGCTATGATAGGCTCTTTGTCCACGACATCAAGGGCGTACTTAGCACAATTTAGAATTTCCAATAATGGATCAATGTATGAACCATTTGATTCAGACACACAGGGTAAATTCAGGACAATGATGATAAAATTCGGAGATTTGTTTTAGCAAAAGACCAGTTATAATGCGGTCATACATTGTAAAGCAGATGCCTGCCACACCTTTGCGGAAGAAGATATACGCATGAGTATTGTCAGTATTAGTAAATGTGTGGTCTGGCGAGGTAAGGCCTTCTGTCCCTTGGGATGTCAGAGAGAATGGTATAAGTGACATGTAATACATCAATTAGTAAAGGCCATGGTCAGTTGGATATAAATTGGATGACTTTGGAGAGGTCAATGAAGGTTAAACACATTAGCTTTAAAGGGATGATAATCCTGTATGTCCAGAACCCATTTAACAATACTAGTCCCAGCTGCAGCATGTGCATGTAAGAGCAGTAGAGCTGTGGGGATTTCGACAGACGACGACAAGGGAAAATTATTTAAAGATTTAATTTTCCCTCATGGTCGCTGTTATATCCATACTAATCTTATACTTTTGTGTTCTTATAAATATTGGAATGCTTCTCGCTCCTAGGCAACTGCATCTGCATCTTCTGAGTAGTATTCTGGAATGTAGGCAGAGCAGTTACACCGGAAGCAGAGAGCAGACCATCAAGGACCGCTGTCTTCAATAAATCTCCTCTAAGGAAATCTCTGTAAGACTCATCTATACAAAACTGGTGACAAGGATGGGATATTTAGGATTTAATATGATTTTTAAGGCACGTTGTTCCTTCCATCCAAGAAGTGACTTTCCCTTTTCCACTATGTAAAGATTTGCCAACGTTTTCCTGTCTTTGAAACAAATCTCGGTTAAGACAAAACCTATAACAGGAAGTTTATTGCCACAGTAACCTTCTGGTGTGATATCAGTAGGTTGTACTTCTTTTGTGGATAAACCTACATTTTCCCAAATGGATTTATCAATTATAGAGAATGTAGAACATGAATCTGCCCACATATGAACATCTGAACCATTAATCCTCACAAAACATTTGGAAGGAGGATGACTATCTTTTGGCCCATCACAATTGCAAACCTGTGAGGAATCAATCATTAATAATTCTATATCATCATTTTCACTTTCACATGAAAAATCATCTTCTTTTAGCAAATTAATGTTTTTTTTGTGAAGAAATTAGGAGTGCCCTTACATAGTCTAGAATAATGCCCAATTTACTTGCATCTATAACATCTGCTTCTGACTGCAGGACAATGACTTGCATCAGCTGTGTGTTTGGGACTTCCACATCTAAAGCAATATTTGGATTTATATTTAGATTGACCTGATTTTTTCTCATCAGATTTAGAATGAAAAGATTTAATATTTTTCTTGTTAGGATTATTGATGTTATGAACAGATTCGTCATGAACTTCTTTGTTGGTGGAATTACCACTTAATTATTTTCCATATCTGAAGGTGTTTTCCATTCTTTTGGCTATTACAATAGTTTTTTCCAATGAAGGATCCTTCATGCCAAGAACTTTTTCTTGAATCTTGAGATTATAGATTCTATTAATCATTTGATCTCTGATGAGTTCATCTCTTAAATTTACAATTAACAGCAAGCTTTCGTAAATTAGCTACATATTGTTCAATGGATACACTCTGAAGTTGAGCTCGAGGAAAAAAAATTGTGTCTTTCCACTACTACGCTGTTTTTTTCTCCAAAAGTTTCTTCAAGTGCCTTTAACACTATCTCATAAACATCAATGTCATTACTATCCCCACTTTCATTGGTTTGTTCCCAAATATTAGTAATTACGTCAACCTCAGGTAGAGTTTTTAGTACATTCCTTCCTTCTTGACCTAAAGAATGTTTAAGTATGGCTAATTTTCTTTTAGACACATAAAAAAAAAACATACAGTAAATATTGTTTCCCTAAACATCTCCTTCCTAACAAAAAGAAAAACAAATAGTAAATATTCCCATAGTCAACCAAAAAGAGTACAAACAATTCAAAAGATTGATAGATGTTTAGGGAAACAACATTTACTGTATGTTTTTCTTTTATTTGTTAGAAGGAAGATATTATATCCATACTATTCTTATACTTTTGTGTTCTTGTAAATATTGGAATGCTTCTCGCTCCTAGACAACTGCATCTGCATCTTCTGAGTAGTATTCTGGAATGTAGGCTGAGCAGTTACATCAAGAGCAGAGAGCAGACCATCAAGGGCCGTTGTCTTCAATAAATCTCCTCTAAGGAAATCTCTGTAAGACTCGTCTTTACAAAAGTCGTCTGTCGAATCCCCCCCCCAAACCGGCCCCACCGCCTCACTGCTCTTACCTGCACGGACCACTCCTGACGAGTCCTAAATAGGCCTAAAATAAAACTCCTAGTTACCGATCGTTAACTGTACTCTAAATATAACCTCATAATAAAACTTCAATAATATTTAATAGCAAAATCCTCAAGCTACTACCCTTGGTGGGAGGATGGCATTAAATGACAGTACAACTATTCTGCGTTTTCCTTCTTTGAGTTATTGAAGCAATTCTGTGAACAAAGGCATCTCGTCAGCTTCTAATTGTGCTCTATTCTAAAGTGAAAAGCACTGATAAAGGACATGGCACATGCATCATCATGGGCAATGCCTATCTCTACTGCACACTGATTTAGAAGTGTTTTCCTCATTGGAGAAATATAGATAATGTTCACCCATTTACTCCATCGTTACTGACAAACAAATGGAATCAGCAAAATAAAAACAATAGCGGCAACAAACTCATTATTGGCAAAGCCAATAGGTTTTGCCTATGCGAGATCTATTGGCTTTGGCAATGTTTGTTTAGACATGTGTCGCAGCAGCCCGGGCTGCTGTACAAAATGGCTTAAAGTAAAGAAAAACAAAGCACTATGACACGGCCATGGTTGATCTAATCATATTGCTTTTTTTCTGTACTTTAAGCCATGTTGCACAGCAGGCTGAGCTTTGATTGCGATGAATCTAAGATATGGCTTTGGAGGTGCATCCAAAGAGAAGATTATAGAACGGGAAGACACTTTTATTCTTTAACCTAGGAAAACCTGTACAGTTTCTTGACAACAAAGTGGAAGGAGAAAGGATTGTTTGAACTTGAGGCTTAGTAGTATCTTGTTTACATTATATGCTACATCTTGAAACACACCACTGGTTCCAATCTACATGACAATCTTAGCGAAAGCTGACATATTTTTGAGTAATCTAAAGAAATCTACAAATTGTGAAAATGGCAATAACAGAGCCTCCATTTTCCATGTATGATGTTATGCAAATGTAACCTATGAATATTGACACAATAGCAAATTGGTCATACCTTGTTTAAAAGCTCTTGTTTGCCCACTGGAATGAACATGAAAATCACTTATGTTTCAAGGTAGAGGGATTCATATTTGTTTTGTCTTGTCTTCTGTTCTGTTATTCTTATTTTTCTTAGTGACCGAGATGCTTTTGAGACCTTTTTGTTGGAGGTGTTTGAATATGGTTGAGTGGGAGAGACTGATTAATGGGGTAGTGGCAATTCTTATACCGGTGGATTCATCACAATGGAGTTGAATAGCGTTGGCCATAGCTGTATTTGCTACAAGGAGTTCCTTTGGTGAGAGTCACTTGTACCTTCAACCAATGTTTGGTGTTGAAGAGAGGTGGTTTAATAACTTTGTCTTTGAATGTGAAAGCTTTAAATCATACGCTCAAAAAATGAAAATCCGGAAGCACTGTAAAAGACTGAAAGGGAATATCTTCCTACAGGAGCTAAAGATTGATAAGAAGGACTTTTATTGCAACTTGCTTGTGGACTAAAGCTTTTTTTAATCGTATAGAGGATCTGTAACAAGCAATGGGACTTTTTGTGCATCTTATTTCTCCTGAATTGATTAGCGCTGCCATAAATTGCATGAGCACTTAATACACGAGAATGTGGTTATGTTTCATGGTGGTTTCTTTGGTGATTTTCTCCCCCCTTAACTCGACAATTCTGTGACAGCCAATCATTTTTTACGAATTGAGGGTACCCAAGCACACATAGAAATACAGTTGCCAATGATTATATTGCAAATAAGCATGTAACACAAGTGAATCTTCGTCTCTCTCTTGTGAGTTTCTTCAGTTTTAATATTCTTTTTTTCAAAATGATTTCACAATCTTCACAGTGGTTCCCAAGCCAACACGTGTTTCATCGCCTCTAGTAATATTGTACATGCGACTTGTTCACGGCTAGGTACAAATTGATATGGTAATCCACATTAGTTTTGATGTTACACAAAAGTTGCAAACATTTGTTAACAACGTAAACAAATGTGCTCCCAGGGTAGATGTGAATATTATGTGTTTATTCAACAGTCGGTGGTATCATAAGGCTAAAGTGTACTACCGCGCACCGTGAAATCAGGTGAGTACTATCAGTTGGTGAGTGTCTGAAATTTATAAATCTAACGTGTGGTTGACATATGTGAACAATCATATAGGTGCTGGAAGTTCGTTCCAGGTGACGTGTACTAAATGTCTCATGCGGTATGGATAGTCTATGAAAAAAAGGGGGCAGAAAATATCGGTGGTGGCTATTTCCGAGTTAGAGGACTATGAGTGTATATAGCTCACGTGCTATGCTGAAAGGTGGAAAAGAAGTTAAAGAAACTAACCAGAACACTGTCTTATAAGCAGAGTCTGTAGTAAACAAAATCCGGAAGAAAGTATATATGGCTATTAGTGTCACTGTATAAGGACACATTTTTTACACAATGCTAGAGTTGCTGACAAATGAATATCAAGATTATATACATACGTCAAGTACGACGATAATTCCAGGTCATACATTCAAGCGACGGGGGGGGGGCAAGTCTGTGTGAGGTAATGCTTTCAAAAATCAGCTGTGCTCCGTATTCGTGCACCCCGTCTAAAACACAAAAGTAAAGAAGGATATAGTCTCTGCTATACAGCATGGCTAATATGTCTGTAAAGGCGCTTATTCTCAAAGGTCAATGTGTCCGTGCGCCCTGTTAAAATATCAGTTGTGCTCAGTAATCCAGCACCTCATTTAAAGCCTAACAATTAGGACAAGTGAAACTTACTCCCACATTATAACCGCTATCTATCTTGTAAAAAACACTTGCTTTTACGAGGTAAGCTGCGTGTTTAAAGTGCGCCCCTTAATTCGCTCTCCCCTTACCTCCGGGTAGAGAAGGAAGTGGCCGTGATGTGTAGCTGCCCTCAAACCGCGTCTGGCTCCAAATTAGAGTTGTCGGTAATAGTTTAACGGCACGTTTATCTGAGATTGAGAGGTCACATGACCGAAAGTCGGTTGTGTATGAACAAAATGGGGTGTCTCACCTATGGCGCCATATTTAAATTGGTTGTGACTCAGAGTCTGGGTAGAGTCCACCAACCTAAACACTCTGTGCCATTTCCTTTTATTTGTGTAAAACGGAAAAGAACCGTGTATAAAATGTCATGTTTTTGTAACTATATTTAAGTTTATTCTTTTGGATTTAAACAAATATTTCCCCCACGTCATATGCCTATCTTTCACAAACAATAAGGCTTATAGGAGACAAAAAAAATCCTTGTGAAAAGCTTAGTTCATATGAAATAACAGTGCAACTTTTGTGTACGTTCTTTGATAGCTTTACCTCTAAACCTTTACCCCTCATCCCAGTGATCTAGCCAATGACAAGAGGCTGGTTAATGATATTCTTATTCTACACTGTATGTGATCAATATTGAGGGAAAACCAGTTGGGGAAAAAGTACATGCCTGGGTGTGTTGGACAGCTGTGTCTCAGTCATCTGGACACCGAAACCTGCGGCACCTTGCATGGTCCTTTGGTGTCCGGGCCTCCGAGAATGCTGTAAGAAGCCCACATTTGCCTAGGAGTCTCACTTACCTTGTACTCCTGGCTGCTGTTCCTTGCTCCTCCAGCTCCAAAATGGCAGTCAAATTATCCCACAGCTTGTCCATTTCAGGCTTAATTCCTCTTTTTTTTCTTTTTCTATTATGGCTGTTTTTCCCTTGGTTTCTTCCTAATTGTCTCAGTTCATTATGTTTCCTGGTTTGTGGTGTTTGATGTAACGGGCTTCCGTCTGGTTGGAGAATTGTTCCCAACAAAGCTGTGTTCCTTTGCTTTTACCTCACTCTCTTCAATTGCTGATCCTGGCTCTTTGCTCCAAACGAATTTCACATTTGGACTCCTGGTTTCTGGTTTCTTCAGTCCTTTGAAATCTTCATCCAGCAAGGAGGTTATCTACAACTTTGAATTTTTCCTCCTACAAAGTTGGAAGCCCCTCAGGGGCACTTGCCTACCACATATTCTAGGGTGTGGTGACATTGTGGCTTCCGGAAACAATTGCTCTGACATTGGACAGATGAAGACCCAGTCCCTGATTGCAGGTAAGCATCCAGCTCTCAACATGGAGATGTGTAGAAGGTTGTTGGTTGAACAGAGACTATGTAAAGTGCAATTTAATCAGGATGAAATGGCAAAAGAAAGTTTGAAAGCAAAGGGCCAGTTAGCAACAATTTTGAAAAATAAAAAGTCTTAGGAACGGAATAAGTAGCTCTTTGTAAATATCTTTCCTTCAGGTTTTCCTCTTTGTATTGTGAAGGGGAACGTGCACTCCTAAAATTGGGGAAGAATTTACACTGTCGCTTATGAATGCATACAATACCTCCCTCACCAAACAACAAAAGGCCTGGATAATTTGGTCCAGGTTCAATTGGATAATTTGGCTCTATATGCCTCCATAAAGCATCTGCACACATTTACAGCCAAAACCAAAATAATGTTGTCTCGTAAAAAACGACGCTGGCACCAGGCATAATAATTGTAAAAAAAATATGATAGTTGTCACATTTAACTATCTAGGCTATTTAGGTTCATATTGCTTCTCGTAGTTGGAAAGCAATTCCCATTAAGACATAGTGTACATATTTTAAAATGCTTATGAGGGTTTTTCAGTGACTCCAGTCTTGAAGATCCATGAGGACAAAATCGTCCCACTATTGACTTTTTGGGCTGAATACTGGTGAGGTCCTCAATTTGGAACACTGAAACATGATGGACAAAATTGGCTCTGGGTATGTTACCATGGACACCATTTCGTGCTATTCTCAGTGAGTTGGCTTTATTTCTGATAACACGTCCTTTTAAAGGCACTTCCCTTTAAATAATAGATTCTAAATTGAAAAACTTCGCTTGGTGAAGCTTGTATGCTAATGCACAAATGGTTAAACTATTTCTTTCTGTCCATGAGTACTTAGACTACCTTCTTAATCAGATAGATGAGGTTCCTTATTTAACAAACATGCTACATCTACCAGTGTCCTTTGCGCAGGTTGAAGTCATCCCATTGATGACTTGTTATGTTTTCATGAAACCATGTCTTGTAGACTTGAAAACTACGAGAGAACCCGTTACACAATCAATCAATCAATCAGGTGTTTATTAAGCGCAACTACTCACCTGTAAGGGTCTCAAGGGGTTGGGGGAGTCGCAGGTTCAAATCCATCAAGGAGGGGGGTCTGTCAAAGAGCCAGGTTTTGAGGTTTCTTGCGAAGATGGGGAGCGATGTTGTCTGTCTGAGGTGGAGCGGAAGGTCGTTCCCGGCTCTGGCCATGCAGAAGGAGAAGGAGCGGCCTCCCAATTTGGTCTTTGTGGCGCGGGGGACCACAGCGTAGGAGAGCTGGGCTGATCGTAGGGTCCTTTGGAGTGCGTGGAATTTGAGTCGGCAGTTCGGGTATGCTGGTCCGGTGTCACGGAGGGCCTTGTGAGCGTGGGTTAACATCTTGAAGGTGACTCTAGCTTTGATGGGGAGCCAGTGGAGTGTGAGCAGGTGCTGGGAGATGTGGCAGTGTCTTGGCAGGTTGAGGACCAGTCTTGCGGCAGCGCTTTGGATGTTCTGTAGCTTGCGATTGAGGTTTTTGTTTATTCCGGCATAGAGTGTGTTGCCGTAGTCGAGCCTGCTGGTGACCAGGGTGCGAGTGACGGTCTTTCTGTGTTTGAGGGGGATTGATTTGAAGATCTTACGTAGGAGGCAGAGGGTGTGGAAGCAGGATGACGAGACGGAGTTGATCTGGCGTTCCATTTTGAGTTCTGAGTACAGGATGATTCCCAGGTTGTGTGCGTGGTCCGTGGGGGTGGGCGGGCTTCCGAGGGCAGGGGGGCCACCAGGTGTCGTTCCAGGCGTCTGGGTTTGGGCCCATGATGAGTACTTCCGTTTTGTTGTTGTTTAGTTGTAGGCAGCTGTTTTTCCTCCATTTGGTGACGGCTTCCATGCCTTCTCGAAAGTTGTGTCTGGCGGTGTTGGGTTCGTTGGATAGGGAGAGGATGAGTTGGGTGTCGTCTGCGTATGACACAATGTTGAGTCCGTAGGTTCTGACGATGGGGTCGAGCGGAGCCATGTAGACTTTGAAGAGCGTAGGGCTGAGGGAGGACCCCTGGGGGACTCCGCAGGTGGTAAGTGTAGGGTCCGAGAGGAAAGGGGGGAGTCTGACCCACTGCGTTCTGCCGGAGAGAAAGGAGCGGATCCAGTCGAGGGCCTTGTCTTGGATCCCTGCGTCGTGGAGTCTGCGTATTAGGGTGCAGTGAGAGACTGTGTCGAACGCCGCTGAGAGGTCGAGGAGGATGAGGGCTGCTGTTTCTCCTTTGTCCAGTAAGTTGGGGATGTCGTCTGTTGCGGCAAGGAGGGCGGTTTCCATACTGTGTTTTTTTCTGAAGCCGGATTGGGAGGAGTCGAGGATGCTGTGCTCTTCGATGAATGTGGTGTGTTGGTTGTTGAGAGGCTTTCTTGATGACTTTAGCTGGGAACGGGAGCAGGGAGATGGGTCTGTAGTTTTTGAGGTCGGTGGGGTCCGCCAAGGGTTTACTCAGGAGGGGGTTGATCTCAGCGTGTTTCCAGTCGTCGGGGAACGAGGCAGTTGCCAGGGAGCGGTTGATGGTGTGGCAGAGCATGGGTGCAATGGTGTTGACGGCTCTGTTGAAAATGTGGTGGGGCAGGGGTCTGTGGGGGCCCCGGAGTGGATTGACTTCATTGTCTTCAGTGTGTTTACGGTGGTGAGGGCTGTCCAGTTGTCGATCGCTCGCTTCAGGGTGTCGGTGGTGGTTGGTGAGGGTTAAGTGAGTTAGTTGTCTTCTTCGAAGTTGTCGTAGATGCTCTTGATTTTGTGGTGGAAAAAGGTGCTGAGTTTGTCGCAGCGGTCTTGTGAGGGAGGGATGGCGGTGGACTCGCTGGTGGGTTGGGCAAACTCCTTGATGATGTTGAAGAGTTCTTTGCTGTTGTGTGCATGAGTTGAGATTCTGTCTTCAGTTGCTTTTTTCTGGTGAGTTGGTGGTGGGCGTTGGTGGCTTCTGTGGATTTGGTGTTCCTCCAGGCCTTTTCGAGGTGGCGGCAAGTGCGTCTGGACTCTCAATTTGGTGGTGAAGCATCTAGCTTTCTTGGCGTGGGTGTTGTTTTTTTTCTTGAGGGGGGCTATGGTGTTGGTGCTGTCGAGATCCATCTGTGCAGGGTTCGGGCTGCGGTGTTGGGGTCGTCGTTTTCCGCGATAGTTGGGGTGGAGTTGCTGAGTGATGAGGTTAGCTGGTCATCAGTGATTCTGGTCCAGTTTCTTCGTGGGAGCAGGTGCTGGTGTCTGTGGATGGTGGGTGTTCTGAAGGTGAAGTGGACGCATCGATGGTCAGTCCATGGGAGTTCAGTGGTGTGGCTGAAGGTGATGGATTTTCATGTTGTGAAGAGGGGATCGAGGGTGTGTCCTGCTGAGTGCGTGGGTTTGGTCATGATCTGGCAGAGTCCAATGTTGTGGAGGTTGTCCAGGAGGGATGTGGTGCTGGGATCCAGTTGGTTGTCGATGTGGAAGTTGAGGTCTCCCAGTAGGGTGTAGTTGGTGGACGCAATGGCATGCAGGGAGATGATGTCCGTGATGGAGTTGGCGAAAAGTGGGGTCCAGGGGGTCAGTAGATGAGGGTTCCTCAGAGGGTGGAGGTGGGGTTGGCCAGTATCTTGAAGTGAAAGTGTTCCATCAGGTCTGTGGGCTCATCGGGGAGTGTGCTCTGGCGGAGGGTGGATTTGTGGACGATGTCGATTCCTCCTCCCAGGCGGGTGGGGCTGTCCTTCCAGGAGATCTTGTATCCTTGGGGAATGGCGATGTCCGGTCCGAGGTGGTGTTGGTCCAGGACTCAGTAACGAATGCTACGTCCGGGGTGGTACTGTCAAGGAGGTCCCAGATTTCGGTGGCGTGTTTGTGGAGGGATCAGACATTGAGGAGGATGCATTGCAGGGTCTTTGGTTCGGTTGTGTTGTTGCTGGCTAGTTGCGCTGGGTCCATGGTTTTGGCGGTGCTGCAGGTGTGCCGGCAGCAGTGACAGCTGAAGGGTCCGTGGGTGTCGGCTGGTGATGCTAACTTGCAGTTGTTGTTGCAACCTGGGTTGAGAGCGTGGAGTGCCACTGGTTCGTAGCGCTGGCAGTGCAGAGATCCAGGGTTCCTGGTGCTGGTCGCAGTCGGGTCACGGACGGGCTTGCCTTTGGCGCGCCCGCTGCGCAGCCCCGCAGTGGCCGCCATAAAGTAGGGGTCGGGAAGGGCTGGACAGCTGGGAGGCGGGAGTGGGGAGGGGAGCTGGATTGGGCTGGTCGCACTGGTTACTAATTTCTTGCACAAAAATGAGGCATAATGTTCATCCATGCCAATATTATGGTATGTCTTTATAGCAGCTTTTGGTGGGGGCTATATTCAGTGTTGGGATGTTGCAAAAGAAAATGTTAAATTAGAGAGTAAGGGGATTGAAAATCTGAAGTCAAAATCTTGAAAATAGACATATCTAGGATTCTTCCAAAGAAATCAAAACCCAGGTTAAGAAAATGAAAATGACTATAGCAAGCTATTGAGACAAAGAGCTGGGTTCTGGGGCAACATCCAAAAGATGACATGTATACAATTAAAGAAATGCAGTTCAACTATCCTGTCAAATTTAGATAGTGGCAAAAATGAGGAAATTGAGGACTTGTTCCAATCTTTTTATGAGGACATTTCATATACCTGGTGGGATAGTAAAAGATGAGGTAATCAGAATGTACTCAGTAGTGTTGTGCCTATCAAACTCAGTAAGCCAGGAGTTAGACTACCTGATTCCAGAGATATTAAAATTGATTTGTTTTCTAAAGCGCTCGAATGCCAATGGCATTTTGGCACTAATGTCTATCTGCTGCACTGAATAAAGAACGATTGCAAAACTCAGACTTGCCTCTTGCATCTATTCACATTGAGCAAGAGAATAACTAAGTTTTAAGCTGTTTCCTGAAGCTAAATCAAAAGACTGGTCTCTGAGGTGTTCAGGTAGGTTATTTCACGGTTGTGCTGTGAGGTAAATAAAACTCCCACTTCCCCAATTCTTTTTTCAGATTTTACAGACATTGCTGTCCTAGAATTAGTCAAATGTAGAGTCCTACTAGGCACTTTTTTCAAGTAGGCTGTGCCATCCCTATACAGTGTTTATGAGCCAAACATAAGGCCTTGAACCTGACTCTTTTCTTTACAGGAGGTAAGTTAAGCTTTTGTAATGTGCCAGACACTGCCATGAACTTTGGAATTCTCTTTACAAGCCTTGCTGCTGCATTCTGTAGGTCCTGAAGTTTCTTCAGAGAGAGCTGGTCAATTCCTAATTATAAGGCATTACAATAATCCAGCCTTGATAACACCAAGGCTGTGATCACTGATTTTTGGAGCTCAAAAGGGACGAATGGAAGAATCTTCCTGATCTTACGCAAAACTAGAGGAGGTGAGTTCATTAATCTGTGTGTTGAAGAACAAACTGGGATCAAAGATTATTCCCAGATTCCTGACAGAAGATACCGGAATGGGAGGAGAGTCAAGCATCTGGGGCCACGTGTATTGATCCCAAGAGACCAACTCTTTGCTAAAAAGGTGAACCTCAGTCATAGCTGTTTTAAGCATAAGACTGTTATCGTTCATCCATTGTTCAATGGCTCTCATACATCCATTGAAGCGGTGTGCTGTCTCATCAACATCTTCGAGATATAAACAACAATTTCTGTGTTATCTGCATATGCTACTGGAGCAAAACCAAATGACCAAATTAGTCTTGTCAGGGGGGCCATATAAATATTAAACAGTGTGGAGCTCAGCCATGAGCCCTGAGGGACTCCATATGGCAGTGTAAAGGACTTAGAAAGCAAATCCCCCAAGGCCAGTGAGTGTTCTCTGTGTGAAATAAAGGAATGAAGCAGCTCCAAAGCTGAGCCTCCAACTCCAATTTCTACCAAGAGATCTAGCAAGACCTCATGGTTAACGGTGTCATAGGCTGCCGATAGATCTAATAAGATCATCGCCGCCTTCCCTTTGTTATCCAGGGTACTTCTCAGCTCCTCAAAAGCCACAACCAGAGCGGACTCAGTGCTGTGATTTGACCTAAAACCATATTGTGCTGATTCTAGGATTTCATTCTCCTCCACTACTTTAGACAGTGAAATGTTCATATGTTTTTCAAGGATCTTAGCTGGAAAAGGTAACCAAGAAATAGGGGAGAGGAGTTGGCTTATCGGCTAGGGCGGTCACTTCGAATATGGGGAACCCGGGTTTGAGTCTCTGCAATGAAGCTGAACATCATGTGATTTGGGCAAATCGCTTAATCTCCTCGTGCCTAACAAAAATATATGTGTCCTCATGTAACACAACTAGCGCTATGTAAAGCGTTCTGATACCGATACCTTCGGGTCAATTTTGCGCTATATAAATCTCTGTAGAAAAAAAAAATAGGAATATAGTCCTTCACTTATTTGAGATCTAATGAAGGTTTCTTCAATAGTGGTATAATAAAGGCCTTTTTCCACTCCATAGGAAAGAGTCGAGAATCCAAAACGGAGTTCAATAGCATAGTTAGGGGGGAGTAATCACCCCAGCAATCTCATGAACAATTTTCGGGGGGAGGCATGGGTCAGACGGGGCCCCAGATTTTGTATGGCCTATAAGTCGAACTCCTCTTTCTTCCATAAGCAGGGACAACTTAACAATGGTATTTTTACCAGGAATTGTACTGTTTGATTCCAGTGATGAAACCGAAGGCCTGCCATCATATTTAATTTGCCATGCATTTCCTCCACCCCATTTTTCAAGAAACCCACAAGTTATCACAGGCCAGCTGATAACGGTCTATAGTGAAGTTTGAAGATAATCTGGAAAGTATTTAAACTGTTTTAAAGAGTTCTCATGTGGAATTCTTGGCTCAATGAATTTTCTCTGATAAATATTTGGTTTTCTCAATAACAATCAGATTTTTATATTCTTGGATAAATTCATTATATTTAATATTTTCTCCCGTACGGTAGTATTTCCTTCACACTTTTCCTGCCTTCTATATTTTTGTGTTAGTTCCTTCAACTGAGCAGATAGCCAGAGGGGCAGATGATCTTCTTCTGTATTTTTTGCTAGTTTTTGCAGGGGCGAGCTTGGTGACAGCAGCTTTTAACCACTCCGAATATATCTCTACAGTTGGCTTAGAGTCTTTCATAAATTGGGGGTAGATCTGACTAAAACGTCTGCCAGGTCTGTTTTGCAAATTTTATTCCAGGCTTGGACTTTTTTACATTGCACATGTTTTTTTTTATAGCATTAGTGGACGAGACAGATTCTAAATAAAAATTGACTGTAATAGGTAAGATATCTTCAACCTTTAGATATGACTTGTGCTAAAAAATCTTTTCTGAAAAAGTCCTGCTATATGGGTGGGGTAAATCACCTGCTTGTTAAAGCTGTACACTCTCTACCACTAGGCAAATTTCCTGATTAAGATAGTTTCTCAACCTAACTTTTGTTTTCTTCTGTTTATTAGGCATTATACAGAAAGATGCCCAGAACAAGGGCAGTACAAGAAAGTACATCTCTGACATATATAATGCTCTTTTGATCTATAGATAAGCCATATTAAGAAATTAACAATATAAAAAACACAACTTGGTACAGTCTATATGCAATTTAGCATCATCAATGATACAGGATACAATATAAGAGAAGCATTCTCAAACTCCTCACCAAGTTCATCATTCGCCCAGAAGCCTTCAGTAGTGCTGTAAGCCTGCTCAGCACATGTATTTCATACACCTCCCCACTCAACCTTACTTTCAGAAGTAATTCATCCATTATGATTCAATTCCCCCTGTGATTGTGTGGTCCGCATAATCATTTAATCCCGATTCCCATGCATACTCCCTAGTAAGGTGGCCCAGGTGTCCAGATCCTCCTGTAGATTATCATTTCATACGGACCTCCTCTGCAATCGCCAACTCCACCACATCCCTATGCCACAATTTAACAGAGGGTACTTTAGCACCCATCCACCCTATGGCTATTCTCCTCCTGGCCAATACCAGGGCTAACTGTAGGAATTTCCAGTGCATCTTCCCCTTACTACTCTTTTTAATAATGCCAAGCTGGCACATCCGAGGGTATTCCTCAAATACCATTGCAGTGGTCTCCTGACGTTTCGTCACTACCTGCTGCCAAAACTCCAGAACTCTCAGACAGTCCTACACCATGTACAAGAAGGTAGCACCCTCACACCCACATCGAGGACAGACTGCTCCCCTACCACTATACATCTTACTAAGTTTAATCAGCGTAATGTACGTGCGGTGCAAAAAATTAAAGTGAGTTGTTGTAAATGGGGGTCTTTAGTTCTCAATGGTTTGCACCTTTGTCCAAATAGGGACCCTTGCTTCTAGTCAGGGTAAGGGAGTTACGCCCTTAGATAACCCCTGCTCACCCCCTTGGTAGCTTAGCACGAGCAGGCAGGCTTATCTCAAAAGTAGTGTGTAAAGCATTTGTGTACACATACAGTAATACAGTGAAAACACTACAAATGGACACCACACCAGTTAAGAAAAACAGGAAATCTTCATCTAAATAAAACCAGACCAAAAACAAAAAAAATCCAGCATTCGTATATCGGGATATGACTAAAAATAGGTTACTCACAAAAAAAAGCTTGTAGCAACAAATAGCTCCACCTGGGACTATTATGACTTGTGACAGATGAAAATCTCAAAGCACGGCGCCACCCGCGAGGTGCATGGTATCGGGCCCAGAGTCACTCTGACCCCAAAGAATAGTACCTTGGCAAATTATGAAAACAAAGATTATGCATGGCATCAGGGAGGTGATGCTTCGTTGACGCTAGGTGGTGTTGGTTCCTTACGACAACAGTGGCGTTGAGGTGTCCGTTCCTTACTACGATGCAGGGTCGATGCATTCAGGAGGTTACCCACATCAGGTATCGGCTCCGCGATGATAAAGCACCGGCGTCGGTGAGGTTGGGACTGCAGTGTGAGTCAGGGTGGTGCTTCACGAGCGGTGCCCTTAGCTCCTGTGCAGCCAGCAGCCTCGATGACGGCATCGGAGTCTGTGCGGCATCAGCAAGCTTTGGGGCTGTGGTGCAAGTTGTGGTGGTGCATTGTGCACTTCACGAGCGGTGCCCACAGCTTTGTTGCAGGTCGTGGTATCGCTCAACAGTGTCGGTGTTGCAATTTCCCTCTGTGGCACTGAAACAGCAGTTCGTGGTGCAGGAGAACAGAGGAAATGAAGTCTTTGTGTCACTGAGACTTCAGAAAAGGAGGCATGCTCCACACCAAGCCCTTGGAGATCTTCTTCAAGCAGGATACACAGCAAAGTCTTGGTCCTCTCCTTGGCAGAAACAGCTACTGCAGGCCAACCCCACACAGCACACAGGGGGGAGCTAGAGGGCGCACGGAAAGATGGCCGCTCTGTAGAGCAGCTCCGCCGGCCGAGCTCATAATCCATCCAATATCCTCTACCATCTGGCTCTGATCACTGCCATACTAGCAGGCACGGTGGCGTGAAGTGTTGTGGAACACTTTCACCAAAAAATGCGGACCACGAGGACGACTTTGGTGCAGTTTGGAGGCGAGTGAAGTTCAGGGCCTGCATCGGCAGCATGGTGGGCCGGGATTAGACTCACAGCGGGCGGCGCCGGCTGTGGGTTGCGGTCGCTGCGGGTGGGGGGGCGCTTCGACGCTCGACCTGTGCCCGGGGGGCTGTGTGGTGTGGACTGGGAGTTGGTGGGCTCCCTCCTCCGTGATTTTATAGCGCCTGGGGGAGTGGCCCGCCCTTGGGTTTCTGCCCTGCTGTCTGCCGGTGTGGGTTTGCAGGAGCCCCTCTGATCGCCGGCGGTGACCGGGCCTCTGTGGGACTGCCGTGGTCTAGTGCTGGGAGGTGGGTTGTGGCCCAGAGTGTTAGCACCGCAGACCTACCTTCCTGCTGGGGGTCGCTGCAACCATTGCTGCACGGCGCATTCTACTGCTGAGATCCTGCGGACGCCGTCTATTACTGGGCTGGCGTGGCCCAATTGTGAATCGCATTGCGTGAAGTGGCACCACCATTCTTGCACAGAGGTTTGCGGTGAACCGCTGGCCACATGACGGCGACGAACTTGCACTATCTACTGCCTCTGGAGCTCCTGACCACTGAGGCACTGTGACTCCTTTTGGTGGTCCTGCCTGGTGACGTCGCTGAAACACTCCGCCCCTGCGGTGAGGCGCAGCGAAGTGCAGGTCCGATGTGGGTCTGATTTACTGCCCCCCCTTCATCTCTGTGGTGGCGGTATTGTGCGGGATCTCAGGCCCACACGTTCACTTGTCCTGGTATCCGAGACATTGCTGCTATACTTTGCCTTCATCTGCGGCCCACTAACTGACTGGGAGAGATCAGACTGTCATTATTGCCTCAACCCTACTGGACGCCTGTGCTGTATTGCTCTCCCCCACTGTGCGGCTGTGCCACTATACCAGAAACGTGTAGTGTATACACCTCTCTCCTCTGGCCCAGTTTTGATCTGAGACCGGCTGACTGACCGGCACTTCTCCTGGGCGCATGCTGGGTTGGTGATATTGGCGGTGAATTGCAGGTACACTACGAAAATCTGGGTGCTGCAGACTGCTCTGTGCCTCCTTCCTTTCACCACCTCCTCATGTCTCTGTGTTGTGCTGTCTGACAGAGAGGGACTTAATTCTTTTTTTTTGTATTTTGTCCGGACCTAGCTCCGACCATCACAGACTGTGACGACATCATGGGTAAATCCGAGCGCAGCCAGCCGCATCTTACGTTTGAACCACGCAAGACCAGCTTGGCCACTCAACATGCTGCCTCCGATTCCCAGGCGGACGCTCCTGCTGACCATCTTACTAATATTGACAAAACCGTTCTTGCAGTCCAGGCCAGTCTCCAATCCATAGATGGGAAGATTGATCATCTGAATTTGCGCATGGATCATATGTCCGCGAAGCTGGCCAAGCACGCACAACCCCTTGGGGAAGCGGAGACACGTAGCTCAGATGCGGAGGACGGTCTGCAACAGGTTAACGCAAAAACGACATCCATGGAAAAGGTGCTGGCAGTCATACAGACCCGTAGTGAGGACTTGGAAGCCAGATCGTGTCTCAACAACGTGCGCATTACGGGCCTACCAGATTCCACGAACACAGGCCGCCTGGAAACATATGTGGAAAATCTCCTCCGTGAGATATTTGGGGTGGAGCAATTGTCCCGGGTCCTGATCGTGGAACGGGCCCATCGTTCTCTGGCTGCCTGCCCACCTCCGGGTGCACTGGCGCGCCCCATCATTGCTCGCCTTTTGAATTATAGAGACCGTGACACTGGGCTCAGGTTGGCTTGTGAGAAGGGCTCCATCACAAATCAGGGGAACACCCTTGCCTTCTAACCCGACTTTACGATGACGGTTCAGGAGGCTCGGAGAGAGTATCAGCCCGTGAAGAAACTCCTCATTGCAGCAAAAATACCATATGCTATGCTGTACCCTGCGCGGCTGCGCATAGAAGAAAATGGGAAGCACAAGATTTTCACCTGCCCGAAATCGGCAATGGACTTTGCGAAGAACATTACAAGACGAAGTTGATCACCAAAATCCGTAGCGGGAAGTGATGACGAGGGCACTAGCAAAGTGAAAGACGAGCGGTGATGTCTGTAGACCGCATGTGATAAATCTGGTCTATATTTTTGTGTTTTTTCATGGCCGAGATGGCGTCCATCAGCCACATTGACGCACTGAACTCTGCCGCCAGTGCTGTTGATATTCGACATGTATTGATATAATGATAACAATGATGTTTTTTGCTATGTTTGCTCTGCTCAGATTGCTACTGGGGACGGCCAGAGAATGTTATCACAATGGCTTGGCCACCTCCTTTTTCACTGGGAGGGATACTGTGCTCAGGCGCCCCCCTTATGGGTATTCCCCACAACTGGTTACTCCCTTGGCATTGCACTTGGGAATTGTTCCTGGGTGTTGGGGATTGCTTTGGCATGTTGGGGCCGCTGAAGTGGGTGGGGTGTGCTGGTGGGTGGGAGGGTGTTGTAGGGGTTGTTAATGTGACTGTTTTTTTTCTAAATCTCTTAGATGATGCATGTGTGCACTATAAAACAAACATATCATCACACACTTACATGGTGGGGATAGGCTGTTTTGAGGCTTTGGACGATTTCTATATCAAGAATAGATTGCTGCAATTATACATAACAATGTCATGTCCGTCTCTTGTTTAACATGGAACTTAAGGGGACTTAACACGCCAAAAAAGATCCGTCAGGTAATAGCGCACATGGATCGCCATGGTATTGGCATTGCCCTTATACAAGAAACGCACCTGACGTCGACTACGGATAGACTGGTAGGGAGTCATTGGGCTGGTTATCGGCTTGCTTCTTCCTATTCCTCCTATAGCCGTGGGGTTCTCACACATGTAAAAATAGGCCTCCCTTTCACTGCAATCCAGACTTATGTTGACACTGCAAGTCGGTATGCCGTTATACATGGGAAGCTGATGGGCACAGTTGTCACCATTGTCAATACCTATGGTCCCAACACAGATGACCCTGCACTTTATGATCGTCTATTTGCCGTTCTACATGGGCTTCAGGATGCTGTGGTTCTCTGGGGCGGGGACCTAAATACACACTTAGACCCAACCAAGGATAAATCCAGTGGCAGGGCAGGTCACTCTTCTGGGGCGGCTCGTGCAATCACAGATGGAGCGGCTGACCTGGGACTGTTGGATATCTGGCGACATAGACATGCTGAGACACTAGAAGGCACACATATCTCCACAGTACATGGCAGCTGGTCTCGCCTTGACTACTGGCTAATGAGTGAGGGGGCAGTGGACTGGGTACCGGACGTAGAGGGATTGCCACGCACACTATCAGATCACTGTCCTGTCTGCCTCACCCTTTCTATCCCGCAAACTGTCCCCAGGTCCTTCACGTGGCACTTTCGACCTGACGCACTATTGGACCCTCTCTATATGGAGACGGTTCGTGGGGCCATCACACAATATTTTGCACACAACAAGGGTTCTGTGGATAGCGCTGGGGTGCTCTGGGAGGGGTTTAAAGCTACTATTCGGGGCACTTGCCTAGGCACATCAGCTGGCATCTTGAAAGACCTGCGAGGACAGTTGGCTAAGGTGGAGGCAGCTCTGAAAAAATTGGAGCAGGACTACGAAGCAGCACCATGTGAGTCGACCCTAGCCTCCATTAAGGGCACCGTACTAGAACATGCGAAGTTAGCAGAGGAAGAGATGAGATATGTCTCTAAACGCCATGTAGTTTGTGCTTATGGGGAGGGTGGTAGGCCGGGACATTACTTAGCCACTAAGATAAAACACCGTTTGGAGAGGGAGATCATTACTAAGAAAACGGATGACACGGGTCACGACCACTATAACGTTCCAGACATTACTGACCAATTCTGGCAATTCTATGCGAAATTGTATACCTCACAAGGCGAGACTGACATTGCTGACTTCGACAATTATCTCTCACAGATAGCCATCACATGGCTGTCGGATGGTCAGAGGGAATACCTCAATCAGCCGTTCAATGTGGAAGATATTCTAATGGCGATAAACTCCCTACCCAACAAGAAAACCCCCACTAATTGTGAATCATACAGACTGCTTTCGCTTATCAATACGGATGTAAAGATTCTGGCCACTCGTCTCCAGCCACTCATGCAAAAATTGGTCCTGCCAGATCAGTCTGGTTTTATTCCAGTGCGTTCTACCTCCCACATCTTGCGAACACTGTTTGCTATGCTTCACACTCTTAATCCTGAACTACTGGCGGCGGCTGTCATGCTTGACGCCGCAAAGGCGTTTGATTCCATAGAATGGGGTTATCTTTTCTATGTGTTACAGCGGATGGGATTTTCACCTGTCTTTGTTAATTGGGTGCGACTACTATATGCAGGTCCCACTGCGCGGTTCCGGATAGAGGGCTACACTTCCAACCCAATACAGATTGCTAGGGGCACCCGACAGGGGTGCCCACTTTCACCGCTGTTATTTGCCCTGACGCTGGAACCGCTAGCTTGCCTTATTAGGCAATCCCACAAACACGCGGCTATCAACTTCTTCCATGGGCCGGTCATTATCTCTCTTTACGCGGATGATATGCTGCTCTTTATACGCGAGCCCCGCACTTAGCTAGCGCCAGTTCTACGTGAGTATATCCGTTTTGCTTGTTTTTCTGGCCTACACATTAATTGGTCCAAATCTGTAGTGATGCAGCTGACAGAGTGTACCCTTCCACGTGAACCTGAGTTTCCCCTCGTGTGGGCCACAGACTCGGTTAAATATCTGGGGGTGTGGGTTCACCGGAACCCAGAGGTCGTTATCCGTGAGAATTATGGGGCTGCCGCCACAATGCTGGAACAACAAGTGGATAGATAGGTGAAACTCATGCTTTGTCTTGCAGACCACATTGCACTGATCAAAATGATAGTGTTACCTAATTATTTATATCTTTTCAGTTACATACCGCTCCAGCTCACGCAACATGTTTTTAAAACTATACGAACCCTGCTGCTTCGCCTCGTCTGGGGCGGTCGACAAGCACGGGTGAGCTGGAAGACTCTCACACTGGATTACAAGTGCAGAGGTTTCAGTTTCCCTGATTTGTATCTATACTACCTTTGCGCGCACACACAATAAGCACACTTCTGGTTTGCCTCCCATGCTTTTGTCCCGCACGTGGCGGTAAAACACTGGGACGCACATATCATCCCATTGAGTTCTATGTTAACACAGGACCATAGGCCTGCACCCCGAAACACATTTAACACTATTTTTTTGACGATTGCTGCCTGGCAGGCATTGGGCCGTGAGGCGGGAAATCTGCCATTATACTCCCCGCTGCTGCCATTGACTTATCACTCGAACATATCAGTAACGCACGAACAGGGAGCTCTGCGTACACTGGCGCAGGTATGCATTGACAAGCTACAAGACCTATATCCTGGTGGCACCTTTCTGTCTACTACCGATACTGATTATATTCAGAACAAGACACCACTCTTCATTTTTACGTACATAGAATGAAAAAAGCGATGCAAGCCCACTACCCCACATTTCCAGCGGAGCCACCGGAGACACTGGCGTTGCGCACACTGCCCCTGAGCCCCACCCGACATAAACTGGTCACTAAACTCTACCACACTGCTAGAGAAGACAGGACCCTCCCATGCGATAGGAGCCTAGGCAGGTGGAACGAATATCTCGACCCGCAACTCACGCAGAAAGAGTGGGAACTCTGCTGCCAACTCACTAGCGCCCTCACCACTAATGGAAACTTGCGTATCATACACTTTAAATATCTACATCAGGTTTACTATACTCCGCATAAACTTTTTAAATATGGGCTCCGGACACTGATGCTTGTAAACTATGCGGGGCCTTGGGGGCAGACTTCTGGCATCTAGCTTGGACCTGCAGGCGAGTGTCGGAATACTGGCCCGCTGTGATCACTACATTGTCTAAGATTATTGGAATTGTTTTGCAATGTTCCCCACAGATATGCTTATTGGGTCTTGTCCCCTTCCTAAAGGGTGTCACGGGCAGGCTGACGAGGGTGGCACTGCTTATTGCCAAACGACGAGTGGCGATGGTGTGGGATAGTACACTGAGCCCTACAGCGAAACAGTGGCTTAGAGACTTGACATTTTACAGAGAAAATCTAGTGTTGTATGCGGGGGAGCTACCATCGTCCGCCAGGCCCAATGACATCTGGGAGCCTTTGTTGATATACTTGCGTTCTGTTGCCCAGCCGGATCCCCCTGACAATGAGTCCCTGTGAACACATGTGCCACATGCTATATGAAACGATGTCAGTAGGTTTAACATTTATCCCATGTCAGCTTAATTTACAGTCACGTGCTGTTAATGGTTATTTCTGCATATGGTTGTACCCAATGATGTTTTTCTCTTCACCTGTACACTGTATGAGACTTTATGAAAATCAATAAATAAATTAAAAAACACACAGCAAAGGAAAGTATTTCTCCTTCAGCTTTCCCAGCTTTTCTCCTTGGCAGAGGTTCCTCTTGAGTCCAGAGGTAATTTAAAGTTCTTGGGTCTGGAGCCTACTATTTATTCAGAATTTCTCTTTCTTCTCTTGTGGCAGAGAGATTCTCAGTTCAGTCCAAACCAGTTCTGTCCTCTCTGGCCCAGCTTCTTACCAAGAGGTGGAGACAGCATTGTCCAAGGCAGACTAGGCCTATTCAGGTGCAGGGAAATCTTCTCCCACTACCCTAAATGCAGCCCAGGTCTATTCATCCCAGTCCTGACTCATCCAGGAAAGGCAGGAGACACCACAACCCCCCCTCCCCCCAGTGGCTGTCTGAAGAGAATGAACATCCCCAGCCATTGTCACTCCATAGCCAGACAGTCAATCCACAAACCAGCAGAGGCACACAGGATGGATAAACAAAAAAATACTCAGTTTCTAAAAGTGGTATTTTCAAACAAACAAAATAAAAATCATCTTTACTGAAAGGTGCATTTTTATATTCTGAGTTCAGGCATGCTTCACTCCATCTTTCTATCTTGTCCCAATGGTAAATTATGCTAATAAGATGTTATAAGAAAACTCCAATTCTATATAATAGGACAGATAGCCTTTCAATAGTGAAAAACGATATACACTGTATTCCACTATCAGGACATGTTACAGACACAAGTACATGTCCTACCTTTCATATACACTGCATCCTGCCCACAGGGGTACCTTGGGCCTCCCTTTGGGGTGACTCACATGTAAGAAAAGAGAAGCTTAGAGCCTGCAAGTGGGTGCACTTGCCAGGTCGACATGGCAATAGAGACTGCGCGCAGACAAGGCAGGGGAAGGTCTGAGACCCCTTTGAAAGGCTGCCGGTGTGGGTGGCACAATCAGTCCTTCAGGCCCACTAGCAGCATTTGACTTACAGGGTCTGGGCACATACAGTGCATTGGACTAGGGACTTAGTAGTTAGTCAAACAAGCCAATTATGGAAACATAAATCCATATGCACAATTTACGCTTGCACTTTGGCACTGATCAGCAATGTCAAAGTGCCAAAAGCATCTAGACCAGCAAAAATGAAATCCAGCACAGCAAAAATACAGGAGGCAGAGTCAAAAAAGACAGGAGAAACCACACAAAGGATGCCTGGTCTAACATGAGTTAACTTAAATTGACAGCTCAGATGCTGCATCCCAATCTGAGTCAGGAAGCTGCTCTGACAACTCCTCTCCCCATGTCCACCTTGACACTGGCTCCCTCTGAACTATATCAGTCTTAAGCGCGTTGCAGAGTTGCGTAACTAAATGTCTAGCCGGCCCAACTGTCAGTATCAACTGCAATATGTTCTTCACCCGATGGGCAACCAGGAAGTTGGTCCAAATCTGTTGCACTGTATGCAACAGTTTAGCATAATGGAGGAATTGCCCCCTCCCACCGAAAATGCCTCCCAAAGCCTCCGCGAAGGTAAGGAAGGTCTTCCCTTGGTATAGATCCTCCATCATTTCACTGCCTCCTTCCCTCCATCGCATCACTGACATATCTTCCGCAATGTGCTTAAATTGGAGCAACGTCCATATACCCAATTCTCTAGCAAATGGCAGACCTTAAGCACCCCAGTGACCACTCGCTCGCAAAGTTCTGCTACCTGTCGGACCAGATACGGGGGAATCATGCAGTGTCTGAGATCCACGCATAAGAAGTTCCATCAAAGGATACTTATCATAGGTGCCACGGAGCAACCTCTTCTCCCAGTTATCATCCTCAGGCTCGCACTGCACCGCATGCTGTAATTTTGATCCGGAATAATAAAGCTCCAAGTCTGACAAATCCATTCCAACCCCCAACATATCAATCTTGAGCTGGGGCAATAGCACACAGCTCCTTCCTCCAGCTCAGACACGAGAGACCAACACATTGTCCACCATCTTATACAGGGTGCATGTGAGAGTAAAGAAGACCTTCTGTATCATAGACAGGCACCAGGGAAGGAACAACATCTTTGCCACAGCCAC
Organism: Triturus cristatus; assembly: GCF_964204655.1. Classification (NCBI taxonomy): domain Eukaryota; kingdom Metazoa; phylum Chordata; class Amphibia; order Caudata; family Salamandridae; genus Triturus; species Triturus cristatus. The sequence continues at coordinate 703,573,582 of NC_140579.1, read as the reverse complement.
TCTTCCCACCATAGAGATCAGAATGTGTTCCAGAAATGTACCGAATTAGTCAAGCCACTCAGCTACGGCTCTATGCAGTGCCGCCGCTGAACCGCTACAGTGTGACCCACCCTGATTCCAAGATATCGAAAGGCATCCATCACCCAATGCAAACCCAATGATCTGTGCACTGGATTCCCACCAGTGCCCCTATTGAGAACAATACAGATTTACTTCTATTAACCCGAAGTCCCGCTAACATCTCAAATGTCTCTAAGTAGGACAGAAGCCATGGTACCGCTTCCCAAGGACCCCACAGGTAGAAAAGCACATCCGCATAGAGTGAAATGAGGTGCGTCACATCCCCCACCTTAATACCAACATCATTCATAGCAGCCCAGATGAAACCTGCCAGCGGCTCCATTGCTAAGGCAAAGAGTAATGGTGAGAGTGGGCATCCCTGTTGGTGCCACATCGCACATCCCACGCGGTTGGCATCAGACCTCCACTGTGTAACCTTGCCCCGGGTGCAGTGTATAGTATTTTCACCTAGTGTCGAAAACAGGGGCCAAAGCCCATCTTCTGTAGGATGTGTTGTAAGTAACCCCATTCTACTGTGTCAAATGCTTTAGTTATATCTACAGACACAAATGCAATTTCTGCACTATCAACTCTGGTCTCACGTATGACGTGGGCAAGCTTACGCAAATTGAGGGCCATGCTACGTCCCGGGATAAAACCACACTGGACCAGTGTTCCCATCGTAGCTGGCAGGCAATTCTACAGCAGTTTATACAATACTTTCATGTTCACATTCAGCATTGTGAGAAGGCTATATGATGATGGATCCATTACATCTCCCCCTACTTGGGCACCAAACATGCTACCCCTTCCCTAAGTGTTGGTGGATAACACACCACTCCCCCTTGCCTCTTGAAATACTTTTAACAGCGAACCCACCAGCTGCGCTTATTTGCCTGGTAGAACTCTACCAGAAAGCCGTCACCTCCGGGCGACTTTCTGCAATTCATATCAGTAACCACCTGTTTCACGAGTAATATCTGACTCTAGCTCATCTCGTAAGAGGGATGGCAAATCAGAAAGTTCCATACTTGCTGGATAATCTGACATTGTCATATCAGCAGTCACACCTCCCCCGTAAAGGTGTACTAGGTGGTCCCTCAACACTTCAGTAATAGGTTGGTGTGTATTGACCATGGTTCCGTTATCACGGCAGAGTGTCATAATGGGGGCTTCTCTGTCTCTCTCCTAAGTAACCAGGCTAGCCATCTACCCATTCGGGGTCCCTCTCTGTGTAGTTTCTACCTGTGCTCCCGTCTTATCTAATCTATCCCATGTATCCCCCAGGCGTCTTTTGATATCAACTAAGGAGTCAGCTACATCTGGGCTCTCATCATCCAACAGCTGGGCCTCCGCTAATTGCTTCTCAAGGTCCCCCAGTTCGGCCTGCAGCTGTCTACGCAGACCACTTATCCTACTCAAACATTCCCCACATATAACAACTCTGAGCGCCTCCCACTCCATGCCCCTGCTCGTCGTGGTGCCCCAATTACACATCAAATATTCTGTAATCTTTTCCCAAAGGGCCTGTCTAAATGGCACATCCAGCAATGCCTTCATCTGCAATCGTCAAAGTCTCCCATCAGATTGCATCCAGGCTCCATTCCACTCCAGTAGCATGGGGGAGTGGTCAGATAAGAACCTACCCAGGTAGACTTGTTGTATTTTACATAGCTTGCTTTGTAATAGTTACCATGGTTGTCATGATGTCATGATGAATTGGAATACTGCGGTCCCCTAGCAACATCCATCTGTTTGTAAACTGGTGGCAGAGGAGTTGCAGTTGGACTTGTAAGCAGAGGTGTCCCAGGGGTCTGTACTCTTCTACTAATAAACTCCTGTTCCATCAAGAAGCGTGAGTTACCTGCTTCCCAAAACTGGCGACGAGGATGGGATCAACCCAACAAAGAATGTACTTTGGACAGTCGAGTTAAAATTATTGGACCGTGAGTGACCCCTGGATTATTATTTTTTTTTTGTTTCAAGTGACACTAGGCGCTCTTTTGCGTTGATAGAGCCATCATCTATGACTGTACTTTGTGCTTTCAATCTGCAATGGATATATTCTGCAAGTGGCACATTTTAATAGATAGCGGAGCGATCCTGCGCGCATAGCAACAAACTTTTGTTGACGTTTTTTCATCGCAGGGCCAAGCTGATACCTTGTGGGGAGCTGCGTTTGGCGTTTTTTTTAAACTGAGCAATTTGGGTTCAGCTGTGTCGCTTTGTTCGTGCTGTGCTGACGCTGAAGCTGGTGCGTGCCATCGAGTGATTTGTGGGAAGGTCAGCGAGGGATTTCGTTGAGTTGTGCCCCACGAATCGGCAAACGACTGTTTCTACCACCGAGGGATTTGTGTGGGAGTTGGCGAAAGGATTTTGTTTCAACTTGTGCACTCGAGCAGTAAATCGGCATTTCTGCATTGTTCAAATTATAGCAAGCGTGCACGTACCTGGAGTCTTCGTGCAGCAACATTCTAATGGTTTTCTCCTCGTTCGAAGCCACGGGAGTGTTTCTTCCTTCTTCGTGAGGGATCCTGGGTAAAAACACAGAAAAGGGACTATTGTTACTTCCTTGGTTACCAAGAACACTAACAAAGGTTCGAAGCTATGTATCCAGTTTAAAACAGGAGGAAAGGAATCTAAAAGAAATCTTATTCCATATCATTTGGAATTATTATTATTATTTTTACGCAAATGTTATAAATTTTATTTATTTATCTACTATAACAAACAAAGGAAAAAAAAAATAATAATAATAATAATTATTTTTCTCATCTTACCTGTTTCTAAAAGAAGCATTACAAGGAACGTAGCATCACTCAAATTTGATTGGAAATCCACCACAATTGTGTGTGAACAATGTCGTCACAAGTGATTCCAGCACCACCTTACTTTCTCCCAAGTCCTGGTGAACCGTGCATGTTATGGGAGCACTGGAAGGAAACTTTTGAAACTTATTTAGAAGCTATTGGGGGTGACGATTACGTTTCAAAAAGAAAATTAGCAATTTTAAAACAATTTTTAGGCTTGGAGGGAAGAAATGTTTTGAAAACATTACCTGCAATGGAAGCCATTGTGACTGAAACCAGCGCCGATAGTGAAGCTTCTGGAGACAGTAACATTGACATTTTTGAAATTGCGTTAAAAGCATTGGAGGAGAACTTTGGAAAAAAAGTCAGTGTAGTGGTGGAGAGACACAAGTTTTTCTCACGGGTACAGGCGGCAGGAGAAACTATTGAACAATATGTAGCAAATTTGAGAATGCTGGCTGTTACGTGTAAATTTAATGATATGAGGGATGATCTAATTAGGGACCAACTTATTAACAGAATGTCTAATTTAAAAATACAGGAAAAGTTATTAGGTTTAAAGGATCCCTCTTTAGATAAAACATTGTCGGTAGCCAAACGGATGGAAAACACTTCCAGATATGTGAAAGAGTTAAATACACCTTCCCCAAAAATAGTAAAAGAAGATGATACCATACATAACATAAAAAGGAATACAAAAAAAGTAGAAGTCAAACCTATATCTTCCAACAGACCAGAAGGTGTGAAATTTAAACCTAAAGTTTGTTATAGGTGTGGAAGCCCGAAACACACAGCAGATGCTACCTATTGTCCTGCAATTAAAACAAGGTGCCATAAATGCAAGAGGTTAGGACATTTTGCAAGATGGTGTAGAAGTGTTAGTTCTTCTGCGACATCTAAGTCTGTAAATGCATTAGTTCAAGATGATATGCCTCATAAGGAGGAGTTATTCTATGATAGTGAGGGTGAGAATGAGGATATTGAAGTTATGGTTATTGAGTCAAGTCAAGTTCTCAAATGTGAAACTAACAAACAAGATAGTTATCGTCCTCCCAAATGCATCATCAAAATTAGGAACAAGGATGTACACGTATGGGCAGATTCTTGTTCCCCATTTACTATCATAGACAAGTTTATTTGGGAAGGTTTAGGTGGTAATTTGAATGAATTGCAGTCCACTGATGTTATTCCAGAGGGGTATTGTGGTGAAAAGCTTCCTGTGTTAGGTTGTATAGAAACTGAGATGCGTTTCTTAGACAGGAAGATTACAGCAAAATTGTTTGTAGTAGAACAAGGAAGATCTCTTTTGGGGTGGAAGGAACAGAGAGCACTCAATATAATTTTGAACCCTAACCATCCTCAACAAGTTTTGCTAACCTCACCTAGTACAACTTCCAAATGGGTTAATAAATTTCCAAAATTATTCAGTGAAAAATTAGGATGTTTGAAAAAGTTCAAACACAAAATCATTTTGAAAGCAGATGCTACCCCCAAAGTACATAAGGTAAGAAATGTACCTTTGGTTTTAAGAGAAAAACTTAAAAATGAGTTGGTCAGATTGTGCAATGAAGATATTATTGAACGTATTGAGGCGTCCGAATGGCTAAGTCCAATTGTTTTGGCCCGGAAACCTAATGGCAATATTAGGATGTGTATTGATTTGAGAGATGTAAATGATAACATATGGATAGATCGGTATCCGCTCCCACGAATAAATGAAATGTTAGCTACTATCAAGGGGGGAACATATTTCACCACTTTAGACCTGTCTAATGCATACCACCAAATACTATTACACGAAGATTCAAAGCACATCACTTCTTTCATTACTCCAGAAGGAGCTTTTCAGTTTAAGCGCATGCCATTTGGGTTAGCGTCCGCTTCAGCCGTTTTCCAAAGGGTTATGCAATCAATATTAACTGGTCTTAAAAATGTAGTGGTTTTTCAAGATGATGTGTTGGTATGGGGGAGTGATGTAAACAATCATGATTTGATCTTGGAACAGGTTCTCATCAGACTTTCTGAGGCTGGTCTCACTATTGCGTTAGAAAAATGTAAATTTGGTGTCAAGGAAGTGGAGTATCTTGGTCATACTTTGTCCAGTGAGGGTGTAAAACCAAAACGTAGTTTGATTGAAGCCATTGAAAAGGCTCCCGCCCCAAGAGATAGAGATCAACTCAGGTCATTCTTGGGGTTAGCAGAGTACTACTCGAAATTTGTTCACCATTTTTCTGACAAGGTACAAGAGCTTAGGAACTTGATGAAGAAAGGTGTCAAATTCGAGTGGACTGATGCTTGTCAACAAAACTTTGTTTCTATCAAGAAATGCATCATAAATGCTGTGTCATTAAGGCCATTTGACCCTAATGACCAAACTATCATCACTACTGATGCCAGTAATAATGGGTTAGGTGCGGTACTAATTCAGATGCACAAGGGACAAGAAAGGGTAGTGGCGTTTGCGTCCCGCACACTAAAAGGGGCAGAACACTCTTATTCAACCATCGAGAAAGAAGCTTTAGCATGTTGGTGGGGCATACAGTATTTCAGGACATTTGTGTGGGGAACTAAGTTCCAATTATATACTGACCACAAACCTTTGATAGATCTTTTCTCCACCAGAGGCGCAAGCAAGGCCACTCCCAGAATAGCCAAATGGTTGTACCGTTTGCAAGAATATGCTTTTGATGTGAAGTATATTCCGGGTGCAAGGAATGTAAATGCAGATTGCATATCTAGATTACCGTTAGAAAATACAGATGAGGAGGAAGATGATGAATGGATGGTTGCCGAAATTAAGGATGTGTGTACAGCCATCAGTGAAGTTGAGTGGAAGAAGGCCATGGAGGAAGATGTTGTACTGGGCATGGTTATAAAAGCTTTAAGTGGTGAACAAGGATGGAAGGTACATAAGGATCTTAATTCTTTCAAATTGATATGGTCGGAGTTGAATGTGATAGAAGGTACACTTAGGAGAGGTAATAGATTAGTGGTCCCTGAGAAATTAAGAAACAGATTACTAAATATCATGCATGAAGGGCATGGGGGTATGTCAGCCATGAAGAGAAGGATTAGAGTAGATTTTTGGTGGCCTGGCATGGATGTGCAAATTGAGCGTTTTGTTCGAGATTGCATGGCTTGTGCGTGTAGCGACAAGACTCATTCTTCTCAAGAAACTTCTATAAGTGCGTCACCCATGCCTAAAGGTGCATGGGATAAATTAGCCATCGATATATGTGGGCCTTTCGATATTTTAAATGCATCAGAGAGATTTGCCATAGTTATGGTAGATTATTTTTCAAAGTGGCCAGAAGTTGCCTTTGTTAAAGAGGTCAAGGCTGCAAGTGTTATTTCATTTTGTGAAGACATTTTTAGAAGGGAAGGTTGCCCCACTGAGCTAGTTACAGATAATGGACCCCAATTCATATCGGAAGAATTTGAAAGTTTTCTGAGGAAGTGGGGGATCAGGCACACCACCACGCCAGTCTATCATCCAAGGGGAAACGGGTTGGTGGAGCGTTTCAACAGAGTACTGGTTGAATGTATTCAATTGGCATGCAAAAACAATGAGTTATGGAGGCAGTGTGTAAAGGACATGTTGTGGTCGTACCGCACTACGCCGCATTCTGTGACTAGGGAAACGCCTTTTTCTCTACTTAAGGGAAGGATTCCTTGCTCTGTGGCTGTTCCACCTTGGATGAATAGAGCGGGGATATACAATGCAAACTTAGAGGAAATGCGAAGTAGAGTGGAAAAATATCAGAAAAATTATTGTGATCGTTTTAATGAAAACATTGTGAAGCCAAAACGTTGTTTCATGCAAGGAATGTTTGTGAGAGTATTTGTTGGAGACAAGGCTAAAAAGGGTCGGCCTAAATGGTCTTCTCCCAAAAAGATTATTGTTGTTAAGGGTAACAGTGTTAAGTTGGATGATGGAAATTGGTGGAACACTAGGAAGGTATCACCATGTTCTGACACTGAAATTGTCATGCCTCCAAGTACTCAACAAAATATTGTTGCATGCAGAGTTAATACTGATCCTGTTGGATTGCCTGTTGCTAAGGTCAGAACGAATGTAAGACAACGTACAATGCCTACAAGGTATAAAGATTACGTATGTACATAGTTTTATCAGGACAAATGTAAGACAACGTACAATGCCTACAAGGTAAAAGATTACGTATGTACATAGTTTTTTATTTTATTATAAAGAGGGGAGATGTGTTGTATTTTACATAGCTTGCTTTGTAATAGTTACCATGGTTGTCATGATGTCATGATGAATTGGAATACTGCGGTCCCCTAGCAACATCCATCTGTTTGTAAACTGGTGGCAGAGGAGTTGCAGTTGGACTTGTAAGCAGAGGTGTCCCAGGGGTCTGTACTCTTCTACTAATAAACTCCTGTTCCATCAAGAAGCGTGAGTTACCTGCTTCCCAAAAAGACTACCTTCTGTATATCCAGCTGCATATTGGATGTACCCAAGGCACGGTCTGAATGGCTGTAAGTATTATGTGTGGCAGAATAGCAGGAATATTCCCACCCTGTTGAATAACAATCTCTCCACACATCTACACATTACAAATTATTCATAACATCAGTTAGAGTGTCCACCATACCTAGTTTAGTCATACCGCTGGTTGGCCGTCAATCTATATCTGGGTCTAGGACACAATTGAAGTCCCCCACCACAACAGTCGCTCCACCATATTACCCATCAGGAGTGTTTGCATCTTTGGGAAGAACTCCCTGTCATCAACATTGGGAGTGTAGGTATTCAGAATGTTATATCCACTCCGTCTAATAACCCCTGCACCAACACATGTCTACCTTGTGTGTCCGCCTCTTAATAAAGCAGGTAGAAAGGAACCCCAGGAGCCACCCAAATAGCCACCCCACGTTGATCCAGGCTCTGTGAGGTGGGCCTCCTGAAGACAGGCGATGGCTGCACTTGTGCGCGGCAAATAGGAGCACACTCTATATTATTTTACTTGGCTTCGAAGCCCTTGTACATTCCATGTGATTGTTTTATAGTCTTGCACCATGTGAGTGTCTGGAGGGCCTGCACCCCCCAATCTGCAGTCTCATAAACCCCAGCAGTGCATGACATATCAAGTCCAGTACCAACACCAACACAACTGTGAAACTCCCCCTGCCCGTCCCACCCTAGACAATCTGATGACAATTAGGAACAACACCATCATGATCGCCCGCCATTTAATGACCAATAGACTCAAGAATGCCCCCCTTTTGCCCCTCTGTGATTAAACTGATTTGTACTCCGATTCTAAGAGTGAAACCGAACCCTTGCACAGGAACTTAAGGCCTGATTATGAGTTTGGTGGTCCGTGGACCACCAAACCCATGGTGGTGCAGCGGTGGCGTTCTGACCGCCGTATTATGACTCTGGCGGTTAGACCGCCATGGGACCACCGCCACCACCGGGAAACTGCGATCCCTGGTGGTACAGTCTCGATCTGATGCAGCAATATGCTTGGCGGTGCCGCTGTGGCACTGCCAAGCATATTACAAGTTTTCTCACCATCAGCGCTCTCATGGCAATGCTCATGCCATGAAAATGCTGGCAGTTAGGAAACTAAGGGGGCCCTACAGTGCCACCTGTTGCCTCTGGGCCTGTGGATACATGCAGGGGGGCACGTGGTGTGCACCCCTGTGTGCATGCACCCCCTTTCTTGCAAAGCATGAACTGCTCTGTCCAAGCCAATCAGGAACAGGCTTTGGTGTTCCCTTTGCGGTGCCTTTCTAATAGGCACCGCTGTGGGACCACCAAAGGACTGCCTGCCAGACCACAAAAAAACTCATAATCTGGCAGGCAGTCGAGTTTGGTGGTGTCGGAGTGGGGTGCGGGCGTGACAGCCCACTCTCACACTGCCAAACTCATAATCAGACCCTTAGTCTAAACCCCATATAGTGCAGGGGAAAGTGATACCAGCATTTTCCACCAGCCCCGTAAGAAGCAGTGGTCCATGCCAGGTCTCATCCCAGCTGACCTACTAGTGTCTTAATAAATGGAGAAGGCCCTGTGGGAGCCAAAATGCAATAGCAGCACTCTCAAATAGGAAACATTCCACTTCAAACACAGAAGGCAATCAAGTACCCAAAATCCGGTGTGCATCCCACAGGTCAGGACAGGCGCATTTCACCCATACCCCCAATGTACTTGCATACAAATGGCAGCATACTGTCTCTGCCAGTCTGTGTGACAATGTTCTCTAATGGGGTCGGCGGTACCTCTCCTGCTCCACTACTCTGGATACTAGCCGAGCAGACGTGGTCCGTCAACACATCTGCAAGCGTGCCGCCCTCTTGAACCTCGATCCGAGAATCAGGTAGGTCGCCAATCAACAACCGTCTCTGTGAGACACTCCATGGGGCTGTGCCCTTAAACCCCCTTCGTCTGCTCCGATCAGTCCTCAACGAACAACATTCCTCCTGTGATACTTTATCTCATCTCTCAAGCCACACCCAAGCATCCTCTGGTCGATCGACGAGATTGGTCTTACCCTGGGCGACTACATGAAGCCCAGCTGGGAACAGTAGCAAATAGGAAAGCCCCATAGTCTGGAGTTGCTGTTTGACTTCCACAAATGATTTCCACTGTGCTTTTACCTTCTGGTGTAGTCTGGGAGGATGGAAATAGTATGATTGTCATATTTGAGTGCGTCTGTGGTTTGAGCTGCCTTAAAAATACAGTCCCTTTCTCGATAGTTGAGGATCCGTGTAATCAGGGCCCTTTTCGGGGCCACCAGCTGAGGCCATGCCATCAGCGCCTGGTGCACATGCTCTACTGCAAATGTGTGAGTCAAACTATCAGGTCGGAGGGCCAGGTCTCTAGGAATTATTCTAAGGAGTGTCCCTCTGCTCTTTCAGAAAAACCCCACCAGTTGGATGTTATTGCGCCAGGAACAACCTGCTGCGTCTTTCACTCTGTTTTTGTCGCTTTGATCAATTTAGCAACCTGTTCTTTCAGTGTGGTGACATCTTGGTCCAGGCCACCAATCTTTTGTTCATAAGTGGTTACTCTTCCCATACTTTGTGTAGGTCCGCCTGTAGTAGACCCACTTCTATGGCCACAGTATATGCTTTCTCTTCCAAGGCATTGTGTCACGTGAACCCTGTATCGCCTCCATCAGGGCTGCTCTTGACATCTCCCCCTTGGCAAGCTACAGATTTAAGCGCACCAAATCCATCCCCCAGTTGTGCCATCTCTCGTTGTCGCTCTGCAGCACTCCACACTACCGGTGAGGACAGCCGGGCCTCTTCTGTGAGGCCGCACCCCATCCCAGGCACCTTTGTTGTCACCGTAAGGCTCTAGGGCAGCATCCTCTATGTATAGGCCTGCACAGGGGCCAGGCCACACCACCACAAGACCCCGGCATACCTGCACTCGATACGGAGCAGCGCAGGATCGCTTCCCCTGTCACCCTCGGTATGGTGCCCGGCGGAGGGGTTCCTACAGGAACGCAGCCCTGGGACCACTCCCACACTCTGCTGTTCTAAGCCTCCGCCTACTCCTGAGACTGTGGCACAGCCATACCCCGGGGAAGCTCTAGTGTCTCAGTAGTTACAGCAACCGCTGGAGGGATTAAAAAACACCAAAGGCTCAAAACTCGATTTTGAGGGTTGTAGATAAAAGCAGTAGGGCGCAGGAGACCACTGCACACACTTAGGTCACTGCATAGGGCTATCACAGGCAAGATGGTGTAGAATTATACACTGGGGAGGAGGAGCTTGGACTTAGTGCATCCGAGGGTCACACCCCCTTCTCAACCTAACTTTACAAATTCTTTCGTCAGAAACTCTGCCGGGACATTCATTAACTTTTCCTCTTTGGGTGAAATCCTAGCTACAGTCAGTGGCTATTATTATTATAGTCATCCCAAATCCAGAAAATGACACAAAATTGTGACTAATTTAAGACTGATTTCAATGCTAAATTTAGACTGTAAACTCCATGCAAAGATTGTGTCATGATCACCCAATAGGCACATACATAAAATAATTAATCCATCACAAACCGTTTATGTTTGGCAAACTGACAAGCGGCAGCATGAGACTGGTTGTGTCTAATAGAGGTGGCAAAACAGTTTGAAACACCTTTAGCAACTGTCTTTTTGATACACTTGAGGTCTTGTGGTTGTTCATTAGCAGGGGTTATACAGACATTTTATTCTGTTGAGGATTTTATTTTATTGGAATGCTGGTGTATAATGCCCCTGAAGTAAAGGTTAAAGTTAATGGATTTCACTTGAGTTGGTTCAAGTAACATCAAGGTACCAGGCAGGCATACCCACTTTCGCCATGGCTCTTACTGTTAGTGCTTGACCCTCTCCTGAAACAATGAGATTATCTGTTGACATTCACAGGGTCGTGATTGGTAAAGGTAAGTATTGATTAGCAGCATATGCAGACAATGTGATTTGTTTTTCATCACATTTGGATCACAAGTACCATAATTTTTTAATATTAGGAAGAATCTAAAAACTTTGACTGTTTTTTAACCAAAAAATAAACCAGAAATGAAAGCTTTAAATGTTGGAGGGATATTGTAAATTCATTCAGTTTAAAGAGGCAACAAGAGGGCTATAGATGCGTGTATCTTACATTTCTTGACAACTTAAAAAACTAACGTGAATATATTGAGAAAGAATACCAAACAAAATCATGGAACTGGAAATGTGTTTGTCCTCTCAGAACATAACATGATGGGGTATGCTAGAAAGGGTGAATATTATCTTGATGCTTATTGGTTAAATCAAACTTTCCTAAAGTGACATTGCAAATTTCATCTCCGTTAAGATACAGTATAAAAAGACTGCCATTTTACCACCTGTGAGGAAAGGTCCTCTGCCTCGGATTATCACCATCAAGGTACTGTCAAACTAGAGGACGATCCTGCATGCCAGAGATGCTGCCGCCGTATCGTGCTTTCTACTGAAAGCTAATGCTGAACTCCCCCCAGGCTTGTCAGATCCTTACCTGGAATCAGGGACATATGCCACATTTGAAAGACTTCTATAGCGGTGAAAAACTCCAGATGAAAAGGGAACTCATTGAGAAATTTGCATTGACCAGACGCAGCACGTATAGACTCACACAGGCACTACATTGGGTGGGGAGGAATCCTGTTCATAGAGCATTGCAAAGGGAAGAATCTCAGATTGAATCCCAGTACACCAATAACATCAGACACAAAGGCATATCATGGCTCAATCATTACATTTTGAATATAACTCCCCTTAAGAAACCTTCATACGTAACACAATGGGAGAGGAAATTGGATATGAACATTCATTAGGAGACCTGGAAGACTATATGGCAGAGGGCCTTCAAACCCTCAATATGATTATGCTATAAAGAGAATGCTTACAAAATGCTGACACAATGTTATCGTACTCCCATGCAACTACACAAGATGTGTGGCAGCTTAGAACTGTGCTGGAAGGGGTGCAGTAATAGGGACACTGTATTACACACATGGTGGACATGCTCACAGATCTGGGTCTTCTGGGACAAAGTCCTACTCATCATACGAGCTAAACATAAATGTCTCCTTGCCCCAAAAACCACTTATCATTCTCCTGGGGGACACTGGGGAATACAGACTCTATCCTACGTTGAACCCACTGGGGAAATTGTTTTTTCACCTCCTTTTGGCTGCACGCTTGAGCTTGGCCCAGCTGTGGAAACAACAAAATCCACATTCGCTCAATTTGGGGTGGGGGAAGATATGGTCAATCTATGCCATGGAGAGACTTATGGCAATAATCTGTGATCGGGTTGCATAATTTGAAAGAACATGTGCCCCTTCGGCACATACTTAAAAAGAGTACAAAGAACAGGTGGAATACATATGACAATGTCCAAGACTCTACGAGCTTCAGACGTGTGTGAGATGTCCTCCTCCGGAGCCGAAAGCCAGTCACCACCAGCAGCGAACTCGAACTAAATATCCTCAAGGTGAATGGTAATCCATAATACGACCAAGTTGAGACAAATCTTATGGACCTGAGCGTACGACGAACACTGCTATGTCCACTTGTATCCCGTTTTTCCTAATTGCGCTGTCCACTTGTATGTTTAATAATGTATATCGTAAGGGACTGCGATATCAAAGTGTGTGTCCACATCCCCAATAAAATTCAAAATAAAGATGTAAAGAAAAAAAATAGCTGATACCGAGCCCAGGAGGAGTTGATGCTGATGCTCAATGCATGTTTGCCCTTTTCAGGAAATACGACCTCCCTGACTCCTGATAATTACAGAGGTATGCAGTTAACCCTGGGCGTAGTGTGCGTAGCAGGGCTACGCGGAGGACCATGGAGTTGGAAACAAACTCTGTGGAACTCCGCGGAGCTCCGCTACGCCACCCGCCTCCACCCCCCTATTAAGATATGAGTTACTAGGCATTTAAAAAAAACTAAAAACCACTTACCTGTTTACCGCGGCATCCCCGGGCTGCCCTCCTCATCCTCGCCATACGGGTACTGTTTGAGAAAACTGCGCATGCACGTGCGCCCGCTCATGCGCATTTCTCGTACCCGTATGGCGAGAAAGTGGAGGAGGGCAGCCCAGGGACGCTGCGGTAAACAGGTTAGTGTTTTTTTGTTTTTGAAATGACTGGTGACTTGTATCTTTATAGGGGGGTGGAGGTGGGCGGTGGGCCAACTCCGATCTGCTGCGGAGTGTGCGGAGATTTGCCTACTCTGCGTTCAACCGCGGAACGCAGAGTAGGCCAATCTCCCCACACTCCGCGGACAGAGCGGAGTTCTCCGCCCACAGTTATATGCAGTGTGCCCATTATTTCTAAGAAAATCTAGCTGCAAACTATTTTACATTCCATGCTCTTCTAGCATGGCGCATAGAAGTAGGTTTTAGGGTGTTACGTATTATGGATAACATTTTAACCATGGTTTGTTTTTAATCCCCACAGTGTCCCTAGATCCCTGTTTAGGGACTGGTAGTAACTTAAAAGCATTGACACAACTTCAACTGTGTATTGGGTGAGGTTCTGCGGGGCTGCAAAAACCTGTGTTTCACATTCCAGTATGGTACATAGAGCTAAGTTCACTCGTGTCACTCATAGGTGTGAAATCAAACCTTGTAGAGCTAAGCCAGAGACTCAGTTTATGCAACATGACCTGCCCATCAGACCTCTGCAAGACTCAGCCCTCAGTCCCACTATACTCAGCATGCCCTATTCCAAGTGATCTTTGAAGACTGTCTTTCCTTAGTAGCCAAATCTATGACTTCCAGCTACCTCAAATTTAACTCATATAAAAGAGAGCTCATTCTTTTCAGATGGGCATCCTTGATGTGGCCTATTGCATGGAGTCCAAAAGATCCTGACCATCATCCAAAACCATTATGCATCCAAAGATCTGGGCACCAGTACTGATGCCAATCTCTCTTTTGCCCCACAGACCACCTCCCTATCTGCCACCTGTGTCTCTCTTAAGGAATCCCTTCAAATATCCCTTGAGTATATTCCTTCCACTGCTTGCAAAAGAGTGGTAAATCCTTAATTAACCCTTAGACCTGACTATGGTAAGTTCCTCTTGCTGAGCAGCTCTAAAGATTTGATACAGCACCATCAATTTGTACAGAATTCTGCTGCTAGATTGATCCTTAACATTCCAAAATGGCAACCTACTTTACTATCACTAAAACTCCTTCCCTAGCATCCCATTATCAGGATAATCCAATGTAAGTTTTTTTTTTTTACATTAGGGCAGTTCAGGACAAAGCCCCAATTATCTTCTGCATACGTTTTCCTGGTATGCACTGCCAGAGCCTTGGGGATTATCTGGACTTAGATGTCTAATTTACCTTGAATCCACAGATCCCATGATGGTGGTCGTTCCTTCGCTTTTGGTGCTGCCAAACTCTGGAACTCCTTGCCATTGCACATTCGCTCTGTTAAATCTGAACATTTTTTCAGCCACAAATCAAAACCTGCCTCTTTTAGTTATAGCTACTCTTGTTCTTCTTACTCTGCTTAATCACTGACTGATCTTCAGCACTGGGATGCCCAGGTTTGAGCAGCTGTGTACCATTCATTTATTTATTCATTCCTTGCAAATTCAGGTAGCATAACACACTTTGGTGTTAGGAATTTTTAAGGGATGTTCACCTCAAAATAGGTTAAGATGCCTGGCTCCTTGGTATATTCACCAGGGGAGCCTGGGCCAGTGATCTGAGCTCCCGGCTTTGTGTCATAACCAGGGATGGTGAATGACCACCTATATGTTGGAAATCCCATCAGTAGCTTCTCTGCTGGTGCACCCTTCTCCTTCCAGTAATTCATAGCATACTCTTGGAGACACAATCACAGCAATATGGTCAAGAGTGAGAGTATTATGGAACACATCAAAGTTTTCTGCACAATGTGCTTAGGTCCTATATTTAGCAAAGCCCAGGTCCTAAAGTTGACACATAAATGACACAGTGGCTTTTACAGTTCACAAATAACAGCCATTACTGCTACAGTCATTAATGCATTACTCAATAATGGCAACTGACTGTTCCTATCGCCTTAGGTAAATGTTTTGTTTTCATAACAGATTTGATGTCAATTAGAATCTGGTGACAAACCACTGGTAAACCAGGACAGAGGCAGTTATGGTCCCTGCTCCCCTTCTGGAAGACTGGTCACCAGATTTAGAAATCCTCGGCTGCCTTCCGGGAACTCGTGTTTCTGCAGTGAAGCCACTGTGGTGGCACCACTGAAAGCACTGATCATTTGCTGTATGGACACCATCTTTGATATGCCAGCTCAGCGACGTATATTGGTTTTCAAAAGCGAACTTCCAAAAGTTTGTTATCATTGAAAGTCAAAAAAGCAATGGCTGGCCCTGATGCACAGAGTTTTCTCCCAGCGCATGGGGGTAATTTCTGTTGCTTGCTTCTTCAGGACTTCAGGCTTTCCCGGGCGATCCCGACCCAAAACAATTTACTGCACATGGACCGGCCTAAAGAGGCGGTGGTCCTGACCTACATTAACCAACTGCACTATTGTGGGTGGGCCGTTAGTCTAAGGTTTCAGGCCACAAAGCCAGCTGAGGTTCCACCTGCTGAAATATGGCACCTTTAAAATGACAGAGACGAACCATGAGTTTGGCGGACAAGGCATCTGCCCCTTTTCGACAGATTCCCCATATCCGCCATACTCTAAAAAACTCCATACTTTTAAACATGTCAAGAGATATATAAGAGAGCACCCAAGACAGATGGATGAGTCCTCTTACGCAGTTGTAGTATGCATAGCCTCCCCAGTCGTTGTTTCCTTTACTCAGAGGACTGTTGAAGCCTGTGGTCCTGTCCCAGAGTCCTTGGAAGTCAAAGGTCATTACGCTGATGAAATCTAGCAGCCTTGCAAAAATAAATACACAACAATCACTTATCTAAGTACGGCAAATTATTCGTGTCGAGACTTTTGAGACTCACCTGGATATACAGACATTAGAAAATCAATATGTCAGAATTTTCCACACTGTAAAAACTGGTGCAGCACCACAGCTAGCAGTGTCTTCACAAATGAATTCCAGACGGCCCTCAGCTACTCCACAACAAAAGGAGCACGAGTTAACGAAGGGTTGTAGGTGCTACACACTCTTGGTAAACCCAGTCCTATTTCCACTATTACCCAAATATTTAGAGGAAGAATCTTCTTACAAACTAGCCAAGAAACCTAGGATTAATGCTTTAGGTGACAACTTGATACTGAATAACCAACTAGATATGGTGAGCAAAACCTGCAATTACTAATTTAAACTCTAAATGCTGCCTGTCCTCCTCCCCTTTCTGATTCGGAGTAATTATATTTCATTGCATTATCTGGTCCCCAAATTATACCACCTGCTAGTGACCATTGCCTTCTTAACCAAGCTGCTACTGGAGAGTCAAATACACCAAGGGAGTCTTGGCAGGTGTTTGTACCAGTCACCAAATAACCAATTCCTTGGATCCAACCCTCAAGTCTTTACCTGCATTCTCTCCTCCCTGTCACCAACACTCTCCTCCCAAAAAAGGCAAAGCAAACGTCGAGGCTGATTCATTTGTGTCTCAGCCCACCCCATACACCCCATACACGTGGCAGAGTCACCAAAGAAGAGCTATGATAAAATGATCTGGAAGTGTGTAGTTATGCTGATGTCTGTATAAACACCATTAGGCAGAGATTTCACCGGAAGTAAGACACTGGCAGCATGCGCATGTTGAAAAGTTCCCAACAGTGGCAAGTGTTAGAACTGCCTGGCCTAATGTTTCCTAGTGTTGTAGAACCCAAGGCCCTGAGACATCAGCAATACATGACAGTGCCCATCACAGAGCGGTCGCCACTCACTACCTAGGACTGGAGGTAAGCACCCTCAGTCATCAGAGGAGATGGCACACCGCCTCAAAAGGCTTACAATCTCCATGTGCCACATGAATGCCACAGACACTAATAACTTTTCATTGTGATAAGTTAAAATGAAATTTCCCAAACTAGGTACTGGGCGCTATTACTCCACCAAGATTAATCAGCCTCCATAAGCCAACTCTATGGCCATCGCCCCTACTGTGGGTTTACTCCCATCCGCTCTATGGAAGGTGCCAACAAGAGGTCTTTGGCACACAAGGTAAAAAACGTGAAAAGTCAGAAGAGTACATCATTCAGATGGAACGCGAGAGTGAGGATATAAAACCCAACCCACTGGTCTGCACTTCAGAAAGACCTTCAGTGAAAGCCTCTGTGTGCATGAAATGTCTTCCTAAAGTGCAAGATTGCATCAGTTTCCTTTTGATGGTAGCCGTCCAGTCCATTTGGTGTACTTGCTCTCCAATTTTTTTAATTTCGTAGCAATGTCAATGGTTCCTTTGGCACCAGACACAGCCGCAGCGACAAGCAGTCTGGGGCGCCCTGTCTCTTTGCCTTCAGCTTCAAAAGCTTCAAGCAGTTCCTGGTTAAAAATACAGACAAGAAGTCACAATTGTTATGCATTATAGTAAACTGCAAAGAATATTTGTCTGCAAAAGTACGTCACCATGATCAATACACTAACTAAGGGGACCTGGGTCATTGTAAAACCTTCTCACTGTTTCACTTGTTCACCTACAATGTCACTCCTCCCTTACCATCTTCCTGTTCCATGACCTGTTCGAGGGGCTTATTCACTAGCCCATTGCGCCGCCAGTCCGTCACATTTATTGATGCACCGGCAGCACAATGGCCTTCCCCATGTTTACAAGGCCATGTAAAGTCACCCTACGTGACATTTCATGGCCTTGTAAACATGTTTCCCTTTCACACATAACTGCGTGAAAGGGGCGTTCCACTGGTGTTGCTGTGAGTGTTCCCACGTAACATCCATAGAACTTGAGGCATTTCCAGATTTACAACATTTTGTAAACCTGGGAAGGCGCCAGAATCGTACGACTCCCTAAGGGAGGCATAAGGAGGTGCAACGAAGAGAAATACTTTTATTTCTCCTCGTTTTTAGGTCTCACCTAGGCAGCGCACATGCGCTGTCTCTCCGAGACATCAAGTAATCTGTATCAGGGGTGAAACTCCACCTATTGCCGGGTAATTTCTCCTGCCGCTTGCCATTAGTAAACTCTGGCATTGCTTTTCTATGCGGGGCTTATTATTGGATGTAGATCCGATGCATCGATTCCGTTTATTCCAGAAGCAAAACCGCCTAACTGCAGTTTTCGTCCACTCTTTGTTGTTCATGTGTGTCCAAAGGGAACTTTCTTTTTAAGGCCCCACTTGCGCATACATAATCATCACGGAGCTCATCACGAGCGTCGCGCTGTTAATTATACATAATCAGCAAGGCGCTCGTCATGAGCAGCACTTGCTTCTGAGCTGCATTTTTCCGGTGACCCGTAGGAGTGTATGCTTCTGGTGTGTGTGTCTGCTAACAAATAGGGGCTTGCATAAATGTACACACTGCTATAACAGGCCATAGCAGGACTCGTCTTTTAATGCCACAGATTCTCGTCTCCTTGCCTGTAGTCACCTTAGTAACTGAGAGTAGAAACAGCACCTGGTACGTCTCTCTGGCTCGCTCGCACTCTCTCTGCCAGCAGTTCTGTCTTGCCTTGTGGGGTGTATCTCTCTACCATTAACTCAGCCCTCATACACCTTGAAGTGAGACTCAGTCTGGTATGTGGGAGGGTGACATTCCTCATTTCTCCCCCCACAGCGCTTCCCCTCTGTCTAACACTCTGTCAGGGCACTGAGCAAGCGCGCCTTTTGTTTACACCTAAATGTGGCAACAGGCAAAGACGCAGCGCGAGGAGAGGCCTTGGTGTGTCAGTGCCTGGAGTGTCTGTACTCGGTGTCCCATCACCCCCCGGGCTCTCAGGACGAGGGCGAGAGTTGCATACAAGGGCCACCTATCTGTACGCCCTGCTATCATGTCCACTGCTGTCCGAACTTTCACTCTCTGCCATCTATAAACAGCACACTCACCTCAGGAGTGCAACACTGCTCTCTGTCACCAGAGCACACGACAAACACCTCCCACATGTGTACTTTCACTCTCTGCCATCTATAAACAGCACACTCACCTCAGGAGTGCAATCGTTCTCACTGCAACACACAGATTACTGTTGTTTGCTTATAAGTTTAAAGAGCTCTCTCTCAGAAAATTACTTCCTGCAGATCATTAAATTATTGTCGATCATCAATGAATTTCTTCACATTTTCCCCTCAATCATCTAGTTTAAGTATCTGTCAAAACCTATTACTTTCGAGTTGAAAGAGAGGCGACTGGCGATAGGAGTTGGCTCTGAAGCCTTACAGGTAATTTTCAACCCAGAGGGAAGACGAATTTACTCGGTAATGGGATTTCATAATACACTACGCATTTATGAGTTCGGTTATGCGTCAATGTATGCTTGGTGTAAGTAAAGAAATACAGAAAAATAAAAAATAAATCCCACTTGGGTCGCTATTTTCCTAGACGTTGTTGAAGTTCATGGAACTAGAATGTACACAGCAGTTTTTAACCAGGGGTGCTTGATAAAAGGGGGAGGCTGTGTCGTGCACGCTGGGCCCCGGCCAAAAACAACCGCCGTATCCTGTGAACAGGGGCAGCCGTAATGATGATGTAAGCGACGTAGCACCACTTTTTTTACATTTATGCGAGTTTGAGCTATTGACATTGCAAATAACAATGCCTTTTATTTTTGTTTTCGTTATTAAAACATACATAAAAGGCATTGTCATTTACAATGCCAATAGCTTAGACTCGCATAAATGCGAGACCTATTGCATTGCAAATTCTTGTTTCCTCTTTCTATGCGTGCTGCAGAGGAAGGTGTCTCTTTCTGCACACAAAAAATCATCCCCTCAGTGAAGGCGCCCTTGCAAAATGACGCAAGGGTGTCTGCGCTGGTGCACAGCTGCTGTTTGTGCTCCAGTGCAGGGGAGAAGGACAGGAATGCACCGTATCTTGTAGATACAATATATTCCTGCCCTTTTATTTTGACGCACAGCAGCTCAGCAGGAAGGCTTACTGCACTGCCATGCATCAAATTATTGTAAACGAGGCCCTGAGTGGTTATGGCTTGCTGAAGATCAAGCCATGAGTCAACGGCCACGAACTCTCACTCCTCTACTACAGCAACGGATCTAGGACGCTAGACATGCTGCAAGGGGTTGGGTGATGCAAGGGTTAGCAGAGGCGCCCAGAAAAATCCTACAAATGGCCACACTTTTCCCAAACACTGTACTAAGAAGTCCTCATTATCCCCAGAGCAGCAGACATTCCCTTACATTTTCTTTGTGGCATTTAGAGGTATGGAGAGATTGGTCAAAAGTAGGGTGGCATCTACTCATTCCCCGAGGTGAAAGTTAGGAAGTGAACACATCTCACTGTCCAGAGATTGGTCAAACGTAGGGAGGCATCTTCTCATTCCCCAAGGTGAAAGTTAGGATGTGAACACATCTCACTGTCCATCACTTAGCAGGGCTGCGGAACATGGAAAGGCAGTGTGGGAAGCCATGGAAGATGGACAGCGTGTGGGGAGGAGGGGCATATGGACTGGCACAGGACAAAGCTATGGGACATGCTCACCGTGTGAAGGGCAAAGGGCGCATGACTGGACTTTGGAAGGAGCCATGGAACAAAAACAACATGTGAGGAGCCTGGGAATCACAATAGACCATGTGAGGAGTCATGGCCACTGGCACAAGTTTACAGAACGAAGAGGGGGAAGCATGAACAGGCAGTGAAAAAGGAAGGGGTAATATGGACATTCTATGAGGGGTGTTGAAGGAAAGTACAGACAGTCAGGGTGGCTCGGGCACACAGGCAGGCACTGGGGGGAGCTCGGGAGTCGGACAGAAAGGCAAAAAGTGTGTGCACACCAGAGGCACATGAACACATTTGAGGAGCAAAGGGACAAACGGTGTGAAATGCACTCTCACATGAACAGTGTACAGAGGATAAAGCACAAGGACATATGCTGGGAGGAAGCCAGGGCACATATAAAAAGATGGACCCACATGGCAGGCAGCCTAGGGAGATGGGCACACATGGGCACAGGTTGAAGAGACAGGGGCACATGGAGAGACAGTGAGTCTGATTCAGACAATAATTGTACATTTATGGGTACCTGGGCAGTTGCAAATTCATTGAGTAGATTTAAGATTTTGTACGCGAATTACAGACTTATTTGGCATGCTTCAGACTAGTTTGTGATTTGCAACTTTTGCACCATGATTATTACTCCTTATCCTAGTTTGCGGAGTACACATGTGCAGAAACCCCATCTGCCTGGAATTAGGATGTTTGTTTGCTTTCACAACTATTTTTTAAACTCAGTGTATACTCAGAGAGTAGTACAGCAGCATGATGTAAACTGATGGGTCTCCTCTGTGGAATGTGACGAGGGGCCCTTGTGTCTCCCATAGCTGACGGATAATCATTGACCTTGGACTGAATGGGGACCCCTGAAGTGTTTGGGACCTCTGAAGTGTTTGGGGCCCACTAAAGGGGTGAGGTCCCTCCACACCTCAAGGTTGCAGTGGCTTGAGTTACAGCCTGGAGTAGTGTTTCAATAGATGTTCACCTCATTTACATTGCATTCCTTCGAATAAATAGCCTGATGCTCCCCTGGAAACACTCATTAACCCTTGAGGTGTTTCTAATAAATACTAATGAGTAACATCAGTGCATGCAAGACGATGGCCATCCTGGCTCTGTGAATCCATTTTTAGAGCTGCTTTCAGAGTTTGTGAATCTTTGTGTGTCCGTCTGCTATAGACACAGTCAGATTTTGGGGAATTTGGCCCAGTGTGAGGAGCTGGGGCCAAATGGATGCAGTGAGTGGGGTCCAAGGATACATGGAGACATTGTGAAGAGCAGGGGATAGAGGGTTGATGGAGAGACAGTTTGAGGAGTAAGACACAACCACAGCTGTATGGGTAGACAGTATGAGCGGCTTGCATTGAGTAGAAATACAGGGTGAGGCAATGGGCATCAATGGTCCTTGTGAGAAGCTGAGGCTGTACATAGGCGAGGGAGGCCCTTGAACACAGCGAGCAGGGCTAGAAGGAACATGGGCAGTGTGTGACGAATTAGCCAATAAGACAGCACAGAGGGTTAAACGTGTGCCAATCACTGGCTCTGTCCCAGCTCTACTATCCTTTCGCGGGTATGGGGATATTGTACAATCTCAATATGACAAGACAACCCCCTGCTGTCTAAAATGGCTTCTAATGACAAGTTCATCAGATTTTAGCCATTTACTCCGCCTGTGACAGTTTTAGGAATGAGTTCAGCTGCTCCCTACAGGTAGGACAGTCTCTGCATAGATTTCATCTTTATACATGTTCTCTGACCTGAACCAGGACGGTGAAGCGCTGCTTGTCCTCTGGAGGGCTCCCTCTGTCCGCATTCCCTGGGTACTCCCAATCCAGGTCCAGTACGTCTAATCCATACAAACGCAGCCAGTCAATCACCGACTCAATGAATATTTTGAGGTTCGCCACAGAGGCAGACATAGCTGTGAATCTACAAAACTGATCAATCACAAGGTGCTCTTGCTACATGGGCATATTTTATACCCTGGGTCATCAACTGCAATCACTGTGGTAATCAGTATTGACATTTCTAACTTTGAGACTTTACTTATCAATTTCAACTTCAATGAAAGCTTAAAACTCCATTAAATATTAGGAATATAATCCCCAACTTCAGTCTACCACTTGAACAGAATTTCTGTACAACCACACATTTCAGTATTCATCTACAACTTCACTTTATATGTCCTTTTTCAGCCCTGAGTTTAGACCTATGTCCATCTCTAATCTCACTGACTATTCCCTTCTCTAACTTCATGGAGCATCTTCTCAGACTTCACTGTCTCCTTCATAGTCTTACTCACTATCTCCTCCCAACTCTACTCTCTGATAGTTCGTCAATGTAGATCACTGACCACACTTGCATCCCAAAGTAGAACATTCTGATTCTAAAAGCAGCTCTTACTTTGCCGTGCCAAAGGTCCATCCTCCAATGGCCAACAGGATGAGAAGTTCAGGATTCCTATGGAGAAAAAAACTGTTTTATTATTTAGAATGATGACTTTCAGTGCAAAATCTCACCCAAGAGGTTTAACAATATCACCTCCTGAGACACTTGTAAGGACGTTATAGTTAGGCTCAGTTTCCACTCGTACGAAACCATTTAAATTCAACAGTTAAAGTTAAAGTGAGCTAACTATAACTCACGCCCCCGCAATGCACTGCTAATAACCTCACATATTACATCACTCATGACCTGGTCAGTGACAACACTTGTGACATCGCAAATTACATCCCTGATGACATCCTCCACTGAGTGTAAGGGTTTCACAAATGCTTTTGAGACTTATAGCTATATACTAAGCAAAATTACTATTTTTTGTGTACTACTGAGCAACACCATTTCTAACATATGTCAACTGAATGCCCGTTCATTTATAATGGTTTGTATTAGTGAAATCTGAGCCTGTAACCTGTGGTTTTTTCAGTGAATAAATATCAAGTTAGAGAATATATCATTAGGTTCCTCTATCCTTAAATAGTATCAGTCTCCCCATAGTGGATACCTTATATAATATTCTATAACTTGATTAACTATAACTTTCTTGTGGAGGGAACTGCTGGTTTTAAGGGATTTATAAGTGTAAGGACAATCTCTGCCTCTAATATAGAGTGTATTAAGGAGATGGTCGAGTGGCTAGTGAATAAATTGCCAAAAGAGTACTAATAGAAATTTAAGGTTGAGGCTAAAGAAATGGAATTTATAAGTGTCCTGAGGACAGAATCGCGTTGTGCTGCCCGTCACCCCAGGAGGGGTAGAAACCAGGGACTGCTGCCGCTGCCATTGCTGTTGTGCTCGGGAAAGAGCATCGCACGGGACTCCATTGTCCAGGAGTCCGTGCGTGAGCACACCTGCGCGGAGGACCGCCTTCCTGTCCACACCCTTCAAAAGAGCTCGCGGAACCCGCTGACGCGGGTCCCGCTTCGCACCTGAGGACAGAATCGCGTTGTGCTGCCCGTCACCCCAGGAGGGGTAGAAACCAGGGACTGCTGCCGCTGCCATTGCTGTTGTGCTCGGGAAAGAGCATCGCACGGGACTCCATTGTCCAGGAGTCCGTGCGTGAGCACACCTGCGCGGAGGTCCGCCTTTCTGCCCACAACCCATGACCATTGGTTCCCGCTCATTTAAAAACATCTACCCTCCGCAGAGCGGGACGCGCCGCGGGACGCCCAGGACGAAGCCCGGACTAAGGGCGGACAGTCTGTGACAGTCCGGGACAGGAGGGGGCTGGAGGGGGCCGTATACAGGTCTGTCCGTCCGCAGTTATTCTGCCTAACCCGTTGTGTGATTTGTCGTAACGTTATAGTCATAAGGGTAGGGCAGTGATCCTTACTGTGGTATTACGGGAAGTTTTCATGTATGCTAGACTGTCTTTTCTAGTACAGGTTTGCAGGGTGCTGCTTTGTGGTGCTAATCTATTTTAGAGTTTGGGTACCGGTCTAGGCCGGCTCATTATGCCCAAAGCCAAATCAGCGGTTGTTAAGTCCACTATGGATAACTATTTAGTCAAGATGGTGGATAAAATCAACAAAGAACGGAGGAAGTCCCTTGGACGACCGGGGTCTCAAAGCCTGAGCCCTACCTCTCCTGACGGATCGGTTACTCAGTCAACGATCTATCAGGATGTTAGTGTTTTTATAGATCCAATGGATAGTTCTATTTTGGCTGACACACATGATACCACAATTGAGGCTATGGTTATCTCTGGGCCCCCTAACGATGCGGAACCTGGCCCAGAAACCACTATTGATCCGTCAGTTCCTAAAGTGCAGGCTCCGAGGCCACAAAGATTAATACGATCTTGTAGAAACAATAGCAAGGTTAATCAGCCTAAACGAGGAGGGAACCGCCCCGTTAAAAGAACTGATCCCTCATTGTCTAATGCCCAATGTGAGCAAAAAAAAAGTTACAGGATGGTACCACGATCAGTTTAGACAAGGAGCAATTAGATCTTTTAATTAATGCTATTGATGCCAAGTTTGACATACTTGTTAAACCCCTATTGATTAAACTGGCAACAATATCAGACGAAGTAGTCAGATTGGGAGGTTTAGTGGATACATTTATTAAGGCCGCCAAGGGAGCAAAAACTAATGATAATGAACTTAGCCCTGTGGAGGTACCATGTAACTCCCGTAACTTGGTTGTAACGTCGGCCGTGAGCAGCACTTTTGGTCCTGGGAATGTTTGTGTAGCTCCCTCAGCTGTTCCCAATTCTCCCCCGCAGTTGTCGGCCCAAGCTAAACCATCTTTTAGCTCAGTTCTAAGGAAGCCGGTGGGTCCCAATGCAAATTTTAATAGATCTAGTAGCCATCAGCCAGATTTACCTCCGACTTGTGCACCTTTTGTGGCAGTTTTAACCAATGTTCCTCCTTTAAGAATGACTGGAAGCAACCACGGTTCTGATGAATCCCATTCATCATTAAAGAATAAAACCGTGGATTGGCTCCACCGGCAGTGTGGTTTCCCCGTAGCTTTGTCAGGGGATATTTTAAGCACCAGAAGAACTAACTGGGTGGGGAAATCCCGCAAGACATGTGGAGGGGATTGTATTGTTATTAATTTTCGAAATCCTCAACTTACCTCCACGGTCCTGATCAAAGCCGCATCTCTTCCTATACGAGATCAAGGAATTTCTCTACGCCCCCTTGGGTTCTTTTATAGAGATCATGATATTCAATTGGATGCTAAGCATCCCCGAGGGAGGATCAGAGATATGAACACGTGTGTTGACCCCACTATCCCCACGTATAATAGATTCCAGCCCCTGAGTGGGCTCGACTGTAACGACTGACTGGTATCTCCTATGGTGGACCCAGGCACTGTGGATATGACCCTGGGCGAGGGGAGTTGTAGTGTGGTCCCTGTGGCTTCAGAATCAGTGGAGGCCATTGTTACAAGTGGTTCCAGTGTTTATAATACTGATGTAACAGTCGATTGTGGAAATGTAAGATCGATCCTTGGGGCTTCAGAATCAGTGGAGGCCATTGGTATTAGTGGATCCAGTGTTAACTCTACTGATGCACCAGTCGCTTGTGGAATTGTAAGTCCGACCACTGGCGATGGGGTAGTATCATTTAAACCCACTGTATCAGATAATTGGGACCGGTGTTCTATAGCCTGCTGGAATGTTGCTGGCCTCTCACAAAAGGAGGCTTGTTTAGGATGGTTAGATTTTATTAATAAGTTTAATATCATTTGTTTTCAGGAAACCTGGAGTCTGGACCCCATTAATTATTCGGGTTTTGTCTCTTACCAATTGCCGGCGGTGGCTTCCACCTCGGGCAGAGCTAAGGGTGGGCTTTTGATTCTGATTTCTGTGGATGCACCACTTATTGTTAAGAAATATGTACCCATTGGGGCCCATTCCCAGATCCTATGGCTATACCAGGAGCTGGGTAGAAATATTCTTTTAATTAATTTTTATAATAATGTTTTTGACAATACTAGGCAGCAGGTAGTGTTTGCATTAGAGTCTGCTTTGGCTGACATAGTAACGGGTAACAATATTGTGTTTGATTTCATATGGCTAGGGGATTTTAATATTGCTGTGTGCCCATTACCCGCCCACAGGGTTTGTGGTTTTGTAAATTGTCGGGGGGAAGGCGTCTCTCATTTTCCCCATAATCCATACGGAGATTCATTAAACAAAATCTTGATGACTTATGACATGGAATTGTTGGAGAATCTGAAAGATGCCTCTGGGGAAATTATCCCTACTTTTACGGGCCGAAATGCAAACACGGTGATTGATTTTATTTGCATTTCAACTAGCCTTAACCCGTGGTGCACAGCCCCCTTGGTAGTTGATAATCTCATTAGCGATCACAACTGCCTAACTATGGAGGCCATTCTTTGGAAGGCGAAACAAAGCCCCTACCCAAACACTATAGCTAATATCGAACCCCACCGTCCAAATGGAATTAGAATTAGGTGGAAGGGAGAAAAAGCTGATACTCTCTCCAACTCCATTATTATTAATTGCGTAAACGAAATTGCCGGTATTTTAGAGAGCCAAGTATTAACGGATGTAATTGTACCCAAGTTTATAAATATTAATCTCATTATTGATGCCAAATTTACTAAGCTTCTTAAGGGTAAGTCGTGCAGGCAAAGGGGGTGGTTCGACCACGCTAGCACCATTGCCCTTAAAGGTTTAAAAGAGGCACTCGTAGCTAAACCAAGGGATATAATTTTGGTTAGGGAGCTCAGAGCCACCTACCAGGCCGCAGTTAAAAAAAGGAAGGCCGAACTGAGACAAGAGGCATGGGACAAGTTAGACCAGGCGGCTGAAACTTCTCATTCCTCCCTTTTCTGGGCAACAGTTAATAGTCCCTTTCTTAAGAACGAGGAGATGCCTGAACTGACGGCTAATGTCAGTGCAGAAAGCTGGGTGTCCCACTTCTCCGTGATTTTTGACTCGGATAAACCTCAGGAGGCGGGTGGTGGGGACTGGCCTGTCATTCCTTTAGACATTTTAATTTCCGAGGTTCAGGATTGCATCTCTGTTAGTAAGGGAGGAAAGGCCCAGGGGCCCGACGGGGTGCCCATAGATGTTTACAAAAAAGAACCAGAGATATGGGGCCCGTTATTAACTAACGTATTTAATGCAGCGGTCCGTTATGGTGTCCCACACACCTGGGAGGAATCTATCATTATTCCCATATATAAGAAGGGGGAGAGGAGGGACGCTAAGAACTACCGTCCAATCTCCCTTCTCGATTCCTCCGTGAAAATCATGAGCAGGGTGCTTCTGGTTAGACTAGAAGAATGGGCCGATTCAAACAATATATTAGCCAATTCCCAATACGGTTTTAGGAAGGGCCGAGGGACAGTAGAACAGTGCCTCAACCTTAATCTTCTCATAGGGAAGTACACGAAGGCCAAGAATGGTTCTCTTTTTCTCTGCTTTGCAGATTTGAGCAGTGCCTTCGATATGGTGAACCATAAGATTTTATGGGAGAAATTATTGGAATTGGGGGCACCCGAGGGCATTGTTTATTTCTTGGCCCGGTTATACGCTAACCTTAGAACTAGTGTTCGCTTTGGCCCGGAAGGGGAGCGTACCCCTAAGTTACCTATTAGACGTGGAATCAGACAAGGTTGTGTGCTTGCCCCTCTACTTTTTACACTTTTTATTAAAGAGATTGACTCTGTTTTAAAGGCTGTTGTGGCTGACGCCCCCAAAACCCTTGATTTTCATGTCCCAGTTTTACTTTATGCGGACGATGCCGTCATTTTATCTAGGACCCCCATTGGTCTTCAACGCCTAATGGACAGGTTTTCTCTGTTCATTAAGGAAAGGAAGTTGAAGATTAATGAAACTAAAACATTTGTTATGGAATGTGGTAAGAGCTGTAAAAAACCGCATTCGTTTTTTATTGATGGGGTTAAGGTCCAAACGGTGGACTCTTTTAACTACCTAGGTATAACATTTTCTAAGTCAGGTAGTTGGTCCAGTGAGATCAATCATGTTAGAGTGAGAATGGCGAAATGCGCACATGGGGTGTTTCAGTTCGCATCTAAAATTGGGGATAAACGGTTAAAAGACATGTTGAAAATATATCAAATGAGGTGTCTTTCTATAGCTCTTTATGGTGCTGGTATTTGGGGGCATTCTCCTAGTGGTAGTCTACAAGTGGAGGAAAATCTCTTCCTAAAAAGACTCCTGTGTCTCCCCACTTCGGTCTCTACCGATTTGGTGCACAGAGAGTTTGGTATCCAACATCTTATAGATTCTGTAGCCCTTAGACCACTTTTGTTGTGGCGTGCTATTTGGGCAAAGGAAGAGACCTCCTTAAATAGAGCTATCATCAAAGATTGTTTCTCTATTGATAATCATCTAAAGATTCCATGGGTCAAATTTGTTTCGGGTAGTTTCCTGGAGATCTATGGTCTTAATGTAATAGAGGATCATGATGCAGTCTCTAGTCTGACCAAAAACGAAATGAAAACTGTTTTTACGAGCCATAAGATAGAGGGGCGTGGGAGGGTCAGTGGTAATTTATCTACCTGTTTGTTCTACGGTAGTTTCTGTGAGACGATGGGTTTTCAACCTTATCTGAGTTTTGTCACCAGACCCTCCCATCGGTTCGTACTGACAAGATTGCGTTTTGGGATTGTCCACCATTTGGTGGCATTTCCAAGTATCAAAAAACGCCCGAATGGTCCCTGCCCCTGTGATAATACTATGGCTCAAAGCACCTTGCATTTTCTATTATTTTGGCCGATTTATGGCAATTTTCGCTCAGCTTTTTTAAAACCTGTTTTTAAGAAATATGGAGTTAGGACTGTAAAAGATACTATGAAATTGTTATTTAACCCGACACCTGATGTATGCTTCTTTACTGACACTTTTCTTCTTCGAGCCATCAAAGCAAGGCCTAGTATGATATTTTAAACTGTTTTTTAATGTTTTTTTAAATGTATTTTAACAGTCTGATTCTTTGTTAATATGATGTTGTTTTTACTGTTGTGTATGTGCTTTTATGGACTTTGTGTTTAAGCTCCGAATAAAGCCTTATGAAATGAAATGAAATGAAGTGTTTTATTTACTCTTCACAGACCTTATCAAGGGGAACTTAATAAATTACGAAATACTGACAATGATGAACTTAGAACTTGGAGATGAAAATCGTTATAAGGTGAGACTTATGGAATTAAATAATAAAATAAATAAATATTTAAAGAAAACTAGTTGGAAGTCCTTACTAGAGTTCAAATAATGGTAATATTTTGTCACCAATTTAGAATTCTTTTTGTGGAACTTTAGAAGATGAAAAAAGAATAGCAAAATCAAGAGACTATAAAAGGTAAATGAGCTTTTTTATTTTTTTATTTGCTTAAATAAATAGATAAATATATGTATAGGTACGGTAAAAGAAAAAAGGTGTTAGGCTAACTGCTTGCGGAGAAGGAATATATGTGCTCAATTGATTTCTGAAGCTAAGCAGGGTCGGACCACCACCTCCCCGGGGCACATACTCTTTGAAATGCGGGGATCCGTAGCGGACACCTGGCCTCAGACCCACCACCTCCCCGGGGCTATGTAAATTAAGGGAGAGGGGCCGTGCGGCCCTCTCCAGGAGCCATTGATGGCCCTGGGGACTGCCACTCCCCAGGGCCGGCTCCTGCAATGTCCCGGGGTGCCCACCCCGGGACATTGCTGTTTGCTATGGCAGGGTGGGAGCACAGCTCCCGCTCTGTCATAGCAAACTCTGCTTTGCTTCATTGAAGCGAGAGCAGGAAAGTGGAGCTGCTCATGTCAGCACCCGCCCTTGCTGAAAAGCAATGCCGGCACCAGCAGGAGGCGGGGAGCTGGTGGGACAACAGGGGCATTATGGCTTCCCCCACGGTCCCCAACGGTTAGGCTGGGCCCCGGGGGATGGGGTCCTCGGGGCCAGAAGTGTCCTGGGAGGGGGGCCAGGCGGCTCCCCTCCCCAATATTTTAAATACATTTAAAAAAAATACACGGAAAGGCCGGCCCCGGGGGAGTGGGTCCTTGGGGCCAGAAGTGGCTAAGGGAAGGGGGCCACCCGGGCAACCTCCTCAAATGTTTAAAAAAATAATAAAAACAAGCCTGCCAGGCCCTGGGGATGGGGTCCCCGGGGCCAAAAGTGGCCCAGGGAAGGAGGGCCATGCAGCCCCCATCCCATAAAATAAAAAAAAATAAAAAGAAACCGGCAACTCGCCGGAGGCTCCGCCCCCTCTCTATAGCACTCTGCAAGCGCGCCCCCTGGTGCGTTCTAAGTTGGGGAATTAAGTTCCCTTGAATACTGAGGGTCCCTGGGGGCCAACTAGCCCACCAGGTACCTCCAATAAGCACCACACAGCTGGATTGCAGAGAGGTGGTCTGAAGCCACGCCCCTTTTTACACCACTCTGCAAGCGCGCCTCTTGGCGCACTAGTGGTGGGGCGATGAGGTCCTCTTGTGTCCTGAGGACCTCAGGACACAAGTGGACTTCATCCCTCGAGCAGCACTGCGCTAAGAGGCGTGTTTGCACAGTGGTGTAAAAAGGAAGCGTGGCCTCAGACCACCACTCTGCAATCCAGCTGTGTGGCGCTTACTGGAGGTACCTGGCGGGCTAGTTGGCCCACAGGGGCCCTCAGTATTCAAGGGGACTTAATCCCCCAACTTAGAACATGCCAGGGGGGGCGCGTTTGCAGAGTGGTGGAGAAAGGGAGCGTGGCCTGTGTCCACCTCTCTGCAATCAAGCTCTGTGGCAATTACAGGAGGTACCTGGTGGGCAAGTTGGCCCCCAGGGACCCTCAGTATTCAAGGGGAATTAATCCCCCAACTTAGAATGCGCCAGGGGGGCACATTTCTAGAGTGGTGGAGAAAGGGGACGTGGCCTGTGTCCACCTCTCTGCAATTCAGGTCTGTGGTGCTTACTGGAGGTACCTGGCGGGCAAGTTGACCACCAGGGACCCTCGGTATTCAAGGGGAATTAATCCCCCAACTTAGAACGCGCCAGGGGGATCGTTTGCAGAGTGGTGGAGAAAGGGGGCATGCCCTAGTATGAGAAGTTAGTAATCCTGCTGTGTGGGACTTACTGGAGGTAATAGGAGGGGTAGTTGGCCCCCAAGGTTGACGTTGGGGGCTAACTACCCCTCCTGTTAGCTCCCAGGAAATCTCACAAGTGGGATTGCTAAGAGGTGTTCAGAGGCCACGCTCACCTTTCTCCACCACTCTGCAAACGCGACTGCTATGTTATAGTTAGAAATTAGCATTTTAAAAACCTTTGAAATTCACTGAAAAAAAACATCGGTTTCAGGGACGTTATAGTTAGAAATGAGCATTTCACTTGTACAAAGCCAGAAAAATTCAACCGTTATAGTTAGTTGAGCTAACTATAACTCGCACCCCCGCAATGCACTGCTGATGACATCACATATTACATCATTCATGACATGGTCAGTGACATCACTGATGACATCTCTGGTGATATCTCAAATGACATCACTGATTACATCACTGATGACATCATCCAGTGACTGTGTGTTTCTGTAAAGTTTAAATATGTCATATATATATATATACATATATTACCTACTGGCAGTCGCCAGTAGGTAGTTATAGTTAGGACCTATTTTCCATAGGAAATCCGCAACATTCTATTTGGAATAACGTTGGCCCCGATTGACGAATCTTTGCGAAATTGTCCAAACTTTTGGCCAGCTCCGGTCCGCTCCTATCCTGAAAATTTCATGGTGATTCGTCAAGCGGGGGCCGAGAAAAAAGGGGGGTCCCAAAACGCATTTTCCACATGCATTTTCCCATAGAACCTGTTGACGCAGCTACAGCCCGAACTGCTGAACGGAATTACACCAAATTTGGCAAAGAGGTAGTCCTCAGTTCAGACTCGTGCCTTTTGCTTAAATGGTGTAAATCCGTTCAGTAGTTCCTGAGAAAATTAGAGTTAAAAAGATAGATATATCTGGGCGGAGCCTAACCACACATCTCATCGTGAGATCTGATTGGCTGTCAGTACTTCATCCAAGAAGTGTTGGCAGCCATCTTGGGACCAATACACATGATAGCACCTCCTTAAAAAGCATTGCAGTTAATAGAAGGTTTTAAGACTTTAGTTACATTATAAATCATTTGTTGATGGTACCATACTCATTTTAGGAATTGTGGTGTGTTCTAAGGTGATTTTACCATGTGAAAAAGCCTTCTGCTGTGATATCATGAATCATGTTTGAGAGAAAACTATTTTCTCATGCTTTTCCCACAGAGGTTTGGAAGGTGATCTATAAGCTAAGCTGACAGCATATTTTCTGTAAATTCACATTATCTTTCTCAGTCATGTGAGAAGGAAGTCTGACATTCTCAGTAAAACAAGTACATCCAACAAAGGCAGAGACTGTCAGTTGAATCCGTTGTGTTCTACTGCAGCTTCCCAGAGTGTTCCAAAGAACAACTAGAGCGCTAACAGTCCTACTTATGACAAACGTATGGCACACCTGAAGCCATCTTGATTGGAATAAAGTGGTAACTCTTAGAACATTTAATTTAAAAAGGAACAAATTGAGGGGGTTCATGTTGCCATAGAAAGTATGGCTGTTTGATCAAGAATAGTTACCGGCTTAACCTCGGGAATGCCTTCAAAGTTTCTAGCGACGAGACGCCTACGGGCAATTGTACGCGCTGTATAAATCTCAAAAATAAATAAATAAATAAGTATGATTAGTGCTGCAGAAAGAAAAATTAGGGCACATTTTGAGTGACTTCTCTAACCCTCTTCTATTTCATAAAAAAATTCTGACATGCAGACTGAAACATGCACTTTCAATACCAGCAGCAGACTTCCCTGGTGAGCAGTGGCTTTACTACAGTGATCTAATGAGCAACTAGAGTGCTAACATTCTGAATTTATGGCAAATGTGTGACACATCTGAATGCCTTCTTGATGGAATCAAAGTAAAAAACTGAAAGCATTTCCTACTGAGGAGACTGCAGTAAATGAGGAAATTAGGAAACTTCATAACAAATAAATCTCCCAAGATGGCCACCAGAGACAAAAGAGCCCAAATGCAGCACAAATATCACCCAGATGTAGCCCAAGTATAGCCCAATGACAGAATGTCCCAGAGTGTTCTTAGGAACAACTAGAGCACTTACTGTCTTACTTATGACAAAAGTATGGCACACCTGAAGCCATCTTGATTGGAATAAACTGGTAACACTTAAAACATTTAATTTTAAAAGGAACACAATGAGGGGGTGCATTCTGCCATAGAAATTATGATTAGTGCTGAAGAAAGAAAAATTAGGTCACATTTTGAGTGACTTCTCAAATCCTCTTCTATTTCCTTAAAAAATTCTGCTATGCAGACTGAAACATGCACTTTTAATACCAGCAGCAGACTTCCGTGGTGAGCAGTAGCTTTACTACAGTGATCTAATGAGCAACTAGAGTGTTAACATTCAGAATTTATGGCAAATGTGTGACATATCTGAATACCTTCTTGATGGAATCAAAGTAAAAAACTGAAAGCATTTCCTACTGAGGAGACTGCAGTAAATGAGGAAATTAGGAAACTTCATAACAAATAAATCTCCCAAGATGGCCACTAGAGACAAAAGAGCCCAAATGCAGCACACATATCACCCAGATGTAGCCCACATGTAGCCCAATGACAGAAGTGTGCAAAACACTTATTTTTTGTGTATTTGCAGTTTTATATAGAGCAGACTTGTCGGGTATTGGAGTGCTTTACATGAGCATTGGTTACATCACACAAGATCAAATTCATTTTGGTTGTAGACATGGGGAGATTAAGTGATTTGACCAGAATCACAGAATGTTGAGCTGAAGCAGAAACTCCAACCTGGTTCCCCAGTTGCAAAGTCTGCAGCTCTGGAAGTAACACCACATCCTCTCCCCTAAGTGCAACATTTAATCAAGTGGTCAACTGGATAAAAAACATAAATATTACAAATAATTTAAAAGTTCTTTTTTGCTATTTGAAAACTCAGAAAATATGTCCTCATTTTAGTTTTTTAGAGCACTAACCATAATTTTGATGCAAATAAGACCCTCTCATATAATTTCTAAAGGAAATGCTCTAGGTATTACAGTTTTGATTACATCAAGATGACGTCAGGCGTTCCACACTTTTGTAATAAATATAGAATGTTAGCAATCAAGTTGTTCATTGGGATACTGTTGAGAGACAGAGGCCAGGGGCACGGACTCTGAAAATTGAAGGCAGGTAGGAGAGTGCAGAGGCAACAATTTGACCACACTGGGCAGGCTGGAAGGGCAGTGGCAGCACAACAGACTATGGAGGGCAGTGGAAAGGGGGGCAGGGGCAACAAACCAACAATACAGGACTGGCAAGAGAGGCTGTGGCAATATAATAGACCATTGTGGGCATAAGGAAGAGGCAGTGGTAGTACAACCATACATGCCAACAGACCCGTTTCAGCCAGGAAACGTCCAATGTTTTTGAGCTCAAATGGGCTTTATTTGATCTGTCTCCTGTCTACAATCTCCTCTTTTTCAATGTAACTCAAAGGGGAAAATCAATACCCCAATTTTTTTTCAAAATCTCCCTCTTACCAAGTTCAAAATGTTCGCAAGTATGGTACATTGGATCATGGTAGGCAGGAGGAATTGGGGTAGGGACATGGACTTGGATAACAGAGGACAGGAGGGACATGGAGAGGTGCACCAAACTGACCCTACAGGGCAGGCATCAGGGTTTGCAGCAGCACAATACACCACACAGGGCATACGGGACGGGAGTGCAGCACAACAATCCATAGAAAGCAATGGGGAGGGGACAGGACCATGCACATGAACAACAGAGAACAGAGGAGAAAGAGGCAATGGTAGCTAGCTGACCATAATGGACAGACAGGAGAGAAAGCTGCAGCATAACAGACCATAAAGGGCAGGAGGGACGGATCAGGGGCATTACAATGGAACAGACAAGCCAGGAGGGAGGGAATAGGGGTCTGCACATGGAAACAGAGGGCTGGGGGCAAAGGGGCAGGGCAGGAGCAGCAAGATGACCATGGAGGTCAGGCAGGATGGGCACTAGAAACAAGACACACCATGGAGAGCAACAGTGAGACTATGATGGCATACACACAGACCATGGAGGGAAGGTGGGAGGGGGTCAGGGGCAGCTAGCTGACCACACAGGGAAGGTGGGAGGGGCCATGGCAGCACAGAAGACCATGCATGGCAAGCGGGAGGGTTAGTGGCAGCACAATGGCTATGATGGGCAAGAAGGAGGGTGCAGGGGCATGCACAAAGGACCATGGAGGATAGAAGGGAGGGTCAGGACCTGGGCACAGACGAGAGTTCAGGGGAAGGGGCCTCACAACAGACCGTGCGGGGCAGGCAGGAGGAGCAGTTGCAGCACAACAGACCAGGGAAGGCAGAAGGGTGTGGCAGTAAAATAGACCATGAAGGACAGGAGGAAGGGGATAGGGGCATGGCATGTGGACAGGCAGGGTGGAGGTGGCAGGGACAGGTTATAGTCATCTGACAATGCTAGGCAGGTGGGAGGGGAGTGGCAGCTCAACAGAACACTCAGAATAGATAGGAGTGGCAGGTCCATGGAACATGGTGGGCAAAAAGGATGGAGCAGGGGCATGCACAAAGACATCGTAGGGCAGGGGGAAGAAGAATAGGGGCAGCAAGCTAAGCACAGAGGCTAAGCAGGAGGTCAATGATGGGCCATAGAATTGGGCAATGGAGGGCAGGAGGAGTGGACTGGTACATCATGCTAAATAGAGGGCAGTGGCAGCACATCAGACCATGCATGACAGGAGGGAGGAGGCTAGTCCATGGATTCAGACAACAGAGGATAGGGAGGAGGTGGATGCGGCAGGAAGCTAACTGATCAGAGAAGGTGGGTATTAGGAACTTATTGTTTTTAAAATGTGTGTCTGTGCGAACTACTTAAAATATGAACAAGTATGCAGCATAATCTCACATTTATTCAGGAAGAAGAGGAAGTTTGTGACTGTGACTCCGGGCTCACTTGGCAGAAACACCCCCTGACCCTCCACCCCCCAACGCAAAATGTAATGCCCGTGAAAAGGGTAGGTGGACGCAGTGTTATATAGAACATAGTCCTGAGAGCACGATTGAAAATGAAAACTAGATATAGTATATGGTATAAACTATGCACCAAAAAGTGTGATTTAAGATGAACCGGGGCGTGAAATATAATATGCAATACATTGTGTGCAATGACAGATTCATTGGAGAGTGCGAGATAGCACAGGCACTAGCGCGTGCTATGCGATATGCGCCTTGGAGTGTAATATGCACAGGGCAGTGTTGTGTAACCTAACTAGTCTCTAAAGTTGTTATATAAAATATGTGCTGGGGAGTGTAACGTTGCATGTGCACTGTGACAAAGATATGGATCCCAGATTGTAATATGTATGGCATAGCACTGTGCGTTATAACATAGGCATCGAGGAAGGCACGTTAGCTGGGGCAATATAACCCGTGCGAAGGCAAGTGTTGCATGACATATTCACGGGGTGGTGTTACAGTGCACATGGGTTAGAGAGTGTCATAGCATACGCACTAGCTGGTGGAATACAACACAGAGGTGTGTGGCATTCGGCGGGCACTGGTGGGTGTAACACAGCATTGGGCTCAGCCAGGAGCACGCTGTGACTCTCGTGAGGTTCGTCTCCTTTCCAGAGAGTAAAATAAAAAGTATTACACATCCAGCGGTGGATGTGTGTTTTATTAACCGTGAAGGGGGTTTCTTGCATAGTTAGGTCGAATTTTTGTCGAATCCCCTTTGAATGGCTTGGTGCGTGTGTGTATTAAATGTGCCCGTCAATAGCTACCCATGTTTGTATAAATAAACGACAAGGATGGCGAGTTCAATACTGAGTGTCCCTGAGGGCCAACTAGCCCAACAGGTATCTCCATTATGCGCCAGGGAGCTGCGTTGCAGACAGGTGTTCTGAGGCCACGTCCATTTTTACACCTCTATGCAACGCAGCTCTGTGGCACTTACTGGAGGGACCTAGTGGGCTAGTTTGACCCCAGGGACCCTTAGGATTCAACGGGACTTAATCTCTCAACTTAGAATGGCCACAGGGCGCGTTTACACAGTGCTGAATGGAGGGGACGGGGCCTGAGGTGACGTGTGCAAACACGCCCTGTGGCGCGTTTTAAGTTGGGGAAATAATTACCTTCCAATCCTGAGGGACCCTGGGGCCAACTAGCCCACCAGGTGCTTCCAGTAAGCGCCACTGCTCTGTGTTGCAGAGAGGTGGTGCAGGCCATGCCCCTTTTTACACCTCTCTGCAATGGCGCTTACTAGACGTACCTAGTGGGCTATTTTGCCCCTAGGGACCCTCAGGATTCAAATGAACTTAATCTCCCAACTAAAAACGGCCACAGGGCGTGTTTACACAGTGGTGAAGGGAGGGGACGGGGCCTGAGTTAACATGTGCAAACACGCCCTGTGGCACGTTTTAAGTTGGGAAATAATTCCCCTTCAATCCTGAGGGACCCTGGGGGCCAACTAGCCCACCAGGTGCTTCCAGTAAGCACCACTGAGCTGCGTTGCAGAGAGGTGGTCCAGGCCATGCCACTTTTTACACCTCTCTGCAACGCAGCTCTGTGACGCTTACTGGAGGTACCTAGTGGTCTAGTTGGACCCCAGGGACCCTCAGGATTCAAATGAACTTAATCTCCCAACTAAAAACGGCCACAGGGCGTGTTTACACAGTGGTGAAGGGAGGGGATGGGGCCTGAGTTAACGTTTGCAAACACGCCCTGTGGCGCGTTTTAAGAGGTAGTTTTAATCCCCTGCCCTATTATATACTAGGGGCTTACAGAGGAGGTCATGCTAATCACAGGGGGACCCCAACGCATATGGTTCCCTAGTGTATGTAGGTGTTTTCACTGTATTCTGAGTGTCTTTTAACATAGCACTGGCTCTAGGACTGGTTAGTCAGTTACCACCAGTATCTGTCTGAAAATGTTGAGGGTACAGGATGATTTTGCAACAAGGCTTCTTTCTGCTCTTCTGTTTGTTCTTTCTGCACGTTATCCTTCTTCCTGCACTTTTCTTCGTCTTTGAGGACTTCTGTTGCTTCTTTCTGCATTTCTTTTTTTTCTTTCTGTGCGTTTTTTCTTCTTTCTTCACATGTCCTATCTCTGTAGGCATAGTTAGAAATTAGCATTTAAAAAACCTTTGAAATTCACTGAAAAAACCATAGGTTTCAAGCACGTTATAGTTAGGAATTAGCATTTAAAAAAACCTTAAAAATTCACTAAAAAAACCATAGGTTTCAGGGCAGTTATAGTTAGCTGGACTTTTCACTCGTACAAAACCATTGAAATTCTCCCGTTATAGTTCGTTCAGCTAACTATCACTCGCGCGCCCGCAATGCACTGCTGATGACGTCACATATTACATCACTCATGAAATGGTCGGTGACATCACTCATGACATCACTGATGACATCTCAAATGACATCACTGGTGATGACATCACTGATGACATCATCCTTGTGATAGAGTGGCAGACCTCCTCTCCCCCTAATATAACCTTTGATACACACATTCAAAAATAGAAACTAAAATTTTCAAAACAATGGACATACCAATACCAGTTACAACAACCTATTCAGTAAGTTTAAGATCCACATACACATCCACTCATTCACCAACAGTCCTATACAATCACTCATACATGTACTCACTCATCATATGTACTCATACACCTATACATCCTGTTACACAACGCCACTCATCCATAGCTACTCACACACATAGTCACTCATGCTAATAAAGAATCAAACATCTATTTACTTGCATATACAGTTATACATACACCACCACACTTACTTCTACAGAAACTTACACATACTTAGTCTTTTAAACAATCACTTATAGAAACACATACTTATTCATTCAGGAACTCTTCCAATCTCTCACTCTCACAGATACTCACTTATATACACCAATAGTCACATATACTAGTTTAAAACATATGTAGTTACTCATAAAGACACTATTTTGACAGTCATTCACTCACTAACACACCCATGCACACACTCATCCACCCATACAGTCCTGCACACATGCTGTCTTCAACACATACAAACAGTGAGTCACTCATTCATGCACCTATGCACTACGTAATATCCCCCACCGAACCATACAGACACTCAGACACTCATACTGATACTCAAATAACCAACTAATAACCTATATAGACACTCATGTAGCTACTCACCAACCCATGCAGCCACTCATACACAAAGTGAGAGACTGATACAGATATTTACATATTTAAACATTACTCACTAAGCCATGTATTCACTAAGATACACTTAATCAGTCAGTTATACAATCAATTTTTCAAAAACAAATCATCCATTTAAACACTTATATACCCATTTATTCTTCCATCGACCTTGAGATATACATGTGTAAAACATATGTAATTTTCAGAAAAACACACATTTACTGGATGATGTCATCAGTGTTTTCATTTGAGATGTCATCAGTGATGTCATGAGTGATGTCACTGACCATGTCATGAGTGATGTAATATGTGACATCATCAGCAGTGCATTGCGGTCGCGCGAGTTAATGTGAAAAGTCCAGCTAACCATAACGCCCCTGAAACCTATGTTTTTTTTCAGTGAATATATATATATATATATATATATATATATGTGTGTGTGTGTCAAGGTGTATTGAAGTATGAGTGCGTGTATGAGTGTCTAAATGGATGATTTAGTAGGTGTGTGACTGACTGTATAAGTGAGTGATTAAACGTGTCTTACTGAATGCATGGGTTAGTGAGTAAACTGTGTAAATGTCTATCAGTCTGTCAGTTGATGTGTAAGCGGCTGCACGGGTTGGTGAGTAGCTACATGAGTGTCTATATGGGTTATTGATTGGTTGTCTAAGTGTCTGTATGGGTGCCTGAGGGTCTGTGTGGGTGGGTGGGGGGTGTGACTCTGTGCATAGATGTTTGAGTGGGTGATTCACTGGGTGTATGAGTTCAAGAATACAGCTGGGAAGGGCTTTATGGTGGGTGAGTGTGTGTATGGGTGTGTTGGTGAGTGAATGGATGTCTCAGTGGTACATGTGTGAGTAACTACATATGTGAAAGGCAGTATATGTGAGTGTTGGAGTATATAAATGACTATATGTGAGAATGAGTGATTGTGAGAGTGGCTGTATGGATGAGTGTGTGCTTGTATCAGTGATTGTACAAGAGAGTGAGTATGTGTGGTAGTATCTGTATGAATAAGTGAGGTAGTGTGTGTATAACTGTAAAGGTGAGTACATGGGAGTGTGATTGATTCTTTGCATGACTGACTAGGTGTGTGAGTAACTCCATGGATGAGTGGCGGTGTGTGTGAGGGTCTGTATGGGTGAATGAGTAGACGTGTATGTAGACCTAGGAATCAGTGAGTGGGTATGTAGTAACTGGTATTGGTGTGTCTATGGTTTCGAACATTATTATAAAGGAACAGTGGTCCCATTCAATTCGAGTAAATTAAGGTGCCACAATTAGTACAATGAAAAATTGGGTTTTATGTTGGAAGACAATGCAGAAATAACTAGAAAATTACAGTAAATAGTGAGAAAAGTAAAACAGTGAGTGAGTTGGTGGCAGGGTAATAGGAAATCAGCCGATTTCCGGTACCCAGGCAAGTGATTTAAGAGGTGACTTTTTGGTGCTCAAAGGTAATTGTTAACAAAAAGTCAGTAAAACATTTCATACTCCGACATTTCAATTTGCAATACACTGGAGTTTAGAAATGGTTGGTTTCGAACATGGTAGTCTGTATTTTAAAGTGGGTGTATCAAAGGTTAAATTTGGGTGTGAGGAGATGCATCAGATTATCACTTGGATGAAGTCATCGGTGATGTCATTTGAGATGTCATCAGTGACGTCACTGACCATGTCATAAATGATGTAATATGTGACGTCTTCAGCAGTGCATTGCGGGGGCGCGAGTGATAGTTAGCTCAACTAACTATAACGGTCGAATTTCTCTGGTTTTGTACGAGTGAACTAACTATACCGTCCCTGAAACCTGTGTTTTTTTTCAGTGAATATATATATAATTCACTGAAAAAACCATAGGTTTCAGACATGTTATAGTTAGCGGAAATTTTACTGATAAAAAACCAATGAAATTCCCCCGTTATAGTTAGTGCAGGCAACTATAACTCACGCGACCGCAATCCTCTGCTGATGCTAATACTGTATTTAGACACTTATTTGCCCATGTCTTCTTCCATAAATTTTTAGCTATACATATATTACAAATATTTTTTTTTCATAAAGACACATATGTCATCAGCAGAAGATTGCGGTCGCGTGAGTTATAGTTGCCTGCACTAACTATAACGGGGGAATTTCATTGGTTTTTTATCAGTAAAATTTCCGCTAACTATAACATGTCTGAAACCTATGGTTTTTTCAGTGAATTTGCAAGGTTTTTTAAATGCTAATTCCTAACTATAACGTGTGTGAAACCTATGGTTTTTTCAGTGAATTTGTACGGTTTTTTAAATGCTAAGTTACTTTACGCCATTCGTGGCGTGCACGCCCACTTAACGCAGTTCGTTCCGTGCGCGCACGGAGAGCTTCGCGCACCGTGCGCGCACAGTGAGCACGCGGTGCGCTTCACGCACCGCGCGCCCACTTTACGCAGTTAGTGCCGTACACGCAAGGTGGGCACGCAGTGCGCTACGCGCACCGCGTGCCCACGTTACGCACCGTGCGCACATGGAGGACATATTATGCGCTTCCTTGTGATAGGTAATCTGTTAAATTTAATTTGTAAGTGATGACAATATTATGCCATGCACAGAGAGTGTTTTTTTTTTTTATTAAAATTTTTAGCGTAAGCGCACCGTACGCGTACGGTAAGCGTAATCGGCGAAATTTTCAAAAAATAAAAATTTACCGTTTTTGGCCTTGGGGGATCTTTGAGGACTCAACTAACATGGCTATGTGCATGGGCGCTGTCTAAACAGCCCCTTTATATGTTTTTTGCCTTTGTTTACAGCCCCCCCCTCAGAGTGCGAGAGAGAAAATGGCGGCCGCCGCTTCCTGGTTTCGACCGATTCGAATGTTTACTTAGATGTAACAGCCAATCAGAATCGCGCTCGCGCACGCCACCGTACGCGTACGGTAAGCTTACGGTAAGCGTACCGTAAGCTGGCTCAGATATATATATTGATTTAAAGGCTATTTTCTCAGAATCTACTGAACAGATTTACACCAAACCTACAAAAGGCACTTCCTTGACCTGAGGACTACATCTCTGCCAAATTTCTAGTAATTCTGTTCAGCCGTTCGGGCTGTAGCCCTGTCTAAAGGTCCTATGGAAAAATGCATGGGAAAAACGCGTTTTGGGACCCCCCTTTTATCTCAGCCCCCGCTTGACGAATCCCCCCGAGACTTTCAGGGTAGGAGCGGAGCGTAGCGCCCCACCTATTTTGAGAAATTCGCGAGGATTCGTCGACCGGCGCCAAAGTTATTCAAAATAGAATGTTGCGGATTTCCTATGGAAACAGGGTCCTAACTATAACTACCTACTGGCGACCGCCAGTAGGTAATATATATATATATATATATATATATATATATATATTATCTACTGGCGGTCGCCAGTAGATAGTTATAGTTAGACCGTGTTTCCATAGGAAATCCGCAACATTCTATTTGGAATAACTTTGGCGCCGATTGACGAATCCTCGCGAAATTTTCAAAATAGGTGGGGCGCTCCGCTCCGCTCCTTCCCTGAAAGTCTCGGGGGGATTCGTCAAGCGGGGGCTGAGAAAAAGGGGGGTCCCAAAACGCGTTTTCCCCATGCATTTTTCCATAGGACCTTTAGTCCAAGCTACAGCCCGAACGGCCGAACAGAATTACTTGAAATTTGGCAGAGAGGTAGTCCTCAGTTCAGGGATGTGCCTTTTGCAGGTCTTGTGTAAATCTGTTCATTAGTTCCTGAGAAAATTGCAGTTAAAAGCATATATATATCTATGAGCGCGCACCGTGCTCGTACGGTAAGCATACCGTACGTGCACGGTGACGTGCGCGAGCGCAATTCTGATTGGTTGATAGTAACCAGTAAACATTCGAATCGGTCGAAATCAGGAAGTACGCGCACGGTGAAAAAACTTTAAAAAAAAAAAAAACATAACTTAGCATTTAAAAAAACGTTCAAATTCACTGAAAAAACCATAGGTTTCACACACGTTATAGTTAGGAATCCTCTGCTGATGAAGTCAGATATTACATCACTGATGACATATGTGTCTTTCTGAAAAAAAATATTTGTAATATATGTATAGCTAAAAATTAATGGAAGAAGACATGTCTAAATACAGTGATGTAATATCTGACGTCATCAGCAGAGGATTGCGGTCGCGTGAGTTATAGTTGCCTGCACTAACTATAACGGGGGAATTTCAATGGTTTTTCACGAGTGAAATGTCGAGCTAACTATAACATGTGTGAAACCTATGGTTTTTTAAGTGAATTTGCAAGGTTTTTTAAATGCTAATTCCTAACTATAACGTGTGTGAAACCTATGGTTTTTTCAGTGAATATATATATATATATATATATATATATATATATATATATTCACTGAAAAAACCATAGGTTTCACACATGTTATAGTTAGCTGGACATTTTACTGATAAAAAACCAATGAAATTCCCCCGTTATAGTTACTGTAAGCAACTATAACTCACGCGACCGTAATCCTCTGCTGATGCTAATACTGTATTTAGACACTTATTTGCCCATGTCTTCTTCCATTAAATTTTAGCTATACATATATTACAAATATTTTTTTTTCATAAAGACACATATGTCATCAGCAGAGGATTACGGTCGCGTGAGTTATAGTTGCCTAC
Source organism: Triturus cristatus (assembly GCF_964204655.1). Lineage (NCBI taxonomy): Eukaryota > Metazoa > Chordata > Amphibia > Caudata > Salamandridae > Triturus > Triturus cristatus. The sequence goes on along the minus strand of NC_140579.1, from coordinate 703,528,708 downwards.
AGTAACTATAACGGGGGAATTTCATTGGTTTTTTATCAGTAAAATGTCCAGCTAACTATAACATGTGTGAAACCTATGGTTTTTTCAGTGAATTTGCAACGTTTTTTAAATGCTAATTCCTAACTATAACGTGTGTGAAACCTATGGTTTTTTCAGTGAATTTGTACGGTTTTTTAAATGCTAAGTTACTTTACGCCATTTGTGGCGTGCGCGCCCACTTAACGTAGTTCGTTCCGTGCGCGCACGGTGCGCTTCGCGCACCGTGCGCGCACAGTGAGCTTCGCGCACCGTGCGCGCACAGTGAGCACGCGGTGCGCTTTGCGCACCGCGTGCCCACGTTACGCTAGATGGGCCATGAACGCACGATGCGCTTCGCGCACCGTGCGCACATGGAGGACATATGATGAGCATCGTTGTGACAGGTAAAATATATGTTTTGTTTAGCTCTAATAAGCCATGCACAAAAGGTGCCCTTCGAGCACCTTTTGCACACGGGGTGGGGAGAATGTGGATATATATTTTTTTTTTTTATTATTTCTTACTGTATGCGTACGGTAAGCGTAATCGGCGAAATTTTCGAAAAAATTAAAATTGCCTTTTTTCACTTGGGGGATCGTTGGGGACTCCCTCGACATGGCTAGGTGCTTGGGAGCTGTGTAAACAGCCCCATTACATGTTTTTGCACTTGGTTTTTCAACCCCCTGTCAGAGTGCGAGAGAGAAAATGGCGGCCGCCGCTTCCTGGTTTCGACCGATTCGAATGTTTACTAAGATCTAAGGGCCAATCAGAATCGCGCTCGCGCACGCCACCGTACGCGTACGGTAAGCGCACCGTAAGCGCACCGTACGCTGGCTCAGATATATATATTGATTTAAAGGCTATTTTCTCAGAATCTACTGAACAGATTTACACCAAACCTACAAAAGGCACTTCCTTGACCTAAGGACTACCTCTCTGCCAAATTTCAAGTAATTCTGTTCAGCCGTTCGGGCTGTAGCTGTGTCTAAAGGTCCTATGGAAAAATGCATGGGAAAAACGCGTTTTGGGACCCCCCTTTTATCTCAGCCCCCGCTTGACGAATCCCCCAGGATAGGAGCGGAGCGTAGCGCCCCACCTATTTTGAAAAATTCGCGAGGATTCGTCAACCGGCGCCAAAGTTATTCAAAATAGAATGTTGCGGATTTCCTATGGAAACGTGGTCCTAACTATAACTACCTACTGGCGACCGCCAGTAGGTAATATATATATATATATATATATATATATATATATATATATATATAGATATATATATATATATTTGAATTAGAACTAAAGTTACTGTGCCGTCCCATTACCAGATGGATGTTTGACAAATTATTATGCAGGATGAATCTCTGATACAAAACATGGGCAATTTCATTAAGTTATTTTTATAGATAAACATAGCCGTGGCAAACTTCTTGTTTTTTGGGACACGTTAAAAGCTGCTGTTAGGAGCTTTATTATCTATACTAAAATTGAAAATATATTTAGAACATACTGCCTCATTAATATTTTCTTATCACTCTCCAGAGATGCAAAAAAGTAAAATACATATTAAAAGATTAGAGTTTAATAAAGACTATGGAGGAATGGCCTTACCTAACATCAGACTTTATTATGTTACTGCCCCTGCGATTATGGCAAATTGTTGGAATACTAAAGATCTATAATTAATTTCATGTTTCTGGATCAGATGAATTATTTACCAGCAATCATAAAAATGTTGAGATGCCTCCAAAAAGGTACAAGGCAAATCAAATGCTTGAGTAGGGGATGTAAGGAGGCACGTTTAATAGGGTTAAATGCAGAATTACTCATTTTGCATAATTCAGCACAATCTTGCGGAACTTTTAAGTAGTTCTGCGTGAGTACGCTACAAGGAATTACACAATTTACACCCACCCCCACTTTTCATACTAAATTATGTTATTTTACACACATAAGCTCCTAAATAAGATATGTTCAAGCACATTGCATGTGTTTTCAGATATTCAAATTATATCCTCAGTGGATGGTGGCACATTGTCAAGATGTGTCAAAAAAGGGGCTATCTTTTGGAATAAAATGTATTAATTGATAAGTTTTAGAGCAAAACTAGATTACCCAGGGAGAAGAATGTATGTATAGAGATGTCAATTGCTTATTCACTGATTATACAGTGCTGGAAATTTGCAAAGCTCTGAAAACTTGGTTTATGAATGACCTTTTTTTCCTACACAGTTCGAAATTGCATATTAACTTTAATATATGAAATTTGAATTTAACCTGCTGTTTATTAGCATAATCGGCAACTGAAATGTATCCAATAGCCTACCCAATACAAAATAGGATTAAAGTACTAATAGACCCAACCAGTAATAGCTATTAATGGTGCCAACATGTAGGGAATTTAAAATTGCAAACTTTTGTCCGAGGCCATGAAGGACAATAATGATGATTTTTGGAGGTAATGAGTATCAGAGGTCATCAATGTTCTAAGACTTTTATGAGCCTTAATCTTACTAGTAACAAATTTCCTTAGCCCGTGCCTGCAACTGTAATGAACAACAATGTTCCATGCAACGTGTTTATGTTTTCGTAATTTCTTCAGATTTTTACAAATACTGGGAAGAGATTTAAAAATGGCAAATTAACCGCGGCTGCTGCTGTTTAGCGGGGGTAGCGGGGCGGGGGGAGAGATGGATAAAAAAAAGAAATCCATTTACCTGCAGACCGGCCACTGCCTCTCGGTCCTCTTCCGTCATCGATGCAAAAAGCACACAGGCTCCCATAGCCGATCACAACGCTGCTGTCACCAGCATGACAGCAGCGTCGTGATTGGTCAGAGCGCTGTGGTACAGCGCTCATAAAGCGAGTGGGAGCCTATGCATGTTCTCCACCCAGGCTGTGCAATACAGTCGGGTGGAGAACATGCTAAGTGCGCATGACGATATGGCCGGCCCAAGTCGACTGGCCAAACTGTCATGTGCATTTAGAGAGTACAACCACTCCGCCCCCGGCCCTGCTCTGGCCAGCCCAGCCCAGCCCGCCCCGAAGCCAATACAGAATAATAAACTGATAATAACATTGCGTTATAATCATTTTATTTTTCATTTTTGTACTGCTCACAGAAAAGAGGGGCAATGCTCCTTATCAGAGGAGCCGTTGCTGCAAATTAACCCAATATTAGCTGTTTTCAGGGTTTTGGTGCTTGTTTAATATTTCAGTATTCCCAACCACTAAGAGGGAAAATCAGAAAATCCGACCAAGCAGAGCCCTGCCTTGGATATAGACGGGACTCGGTGATGAAGCATGCCACCAATGGTAGGTGAGGGCTGCATGTTCGAAAAATAATCAGTTTCTCTTATGAACGGACCACTTCCACTGCCATCTTTACCGCTTTTATTAAGTTGTCAATGGCCTGTTGCAATATAATGTAAAAGCACCACAATATTGACTTTATCCTCTCAGCTTTGCCCAAAGACCTTGGATTGCTGCTGTTGATCCACTGATCCCATCCCGTGCCCAATAATGAGGGTGTTTTTTTCTTCTTTGCTGTGAGTGCCGGGGCAGCTTACAGCTGTTCCAGTGTCCTGTTCACAGTTACAAACACTAGGGCCGCTGTCCACTGTGCAGGTCCTTCTTCATCCACACCATACAAGGACAGCTGGGACAGCTGCCACCGCAGCCTCCTCTAAATTTCGATGTTCACAAGTGCAGCTGTCAGCTCTCCTGCTCCATCTTTTCCCTCCATATATTGAAGGTGAAGGAGGACTACGGAGAACTGACAGCTGCTGCACCGGCACATTGTTGATAACTGTACTCTTTTTTACGATTTTTTAGTTGATGTTCATGAACATCAGGTTTTTATTTAATGTGGCGTTTTATCCTCATTAAAATAACATTCTAAAACAAGTGTTCCCTTTGTTACTGGTGTAGCATGTTTTTTTTTAGTGATGTTCATAAACATTGGGAAAATTAAACTAATCAGAATGCTGCTTTTTATTTTTCGAATTTTTCAGATGTTTGCATACATTAAAGAATATTTTCAGATCATGTCCATGCACGAAGGCCACTTTTATTTTTATTGTATATTACCAAACCCACCAAAAGTAACAAATGAAACCAATCAAACATTTCCTGCCTAATTCAGTGTACCTTGATTGTGGCTTTTTTTCCTTTGGCTAATATTGCCTTTGGAAATTTCTACCTTTATACAGAAAGCTACATGTGCACCTTGACTTTGCACTGTGAATTTCCAATGTTTTGTGTTTATTTATCCATGGAGGGCATGAATAATGCAAAAACAGGTTTTTCTAAGGAGCCTTGGGTCAACCTTAACTACAAAGGTGGAAATGCATTTAAATATAGATAATAATTACGGACTTCTCCTTGAGGGCGTTGACCTGCTGGTAGAGCTCTGGGTCATTCTCTTCATAAGTGGTGATCTTGTGGTTCTCCATGCTGGCAAAGTGCGTACACAGCAATGGGTCCACAACTGCCTGCCATTATGTCGCTGGTGCTTCTCTGTACTGTGACCAGTTGGTGAAGTAGTAGGACAATTTGTAGGCTGAGCCTAGAAAGAGAGAACAGAGGATGGTGTGGGTGGTTGCAGAGGATGTCAAAAGCTTTTGTGGGTCCACCTACAATAGGATCCATGCCTCTAGAAAAGGTATGCCAAAGTAAAATGCTTTATTGGCCTTGTGGACAACCTTGAATACACCGGGTGATGCTCTATACCAGGCCTGATCTGGCACCTGTCATAGTCCTCTAGCCCACAGCAGTTATAAAATGGTTCCAGTGCTCCCAAGCAGTGAGCAGCTACCAACCACCAAATGCTTTAAAAAACAAATTAATTTTAAGAGTAACAGTGGGACTTTGTATACTTAGAGCAAGCCACACTCTGCGCACAGACCCTCTACCTCATTTAATAAGCTTCTTAAAATACATGTCTCACATGCATGATGAAAAGTGTTATGCTTCCAACCCAGCACCCTGCCTGTTCAATGAGAGTTTGGAAGATGGCGTCAGTGGGGCAGACCACCACATCTGCTTGACTGGCCAGTATGCTAAAGGCCTGCCCTGTGCCATCCGGGTGCAGGCCTTTTCTGCTTGAGTCAGCTCTGGGTCTTGGTGGAGCTGGCGGGCTTTGAGCCCCAACAGCACCTCAGCAGTGAGGTTTACATGGGAAAGTTTGTATGGTAAATACTTGGGATGGTGGAAATGGGCCTGGTGATTGTGCACCACGAATTGACATTGTGGAAAAAGGCACAGCCACAGTGTTGCATAAAGGGAAACGTTCAAGCTGCCATGGCAATATGTGTTCGACCTATGGGAGAGCGTAGAGCAGGGCATGGCAATGTGTGCCATACATATAGGACAAGGTGGATGTTGACATAGCAATCTGTGCTACACACTTGGCAGCATTGAAACAGGAATAGCAATGTGAGCTTCACATATAGCATAGTAACCAACCTGTGGCGGCAACGTTCGAAATCCATAATAGCATTTGGAAACTGTAAAGGCAATGGTGCTTTCAAACCTGCAATGTGAAATCGAGCATGCCAAAGTGTTCTGTGGGAGAAGCACATCGTGGGAATTGATTTTGCAATAGATGCTGTATGGACTGTACAGGAGGAAAAGGGCAGGCCCTTTACATATGTGGCAATGTGAGTGGTATCATGGCAATGTGTGCTATGTGTAATGTGGGATTGAAAAACAGAATTGCAATGTGCCTCATGCGTACTGTATGTTATAGAAACAGGTGTGGAATTTTTTTGTGCATTTATATAATTGTATATTTTTAGCACTGAGTAAAATGCGGATCCACACTTGAATTTACATGTATACTCATATTTGATGCCATTACCTTTGAAACAAATTTACTATGACACATTAAAGTGCCTTTTCCTGGCTTATGTTAACGAGGCCTCGGGCTTCAACTACATCTTGTTCAAAAGGGATGTCTCCCCCTGCATGTTCACTGTTTATTATTTCTGCAGCACATGATGATGGTGATGATGATGAAGCAAATTTACAAAGCACAAAGATTCTCCTAGTAGTGTCCTTGCGCTAATTAAAGAGCAAGCCAAATTACAGTGTGAATAACCACGTTTTCAATTCCTTCCTGAAAGCAGGTTCCGTAGCTTCCTGTCTCAGATGCATCGGAAGACAGTTCCATGCACATGGCCCTAACAAGGAAAAGGAGCACCTGCAAATCGTTGACAGTCTCACACTCGGCACTCTGGCCAAAGCCAGATGTGAAGACCAGAGGCTCCTCGCAGGATTGTAGAAAAGAATATGGGAAGCCAGATAGCCTGGACCAATATTGAGGAAAGCACGAAAAATCAGCACAAAGGTTTTGAGCAGAATTCTCCTTCTTACTGGGAGCCAGTGCAGAGAGGAGAGTTGACTCAAGATCCTCACTCTCTGGTGGATTTGGTATGAGGCGCGCCGCAGCGTTTTGCATCACCTGCAGTCTATGGATAGCATATTCTGGCAGGCCAAGAAACAAGGCATTAGCATAATCGAGTAAAGTTATGTTTCTTTCTTTCCATTCACGTTGTGCTTGCTGTTCTTGAAGATAACTTTCTAGCATGGGCTCAGTAATGTTGTGATCATTCAAGGTCTCTCCTGCTAGTTCACTGTACTGTATTCATTCACCGTAGTTTACTTTTGGTTTGTAAATAGTTTGTCTGCACATTTTGTATATAGTTCTAATTGTACTAAAATCAAAAGGTACATGGTTAATGCCAGACATAATTAATGCCAGCCATATAAAGTCTGGAGCATGTTCACAGAGACATGTTAAAATACACAGGTGCTTACTGGACAAGTTGCATGCTGCTGTAAGTATATCCTGAACTATCTCATGCTGTCCATGGGCATCATTTAGAGTTCACCAGGGGTCAGAGCCGCTACCCTTGGATTGCCTTTTGCTACTCATGGCACTGCTTTTGCAACCCCTGGTCTCAGAGGTGGCAAAATCAGGGCCTGGAACACAGGGGTGGCTCTTACATACTGGGCGTTGGTTGGAGCTCCACTTGCCTGGTTTCTGTCAATTTTTTTGTTATACAAATAGTGAATAATATTATTCACTATTAGTGTAATAAAAATAGAGTACATTAGCTGAAATATGACCCTATCTGGAAGCTAAGGTAAGTATGGAATGCTGTTAAATGTATGTTGTATGCATGCTCACATGTGAGAGTGTGCTTACATGCACGAGAGTGTGTGAATGTGTTAGCATGTGTAAGCATGTGTATGTGAGTCAAAGTAAAGGTCAAATGGTGTGCATTGTCACTTCCATTACCCCAGGCATTTTGGTGAATTGACGTCCATGATACTGTCCAGTTATCAAAGGAAAGTGCTGCAAATATGACTTATAGGCATGCAAATAGGATGCCTCTGTAGTGTTAAACAGGTGACCAAAGACATGACTAGCAGTCAAAGAGTAAATGGGAGACTGAACGCTGCAGGATGTGTTTCACACTGCGTGGAGTGAAAAGATGCTTACCATTCACTCATGATGGAAAGTGGTTGGCTTTTATGTGAACAGTGGGAGGGAGGGCTAAAACGATATGCTGTAAGTTTCTTTTCCTTTCTGATTCAGAGCAGTTTATTTGTTTTCCTGCAACTGAAAACTGTCAGTCTGTTCCGCGGTTCAAGCTCCCACCGACGGCTGCTCCTCCACTATAACATAAGAGGATCGCCCCCTGCTGCGAGCCAGCTGAAGGAAACGGGAAAAATAAAATGATAATAAATTCAATTTATTATCATTTTATTTTTCCCATTTCCCTCTAGAGCCAGCCAAGTCTGGGCAGGGTGGGGCTTGGCTGTTATCACAGCCAGGAGGAGAGGAGTTGTACACACTGTAAGTGAGCATGACGGTTTGGTCGGCCGTCTTAGGTCGGCAAAACCGTCATGTGCACTTAGGTTTCGGCAAAACCGTCATGTGCACTTAGGTTTCGCCAACCCAGCTGTGTTGCACAGCCGGTTTGGAGAAACAGCACAGACTCCCAGGTACTGACTGAGCAGCAAACAAAGCCCCTAAGACCAATCCTGGTGCTACTCTCATGCTATTAAGAGCAGCGCTGGCAATGGCGTAACAAAGGCCCCAGCAACCCCAGTGGTGCGGAGGGCCCCCTCTGCACAGTACCCTGGCTGGAGAGCTCCTGAGTGTGGCCAGAGGGGCCCCCCCTCCATGTACTTTGCAGGGGGGTCCTCAAGTTTTGTAATGCCACTGAGCGCCAGGATTGGGTGGGGAACCTGTGCTGGTGCCCGATACCATCAGAAGAGAAGAGGAGCACAGAGGCAGCCGACAGCATTGGAACAGGTATTTTTTTTTATTAGTATAATTATTTCCCTAATCCCCTGTCCCATCCACCCCTCCCCCGCACCACCCACTTGAGTTTTGTAGCGGCCGCCAATGGCTCCCACCTGTTCTCTTCACCTGCGCAGCAACAGGCAGTGTGACGTTCTAAGGGACCAAAAACACCTTGATGCTGATGCTGTGTAGAGATGAACCACTCAACCAACATGGACAGCAGCACTAAAGCTCAGGATAGGCAGTCACAAATCTGTACTCTGGCCGAGTTCAGGATCTTCACCTCAGGCACAAGTACAACCGGGATGGTGCTTGTCACAAAAGTACTCAAAGGCTGCTGTCGTGCCATCACTGCTGCTACTTTCCATGGGCATGTACCATGCTTTTAATTTAAAATAGCACTTCTGAAGCACAAAGGAGTGGCAGCAAATGGTGTGGCAATTAGATCACATGTTGCTAGGTGCCTGAATAAGTTTAAGGTAACAGGAGATGGGCAAAAAGGAATTAAAGAAATATCACGTGCTTCAGGATTCAGGATCGGCCTCAAGCGCTGCCGAATCAATTAAAAAAACAATACTCCCTGGCACTGAAGGGAACCTATTTGTGTATGGATTAATTCTTTGTGAAGGGGCAGAATGCAGTCACTCACAGTGAAGCTAGCCAATGACTGAAGGGCTCCATCACAGTGTTCCATGCTGTAAATTCGAGTGGGTGGAAGAAAGATGTTAAAAAAGCAACAATAGACCAATGAATGAAGAGCTGGCAGAAACCCCTATAAGTAAGTTTGTTATATATATTTTTTTGTAAAATCAAAAGGTCTTTGCTAACACCAGACCTAAAAAGGAAAACACCTTTCACCGTTTTGGTTTCTTTTCCCAAAACAATTAATGCTCTGTTAGAAGCTGAAGCCTCACAAAGTAATTAAGTTTTTTTTTTGTTATTAATACCGTCAGACGAATTCACATTCCCGTCGATGTTGGTGTCACACATGACATACCAAAGTCATACTACCTCCGACAAAACAGAAGTACTGATCTTTGGGAAGAATACCACTGCATGGGACCACAGCAGGTGGCCAGCAGAACTTGGACCAACACCCACTCCAATAGACCACGCACGCAACCTAAGCATCATCCTCGACAGCCAACTGACCATGAAACATCAAAATCTTCAGATGGATCTTAACCAACACGAAAGACCGTCACACCACCGTCGTCACAAGCAGCCTTGGCTACGGCAACGCTCTCTATGCCAGAATTTCCACACAGCTCCTCAAAAGACTCCAGACCATATAGAACACTGCAGCCAGACTCATCCTGAACCTCCCCAAACAGACCAGCATCACCCCTCACCTCAGAAACCTCCACTGGCTCCCCATCCAGAAAAGATGCCAGTTCAAGATCCTCACACAGGCATACAAAGCTCCACACAACCAAGGACCATCATACATCAACCATGGACTAAGCTTCCACCTCCCTGCAAGACACCTGTGACCCACCTCGCTCGCCCTCGCACACCCCCCCACATCCATCACAGCTGCAATGGTGGCCACTCCATCTCCTACATCTCTGCCAAGACCTGGAATAAACTGCCACTCCACCTCCGAACAGCACCCTCCCTGGCGAACTTCAGAAAGAAACTCAAGACGGAGACACAGCTCTCCCAGCGCACAGGTACCCTTAGGGGTGACAGTGCTGCACTTTACAAATACTGTTTGAAGATACATAGGTACTGCAAAACAGAAATGTCACACATATGCATGCTGCAAATTTGACAGCTGTGCTTACTAAAGTTATATATGCACAGGACTCAGACTTGTATCTTTTTTATTTTATTTATTTAGATTTTCGCATATAGCAGAAAAGAAAAAAAATGACCACTGGCAATTCAATAGCACATGAACCGTGTGTAATAAAAAACAAATTAGAAGAAGTATTCCATTTCATGAAATGAGGTCTTGAGCACATTCAATGTAAATGCAATTCCTGATAACTACCGTCCAATATCCACTATTCCTACTCTAGCAAAACTAATGGAGAAGTGCGTCCACTCCCAACTATGCAACCATATAGCCCAATTCCAACTCATTGACCAGTTCCAATCAGGCTTTAGGCAGAAACACAGCACAGAAACGGCCATGACCCACATCGTCGATGAAGCACTCAGAATACTAGATCAAAACGAATCCTGCCTCCTAATCCTCCTAGACTTTTCATCAACCTTTGATACGGTCAAACATATCAGTCTCCTCGACCTACTTGAACACAGAATGGGCTTATCAGGAGCTGTCCTAAAGTTGTTCGCCTCCTTCTTAGACAACCAAACTCAAAGAATCAAGATTAACCAATTGCTATTCTCGACCGCACCCATCAACCTGGGAGTCCCTCAAGGTTCCGTCTTATCTCCTACCCTCTTCAATCTATTCATGGAACCTTTAACCGAAATTCTGAAACTCTCCAAAATCCATTACCACATGTATGCGGATTATACACAACTATACCTAAAAATATCATCGCCGGATGACATCTGACTACTAAACCCAACTTTACAAAAAACCCACATCTGACTAACAAAAAAACACCACAAACTCAATGCGCTCAAAACTGACTTTCTCCTAATCTCCCCACCACAAGGACAAGGTTACGTAGTAAACTGGATGAAACACCTAACAGCCCTAAATTGCAACCCTCACATTATCAATTCCACAAGATCACTGGGAATAATACCAGACAAGAATTTCAACATGAGGGAACACATCAGCACAGCCACCAGAGGAGCCAACTTCCATATGAGCTTTCTTAGAAAACTAAAACCCTTCCTCAACGCCAACGACTTAAAAACAGCCGTTCAATCTCTAGTGCTACCCAGAATAGACTATGGGAATACAACCTTATATGGCTTGCCGAGATGCAGTCTGTCTCCTTTAAGAGCCTCACTAAACGCAGCTGCAAGGCTTGTCACTGGCTCCAGAAAGAATAACCACATCACCCCGGATCTAAAGGAACTGAATTGGCTCCCTTATGAGGCAAGAGCGCAGCTAAAGATTGCATGCATGACGCACAAATCCCTGCACCTCAATACACCAAAGTATCTAGTCAATAAACTCGAATTATTAGGCAATAGCAGAACTCTGAGAAGCACCAACACCCTGCTATTAAAACCACAAAAATGTAGGAAGAAGAAAACCTACACACCACTTTCTCTGGCCTAGCACCCAGGATATGGAACGCCCTGCCCCAAGCAATCAGAATGAACCCCTCCACCACCTCATTCAAAAATGAAGTCAAATTACTTCTGATGAATAAAACTCTCTCGTGATCCCAGCCCTGATGCAAGTTGATACCAACCAGAAGCTACTCATCAACCAAGAGCCGTGTTGATCTCTAATCGAGAATGACTAACACAATCATGACCTTCTACAAGAACTAACAACATATACAATCTCTTCTTAGATACTCATTTATATGTGACTAGCCTGCAACTTCTCTTTTGACGTAACTTTTGTAAAGCGCTCTTATACCCTCGTCGGGTCTAGTCCGCGCTATATAAAACCCTATAAATAAAAATAAATAATGTAGCCATTTCTGTGGCCATATCGATATAGTCCCAACTTCGTGGCCTTTATATACAATACGTTAACATTCTCCTCTCTGCTTTCCTCCCTCATGAACAGTACAGTGGTTAATTCGTAAACAAATAAGGGTTGGGGCCCTCGTCAGGAGGCCACCACAGTTTGCACAACACTGAACTTCCACAACTACTTAACCATCACACTGAAGTGTGACAGTGCAGACTGTAAGAGGCCGCCAAAGCTTTAAGAATGGCTTGGGTGGCAGGTATCAGTTGTTGTTAATGTATATTGAATTAACAAACAACTATTTTTCTGCTCATCTTTAAATTACACTAACAGTGCCACTGTAAATCTGATATCAGGATTACCGCTGTCTTCAGTGATGCACAGTGAAGGCCTCGCAGGAGAGAAAATAACGTCTCCTCGTGAGATGGTCAGTGCCATTACTTCCTATGGTCGTGCTTGAAGCTAAAGCAGCCTCTTCAAATGTTATGTTTATAATTTTTATGTACATGTTTTAATGATATTAACTTCGTATTTATTCTGGCTGTGTGTGTTTGCGTTGATGGTTTTAACATTTTGTATTTGTGCCTGTGGGCACTGTTTAATATTTAAAATAAAAATGTATATGTAGGCAAAAAAAATCAATTCTTGTGTGACATTAAAGATGTGTGTGTGTATTGTGTGTGACTATAAACAGCGTGAGCTTATAACTGACAACACTCAAAATGTGTGCATAAAAATAGTATTAATATTGAATAGTGTGGGTGTGTGTGTTCGCTCAGGCAGCTGAGAAGATGTAATATTGCAGTTTGCAAAGCTCCTGAAAGGAGCGGTGTAGCAATGCCTGGCCTACCTCGTTGCAGAAAGAAACATGTCCGAGGTGTAATGATAAAAGGTTAGGCACACACCTTAAAAGGCGCAGGTTCGTCAATCTAGGATCCCCACGTTAATTTAAGGTTCCCACGCGATGCTGTCAGGAGGAGATTGCCCTAGTGTTGGCCCCTGAGTCCAGCTGGGGAATCCCCTCCTGGGACATTCACTGACATAGGCTGACTGCGGTCTGTCTCTACAAGCTCCAACTCCTTCAAAGTCAATCTCTGAGTGGTGGTCTCGCTAGTCATCTCCATTTTGTCTTTAGGTAACTGAAATTCATGGAAAGATTGATATTAATGTAAAACCCATCTTCAAGAAAGGGTATATTCGCCTGCCCACGAAGTATAGGGTCATTAGTCTAACTCACATCATTACCAAAGTATATTCAGAGGTTATACGTCATCATCTGAATGAATGGGTTTGATTCATGAGCTTATGTGTGTTGTGCTAGGTGGTTTTCGTCACAATCACTTCACCAGAAATCACATTTTGTGCAGTGTGGGCTAAAGCTCAGATGGGTGTCTGTTCTGTTGTTTTATAGACTCTGAGCAGCCTTCCACTTAGACGAAGAGTGACTCTGGTGGAAGCCAGCTACTTGGACTATCCCCCTAGACCTGTTATCAATGCTTTGACCATTTCATGATTCTAGTTAGACACGGGCCGCCTATCAAGACGCACCGGTATTAATAATGGCATCCGCAGGGCTGTGTTCTGGCCCCAGCCCTATTAATCCTGAATCTTGAACACTTACCTATGAAACTAAGCAAAGCAAACTCATTTACTCCGAAGATTGTTGGGATTTTCAAATGACAACAGGCACCACTGGATAGAGAACATGCGTCTGTGAGAGAGCATGTGTATGTGTGAGCCTGTCTGTGTGTCTATGTGTGATTCAAAGTGAGAGAGCATCAGTGAAGGAGTGAGTCAGAGTGATAATGAGTGATAGGAAGAGAGTACGATTGAGAATACATGAGAGTGAGGGAGAAAGACAGTGAGTGTAACTCAGTGTTACTGTATGTGAGATTGAGTGAGTCACAGTCTGAGTGAGTCTTAGTGAGTCATTCAATGAGTGGGACAGAGTGAGTCAGAGTGAGAATGAGTGAGTCTAGGCGAGTCAGAGAAAGATTGATGGAGTGTGAATGAGTGAGACTGTATGAGTATGAGTGAGTCAGGGTGATATTGAGTGAATCAGAATCAGTGGGATGGGTGCATCAGTGCGAATGAGTGAGTCAGAGTGAGTGAATGAGACAGACTGTAAATAAGTGAGTCTTAGTGAGCTAGAGTGAGAATGAGTGACTCAGAGTGAGACTGAGTGGGGGGCGTGGCTTGGCGCCCGACGCAAATGGTAGCGTTCGTGGGACGCTCCGCGAAGCAAGCCCTGGAAACCACACCCTGCGGGTTTCCTCTTCACAACGGTGAGGAGTTTTGGATGTCGGAAGATGTCCTGACTTGCACGGAGCGCTCTCCAGGATCTTCTCCAGCCTGTGACACCGGTAATCCACTGTGACGCGCTCGGCATTTGAGCAGCACTGCCCGTGGCCGCCATCTTGCCTGCAACGTCCTTTCTCAGGAGAAATCCCAGCGAGAGAAATGTGGCGCGCCTATGCGTGTGGTGATTTTTTTCTGCTGAAAACTTCAATATTTTGAACTCCGAGGTCTCAATACAAGTGGGGCCTTGTATTTTGCTCAATGTCCATTACTATTCTCTCTTGCTTTGCTCATGCCAAAGTCTGCTTTAGAGGTTAGTCTGTCATGGATCCCTGACAACCTCGCAGATTGCCCTTCTCCTTTGATATCGGAGATGATATCTTTTGCTATTTATATCTGATATACAATGTTCGTTCTATCATATTCTTGCCTATGAGCCTGGAGAAAGCCCTGGTTTTCATGACTGATTAAATAAGGTGCGCTTTGGCTGCTGTGCCTTTAAATCCTGTGCAAGCTTTCTGTTTTTGGAAAACACTTGGTTATAATTAAAAAGGTTTTCACTGTAGTCACCAAGTTGCCTTAGACATTTCACCAACAGGGAGAAAGGTATAACAAAGGTATACCTTTGGACACTGGCAATTATCAACGGAGGTGCTCATACCCCAACCTTTTGTGTGCAAAAACAGACGTGGAAGCCTGTTTGCATGACCCTCCTTACCACCTAACCTTTCTCTTTTGATTATGTTGCTTGTATTGAATTCTATTTACGGCTCATTCAACAATACCTCTTCACAAGGCGTGGTTTTGGTTTCGCTAGAACATAGCAATACTAAGTTTTCTCACATCATTTCCTTGACTTTCATATGGGAAGACTTAAACTAGGCTCCTAAGCGCCATGCATCACGCATACGTTCATCAAAAACTCTAGAATCTTCTCTGAATTCAAGAGATGGAAGAGTCATTGGCATCTGCTTCCAAATCTTTATCTCCCTTGAATGTAGGCACTTCTACATCTGGCAAAGCTACCACCAAAAGACTAAAAAAGGACCCACCTTCGCCACCAAAAGCTTCTTCTCCTGTATCTTTGGATGTAGTATTGGAAGAGATACCGAAGCTTCGCCCCTTTATGGAAGATACTTCCACAAAGCTGCAATTCCTAACGGAAAATTGGTCTCAGATGAATGAGCATCTCACCACGGTGGAACAAAGTATCTCTTCCTTCAATCACACTCATGAGAAGGTAAATACACTTCAGTCTCAGGTTTCATTGCTACACCAACAGGTTGAGGATTTGGAGAACCGAAATAGAAGGAACAATCTTCGCATTTATGGTCTGCCAGAAGGCTCAGAGGGGCCAGATCCCTTATCTTTTTCAAATCCTTTCTTCCTAAAATATTGCACCTACCTGAAGAAACTTCGCTTAATATTCAGCGAGCTCATAGACTTGGCCATCAGCACGCAGACAGCTCCTCCTCCCGGAGACCAAGAGGGGTCATCATGTACTTCCTTGAATACACAGATCTTCTCAAGGTGCTTTCAGCAGCTAAGTCTATTCAACGTATCTCATGGTCCGGTTCTACACTATTTTTTGCTCAACATTATGCTAAATCCACAGCAAATAGACGCGAAGAATTTTTGAACATGAGACCTGCTCTACACGCTAACGGTGCTAGATGCGCCCTTTTTCACCCCTGCCTCTTCAAGGTTACATATACGACGACTTATGAGGATCCCGTTAAATTGCAAAGTTTCATCAATTTTTGCAAAACTGACTCTGTGGACTTTTCCGGAGCCTGTTCTTCTCATGTTGTTTGAATAGTTCTTTTGTTTAATACAATGAGATCTCTTTTCGACTTTATTATTTTCAGGTCTTAACATCTATTACTTCAATTTTCATTATCTGTTAGTTTTTACCATTCATTTAGTTGGTTTAGTCTGTGGCACTGTTATTTTATTGTGCATGTCTTGTTTCCTCGTTATGATGAACATTTTTGTTTTTTCTTCCCTCTCCTCTTCTTTACAGGTTCTTTGATGTTCGCATTTTCCATGTACCCACACCTTATTTGCATTGCTGTGGTTTGTTCCCGTCCTCGTTTCAGTGAGTTTGGACGCGCCATTCGTTCTTCGTGGCTTCACCTCCCCCCACCTCCCCCCACTCCTTTGTGATGTCTTTTGAATAAGGTATGTTGTATCTTTTTCATTGTCGCTCTTTTTTCTCTTTCTCTTTTATATTTGTTTCCTTTTTCTAGTATCACTTTTTTCTCTTTTGCTTCCTTTTTTTGTCCTCTCTCTCTTGGTTAACCTCTCTGTCTTCATCTGCATATCTACTTTGCTCAGTTTCCCTTTTCTATTGTTTTTTCTACTTTCACGCTCTTATATCCTCTTTTTTCTTTTTCTCTTTCCTCTTCTCTTTGTGCTTTATTTAATTATTCTATTTAAGACTCTCCCTGTCTACTCTTTTTGGTTTCTTATCTCATGCTCATTTTTGCATATATTCTCCTTAATTTCTCTCTATCACTATATATTAAGTTTTTATGGTTGGATTGTTAAATATCTTATCCTCTGCTCTTCAAAAGGTCATTGTAGAGCTTCAACTTCGTGTTGTTCTATTGTTGTTCCTATGTCCTTGAGAATTATATCATGGAATGTCAGAGGTCTGAATTCTCACATCAAACGGCAACGTGTTCTAACGCATTTATCAAAATTAGGAGCAGATATTGTTTTCTTGCAAGAATCCCATTTGAATTTTACGGAATCTTTGAAGTTAAAGAAAGGATGTGCTGGAAATATTTTTTTCTCTCCAGGTGACGGCAAGCGCAAGGAGTTATAAAGCTACGTCATAAATCGTTAAATATCAACTTGCTTTCTCAACGTTCTGATGATGAAGGAAGATGGTTGTATATTAAATTGCAAATTGGGGTTGCTCCGGTCTCTTTGCTTAATGTTTATGCTCCCACAAATGGGTATCCTACGTTTTGGAATTGGTTATCTCAGCAAATTTCCTACTGTATTGATGATAATTTTATCCTCGCTGGTGATTGCAATCAAGTGATGGATCCTTTTATAGATCAGAACTCACTTGTTTTTTTCAAACCACATAAAGCCCATAAATTATTTACTCAGACCATTCAACAATATAAGTTTATAGATGCTTGGAGAATCTGTAATCCCACCACCAGAGAATTTACATTTTTCTACCCAGCCCATCAAACTCAATCTCGATTAGATTATTTCTTTGTCTCGCACAACATATCCCAATCACTAATAGGTGCTGATATTGGCTCTATCCTCATTTCTGATCATGTCCCCATCTCAATTCAATTGGATATAATTTCAAAGTCTAATCTACCTAGAAGATGGCGATTTAATAACTCACTTCTTCTAGTTCCAAATTCTCACTCCTCCTTTGTTTCCTTCTTCAATGATTACTTTTCTTTAAATCAAACTGAAACTCTTTACTTTTCCGTAATCTGGGATGCATTTAAGGCAGCTGCTAGAGACTTTATTATTCATTTTTTCTCCAGAAAGCGTAAAAATGCTTGCAAAGTAACCAACTACCTTTTGCCCGAGATAAAGAGATTGGAACACTCTTATTTTCCTCAAAATCCCAAAACAGTCTCTCACAACTTATTAAGGCAAAGTTTTAATTCAATAAGGAATCAACAGATAATGCCTTACTATATTTGTTGAAGTCTAGCGCAAAGTTCTATGGTGGTCAAAATAAGGCTGGCAGGCTTTTGGCGAACTACTTAAAAATTAAAAATAATAAATTTGATATTGATGCCATTCTAGATGATCACAATACACTACGAACTAAGGACCCAGAGATACTTAATGAATTGCTTCTCTTTTATAAATCACTATATTCTCCTGAAACTTCACCTTCAGCATCTGACATCACGCAATTTCTCGCAGACACCCACAAATCGTTTAACACTCAACTTGATTTCAACCTTTTAGAATCTGATACATCACAACAAGTACTTCTCAATGCTTTACAAACACTCAAGAAAGACAAAGCCCCGGGACCGGATGGGTTCACAGTTGAATTTTTCACCCACTTTGCTCCCATCCTTCTCCCCAAGTTACTCAATCTCTTAAACCTTTTCAAGCAATCATGAAAATATACCGGATCCTTGTAGATGCCCTAATATGTCTGATACCCAAGGAGGGGAAGGATTTGAAATATTGTAAGAACTATAGACCCATTTCTCTTGTAAATATTGATGATAAAATCTTCTCTAAAGCCCTGGCTATTCGACTTGACTCCTTCCTCCCTCAATTATTAGGAGCAGAACAATTCTGGTTTTGTTAACGGCCCCCTCCTCTCTGACAATACTCGATTATTTTTTGATATTTTATCAAAAGCCACACACTTACCCCACTCAGTAGCTGCGGTGGCATTGGATGCCGAAAAGGCATTCAATCATGTTAACTGGTCGTATCTCTTCCACACATTGTAATGGTTCGGATTCGGCCCCAAAATTATCTTCCTGATTTCTATCCTATATTCTAATCCAAGAGCAGCCGTTTTTGTTAATGGTACTTCATCTTCCTATTTTGATTTAAAAAGAGGGGTCCGACAGAGCTGCCCACTATCTCCGTTCTTTTTAACTTAGCCCTGGAACCTTTCTTGTCTAGAATTCGTCAAAACGATGACATAAAAGGATTTGATACTAAAGACATACAAATTCAGTTAGCAGCAAATTCTGATGACATATTATTATTTCTCTCTGAACCACAATCCTCTGTCCCTGCTTTTTTACACGAAGTAGAACTTTTTGCCTCTGTCGCTGGTTATAAGCTTAATCATGATAAGTGTGAAATATTACCTCTAACCAAATATACGTTTAAAGATGATTTCAGTTCTTCTAACTTTGCTTGGAATTCACATAATATTAAATATTTGGGTCTTTACTTTACCCCTTTAATTTCGACAACGCTATCTCTTTGCATGGAGAAATGTTTACATAAAATCTCCACTCTAACCACTAAATAGCACCCCTTATATCTTTTTTTGGTGGGGTCACTTACATACCATTAAAATGATGCTGGCCCCGTTAGTCTTAGACACAATTTCTAACATCCCTGTTCCCATTCTCTTAAAAGGTTTTGCAAGAATGAATTCTATACCATCTACTTATCTGTGGGGAAAAAAACACCTTGCATGTCTCTGTTGCGATGAATAAAGCCCAAAGCAGAGGGCGGAGCTAATTATCCTGATTTCCCTACTTACCACAAATCTTTCCTACTTCGCCAGGGATCGAGATGGCTCCCTGACTTCCCACTGGATTGTCCTTTGTGGGTGGCTCTTGAACGTTCCTTTCTTTCCCCTTTCTCTTTCAAAGAATTTCTTTCTTTTACCCGTAGACCACCATCTATTTATACTCCTGTTCTCAAACACACCTGTAAACTTCTGGGCCTTTCTCCAAGCACACCCCCTACCGATCTAGACTCTTTCCTTAACTCCACTTTATGGCACAACACCTCTCTTTTGATCGGTGGAAAACCTTTCTATTAGAAGTCTTGGAGAAACAAAGGCTTAATTTGGACGCACCAACTTCAAAAGAGGGTCTTATCCTTCTCTGAAGCTAGTCAACTTTTCCATTTACCCCCTTCCTTCCATTCCAAATATAACTTAATTTCCCAAGCTCTTTCAAATGCACATACCCAAATTCTATCTCATTCGATGCCTTTCACAGCTTATGTGCTTTTTTACTTTCCGGTCCTAAAGCTTCCACTATTTACACATGTATACATTCCTCACAATTTGTTAGAGAGAAGACCAAGGTTGAACTTTCTTGGGAGGAGGATCTTGTGGTTGAGTCGTCACCTTCTCTGTGGAACAAATTATGGTCCAAAATTAGGAAAACTTCTAGAGCAGCTAATGTTACGCAAACGTTATTTTTTATTTATAACAGGCTCTTGTTACACACAGTTGTATTACATAAGCGACATACGATAGTAACAGACACCTGCTGGTCCAGCTCCTCCCCTCACGCCAATTTAAACCACTTACTTTTTACTTGCCCACACGTACATACCTTCTGGACATCTGTTTGGGCCCAAATTAACTCAATCTTCAACTCCAGTTTCCCTTTTCCTACCACACATTTATTTTTGTGTAGTTTATCACCTTTTTGGAAGGACCATATTTCCACTACAAAGCTTGTAGACTTATTGTTGGCAGTCGCCTTTCAACCAATCCCTAAGAATTGGAAGGAATTTACGAACTTATCTTTCCAAGCTTGGTGGTATGCAGTATGTTACCATCATAGACTGGACACTGCATTTGTTTATCCAATTCATTTAGCCATGAAGCGCTTAAATTTATGGTCACCTGTTACATCGTTCACTGACTCCAGTGCTAAACGCTCTTTTTCTCTAAATCCTGCTCAATAAGAAGTTGCTCGGCCTCCATGATATTCCACATCTTAAGAAAATGATATTTTACAATACATTGTTATATTTTTGCTACTGTTACGTTGTTCTATGGTTATTATATGCATTGCAATGCTTTACTGATTATACTGTTAGTTAGTTTTTTTGCTCTATCATTCCAGCCTAGACATGTTTGCATGATATTTTTATTCTATTTGTTCTCCTTTTTCTTTTTCTTTTCCTATTTTTCTTAGCATCGTTCATAATATATTGTGTTGTATGATTTACGTTCTTAAATAAACTTCCTTTTTTAACTGGAGAGTGAGACTGAGTGGGAATGAGCGAGTCACAGCGAGATTGAGTCAGAATGAATAAGACTGAGTGAATCAGAATGGAACTGAGTGAGAGTAACTGAGCATGAGTGAGACTGCGTAGGTCACAGTGAGACTGCGTGAGTCAGTAAGTATAGTATTGTATTTGTTTTACACCATCTTGGAAAGGGCCAGTTATAAAGCTTGGCCACATGCTCATTCTGCATAGTGTTCTCTTGGGAAGCATAGAAGAAGCCCACATTTGACACCTCTCCCACAGCACTGCATTTGGTGAACTCGTTGGCACAACTTGCACCCTGAACTCGAAACAGTTCCCAGACTACCCTTCTGAATGGCTGTGAGCAAGTAACACGAGTAGCTCTGGCAAAGGCAGATACTTGGCAGTGGACTCAGCACGACGTGTCAGATCACACCATCTGACAACAAAATGAATGCGTCTTCCCCTGAGGCCTGGACATGGCCTCTGGTTAGCTCTCAATTGCATTTTCGGCACAGATATAACACTTGTGCAGTGCATGAGCTTTAGTGTTGCTGGTGGACACGTAAACCAAGACCTCACCGGTGCTTGGTCCTAGTGAGGCATCAGGCAATATACTGAAATGCTGATTCTCCAGAGCTCAGTTGCAATCCTGAGACACGAGCAGCCCTTCACCTCCTGCCCCAGTGGCCAACAGACCCACGTGACCAAAAGTTGGAACTGTCTCTGTCAGCTTAGCAGTGGCTTAAGTTGAAGCGAGCATATAAAAAAGCTCTGATGAGAGGTTGCACATGTGACTGGAGTGCAGGTCTCTGTCAGGCCTTGTAAAAATCTGTAGGAATGTCATATTAAAATAATATTCAAGCACAAAAAGGCTTGGGTCCTATTACTACCTGGACTGGACCACTCTAATAGTATACAACAATCAAGATGTCCAGCTAGACCATTCACATCATATAAATGGTTAGACGAGAACTTAGACTGTGAATCCAAAGTCCATGTGATTTATTTCACTTTACTTTGACATTTATTGTAAACAAGATTATGCCATTTTTGTCATGTCATACAGCAGGAAACACTTTGTTTGCGGGGGAAAAAAAATTGAAAACACTTTGACAGATTGTGATACAACATAGTGCAAAACAATAAGAAAACACAATCGACATGCAAAATATTCCAAACGATACAAGTGACCAGTCCTTGCTTCTAAAGTGCACTAGGCGGACACTGAAATGTTCCTAAATGGAGGCTTCTGCCTGCTGTCCTGCCTGTGTCGTGCGCTATGGGGTTACAAATTTCAGAGGGTGTTGTCTGGGCAGGGAAAAAAGAATGTCTATTATTCCCTCGAGGCACACCCTATTTTAATCAGCCCAATCGCTGGTGTCAATGCGTTTTGAACCCCATCTTGCTGGGGGATTCTCCTCAGGACTAGGACTTGGTCTTGAGAGCTGCTTGTATGCATCAGGAATTAGTTGGTCAGGGAAGAATACTTCTTAATGGAGACGTAGCTTGATTAGAATGTAAGCGTCAGGAATGATGCATTGAATACTAGTCTCTGTGCTTTTGTCAATTCCTTTTTACCGAGTCTTCTTTAATCTTCTTTAAGTAGTAGCCAACGTCTAGCTCTGTAGGGTTGATTAGTATGTTAATCTTCGTGAGTCTCCTTTATAGACCTTTAAATGATTGGGCTCGTTTTGGGATTTTTGTGGTAGGACCTGCACTGGTTTTGGGTTTGTTTTGGTAGCACTTGTACGGGATTTTAGGCTGTTTCGGGGATATTTTAGAAATGGCAGCACAGTAGCAGCAATTAGCAGGAAGTAATGAATGAAGAGCATAAAGTTACAGGGAGTACCTGAACCACAGAAGGAGAGTGTACATCAAATCAATCCAGCGTTATTCGATTTTTTTGTACAGAAAATCATAAAAGCAAAACTGTTAAAGTATCAAGATTATATAGTTAAAAGAATACGCAATACATTATACTAATTACTAAATAATACATTGATTAGTACCCACTGTATTTTTCAAAGTCCTTTTGATATCTCATGCAAATTCATATAATCATGCCTTTCCTGTGTTTAATAATGCTTTTCAAGAAGGAAGTAATTGACTTTGTGAAACATTCGTTATTCAGAAATTGCAAGGCTATGAATGCAGGCCTGCATTGTCTCAGTCCCCAGAGTCTTAAAACAGGTAAAATCCATCTTTTCCTTTGCATTGCATACAATTTACAAAATAAAACCACGTTCATGGTTGATTGCTGGGATTGGTTATCGCAGGGGCAGCTAATTAGTGTTGGAGACCAGTCGTTTGGTTCAGGGAAACTTACTGCACGGTGAAAAAATCCAAATCTAAAACAGGTTAAAACAAATCGATCATACCCACTTAATGCAAAGTTTAGGTACGGCTGTGCACCAAATGTAGTGAGTATAAGTTGATTGGATTGTACTGACGCCTTAGCTGCCTCACTTACAAATCTGTTTGCCTCCATGAGGGTCATACAGGAGTTTTAAAGAAATTTCCTATTTACCGTATGCAAAATATCAGGATTGTTAAAATATTCTGGTTGACCCAGATCTTTCATAAAAAATGTTATATAATTCAGCCAGGGGATCTCCAGAACCCGGTCTTGCGTGAGGCTATCTTTTAAAACATCTCGGTTTAAAAGAAGTTGTGGTGAAGGTCCAAATCCTATGCCACAACATGACTGTTTGGATCTTAATTGTATCTGAAATGTGAGGCAAACCTAATTCTGTGTGGCATACATAAATAGAGGCACTGTCTGGAACAGCCAGGAGGTATTTTAGAAAAGCATTCTCCACTTGTTGGATAGGTTTGGTATCGCGGTAGCCCCATACACCTGCCCCATAGATTGCTATGCTGGTGCTCTTTGCCTTATAAATTTCCAGTAGTTCGGCTGGAGGTTTTCTTCCCAGCTTCTTTGCAATGTTAGCCAGGGCCGCAGTAGCTTTCATAAAGAGCAGACAGCCTGATACCATGTCCCCTTGTTGTCGAAAAAAATACCTAAATAAGGGAATGTTGTGGTGGGTTGACCTTTCTATTTCTAGCATCAGGAGGACAAAGTTCCTATGGGCAGGTGCAGACAATCACCAAGCCCTTAAAAAAAGAGAAAAGAGTGTGAAAAAATTCCTAGATTAGGAACCCACTCAGGAAACTGGATGACCAATCTTTGCCCTCTATTGCCCTCATACACCCTGAAGGGTGTCATGCTTCATCATCGGGCGGTTGCTCCTCGTAGGGCCGGCGCTGCAATTCCCTACGGGCCCCCCGAAGGGTCACTTTGACGGAGATCTTTTAAGGACCGCTGGATGGTGCATGTGGGTGTGTGGGGAGTTGGTTATTGAAGGAGGGTAAATAAAGTGCGTGCTACTTAGTGAAAAAATATATATAACAAAAGGGTCATCATGCAGCAAATTTTATTAGATGTACCCTTAGCAGGCTTTGGACTGCTAAAAAGTTATAACCCTAGAGGCACGCTATGGCCAGGGGTCATGTGTCATAGGTCAACATGTTTCGCGCCTCTTTCGCCTATAAGAGGTCGGTGGCGCTTCATCAGGCCCAAAATGTTAAAATTAAGTGCACGTGAAAGTTGGTGAAATAATAAAATACCCTCCATATCGATCTGTGGTCACAGGTCAATGATGGAGAGTTAGCTCCAGGTCAATATCTAGGAAAGAGAAAAAGAAGACAGCAGTAGGGATGTGTATCAGTAAAACTTGATACAACATATGTGTGCCACAATCGTGTGCACATCTAACCCACGTTAAGGCAGGAAAACAAATCCATAATTTACATGAAGGCACCACAACCGTACATGGCATCTCATGGCATGACCTTTCTATTGCTAATAAAAATGTCCCTACAACTGGTGCTTTTTTGGCCGCACTTCATTATATACATTTTGGGGATGTTAACACGCAGGCCGAGATTCTCCATGTACTCAGTGTACCTAGTAAGTATCCTTTGGAGTCCCAATGGAGTACGAGCCATCAGCACTGCGTTGTCCGCATACAAGAGGGCGTATATAGGGCATCTATTTTTTTGTGGCAGGTCCTGACACCCCGCTACCAATGCTTGTTCGAGACCATTGGTATAAAGAGTGAATAAAAACGGTGCCAGGACGCATCCCTGCCTAACCCCCCTCTCGACCTTGAACGGTGCAGTGCATTTTCCTTTAAGTCCATAACGGATCCTTGCTTTAGCGGTGCAGTAAAGTTTTCTTAAAAATTGAATTAATTATGTCTCCACCCCCATAGTGGTTAAAATCTCCCATAATTTATTGTGTACCACGCAGTTAAAAGCTGCCGATAGGTCTACAAAGACGAGATATAATTTTCCTTCCTTTGACCGCGTGTACTTCCCTATCAGGATGTTAAGGTTCAGTGCCTGTTAAGTGTTCCCAAGCCCTGGCGAAACCCAAATTGTAGGTCTGAGAGCACCTGGTTTTCTTCCGCCCAACCGGCAGCATGCTGGATCCTGCCTGTCACCTTTTTTAAAAATGGGTACCACAATGGATTCTGACCATGTCTCAATGAATCCAGTAGTACAGCAGGCCGCTAAAACCTGCGTTAGAGTGGGCCCCATAAAAGCAAATTAGATTTAAAAAGGTCCACCGGGACGCCATCAGGGCCGGGTGCCTTACCTCCCTTACTCTCGGTTATTGCATATGTTACTTCCTCCAGGGAAAAAGAGAGATAAATGTTCTCACCGGCTATGGCCGTAATTCCCCGTGTTATTGTTGTATTTTGAGTTATACCATCCTCTTTTCCAGATTTATATACTTTGGAGAAAAAATCCACCCACAGGTTTTATCCAATAGCAATTTCTACCGTAGGCGTATCCTCGGCTTTAAGGAATGGAGCGTTGACCGCTCGCCAGAAAGCGGCACTGTCCCTCTTTTGTGAAGCTTCGTGCAGCACTACCCAGGTTTCATCTTTTAGTTGCTTTTTACGGGACTTCTGAGCTTGAGTATATTCTTTTCTACACTGCCTGATCTCATTGATGCATCTATCTGGTTTGTGTAAGGCTTGTTTTAATCTTGTATAAGCTTTAGTGCAGCTCAAATCAAACCATCCATGGCTGCGTGTCTGATCTTTCCTGTTAACAACCCACAGGGCCTCTTTTATTTTGTTTGTAATCTGGGAATAGGATTCTAAGATTTCAACATGAGTGCTTTTCTCATCCAGGCAAGTTAAAAAGGAATTTAAACAATCTGCCACCATTTTTCTAGTAAATTCCATTGGCTCAACCTTCCCCCATTGTAAGGAATAACCATTTGTTTTATTCACAGCTATGTTTTTAACCGAGAATACTGAATTACATTTAGGATTGCGTAATTCCTTGGGGGAGGGGTTAGATTTATTCTAAGTGGGAAGTGGTCACTTAGGGCGATTTTATGTGTTCTGAAGCTCATAAGTCTAGAGGCATATCTATTCGGAAATATTATACAGTCTATAATTGAGTTCATGCCTCTTCCATTAAACGTCTGGGTGAATGGGATGGAGGGAGAACAGAGATTGTTGGCAAAACCTAAATCCAAGGAAAATATAATCTCATTTAATGTTTCCCCATATATTGAATGGGGAAAGTGAGAGCAGGCATCATTATTCTCTAGGTGCAACCCACAATTCTTACCTCCACTCAATGGACACAGACAAATATTTAAATCACCGCCCCACACAACAATCAGTTCCCTTGCATTTCTGTTCTGTAGCTTATTCAAGTCTCTGGCCAATCTTTTTAAAATGTTCACGATTTGGTCTTTTCAGCATTATTATAAAAGTTTACCAATGCATAACAGCAGTGTTTATCCACATATATAGTTACAATTTGATAAGAGTGTACATTGTAAAGGCTCATGTAGAAGGCACAGATAGGGTTGAGACGTTTCTCACAGAGAAATACTAGCCATTTGGGCATGTTGGGGGTTTCTGGAGGGGCCAGAAGCTGATACTCGAATATCAATTTATGTAAATGTTCCTGCATTATGTTTTTTAACACAACGATTCTGTCTCTAGTTGCTTTAAAACATTCAGGAACACTCTGGACAGCATTAAAAGGATTTTGAAATTTTTTCGTCTTGTACTCGTTGCTTTAAGTCTATATACCAGAGGGGAAAAGCAGTATATTGTAATGACTTTCCTGATATTTGTTTACTTGTTTTGCCATTAAAATACCAACCAGGCAGGTAAATTTCCGATCAACTGCATCAGTAGACAAGGGCAGAGGGCATCAATCAGGCTTGCAGAGGGTTTGAGAGCTAGAGGACAAGCAAAGAAGGTAATGGGGTAATGGGCATGTGGGACAAAGCTAGAGGTCAGAGTGATGGAACAATGAGGAAGGACCACTTAAGGGAGCAATTAGCAGCATGCACAGAGAGAGGGCAGTTGTAGGTGTGGGTTATCCATGCATAGAGGGAGGGGAGGACTAGTGGCTGTAAAAGAGGTAGTTGGTGGGGTAGGCAGGTATAGGGGGCATATGACGCACAAAGCGATGGCGCACCTATTGGTATTGAGACTCAGCGTTTGGAGCTAATTGGGTGGTGCATCAATAAAGCATTTGGGCAACAGAGAGTATATATCTAGGGGTAGCCCTAGAAGGCGATTGGTGTCATGGCATGGGAGACGTGTGACTTGAGGCACAAGGGAGCCTGGGGGGCGCTGCTTAATTTGTAAAAGAATACGTTCAGGGGCCCAAAGATTTGCTCAGAAGCCCAAAGCTGGTGCAATCGAAGGTTAGGGTGCCGAATACCGGGGCTCCATTGTCCTGATTACACCTGAGGCCTCTTTAATCCGTGACCAGAAACTCCCTGCCTCTAGCCCACTTTTGCCTCTTGCTGGTTCTTTTTCATCCTAGCTTTCTCCTTTTGTCACTGTTTTTCTGTCTTTCTCTTCATCCTTCTTTCCTACGTTTGTGTTTTTTCTCTCTTGATCCGGATCAAAGTCTGTTGAGGAGAATAAGTGTTGGTTCTCAACAATGGGCCCCACCTGAAACCACCGACCCCAATTACGCACTGCTGGGGGCACATACTGGGAAAAATTGGCGAGGGGGTACCTACAGGCATTTGTAGAGAACAGGGGTTAGAGCAGAGAGAGATGGTATACAGAACAGAGTGAGGAGCACCTGGAAGCATTTAGAGGGGCAATTGGGATGTGGGCCTTGGAAGGGGCAACGGAAGCTCAGATGGTGGGTTGTATGTGGTCAATTGAAGATAGAGCGGGAAACAGGGGTAGTTGAGCAAACAATCTGGTGCTTAGAGAGGTCATCTCGTGGACATAGAAGGACAGCTGCCTAGATATTGGGTAAATGGGAATGAGGAGCACATATGGGAGAGTTTGTGCTCCAGCAATAGACACTTTGTTGGTCAATGCCACAAACACGGGCCATCTTGGGTACATAGAAACATTGTCAGACACAGAGAGGAGGTACACAAGTGATGGGCACCTAAGGTTGTGTACCCTGGGGGCAGTGGCATGGCTGAAATTTTGTAGGTGCATAGCAGGAGCACCTGAGACACAAAGGGAGTGGAACACTGATGGCACTTAAGACAATTGTTGGTGAATGGCATAAAGAGAGGGCGTTAGGGGCTCACAAGGAGTGGGTGTCTGGGCCCCAACGGACACGCTGAGGGAGGATCTGGATCAACAATAGAGGGGTCGTTTTTGATGCTATGGGGAAGCTTTTTGTGAAAGGGGAACAGGAAGGGCTTCAGGGGCATAAAAGAAAGGGCATCTTGTGGAAATGTGGAAAGCATATTTATTGGAGGTCA
Organism: Triturus cristatus; assembly: GCF_964204655.1. Lineage (NCBI taxonomy): Eukaryota > Metazoa > Chordata > Amphibia > Caudata > Salamandridae > Triturus > Triturus cristatus. The sequence goes on along the minus strand of NC_140579.1, from coordinate 703,500,025 downwards.
GGCATGGAGGGGTGGCCTGTGAGACACAGAAGGAATGCGACACTGAGCAACTTACAAAGAAAAATTTGAGTGGGATGAATGAATAAAAAGTATCTGAAGCAAGAGGGAGGGGTAGCTGGTAGCATTTGAAGGGGGTAATGGGGATGTTTGCCTGGGTCATAGAGGGAGCGAGAGCCTCAGGCACTTGGGCATGCATTAAGTTAGTGGACATGGAGAGGGGGCATATGAGACAAGGAGAGAGAAGGCCCCTGAGGGGGAAATTGGTGTTGAGCATGTACAACTTGTAAAACTCCTTTGATTTTATGATATTATCTGGGCCCTTGTGGCTTTTCCCATGTCCTTCCCTCCCCTTCCTTCCAGCATTGATACCATCGGAATCTTGTCACGTAGATTCTATGTGACAGATGTTAGACTCCTGAGGGGATGTTGATGTGATGAGATGTTTCCAATGGTTATCTGACATTAAACTTCGTGTTTACTTCGATGGCAGTATTTTTGAATATAATAATGGGGCCCATAACAAAGAAGTGCTGAATATGACGCACAAGATGCATGCTTAATGCGTGTTCACATAAGCGTATATATATATCCATGTGGACATTTAATATTAATACTGTCAGTAGTAGAGCACATTTTCCCAGGTTAATGTTAATCGGCAGTTGAGCATTTGCAGGTGTATTTTTTGTATTAACTAGTGTCTAAAATATCAAAGCACTAACCGTGAACATCTAGCCGCACAAGACGGGGGAAAAAGTCAAGTTATGGCTAACTGTGATGGAGCGCAGTTCGGATACATTGAGTGGATTTGGTCTGGTCCTGGCTTACCTTTGGACTTAAAAGGCATTTTGAGGAAAAATGTTTGAGAAGGTAAAGTTCAGTGGGGCAAGGCAGCCGGCAGTGTCCAAGAAGACAGCATCATCATTGGAGAGCCGCTGGATGAAGGAAGTTACAGAGAGGTTTTTTACATTTAGACTTAGTCACTTCTTTGGAAGTCATAAATCTCCAGCGGGACGAAGCAGGCTGCAGCCAAAGAGGGGACCATGAGGCCGAATACCGCTTCTGCGAGGAGCCGTAAAAAGGATTTGCTGCTGTAGAGAAGAACGGCGAAGACAGGCTGACCTTGGGCAGATCAGTGTACAGGTAGGTCATCGTCTTCTGTCAGTTCTCAGGGCACTTGTTGGCAAAAAAAAATCTCAGTCCAAGGTTTTAGTTTTTGGCTGTTTGGGCACTTTTAGCACCAATTCCAAGAGTCCAACACTGTGTGGGCATCACTTGCAGGATAGGACGCACTTCAGGCAGGGTCAGGTGCAGGGTTACAGCTATTAGAGCTTTGTGTGTCACTGTAGCTCTAAACATAAGGCCAGCCAGCTAGTCCTTGGAGTCACTCCAATAATCCTGGGATCAAGCATTAAGGCAGGCCTCAACCAGCAGGGCAGTGCTCTGAGGGTACAAGTCAGACATCAAGCCACAGGGGAGTTCTCTGAGGTGCAAAGCATGCCTCGAGCAACAGGGCAGTCCTCTGAAGTGTAGGGCAGGCTCTCTGAGTGTCCTCTGCAGGTCCAGGAGTGAACTGAAGAGTAGGTTTGAGGGTCCTATTTTTAGGTCTCGCTGAACCACCGCATGCGCTGCTCTGCGAGAGATTTAGTAAGCGGGTTTTTAAAGTGCTACCAAAGGCTTTTGCCGGCCACCAGCTTGCTGTTACGTGCGCAAGCACGCGCGCCTCGCTCCACCTCTTCAATGCTCGCTATGCCTTTCCTTGTTTCACGCGCACCACTCGCTGTTTTTTTTTTTTTGCACGTGTGCGCGCACACAATTCCCGGGCTTGTTGCTCGCGCTTCTTGTTAGCCTGTGTAATGTGTTCTTCAGTGGCCGTATTGTTTTCTGAGTGCGAAGAGGTTTTATAAGTTTCTAAACCTTTCTACAGTAAAGCTCAACTGATTGTAAGTTAACGTGCATCAGCCAATTTGACTAGTACCTTCTCACCCCGCCCTGTTTCAATTCAAGTACCAAATCTGTAAGACCAAACTTTCCTGCAGCAAAACTGTTAGCTGTTTTTTTAAATTCCTGATTTCTTTTTTAATTCGAAAATGTTTTTCTCTCTTACATGTCTGTTTGCTTATTTGAAAGTTTTCACTGTATAATCCAGTCTTTTTTTTTTTGTAAACATACGTTATTGTACTGATGCCGATTGTGAAAAGACAACTTCTTAACATTTTGTCACCCATCAAAAATGAGCAGGCAGGAAATTCCCAGCCTCGATATGTGGTACAAAAGTAACACACGTACTGATCGTGTGCCTGCCTCCCGGGAACCAGTTCCACAGAATTTATCGGCAGGGTTAAACATAGTCTTCAAAACTCTTCACTCAGGAGTGGCCACATGGCCACAACGTTTCCAGTAAATGTGCGTGCATTTTAACATGTTCTTTCTGTGCATTCTGTGCATTTAATGTATTTCCCACACTTATATTTCTTGAAAAATATCTTAGGCATTTCCAAGTTTTAGTTGCGCATTCCTCCAGCGTGTTGACTCGTGGATTTTCACAGCATGCTGTTACAGAGCAGTGTCTTTGCATTGGCTGAGCCCGCCACGTGTAAAGTGTCTGTGGATGGCAGTGAACTCTGGAAAAAATGGAAAAGGAATTCTAAGCACTTCCGTGATGACGCTAGATGCTGAAGCGGCTCTGCCGGTAAGTGCAAGTCTGAAGCCGGTGCCTGGACGGTCTAATTACCGGTTACACAGCGCCCGGTATTTTCCATCCTCAGACGTTCTATGGGTGTGATTAAGCAGCAGACAGGGCGGTAGGGGGCGGGCTTCAGTAACTCAGCAATCTGTGACCGACAATCTCCATGACCCGGTGCAAAGGACACGCTGAGTCCGCCAAGACCATTTTACCAATATTTGTATGTTTGCGCTCAGGGAGCAGTCCAGCTTCATTGGGAAAAATATCAAGCATTGGCATAGCCAATAGGTCTCGCCTTTGGGACCTTATAAGTATTTAGTTATGCAGCACAATATCCTTACAGCAACAACATTAATTGTTGCATGGCTAAACACTTATAAGGTCCCAAAGGTGAGACCTATTGGCTATGCCAATGCTTGTTATACCTGGTGCCAGCTTTGAAGTAGAAAAAATTCTAGAGTTTTTCCCCTACAGATGGTTCTGGCATTTCCTTCCTCCCTGCCTGGGCCCCAAGTGGTCTGGGGCGACAAAAGACTAGTGAAAAGTTCTTTATGTGTGTGCTGAGGCACATTGGGGCAGGGAAAAGCTCATTCTCTCCCATCCTGGCACTGTGGGCCATCCTGCCAACAGCTAGTCCCCATTTTCTCACTGTTTTGGAGGAATACACAAAGGCCAACTGGGAACTACTTACAGTCATGTGACCCAGGTCACAAGTTGCAGGCACCAAGAGTTGTGACTTAAAATCTAACTGTACCATTAAAGAGTTTTTTAAAATTACAATTCTTTAGAGACCAAACATGATACTTGTACCTATTTCCAAATAAAAATTATCAATTATTAAATGTTATAAGGTAACCCAAAGTTATTTGATGGGAGAGGTAGGACTCACAGTAGTGAAAAACAAATGTAGGAGTTTTTCACTATCAGGACAACTAAACTTTTTTTTTTTTTTTTATAAAACCTTTATTGAAAGAAAATCAACCAAGTTGACACAGCTGTCCTCCGCCTACAACCCCGCCGGGGCCGGCAGCAATGTACGTTAGTCAGAAAGCAGCACATTTTGTAATATTAACACAGCATGCCGCCTACAACCCACCAGGGCCGGCCGCGTGGAAATAAATCAGAGAATCACAATAACGCCAGGCAATACAAAAGGCAATCCAAAAAACAATCAATGGCATCACAGTATAAAACTAAGAAGAATATCAGAAAATACAATAGGGAGGGGTTCGGGTAGTACATAGACACTGAGGCCTGACCCCCGCCAGCACGCCCGCACAAAGGACCCTGCCAGGTAGGCGAGGCGCAGCAGCCACGCATCCCGTGCCTCCGTCGGGGCGCCAAACGATACCTCCGCCAGTCACACACTGCAATATCAATAATAGGCCATAGGGGCCCAGATAGTACACACAAGCAGAAGAGACCCAGCAGCAGGGACCGCCCATTCCCACATCGCGCCCCAGACGCCCCCAGCTCACGGCCAGTTCAGGACGCAGAGGCTTCGGTATCTAATTGTGTCAGAGGGGACTGAAGCAGGTAACCCCTTAAAGGGTCCCACACGTCCCGGGGCTTGGAGGCGGCCGGCTGAAGGTCTGCATACACTGTTAATTCTTCCTGCCAACGTATCAAATCCTCATGCCAGCTCTTAAACTTAGGGGCCCGTCCTCTCCCCCACCTGCAGGCCACACTGCGCTTGGCGAGGAGAAAACAATATGAGCCGAATTTTCTATGGGAAGCCGGAATGCTCTCCGTACATCCCAAGATACCCATTTGTGGGGTCGGCGGCAGAGGGGCAGCAATCATTTTCCCCACCGCGGCAAACACCAGAGCCCAAAACGCATACAGAGGGGCACGCCCACGCCAGATGCAGCATGTCCGCCCCCTCGACCCCGCACCTAGTGTCCTCCCGCAGCCCAAACCGATGAAGTCTCACAGGGGTGTAGTAGTAACGCTGAATGAACTTATAGTGTGTAACACGAAGCCTACTGTTAGCAGCTACTTGCTCCGTCTGTTTGCAGCTAAACATCCAATCACGGTCAGTCAACGGCTGTCCCAATTCTTCCTCCCATTTGCCATGCGCAGTGCATTGCGCATACTCCGTCCCCGAGTATATTTACCGGTATAGGGCTGAAGCCAGGTGAGAGTCGGTAGTAGCCCGCAGCACCGCATGCAACTGAGGCGACATCGCCGGTTCTAAGGGATAGTCTGGCGTGACAGCCTGAACTCCGGCTCGGAGCTTGACGTACAGGAAGGTCTCCATGGCGCTAGGGGGAGGGTCGGAGCAAAGCTGCTGCAGCGTGATGAATTTGCCATCCCTGTATAAGTCACCCCACGTGTTTAGCCCTCTTTGTTGCTTCCGTTTGTGGAAAACTCCCTCCTGCAACAGAGGCATGCAGGTGTGATACACGAGCGGGAGCAGCGGGGAGTACAACAAAGCCATTCCCGTCCGCTTCATGATCCACTCCCAAGCACGGCCCGTGCACTCCACAGTATCAGGGTTGCGGTCCCGTTGGGAGGTGCGACGCCACAATGCCCCATCCAGCAGCACGGGGTCAGCAAGCCAATGCTCCGTGGCCACATGCGCCGTGTACCGTGGTCCACCCGTCCAATTGTGCGCATAATGGGCCTGGGCGCACTGATAATACAGCTCAAAATTTGGCAGGTCTAAGCCACCCGCCGCATATGGGCGAGCCAGGACATCCCATCTGATGCGGGCCTGCTTCCCTCCCCACACCAGCCGCAAAAGTTCAGTGCGCAGGGTAGCAAAAAACACCCTTCCCGGGTGATAGGGGATGTTAGTGAAATAGTAAAGCATTTTCGGAAGGATCACCATTTTTATTAGGGATATCCTGTCCGCAAGGGACAGCGGCAGGGCAATCCAGCGTGTTATAGTGTCTTTCAGTGCCTCGATTGCCCGCCCATAGTTGTCTCTCATAAGTTCCTCCCGGTCCGCAGAAACCTGCACCCCGAGGTACCGTACGGTGGAGTCGCACCATTCCAATGGAAAGTGAGCATGGAAGCGCGAGACGGCAGACGTAAGTGGGAAAATCTGGGATTTAGCCCAGTTAATAGGAATACCCGAAATCGCACAATCTCCCACAGCAGCGGATTTAAGTTAGTCTGTGGGTCCTTTACATATAGAGTCATATCATCCGCGTTAAGCGAAATGAGGATGGGACGCAAAGGGCAGCTGAGCGCCTTGTCCCGGTGATACTGCCGCACCCGCGCCACCAAAGGTTCTATCGCCAACGCGAACAACAGAGGCGACAGCGGGCACCCCTGCCTAGTACCCCGGGAGAGTGAGATGGCAGGAGAGGTGTGACCATTTACCATTACTTTAGCTACTGGTGCGGTATACAGCAGCCGTATCAAGGCAGAAAAACCCACCGGGAACCCCATGTTGCGCAGGACCGCATGAAGATAATCCCATTCAATGGAGTCAAACGCCTTGGTGGCGTCCAAAAAAAACAGCAGCCAGAGGGAGGTGCGGAGCCACCTGATGCATAATAGAGAAGAGAGTGCGCAAATTATGTGACGTCGCTCTCCCGGGGATAAATTCTGCCTGGTCTGGCAGCACCACCTTGTCCATGAGGAGATTCAATCTATTCGCTACCATTTTAGTTAAGATTTTGATATCCACGTTGATTAACGATAGGGGCCTGTAGGAATCACACTTGTCAGGGGGCTTCCTGGGTTTCAACAGAGATATAATTAGGGCCTCCCTCATGGTAGCGGGCAACACCTGCGCCTCCAGCGCCCCAGAATAGACCGCTAGCAGCACCGGTGCGAGATGGTCCATATATAACTTATAGAAGTCCGCCGGCAGGCCGTCGGGCCCGGGCGCCTTCCCCGCCGGCAACTGGGCAATTGCCTCCCGAATCTCCTCCAGCGTAAATGGGGTAGCTGAAAACTCCCTTTGCCTCCCACTAAGATACCCCAAAGTTATGTCCCCAAAGAATGCAGCAAAATGCTGTGTATTCACCCCCTTAGACGAGTACAGTGATTCGTAGAATGCCGTGAAGGTATTCAGAATCTCCAAGCCATCCCTGTGTCTATCCCCTTGCGCATCTTCTATCTCAAGCACATAATTGGTGTACCGTGGTCGCCTGATGTCCTGAGCCAGAGCACGCACCGGCCTGCCACCCTCGCCATAGCGTCTGGCAGTAGCATATTTCCCCCTAAACCGTGCCTCCCGTTCAGCAGTGGAAGAGTAGTCGGTAATGGTGTCCCGCAATTTAGCCCTCCCCTCGCCCGATTCCTCGCGCCAGAGGTCCCGCTCCAGAACTTTTAGCTGCCCCTCAAGCAAGTGAAGGTGTCGACGCATGTCCCTCAACACCCAAAAGCTTTTTGCCATACAGGTGCCCCGGATTGTGACCTTAAAGGCCTCCCAGAGTGTGCCTACCTGCGCAACCGACCCCTTGTTGCGGTCTAGGAAATCCACTATCTCCTCCTCCAGTTCAGTTTTAAAGACCTCGTCCAAAAGCGCCCCGGGGACCAGTTGCCAGCTTCTAGGAATGGCAACAAGGTTAGGTATCTCCAGTGTGAGGCACACAGGCGAATGATCCCAAAAGGTGCGCGCAAGGTGGTCCACCGCACAAACCCAGTGACACAACCCCCTGGACCCCAGCCAGTAATCCAGCCTCGACCAGGCCGCGTGCACCGACGAGTAGTAAGTACCCTCTCTCCCTTCCGGGTGAGCGTATCGCCAGAGGTCGGTAAGTCCCTCGTGTGTAAGAAGCCCGGCTAGAGCCGCCTGGCTACGGGTGTAATGGTGCGGTAGTGCGCCGGATCTGTCCTTCCGGGGATCACTGACAGTATTAAAATCTCCAGCCCATAGTACATGTGTGGCCCCCACCCCCGTGATCTGTCCGCAGAGTGAGTGCAGAAAATCGGGATCATCCACGTTAGGACCATAGCAGTTCACCAGCACAACAGACTGCGTGCCCAGCGTGCCCCACAGCATGCAACTCCTCCCATCTCTACTCCGCTTCCGTCTCGCACATACAAACGGAGTGCCACGTTTTATGAGGATCACTGCGCCCCTGGCATACGTGGAATAGGACGAGAACACTCGCTCCGAAGCCCATTTGCTCCCAAACGTAGGGTCAGCCCTAGGGTCCATGTAGGTTTCCTGGAGGAACACTACACTGACATGGTGCCTTTCCAGGTATGAGAGTATCTGATGCCGCTTACGGGGGTCCCCCAGCCCTCTAACATTCCAGGTCAATAATTTCAATTTGGTCAGTGCAGGGTGTGCGTGCGTAACTGTGTTAAAAATGCCCAAGGGATTACTGTCTAGGGGCCAAACTCCCAGTGCCATCCCCCCTCCAAGTGAATGGGTACCATGAATTTCGTGATTGCCAACATCCTTAGTTGCCTGAACGATTGCCAAGTTCCTCCCAACCCTCCACCCAAAGAAACGAACAGCCCAATTATGACGTCCCGTCCTACCCACAACAGCACCCCAACCGTGCCGGTATCAATACATCCCGCCCCAGCCCAACCCCCTGGTGACCCCAACAGATGGGTCAAATGAAAAACAATAACATTGCCACCCTGTAGGGGACTGCCCATGATGGGGGCGCCTGTGGTCCCAGATAACCCTCCCTGCCCCCTCTCCCAGTATGGTGGCCAACTACCCCACAAGAAGGCAGGAGCTTGGAGAGGGAGTGGTGGGAGGGGACCAGGCTACGCATCAAAGTTCGCACGTTTCCCTTATCTCATCCAGTGCGCAAAAGGGGGAGTGCTAGGGGACAGTCTAAAGCGTGTAGGCAGAAGGAACATTCACTGATAACCCCCCCGTCTAACTCCCAGTAAGAGTGAAAGTCCGAGTCTATACATCTAGGAGTCCTCAATACCACCCCCGAAACTTCCGCTCACCTCCAGCAACTATGCAACAGTCAATCCAGCAGCAGAGGCAGCGCCAAAGCATGGGCCAGCAGATGCTCACTCCTCCCCCTGCGCCTCGAGGGCAGGCGAGGGGGGACGCGCTCCCTCTTCATCCGCGGCCCGGCCAGGCGAGCGATGCCGCAGAGTCTTTAGAAATTCCTCCGCCTGCTGGGGGGTCATGCACAGAGTCGTGCGACCCTGGTGTCTAAGGCGCAGCTTCGCCGGATACAGCAGGGCATACTCGACGCCGGCTGTGCGCAGTTTTTGTTTCACGGCCACAAACTTACGCCTCGCCTCCTGCACAGCCATGGTGAAGTCTGGGAAGATGGAGAACGCAGTACCCTCAAACTGCAAATTTTGCTGTTCCCTCGCCTTCCTCAAGGCCATGTCCCTGTCCCTGCAGTTAAGTATACGGGCCACAATAGGCCGAGGCGGCCCACCCGGCGGAGGCCGAGGACCAAGCGATCTATGGGCCCGCTCTACAATCAGATGGGACGAGAATGCCTCAGCTCCAAACGTCGTCAGGAGGAGCTTCTCCACATATTCCTCCATCCGTCCAGTATTGGCACTCTCCGGAATCCCAGTGAGGCGTATGTTGTTCCGGCGACTGCGGGCCTCCAAATCCTCGTTCTTTGCCGCTATCACCCTCAGGAGGCGGTCCATCTGCGTTAACTGCTTGTCCATGGTACCTGTGCGATCTTCGTTGTCCGAAATGCGCTGCTCCATTTCCTTCAATTGTTCGTCATGCTTGTCCACCTTTAACACGAGGAAGTCAAGCCTGTTGTTCATAGTATCCATCTTCCCCGACAGCCCATTCATACTCTGTTGCAGCAGTTTAAGCATCTCCTTGACCTCGTTTTCCAGGTTCTCCGACGGGCCGGGCGTCGGCTCACGCTCAAGCCCGGGGGGCTCCTCCGACACCGAACGAGTGCCCACCTTCTTAGCTTCGAAGTGAAGCCGCTGCTGCCGGCCATCCGTCTTCCCCATCGCGGCGGGCGAGCCCAGGCCAGTCAGGGCCCCCTATATGGCGGGGTGTCAGCGCTTTATAAGCTGTCCGTCTCCCTCCGATACTATGCCCTGCAGATGTGGACACCGGACCCCGGGCGCCCCGGGGCCGAACAGCACAACAGAGGCCCCCCTCCACAAGCACCACAGGACCCACGATAGCGTGCTGCCGTCCAATCAGTGGGGGGGGGGGAGGAATCAGGGGCAGCCCTCCGCCACAGGCCAGCGACCCCGGGGGCGGCCTCCGCAGCCCGCCCCACCCCGGCCCCGTGATCCGTCTCGGGTATATGGTAGGGTCAATGTCAGCCTCTTCGTGTCCTCCCGCGTCTTACAAGCAACCCAGGTCTGCCATACAGCGGAGGGGGAGACAACAGGAGAGCACACAGAGGCCGCAGGGAAAACTCACAAAGTGCGGCAGCGCTGCAAGTTCTACCTCAAGGCTCCCAGTAAGGCGAGGCAGCAGATCATCCCCCGCACAAGTGAGCACACATACCCCGCCGCGGTGTCCCAGAGCGCGCCACAAGCAGCAGACGGCTCACCGGAGCGTAGGCGCGCCAACAGCCACCCAAAGGATGAGAAGGCTCCAAGGCCAAACGGTAGGCTTCGCAGCAAGGATGTTCAGCTAGCTCCAGCGCCACAGTAGACCGAGGGGCGGCACACAGCGGCAAGCGAGAATCCGCCGCCGTATCGAGTCTGTTCCCAGCGGGTCTCCGCCGTCGCGGGCAGCACGGAGCCCCCACAGCGTCTCTCCCTCTGGGGCTGTACAACACAAATCAATGCCTTCAGGCTCCCAGGAGCAGCGCACAGCCAGCCGCCTGTCGGTCGATATCTGAATGGCCCAGCGCTCCAGGGTACAAAGGTCCCTCCGGTATCCCACGGCCTAGCCCCTCGTGGCCGCACCGGACTGGCGCAGATGCAGCGCCCGCCTCACCGCTCCAGGACAGTCCCACTCCGCACAGAGCGTCCGAGGTCACCGCGCCTCCGCCCTTCCGTCAATCGGGCCGAAACTTGGACCGAGGGTGGCGGCAGTCACCCTCTACACAGGCTCATCTTCATGACGCACGGGAAACGTGCAAAAGGCAAATAAATGCAGGATATACGGGCCAGGCTACCAGAGCCTCACAGCGGTGCGGCCATCTTGGTCTGGCGCCACCTAGCGCCCCCAGGACAACTAAACCTTAAAAGCACAGGTTCAACTCCTTTTTGCGGAGAGGAGTTAGCCTAACGGCTAGGGTGGTTGACCGCGAATCTGGGGAACTGGGTCAGAGTCTTGGCAATGACGCTGAACATCCAGTGATTCTGGGAAAATCACTTAATCTCCCTGTGCCTAACAAAAAATTAATGTGTCCTCATGTAATGCAACTGGTGCTATGTAAAGCGCTCGGATACCCGATTCGGGTCAAGTTTGCGCTATATAAATCTCTGTTAAAAAAAAAAAGCACTCTGCCCTATGGGATGTTTAGGGCCTACCTTAGGGGTGACGTATATGTACTAAAAATGAAGGTTTAGGCCTGCCAATAGGATCATTTTGCCAGGTCGAAATGACAGTTTAAAACTGCCCACAAGCTGCAAGAGCAGGCCTGAGACATTTTTATAGGCTATTTAAGTGGGTGGCACAGCAAGTGCTGCAGGCCCAAGTGTAGCATTTAATTTACAGACCCTGGGCCCATGTTGTAGAACTTTTCTTGAGACTTATAAGTAAATTAAATGGTCCAATTAAGAATATGGCAATTTTATCATGTCTTAGGGAGAGAGAACAAGCACGTTAGCACTAGTTAGCAGGGGTAAAGTGCATAGAGTCCTAATACCAGCAAAAATGAATTCAGAAAACAGGAGGTGTGAAGGCAAAATCTTTGGGGATGACCCTGCGGAGAGGGCCAGGTCAAACACATGGCACAGAAGCACACTGCCTTGAGGCTCTTCAGAGGAATGAGAAAGAAGGTGATACTTGGTGCACATAGAGAAAGCAAGCACAGTCGGAGTTGCTGGATGGAGCATCTGGAACTTAAGACACACTACCGGGCGTGTGGGGGGGGGGGTAATTGAACTGATGGCACTTTGAACAGACAATTGGGACTTATGGTGAATAAGGGAACGGTGCAGTTGAGGGTAATGGGAGCTGTAGAGGAAGGGATGGTCTGAGGGCATCAACCGATACAAACAGGTGCAAAAGTAGTGCTACATATGAGGCTTGGAAAAGGGGCATTTGGGGCAAAAAGGAAGGACACTCCAGGGGCAATTAATGCTGGGGGGTACTTTGAGTGGGCCATTGAGATGCAGGGCATGAAAACATGTGATGTGGTAATTGCGACTGAAACATTGGGGCGGCAATTGAAGCTGTCAGTGACTAAGGAACAGCACTTTGGGGTTCACTGGGGGATTCATAGGAAGGGAAGGGATGTGCCACTGACATGTGCTGCTGTGGAGGTGATGTATGAGGAGGGCAATTCATGGCGGACATCTTTGGATGCTTAGAGTTGTGGACAGAGTGTCTGGTGAGACGTGAATGGAACTATACAAACAGCCCCAGGGGCTATAAGAGGCAATTGGGACTTTTGGGTGACAAAAGGAGTAGCACATTGTAAGTTACTGTGAGACACAGATGAGCAACCTGTGGGTACTATGAAGTGAAATTTGGGGATGGGGCTATTTGGGGGTGTGGAGAAGGCACTTGGGCCTGGGACAGTTAGAGGGCCAAAGGTAATTGTGGAACTAAAGGAGACACGGGGAAAAATGAGATGGTAAGCATGCGGCCACTGAGAGGTGCTACTAGGTAGTGATGGGGAGCATCAGATACACAGAGGGACAATAATCAGGGGGCACTCGGAGGAGGTGGTTGTTGCTCGGTGCAAAGCATCTGGTAGAATCTGGTAGAAGGCAGTCTGTCAAAATCAAGGGTAGTCTACCTCCGAAGTTCCAAATCTACCGATGATTTTCTGCTTTAAAAGTAATTTTAATTGTCTGTGTTGTCTTTAGAATGGTATGATGTGACTCTGAAATGTGGCACATGCTTCAAATACTTCTTTTTTGGCAACAACTGTTTTGAAAAGCTTTGTTGCTGTAACGCCCTGAACGTCTCAGGATCGTTTAACAGACACGATAATGAGAACGCAACCACTTGTGAAGGTTTAGTTATTTTAATGAAGGCAAAAATAATACAAGGAATAAACAAAGGTTATAGTCACTGGAATCCTCCAGGCTAAGTACGTTACCAGCCCACAGCACGGATGGTCCTAGCCGTCCTCTGCATATACGCCGATCCCGGCGTATGCCAACAGAGGGCAGAAATGAAATGGCCGACAATGCCAATCGGTAGGCTGTCAGGGGCACGAAGAGTGTTGGGGAGAATCGAGGAGTCAGGGAAACACCCAGCCGGGGTCTCTACCTGAAGGGAGCAGCCGCTCAACCTCTTCCTCAGACTGCACCGGGACGCGGAGTCACCTCCTGGTGATGCGTCACCGATACCCCAATCACAAGCAAAGAAGACTGAACCGAGAGCAGCCGCTCGATCGATCCTGTGGACTTCCGAGTCTGTAACGCGGCAAACACCTCCTGGTGTGCGTTACAGCTGGCCGTCCCTGTATCTCTGGTCGGGCTGGGAGTTACGACTCCAACCAGCAAAAGCGCCACTGCGCTTTGACTCAGCCGAGTCAAAAAGCGAAGCTCAATGGTTATCCGGTAGAGCTTCCGGGTCCTTCACAGGTGACGATGGGGCAAGACACGGCCCAGGGAGTAACGACTCGACCTACCTCCGTTCTTGCCTTACTGGAGCACCACTCCGGAACACTGCTCTTCACTAAGCAGGTACGTCGGTGTAAACACAATATCCGACAGCGTTGTACCTCCCGGTTCCTCCCTTTATAGGGCGTGTTTTCCTTGAGTTATGTAACAGTTCTCCTGTTTACATAAGGGCGTGTTTTCCTTGAGTTATGTAACAGCTCTCCTGTTTACATAAGGGCGTGTTTTCCTTGAGTTATGTAACAGCTCTCCTGTTTACATAAGGGCGTGTTTTCCTTGGGTTATGTAACAGCTCTCCTGTTTACATAACCTCTCAACCGCTAAGCATCCTGGGAGATGTAGTCCGTTTTTGCTGGTTACCGTTTTCCTCCCCTCGCATGACAGGAATTCTTGACAGTTGCGTCGGTGGCTGTAATTGCTGCAACCCTTCACAGGGCGGCCACGGGATGCCCAGCCTGCACTCCGAGGGCAAAACCCAAGCTACAGATGCAAATAGCCTGGGCATAAGGGCTGGCTGATCCAGTCCAGTCCTTTCACTCCTGGGAGGAACAGATGATGTCACAGGGACAGCCTATGGGACACTAAACGAACAGTAAGACCACAACCTAGAGGCCAGATCAACTGAGCAAGGAGGTCAAAGACGGAGGCGAGAGTGTTGGGGATTCGAAATGGAGACAAACAGATGAGGAATGGAAGGGGAATTTCCGAGGGGAAAAAAGGGGAAAGAGGTAAGTGGAGAAAAGGAACACAGGCTGAATGGGAAGAAAGGGTGGGAGAAAAGGTGAGTGGAGGAAACGGAGAAAGACTGAGGGAAAAAAAGGGAGAAAAACTGAAGGAAGGAGAAGGTCCGAGGGAGAAGAATTAAGGGGGTGTTAGAACTGGGGTCACCAATTCCGACGTGGTAGCTTGGCGCGAGATAGGAAGGCACCCGAAGGCAATGTGTAAAGCGGTTGTGCAGCACTCACCCACATGAACACATCAATGCGCACACAATGAAAGACACCACACCAAGTTGTTTTGTAAAAACAAGATTGTTTATCTACTTCAAGTCGTGGTGAATCAAGTCATATCTGAAAGAAACACGTAAGTTAGATTCCTCACCTTAGAATATCCCCAGGCGTCAGACTGGATCCGGAAGATTTTTCGTCAGCAATACCCCTTGCGCGTCGCTAGGCGTCGTCTGCGGCACAGCGTCCGTCGTCGGCGTCGTGCGCCGGAATGACGTCGGAGTACTTAGACGCCGCCCTCGTGCGCTGACGTCAGTTCTTGTACTTAGCCTTCTTTTTTCCGCGCCAGTAAGCGCAGATTCGGGAGAGCTACCCCTTTTAGTCTTTTTTTACTAAGTTTTTTGATCCTTTTTGATCTTGTCTCGACTCCGGTGCCGGTAGGATGCCTGGTTTCAAAGCCTGTGCTGACTGCAACCGCTTGATGTCGGTTACGGATCATCACCGCCGGTGCCTTTACTCTTTGGGCCTCGACCACGACGCGGAGTTATGCTCGGACTGCAAGGCCCTGACCTCGAAGGCTAGACGGGAGCAGTCCCGTAAGCTCCTCGAGCTTCGCCACTCGGCTCCGCGCCCCTCTCGATCCCGGTCCAGGAGGAGGTCCAAGGATCGGTCGCGGAGCCGCAGCCGACGTCATCATCGCTCGTCTGGCTCCAAGTCTTCGGGTAAGTCGAAGCACTCCAAGAAGTCCAAGAGGCGACACCGCTCTTCGGACTCCCCTCGCCGGTCGCACGACTCGGCCGAGGGTCAGGGTGGTTCCACCCCTGCGGCTCCAGCGGAGCCGCAGGCGCCGCGCAAGTCCCCATACCCGCCGGTCCCTGGGACTGACGCGACGCCGGAAGTCAGTGCCTTCCTCTCGGCCATGAGGAGCCTGGCTCCGCCGTCGACGCCCGCTGGCGCGCCTTCGGGCCCCGCGGACCCGACTGGGCAACCTTGCATGCCGGCGGCTCCGGCCCCGGTGCCGGCTCCGGCGCCGCAGGTTGCCGAGGGACTCGTCCCCGCCGACGCCGGTCGACCTCGTCACGCCTCCTCCGCCGGCGTCGACACCGGTACCACCTCCGACGCCGGCTCCGCTCGGCATCGAGCCCCAGTTCAGCCCCGCTCCGGATCCGGCGCCGTTACAGCGTCGATGGACGCCGCGTACGGTGCCGTTAGAGACACATTATGTCTATCGTCCGGCTCCGATCCTTCCTCCTGTTTACCAGGAATCGGATGACGGGGACGTCTGGGAGGGGTCTGAGGACCCTATGGCCGTTCAGGCTCAGCTGTCACAGGACTGGGCAGACGAACTGGGGGAGGCCAGTGGTCTGGATACCTCACCAGACACTGGATTCATCTCTCCTCCGACTGTGGCTTCGGAGGAGGGTGCTGCTTTCTCTGTGGTGCTGCGCAAGGCGGCCGCAGCCCTTGGGCTCGAGCTGCCTGTCGTGGCTGTGAGGACTAACGTCCTCACTGAGGTGCTTGAGTCTGCAGCAAGCTCCACTGAGCCTCTGCTGCAATTCAATGAGGCTCTCATTGACGTTCTGCAGGGCACCTGGTCCAAGCCCTCCACAGTCCCTCCTGTGGACAGGAACGTCGCCAGGTGCCACCGCCCTGCTCCGGGCGACCCCAGTTTTCTGTCCCAACACCCCACCCCCGAGAGCCTGGTTATCCAGGCTTCTACCTCCCAATCCTCCTTCCTGACCACTCCGCCGGACCGGGATTCCAAGAGACTGGAACAGTTTGGCAAAAAGCTGTTCTCCTCCCTTAGTTTGGGTCTGCGGTCCTTGAACACCGCCTGTCTTTTGGACCGTTATTCCCACTCTCTGTGGGATACGGTGGAGGAGGTGCTGCCCCTGTGCCCGGAGTAGGCCCAGACAAGACTTACCCAGGCTCTGGCCGATGGGAGGGATGCAGCACGACATGCAATCCGATGTGGGCTTGACACTACGGACTCGCTGGGTAGGGCGATTTCTACCACGGTGGCGCTTAGACATCACGCCTGGCTGCGGTCCACGTCCTTTTCGGGGGATGTCCAGAGCACTCTCATGGACACTGCTCCACTGGCGTACCATCACTTTGGACAGGTGGGTGCTGCAAATCGTCCGAAGGGGCTACTCCCTCCCCTTCGAGACGACCCCTCCAGCCATGCCACCACAGCACCACCGTATCTCGGAGGATCATTTGAATCTTCTGCGAGAGGAAGTTTCGGCCCTCTTGGCCAAAGAGGCCGTCGAGCGCGTTTCGAGCCCAGAAGTAGGTCGTGGTTGTTATTCCCACTACTTTCTGGTTCCCAAGAAGGGCAAAGGGGGCCTACACCCTATCTTGGACCTCCGGAACGTCAATGCCTTCCTCCGGAAGGAACGGTTCAAAATGTTGACGTTGGCTCAGGTTCTAGCTGCCCTCGACCCTGGAGACTGGATGGTAGCGTTGGACGCATATTTCCACATCCCCGTCCTGCCGGCCCACCGGCGTTACCTGCGGTTCACGGTGGGCCAGGAGCATTTTCAGTTCACCGTGCTCCCCTTCGGCCTCACCAGTGCATCTCGGGTGTTCACGAAAGTGATGGCGGTGGTCGCAGCTCATCTGCGCAGATCAGGGGTTCCAGTCTTACCCTATCTCGACGACTGGTTGTTGAAGGCGGGCTCGCCCCAGGCAGTCGTCTTCCACCTCCAGACTACGGCGGATCTCCGGCATTTGCTGGGGTTTTCCATCAACGTGCCGAAGTCACACCTGAGTCCCTCTCAGAAGCTCCTCTTCATCGGAGCGGAGCTCGATTCAGCGCAGTTCCGGGTCTATCCGCCGGAACAGCGGGTCCGGGATATTCAGGCCCTGATTCCCATCTTTCGGCCTCTATCCTGGGTTTCGGTCAGGCTAGTGTTGCGGCTTCTGGGGCCGATGGCCTCCTGCATCCTACTAGTGCATCACGCCAGGCGGCGCATGCGGGCTCTGCAGTGGGACCTGAAGTTTCAGTGGGCCCAGCATCACGGCAACCTGGAGAAAAACTGAAGGAAGGAGAAGGTCCGAGGGAGAAGAATTAAGGGGGTGTTAGAACTGGGGTCACCAATTCCGACGTGGTAGCTTGGCGCGAGATAGGCAATGTGTAAAGCGGTTGTGCAGCACTCACCCACATGAACACATCAATGCGCACACAATGAAGGACACCACACCAAGTTGTTTTGTAAAAACAAGATTGTTTATCTACTTCAAGTCGTGGTGAATCAAGTCATTTCAGGAATAATGCAGATACGATCACCATAACCATGAATTCATTTAAGTAAACATTCCAGATAACAGCAGGGCAACAGTCAATTCATCACAGGCAATAAATCAGTGCATTTCAGGAGAACAAACAATTCATTTAGCGATAATGAAGGTGAATCGAAGTAGCCGTCAATTCCTTCAAGTGACTAAACCGATTTCTGCAACACAGCCACTAGCTCTTTCAGTTAAGGGAATCAGTGCAATTTGGGACAACCATTAACTCATTCCTGAGAATAAGGCAGGGCATTCCACATCAACAATTAATTCATTCCTGTGTATAGGCTGTAACAGGGGCAAACTAGTATAACAAGGGGGTTAATCTCCTGCCAGTCAGTCATTCAAGCAGATAACCAGGCAGGTGACTGTCAGGGCAACCCCTACGGCATACACATAACCTGGCCATCCCAAGATCTCCACTCACTCTCCAGCAGAGACACGTCCAGGTCTCCCACAATGGGCCCGGTTACGCTTCCCTGGGGGGAGGGGCGGACGCGGGCTGCCTTGTCCAACGATGAAACCTCCTAGGCAGCCCCCGCGATTCCCCTCAGTCACTCCGCCCTCCCCTCTGGGGGTTTTACCTGTTTGCAGGGGGGGGCTCCAGACCAGGCGGGAGCCCGCACAGGCAAAGCGGGCTCCCTGTGTCGCTGCCTCTGAGCGGGGGCGAGGCCGGGGGTTCCGGAGCCGGCCTCGGCCCCATGGCATCTTCTTCGCTCGGGGATCGCCCTGGGCGCAGGTCTCCAAGGCCGCACCCGCAGCGGCCAATCCCGACACGGCTCGCTGGGGGGGGTGTGGCTGTCTTGGCCAACGGCTAGCGGCAATAGCGGGGGCGTGGCGGGTGACGTGGCCGACCCCCCGTCACGTAGTAAGGGCCACGCTGGCTTCAATGGTCTACTGAATGCTTCCTCAATACCGCAGCGGCCCTCTCCAGGGGTCGGGGGCCGTGGCGGCGATGGCACAGCAGGTGTTCGCGATGGCGGCAACTACCCGGGCCGCGGCGGTGATGGCGGGCACAACGTCTCTCCCTACACGGAGCAGGGGGGGGGGCCGCGGCGGTGACTTCCAGCAAGGAGTGCTCGCTCAACTCAGTGCTAGGGTGCCAGTACCGGGTCAGTGGCGGTAAGTGGAGGGCTTACAGCGCTTAGGGGGGCCACAGCACTGGGAAGGTACAGCGCCCGCCGGGTACAGCGCTTGACAGATACAGCGCTTGTCAACAGTTGGCTTCTTTCTCAGGGGTACAGTCCTAGCAACACAGCGCTTGGGGGCCACAGCGCTTTACCTGCAGTTCTGGTAGGGCCCACAGCGACAGTCCAGGTTTCCAGGGCAGCAATTATCTTGGGGGGGGGGGGGGGAGAAGATGGCAAGTCCCCCTGGCAGGCTTATGAGGGGGAGAAGGGGGTTGAGTTGGCAGGCATCAGAGGCAGGGTGGGTCCCTGCAGCACACTGGTGCCCCAACTGACTAGTTCAGTTTTCCTCTTATACCCCCAGGTCAGGTGACCCTCCTGCAAAGGCAGCAAAGCATAATTCCTCCCAGGGCTGGAAGGTTCCAGGAGCTTCCACATAACTGTCTATGGGACAAAAAGGCAGGATGGTACAGATACTGTATCAAGATGTCCCAGCCTGCTCCTAACCACTAGTGTGTGTATACAATGGCCACTCCGCAGTAGCAGGGGCCGGTGACAGCCATGTTGTTAGGAGAGAGCACCTGCACCTCAGCACTGTTTGTCAGTGGTAAGGCGCCCAGAGACCTAGGGCCAACAACGAGATGGCGGCAAAGATGAGGCAACAAGGGCAAAATAAACTGGGTAAGACCACCCTAGGGCTGACAGGTCTAACAGGGGGAAAGGAATATTTTGGGGGATGGTGAAGGAATTAATAGGGCTTGGAGAAAGAAGTTTGAAGTACGTCTGGGAGTCTTGGCCTTGAGTGAGGCAGGATGGTACAGAGGGAGCATCACATTGGGTATTAAGGAAGGGGAACAGAGGTGAGTGAGTGTGGGGAGGCAGGGGTGGACTCAGATGTGCCACATGGCACAGAGATGCGGTAAATGGTGGGGCTCGGTTTCTGGGCCAATTGGGGTGGGCATAGAGGTAACATTGCATTGTGGAACGAGGCACTGTAGGGCCCAGCTGCGAGGCACTTGAGGCACAATGGGAAGATGTGCCTTAGGGAAATGGCAGTGGGGTGCACTAGAGCTGGGTGTCACTGGGTCAAGAGGTGCTTCGGAACTCTGGCCTAATACCAAGAAACGTGCCATAGTTAGCTTAATACATTATAGCAGCAATCTACATCCCAATCAAGCCCAGGGCAGAAAAGCCAATTGAGATCCGTCTCAGGTGAACAAGAATCATGTGTCACCAAATGACTTTCTGGTTTGTAGAAATATAGGCTAGCAGGCTTTGAAAAGTAATCACAGCATGCATTCATTCAACCATTAACTTGTTCTTGCATAACCCTCCCACCCACTCAACCACCCATGGAACCAGACAATCAAAACTGAAGCAATTCTAAACATAAAAATGTTATCGGCCAAACATTTTTATGTTTAGAATTGCTTCAGTTTTGATTGTCTGGTTCCATGGGTGGTTGAGTGGGTGGGAGGGTTATGCAAGAACAAGTTAATGGTTGAATGAATGAGTGCATAGATAGATGAGTGATTGCATGGAACTCTGTGGGTGACTCCAACCTCATCACCCGTGCACAGGGGACATGGCACTCTAGCATTTCATTACTGGCCACCCAGGTCACCTATTGTGGGTAAATGACAGATTACTCCCACCATGGGAAGGTATCACAGACCCTTTGTTCGATGCATGTGTACCTGGTGGTGTGGAGCCACTGAAGACAGGTGTGCCTAGGTGCGTGTGGTGGTGGTTTCACTGTGTGCCTCGCAGCACACCAGCTAAATTAAGTGCTATGTTTGTCAGGATGATTTCTGTCTCTCCAGTGACAGACTTCTTTGCAATGCTGGGTCCGCACCACCGAGGTGGACTCCTAAAATTGCATTACTAATGAAAAGGGCATATGTTGGTATAGAGGAAAAGCTCAGTATGACATAACTGCTAGTCACAATGATGAATGTGGGCTGATCGGTACATACATAAATGACATTTACAACAACGAAGGACCGAGGGGATGCATATTTGGCAATCCCCCCCGCCCCCCGGTCTTGTGAGACAGGTAAAAACTGTCTCTATGCAGCCCTAAAAATCATGTGAAAAATTCTTGGCCTTCATAAAATAGTATTAAAATGTAATTCGCCGTACACAAATGTGACGAAAGGTGTAAATATTTCCAGCAAACACAAGATGGGAACGTATATCAAATACTAAAAGTAGTTTTCTTGTGTGCATGTATAGAGAAAGAACCTTATGCACTTACCCAGCTGCACCTGCAGCAAAAGGGCCAACCCTGCAAAAGAAATATTGTGTCATGATGAATTATGTAGTAGCAGCAGACATCTGCACATGGAGATTCAAGATTCATGATCCAGCAAAAGGCTGCCCCATCTTTTAAAGAGTCTGACTGGTGGCGCTTACACTACCCACTACGAGTCTGCACCGGGTCATCTGTTGTTCACCTCCGCTTATACAATCTCTAGCACATATTGTCTAAGATAACAGTGAGATACTAAGGGGAACAGGTGTTGATTGCCTCCTATTCATGCAGTGATAAAAACTACAGCAATTGAAACTGATTAAGGGCATATTAATTGATCCAGGTTTAACTGTCACAAATATGTCATTTATGCACAATATTTGTGTTGCCTATAATCTGGATGTGTTGTACTTTACGGAAGCTTGCTTCTCGAGTACGATCCAGTGTTAAATGGTTTATTGAAAAATGGCCACCAAATTGTGATACACAGTAGAGACCAAGGAACGGGGTTGGGGTGGGCAGAAAGGGTCACTGTAATCTGCTAACAACACTTTAAAATCATGAAATAGATCATGACACTCGACCCTCTTTAGAATGCTTCATTTCCAGATTAAGAGGCAATTATATTTAAGGGTGGGCGCAGTGCTCCACTCCGCCCGCGGAGTGTGCGTAGTACTGCCCACTTCGCGCTTCGCAAAGTAGGCGAAGCAGGGGCAGACTACGCACACCCCACGGCGGAGAGGAGTTGCCCGCCACCCGCCTCCCTCCCTCGCCGCCCGCGCATGCACATTTGTGAGGAAGAAGCTATCCAGGAACCAGCAAGATGGAGCCCCGGGACGCGGCAGCTCAGGTAAGTAATTTTCTTTATGTAATGTTTCTGAGTAATTGTAAAAGGAGGGCGGGAGGGAGGCGGGCGGCGCGTAGTGTGACTACGCGAAGTGTGCGGGTGGGCGTAGATTTGCCCCCACTCCGTAACTCTTCACATAGCCTCACTACGCCCAGGGCTGATTATATTGCCTCCTTTGAACTACATGTGGCATATCACCCTAACCCCAAGGACCCCAAATGTAAGTTAGATTTGTTTATACATTATTTTACCTGACCTTGACAAATGTTGGCATTAACCCAAAACCCCTCAACAGATTGCGGACAGATCATATACTCTAGAAGTGAGAGCAATCCCGGTGTGGGGAACATGGCTTTGGGAGTTAAAGCAAATTGGCAAAGATAGGTCAGATTGTATGATCTGCAAATCAAAAACTACATCTTCCCATTAGGTAGAGAAGATGTTCTGTGACTGTAGTCGGGTAACAAAAGTCATTCAATTTATTCAAGAACTTCAAACAGACAATGAGCTGTCTTCCTGTTCCACTACATCTATTGCATTTTGTGAATCTTTGGCACAAAGAGCTACAGCCCAAGACACCCTATCATCCTACACAAAAAAATACTTCTTAAATTATGAGATACTGACACGACATGATTAGGCGCTCCCCCCATTTTTTACATCTTTTCTATCGCTTGAAGCAGAAAAACGAATGCGACTGGCGAACGCTAGCAGCTTGTTAGGGTCACAACATGGCCCATGTCCTGCAAGGGTATATAAAACTCTTTCCCCAATAATGAAAGATTAACTTCTCCATATCATAAACTCAACTCTCCCTCCAGGTACACTTCCAATCCTCCTTAAGAAGGCAATGGTAAATTCTCCCATGAAAAAGCCATTCTCAGATTTGTTAGACCCAGTCTTCTCCTGGCCTATCTCCAGCTCACCGTATGTCAGTAGACTGGGTGGTAGTTGGCTGACTCCAAGAATCTATTGAGAGTAATGCCAGACTTTGCGGTCATCAAACTGGTTTTCATCCTGGAAAGTGTGCAGGATTGTCTGTGATGCTTGCCTTGAATGATGTCTGGCTGCTAGTGGATAAAGACGGCATTGTGCTACTCGTGCCATTAAACCTGTCAACATTTGACACTTCGCATCATCATAGCCCTGCAATATGCCTACGCCAGCTGAGCATCTGTGATGTGTCCTGGAACTGGATAATCTATGTACTCGAGGTGATTGCCATACTTCCATTTCAATCAGCACCTAATGCAGAAACCCGCAGAAATTCACAGAGAGACGGCCTTTCAAAAATGCCTTTTAATTTGTATTTTATTTATTTGTTTTGTATAGCGCGAACAAGACCCTTGCGGGTATCAGAGTGCTTTACAGGGTACATGCAGGTGATTGACAGATACATATAAATACGATGAATCATGCGAATACATTCCTGGTAAATGTTAGCTACTAGCACATATCAACAAGAGTGTATAAGAAAGTTCAGGTGAATCTGGACAAGAAAATCGCTTTCACTTCTTTTTTGAAGAAAGCAGCGGATGGATTCAGTCTTGTTTCTGGGGGCAAGGCGTTCCAAATCCTGGGGGCCATTCCTGAGAAGGTACGATTGTACATTTTTTTCTTGGAGAAACGTTGTGGTTTAAGTAGAAGTTTATCAGAACTCCTAGTGGTTCTGCTACCACCCGATAGTACTAGTTTCTCCGCAAGGTATCTCGGGATTTTTTGGTGCAATGCCTTATGTGTCATACAGGCGATTTTTAAATGTATTCTGGCCTCAAAAGGTAACCAGTTGAGGGCACGAAGGTCAGGGGAAATGTGGCAGTTTCTTCTGGAGCCTGTGATGAGTCTAGCGGCTGTATTGATTGAGGCTCTTAGCGGAGCGGTTGTTGATCTGGGAAGGCCGCAGAGAGCGACACCATAGTCCACTCTACGAATTGCTAGGGTTTGAACTGCCTGTTTATAGTCATTCGCGGGTTAGGAATGGTTTCAGTTTTCTCAGGGTGTTCATCTGAAAATTGGCTCCTTTAGTTGCAGCGATGATGTGTTTTTGCATGTTTAGTTTATTATCCAGAGTTATTCCTAGGGATTTCGCAGAATCAATGATGAGAGGTTGACCATCGAGTGCAGTTAGGTGCTGCATCCACTCGCGGATCATGTCTGTTTGTTTGGGGGCAGCGATAATGAGGAATTCTGTTTTTATTGTGTTTAGTTTTAAATGGTTGCTTGCCAACCAGATCTGTGCTTTTTGGAGCGTTGATTTAAGAGACTTGATGTCTTCAAGAGAGTTGACCTTCATGTAGAGTTGTGTGTCGTCGGCGTACATGTGATATTGGGTGTTTGAGGAGTTGAGAAGCTCAGTGAGTGGTTCCATAAACAGATTGAAGAGTGTTGAGGAGAGGGAAGATCCCTGGGGCACTACCAAGGTGACTGGGGTGGGGTTAGATAAAGATTGGTTGGTCTTGAATCTTTGCGTTCTGTCTTGGAGGAAGGAAGTGAACCAGTTTAACACTGTTCCAGATAAACCCATTCTATGTTTCAAGAGGTCTAGTGGGTTGGTGTGATTGACTGTATTGAAGGCTGAGGATAAGTCAAGTAAGATTAACAAACAGGCTTTATTTTGATCCAATATTTGTAGAGCGTCATCTATAATGTGGGTCATGGCTGATTCGGTACTATCCCCAGATCGAAAGCCAGATTGGAATTGATCTAGCAGGTTGAAGTAGTCAATGTGGTTACTAAGCTGCATGTGGACACATTTTTCGAGTGGTTTGGCCAGGGTCCAAATGTTGGATATTGGGCGATAGTTATTCAGATCTGACGGGTCAGCTGATACTTTCTTTAGGATAGGGGATACCTGACCCACTTTGAGGATGTCTGGGATGGTTCCTTGCAAAAGAGAGGTGTTTATAATCCTGGTCTATAGGGGCACTAGCTGTGGCATGAAGGTCTTTAAGTGGGTTGCTGGGAGAGGATCTGTGAAATGATTGGAGGGATTCAAAGCCATGAGCGTGTTTAAGATAGTTTCTTCGCTGTAGAGGTTGAAGGTGGTCCAGGAGGCGTTGTTCTTGAGGTAGAGCTTTGTAGAACAGTTAGGCGGGGTCACTAGTGTGGTCAGCGTGGTGATAATGTGTGGGTGGGTGTGGGATAATAGGTCGTTAAGTAGGTCTGTCTTTAAATTTTCAGTCTTTGTTGTGAAAAACGCAGCAAGCTCTTCACAATTGGGGAGTGTTTCTAGATTAGCTTGGGGGGAGTGGGAGACACCCTTAGATTGAGCTTTGATTATTTCGAATAGTTTTTTGGGGCGATTCTTAGCTTGGTCTAATTGTTTACATATGAAGTCAGCTTTTGAACGTCTAATCTTTCTGTAATAGGAGTTTCTGGGGCTTCTTAGTAGTTTGAGGTGGGCAGCGGATGGAGCGGATCTCCATTGTCTTTCAATATCTCTGTGTTCTTCTGTCTTCATTTAGCCTACCATCATACCAGGGGTTTGAGTCTTTTGTGGTGACTCTTTTCAATTGTAGGGGTGCTAGGTTGTCGAGTACCCTGTTCATAGATTTGAAGTAGTGATTGGTCAAGTCCTGTACATCATCTAATCCATCCAGTGGGGGCGTGAGGATGTGGCTAGCGGTTGCAAGTGCGGTAGGATTGAGGTTATCTAGGTTCCTTCTCCAGATTTTCTTTCTCTTCGGTTGGATAGAGAGTAATTTAACTACTTCCTTGATATGGAAAGTGATTATGTGATGGTCGGACCAGTCGCAAGGAAGAATCGATTCTAGCTGAATAGAGTCTACTTTGGAGATCACTATATCAAGGGTTGAGCCCTTATCATGGGTGGGACTATCACAAACTTGGGACAGTTTGAGGTCGGACAGGAAAGCTTTGAGGCTGTTGACCTCCGGGTCATTTAGATTGTTCCAGTGGAGGTTGAAGTCCCCCAGGAAGATCTGCGTAATCTGTTGACCGACATTTGTGGCCAGAATATCCATAATGTGTTCGATGAAGGTAAGGTGTTTACCAGGAGGATGGTAGAAAGAGTGGAGTGAGCATATTGGTTTGTTATTGCTCGAGATGTCTAGGCAGAGGTATTCACAAGAAGAGAATACCGGGGAGTTGGAGCGGTTCACTGAGAGGTTGTTCCTATGAATGCAGGCAATGCCACCCCCTAGCTTATCAAATCTATCAAGTCTTGTGATGTAATAATTTGGGGGAACTAAAATGTCTAAGATGGGTTTTGGATGATTCGTTTAGCCAGGTTTCCATCAAGATGATAAGGTCAGGTTCATTGGTTATAATGAGGTCAGCTTTATCGGCGGCATGACGTGATGCTGATCTACAGTTTAGTAGGATACATTTTAGCTGGGCCTTGGTCAAAGTGGTTTTCTGGTCATGGGAGATAGGTACTCTCTTTAGGGTATTTGCATCAATATCTCTGGGGGTGTGTCTTGTACTTCTAGATGCATTGGGATGGATGGGTTGGATTAAGGACAGTTTCTGTGTGTCGTCTGTGTGTGCTGGTTTAGAGGGTAGGGAAGGAAGTTCATAGGAATGAAGCAGGGAAGTGAGCTCACTTGGAGATAGGGTTATCTTTTTCCTGGTCAGGCGGGATGAGGCATTAGGGTAGGGTACTGTATTCCATTTGGGGAGTTGAGACAGGGGGCTAGTGCATTGCAGATGCTTAGGATTCGCTTGTGGATTGGGTTGAGACCGGATCAGGTCATGAAGAGTTTGGATGTCCTCTTTTATTTGTTGAAGGGATAGTAGTATCTCATCGAGTCTGGGGTCAGGTGTAGGAGTTATCATATTGGTGGCCTGAACTGTGGTAAGGTGAGGAGGGGTTATTACTAGTGTGGTGTCCCAGGGCATGACGTGAACTAGTTCGACGCATGGTGGTTTTTCAGTGTGGGAGTCCATAGGGAAGGGATGGGTGGAGAGGGGATGTGAAGGTGTATTGATGTGTACTTTAGGAGGATCTGATTCATTGTGTGACATTCTTGTAGAGTGGTGGTAGCTGGAAAGAGGGGACGTGAGGGGTTATTGGAATGAGCTATGGGAGGAGGAACGGTGAGATTTGTAGTGCAGGGAGAGGGAGAAGATGGAACAGCGGATTGATCTGGAGTAAGTGTGTAAGAAGAGGAGATTGGAGCAGAACCCGCAATGGAGTTACTGGGGATGATGATGGAGGTGCGGAGGGAAGTACTAACTAAAGGGTGGGCGAAGGTGTAGTTGTGGAGATGGGGAGTTGTAGTGGAGGACGCGGGGCGTGAAGGAGATCTTGGGGCGAGGTGATGCGAGTGAAAGGCGAGGTGGGTATGGTAGAGATTGTGGTGGTGCTGGGGAAGAAGTGGAGATTATGTGGGTGTATGTCATTAGATGGGGTGTCGGTTAGGTCTGGGGTGGATGTATTAAACAATGGGATACCAAGGGGGAATGTCTGGCTGGGGCGTCAGGTAAGGAATCTGACAGAGGGTTAGGAGAATGGTTTGTGAGGGAGGTGGAATGGAATCTTGCAACCTTCGCTTTGATTCTCGGGAAGATGTTGTCCAGTAAATTCAGTTTATGGTCTGCTGCCTGCATGAGGATAATCCCATTATGATAAATGGTAAATGTAGCAGTTGCTTTGTAGAACGGGGAGGGAATGATAGTTAATGTGAGACCGTGTGCAGTTTTTTTGGTTGATGCAATTGAGAATAGTGCGAGACAGGCTTTCCGCCATTGTGCTCTCCTTTTGGTGTAGAAGATAATGTTGTTTGTTATGTGTCCTGTGTTATTTGAAAAATAGGGGTCAGAGATTGGGGTTTCTGGATGTAATTTTAGTAGACGATGTTTGAAGCTTTTGGTCGCCTTTTTTGAGAGGTTAGGGGGGCATTTGATGGAATAGGTGTGTGGGCCCATAGGCTCCATAATATGGTATGAGAGTTAGGGGAAAAAAAGGGGGTTGAGAGGGTCAAATAGTGAGAGAGGTAGTATGGGGGGAGAAATATTTGGGGAGTGAGAGAAGTTGCAGGCCTCCCTGTTTATTCCAGATGATGAGTCCTTGGGATAGGTCCTCACTCCATTACCATTAGTGGGTCACGTAGTGGTAAGTGGTCCTTGCTATTTGTGAGGGTCGGATTAACTTGGTTTACTATGTCCCAATCTAGGCAATGTCCCGGGATCCTTAGTCATAGAATTAGCGGTTGCTGTTATTTATAGTAAATAGTATCAATCGATTTGTGGGTTAGAGTGTCTGGTGATGAGATCAGTGGGCACGCTCTGTTGAGGTTGCATAATGTATCAGTCGTTCCAAGATGGCTGCTTCCTTATCAAGTGATGGAAAAGATCTGTGGATTAGTCCTATTACTATTTCCATGCAACAAAAACTACCAGGGTATTGTCCTCTGTCTGTTTCTATGGGGGCAGATCAGCATGTATGGTCCTTTCTTTCTGTTTGATAGTGTGCTGAATGCTATAGTTCCTGTGTCTTTGCGGTGGTGTGAGGTGAGTGGTCCTTTCTTTGTGTTACCCATATAGCTAACTAGTCAATTTGAGGTTCCACAGTTAAGGCACACAATGGTGGGGCTTGTACTGTTCATCGAGGTGTGACCATCTAAATCACTGTTGTGCTCCTCTACCTTGGTCTCTCTGTGCACTGCTCTCAATGCCCCTCCGCATGAAAGCGCGGTCGCAGGAGACGACCCGTTCAGAAGTGGAGACCAAAAAGTGTGCAGTTGCAAGAGAGCAGAGCGTAGAGCCTAATTTACTGAGTGTGGCAAGCTCCTCTGCATCGGTCTCTCTGTGTGCTTGCCTCAAGTGCCCCCGCCGGGCTCACCTCAGATAATGTGGCTCTGCAAGGGATTCTCTATCCACCTCCATGGACGTGAAGGACTTAGGCACCGGGCGAGACCGCGCCGTTGTCTCGCTCCGATGTCTCACCAGGGCGAAGTGCTGCTCATGCGGGGAGCCTCAGCTCGGACAGCTACAGCTCGGGGATTAAAGGTACAGAGTGGGACTGCTCCGATGTCCCAGTTGGGTGAAGTGCTGCTCATGCGGGGAGCCACAGCTAGGACAGCTGCAGCTCGGGGATTATAGGCGCAGAGCAGGACTGCTCCAATGTCTCGGTCCTCGATGCCGGAGGGGGTCGTCCTGGTGCTCCAGGTGCTGGCGTTAGGTACTCCAGCGATCGGGGTCAACAACGGTATGTGGACACGCCTGATCAAACGCGGGTCATCCACGTCGGATCAGACTCCTGTCGTCCCGTGTTCCCGTTGTCTTGGCTTCTCCGGTGAGTTGGTGATCCGCGATATCGCCTCAGCTGGCGTAGTCTTGTTCCAATGATCCTGTATTTTGCGGTATGTTCAGATGGTGGGTCTCGCATGGGCTAAACAGGGATATTTTAGCAAGTTCCGATCCCTAGCCCTCGGAGCTCACTCGTTGAGCTTCTTACCCGCCGCCATCTTGCATAGTTATGTATGTATGTGTCCCTTCTGGCCTATTTGGTGGAATCTTATGGGTTTGCTTATTATGTGTGGGCTGATGATATCCAAGTTGTTCTGGAGGTGGGAAGAAATCTTGGTAAACTCATAGATAACCTGATGCACATGCATGCAAGGAGTGGAGGCCTGGATGTGCCACCAGTGGGTAAAATTGAATTGGTCAAAAACAGGGATCTTGGCCTCTTTTTATGGCTCTCTAATGTGAGAATCCACTTTTTGACCTGTTTCTCTGGGTTCGCCCCCAGCCCTGCCACAGTGGTATGGAACGCAAGTGTAAAATATTGATTCTAAATGAATAATGGCCCCCAAGACAAAAAGTGTATCACGCTTGTTTATCTTCATCTTGCTTACAAACTGCTCCAGTTTTTAGGATAAACTACTGTAATTCTGTATACTTCGGTCCACCTAATTGATCATGTTGATTTTATCATTGAGGTAGAACATGGGGACGTGTCTACTAATAATGCTAAGCAGATGCGGTTGAATCACACCAGCCCTGGTGGTTCTCTACACTGTCTACCTATGAAGGAATAAGTGACACTCCAAGCCTTCTATGGAGTATATAAAGTTATATACCATGCCCAAGTAACATTTTTATTATCCAATTTACTTCTTCTGTTCTCTTTCTATGCTCCACTCATGAAGCACAATGACACAATGTCCCCACTGTATAGAGAATACATCTAGGAGGCCATGAGGCCTGCCCGTTTTGAAAAATATTCCATGAGATCACTCACAATTTAAGAGCACTCTGAAAGACCTAGCAATTCCTACAAGGGGCTTACTAAATGTCTTATTTCTAATGTTCATACTGGTAATGACAAAAAGCCTACTGGTGTATGTTTATAAATCAATATACATCCATATGCCTCCCTGGTCACGGATCCTAGGTCAGTCATTCCTCACACCTCATTATTCAATCACCGATCAAGGTTGATGGGGTAGTAAGATGTCGCCATGTGAGGATAAAAGAGAAAGGACAGGGGAACCCTACTCAGTAACGGAACCAGGGTAATGGTTATATAAGGGGAAACAACGGTTCCTGTGGACTCATAAAAAATGATTCAAGCAATATAATTTGCACAATCGCAATAAAAAGAGGGTAGAATAATGTAAGAGGGCAAGGAACCACCAACACATTTGTACAATTATGACTTGTTCTATAAACACAACAGACTTATTATATACATTGTTTAAATTTACAATAGAACAGATATTTGTGCAATGTGTCCCAAAGTGAAAAATGGAACCTAATCGTAAGTGACAGGGTGTATATCTATATACAAGGTTTCCATAAATCTTAAAAGGCGACCATTCTTGTATAATTTCTTTGTAAACAGCAACTGTATATAATAATATGCGCTGGGCAATGGTTCGATCTTTCAGCTTGTCGACGGCGTTTCGACCCTCTATCAGTACAGGGTCTCCTCAGGACTAGTGATGCAGGGACATCTGGATTGCTTAATGCGCAGCCTTGTGAACTAGTGATGTGCCACAAGTGAGAAGTGAAAGGGTATTACTCACAAGAGGACCCGTCCGGGTACTCAGTGTGAGGAAAGGCTGGCAGTCAGGGGTACGGTTTGGCCGACCGGCTCTTTACATCAACTCGCTATAGCCATAGCGGTATGGTTAATCCCTGGTAAATTCTGGAAACAGTGACAATGCACTGTGTAGGTCTGGATGATATTCTGTGCGCGAAGAATCACAGCATCTGTGTTCCCAAGCTGCGTGAGTCAGCTTCAAGACCGTCCTTGAAGCTGACTCACGCAGCTTGGGAATGGAGCTACCCCAGTAAGTGACTGTTTTATTAGAAACTAAAATATGATTGGCCCTATTTCCATGCTTACACGGGGGCCCCTGGAACCCCTGCTACACCACCCAACCTTCAACAGGCTGCCACTAAATCAGAGGTCTGTACCAACTAAGAGACTAACCCAGACGAGATGCCAATGAGACTTAGATTGTGGTTTGAGGGAAAGTGGGCATCAGTAATAATGCGGGTTTCCACCCCGTTGAAAGCATAGCTTACATTAACAGACATCACTGATTGCTGTTTTGCACCATCTAAGGGAAGATTATTAAAATTAATATTACAAGTTGATGAAGTGCTTCATGCTGGGGAGCCTTTGGTTGAAGAGTCTGAAGAAAGCACAGAACAACACCGACCTTGATGGTACATAATTGTACGATGAATTAGGTCCTTTGATTAGGCTACAGAAATGGGGTTGCTGGAGGCAGATTGCTGTGAGCAGCCAGTTCGTGAAGCCTGGGTGCAACATCGTGAAGACAGACAAGGTGTTGTACTTTGTTTCTTGCTTCTCAGCTGAGAGTCCTGACAAGTCTATTTACCAACGAGACACTCGTTTCAACCAGGGACACAGGTGTAGTGGTGGAGAGGCTTAGCAGAGCAACCCTGCTCATTCCACTTTGCTCACTGGGCCAACTGCAAGTCCATACAGACAGTGACACGGTATATGATACAGGTCCTGTAATCCTCCTTTCTGAGTCCTCTGTGCATGGGTAGATGAAAGTCCCTACTGGTGAGTTCTGTCCATAATGTCCTGTGCCCTGCAGGGCAGTGGTAGCTGTACGCTCTTGAGCCTGGTTTGTCAAACCAGGCGGTTGCCCAGAGTTAAGGGCATGAGTTGATCTGAGTGCATGCCTATACGGTATTGCCATGGTGGCAGTGATATTTAGGTGGGGTTGGTTGTCAGTGTTGATGTGTGTGTATTGGTAGCGTGTTGTATTGTGTGTATGATTAATGAGAGTGATTTCTTGTGCCCTAGGCATAGGACAGAGAGTTACTATATGCTTGGTGTTAGAAATTGGGTTTCTGGTTGGCTAGGGTATACACCTAAGCCAGGCAGAACCCACCACTCTAGTCAGGGTAAGGGAGTTAGACACACAAGACAACCCCTGCTCACCCCCTTGGTAGCTCGGCAGAGCAGTCAAGCTTATCCCAAAGGCAATGTATAAAGCATTTGGGCAACACACACACACACACACACACACACCAGTGACACACTAGGCACACCAAAAAAAGAGACTCCACGCAAGGTTATTTAAAAATATCTTTTGTATTGTACATAAAACACTTTAGACCATAATCACATAAATCCTGTGCCACTAGGCACTTGTCATAACAATGCATATAATACACATAGGTCACAAAATCACTCTGTCAATCAGGCAATTGTCATAACAGCATACGTATTGCAATCAAGTAATCACTTATAAATTGCACATGTCCTAAACACCACAGAAGAGACACCATTACTGTGCATCTCTCTGGGAACATTAATCACCACTAGCTTCACTAGTTCCACTACTGCAGAGGCCTGAGCAGGTGAACCACTACAACAATATGCATCATCACATTGGGGAATAACAGGTGGTAGTTAACCAATGCAAACCAAATACCCTAAATTCCTAGAACAGAGCGCTTCTGTACTTCTATTAGGCACAATGCGATAATCTCCAGCTCTCCCCGTAGTCTTCTGGGCCACCTGCCCGTCTACACTAGGGAATGCGTGAATTTCCTCAGGGCTGCAAAAGCACCCGTGCTGTTCTCCCCCTGGTTCTTCAGGACCGCGAAAAGCAGTACGGCCGGCGTGCCAAGAAGAAACCAAAAAGGCACGTCCACCCTGACTCCTCAGGACCAGGGGGACGACTGCGCCACTTGCAAGCGCCCTAGGCAGCTCAAGGCTGAGGCACGGGATTCCGTTGAGGACACTGCCTCCATCAGGGCAGGGCCTTCCACTCTCGCACCCCTGGTCTCTCCTCCTTCTGGCTTGCAAGTATAGCAGAGGCAGCCCCCGAAGGGGACATGAGGGTCGTCACCATAATGGCCGCCAGAGCCTGACAAGGAACAGAACTGGCTTGCGCCACCAGGAAGCACTGCGCGGAGAAACATGCACCTGAGTGGTGCTAGTTCCCCAAACCAATAGGGGGGCAGGGTGAGCGTTCAGCTCCCCCAATCAGGGGGACCCCATCCCCTCCCCCCTTTCCAAGTGCAATGGCAAAAAGAGAAAAGGGGGGATATAAGGCGACGCTCCCCCCTAAGGCATCTCACTTCTACATCATGGAGCTGGGGGAACGGCGCCGAGTATTTGAGTAAAAACCAGAGCAACCACGAGATGGAGGTTTGCATGGCCCCGGTGGAACACGCAGCACGAAGCAAGAACTCACCGACATGGTTGGGATGAAAAAGGAGCAAGCCGTGGCAGAGCAGGACCAGGAGGCTCGTGGACAAGAGGAGCATGGATGACCCCATCTCCCCATGCAGCGGTGAAGGAGGAAGAGGCTCTCGGGCCGGTGGTGAACCGGCCGGTACAGAACAGCCGTAGCTGCAAGGTAATGGCTCAGTAGTTGGAAGAGGAGGCTGCGCGCCTTTTTTGCTGCAAGACAGGTGAAATATAGGGGTGTAATGGGGCCTTGCGGTCCGTGCTGCAGGAGACCAGACTTGATCCATGGCATTCGCTCAGTATCCGGTTATTCGATGTAAAGCACTTAGGGCCATTTGTAGGTAATTTCTATTTACCGATTCCTAAATACCGAATTTTACCGATTCGGTATTTAAGAATCGGTAAATAGAATGTATGTAAACAATCGGTAAATTTTACTGTTTCGGTAATATTCGTTATTACCGATTCGGTATTTACCGAATCGGTAATGAGGAATACCTTCCCATTCATTCCTATGGGCCTGGAGGCCCATAGATATGAATGGGAAGCCATTCACTATTACCGATTCGGTAAATACCGAATCGGTAATAGGGGGAGCATATTCAAGGGTGGCAGGGTGTCACATTGACACCCTGTGCATCCCTGAATCGTGCATGTGTGCACATGTGGCACACATACATGCCCTAAGGGCATGAATGTCTGCCACATGGCACTTTTAACAAAGCACAAAATTGCTTTTGGAAAGGTATTCGGTATTTACCACCAGCTTGTAGTTGGTGGTAAATAACGAATCCTTAAACCAAAAATGCACTCACTTGAGTGCTCCCTACATAGGATTTAAGGATTCGGTAATTTACCGATTCCTTAAAATAACGAATCGGTAAATTACCAATCCTTAAATCCAGCCTCCTACATCCCAAAGGGCTAAATACCAGTCGGTAACGGGAAATTTACCGATTTTCGGCCGTTACCGACCGGTATTAGCCCACCTACATATGGCCCTTAATCTCCCCTGGCCTAACAAGAAACGAATAGGGCCTTGGGTAACATGGCGGGTGCTCATGTAAGGCACCCAGACAGTGGCGGCTGGTGAGTTTTGAAAGTGGTAGGGCGTAAAAGTTGGGGATGAGTGTTACATCACAAGCAAGCCCAGCGAGCAAACCCGACCGATACGGGGCAGGTCTCCTCAGTGAAAACTTTGAAAAAAAGAGAGGCATTTCAATACAAAACTATTTTATGTGCAATTAGACCTGGGGGTCGAGAATTTAAAATAGTTCTTGCAACTCCTTCCTTAAACTGACCTAATTGTGTTCACAATGGTACCTTTTATAATTTGGTCTGGCACACATTTAAATCCAAGAGAAGCATCACAAAAGAGGCATTCAATGTCATTAAGCACAGTTAGGGGTAACGTGATAAGGGAAATAAGAAGGGAATAGATTTGATCGGAAAAATGCGAAGCATTGGTTAGTTCCTCTCTACAACACAGTGATACTGCCCTTTTATTAAATGAAATAACATTTGCAATCGAACCACTGCGTACACCCCCAGGGTAATGGGAACTGAAGGTGCTGTTACCATCTGTTGGGAGAGGAGTTGGCCTAACGGCTAGGGTGCTTGACCTCGGACCTGGGGAACTGGGTTAGAGTCTTTGTAATGACGCCAAACATCCTGTGATTCTGGGCAAATCACTTAATCTCCCCGTGCCCAACAAAAAAATTAATGTGTGTCCTCATGTAACGTAACTGGTGCTATGTAAAGCGCTCTGAAACCTAATTGGATTCGTATCAAGTTTGCGCAGTACACCGTGAAAATGTACACTTTTTTGGCATTTACTGTATTCTAAGATGCCTCGTATCATTTTTAAATGTTTGTATATTCACAGTTTTGCACCTTGCCTTAAAGCTGCGTAATAGTAGCATCGGTGTTAAATGAAAAATAATACCTTCCAAAAATGCAGACATTCTATTCAGTGCCACTTGCTAGGAACCTTGGCACAAACAGAAGATATATAAAGTAACGCATGCCAAGTGCCAACGAGTTTCTGGCATAAGCACAGACAAGTGCACCGTTCAAACAAGCAGAACTGCTGCCGAGCCCAATCTTTCAACAGAGAATCACCTGACAACATCTGATCGCACTAAAAAATGCTTTCACGCCAGCTGCCACTGTACTTTTCAAACTGCTCCTGCCTGAAAGAAAAAAAGCAAACATATTTTGCATGGATCTGAAGCCTCCCGACCCGTTGATCTTCAAAGTGTACGGGCACCACCCACAGTGAATCTCTCTGTGGTGAGTGACTGCAGCTGGTAACCGCTCTTCCGCATCCCAGCACGCGCTGCGTGGCCCTGGCTCACCTGCGGCGCGAGGCCACATTCCATTCTCCACCCCGCGCGTTTCTTGTTCTGAGGTTTGGGCGTACCGAAGGCATCATTGTAGGAAGGAAAACATGCCCTCCAAGTGAGAGGTACGAGCTCTTGTACGGATAGAACTTTCAAGTGGAAAATATTAAAACACGTCACGCTCAGAAATGCAAACTTGAAAAGGATTCACGTTAAGCGAGCTTTGGTAATGTGCAACTCAAATGCATAATCGTAACGAAAGGAAGGTTTAGCACTTACCGTCCTCACCTCAGCTTCTGGGGTCCGACTCCTGCCATCTACCGTCCTGCTGCCTTTTCAAATTTCTGCTGGCAGCTCTCATCGCCGCGACGTCATCAGCCAGCCAGGAAAGCCAGCCTCCCTCCCTCCCCTCCGCCAATCACAAAGCATGAGGCGAAGCGGAGCGCACCCCACCAGGGCCATTTTCTCTATGTAGGCTGATGCGTGCAGCAGCATGCAGCAGCCTGCATAGAGAAAATGGGAGAGTGGGCGGCCCTGCTCGAGGGCAGGGGGGGGAGTGGCTTGCTCACTGTTGGGCATACTGACTGTTTGGTCGGCACCCAGGCCGGCCAACAGTCAGTATCCACAACAGTGGGCAAGCCACTCCCCCCTGCCCTCGAGCAGGACCGCCCAACCCCACCAGGCACTTCTGCTTTCTCGCGGTGCGAGAAGGCAGAAACATAAAATGGTAGTTATTACCATTTATGTTTCTGCCTTCTCGCACCGCGAGAAAGCAGTGGGGCAACGCCCCCATGCCCCAATGGGGGAGCCGCCACTGCGTGATGCGGGGGGGGAGTCCTTGCGATATGAATCTGCAAAAGCCACGTGAGGGAATGTGAATCGTTGTAAATCACTCAAGCCGAGACTGCGCATTATAAATCTGTGCAAAAACCAAGCCTTGGAGGTTGATTTTCAATAAATAAATAAAAGGAGGTGTTGGGGGATTTTGCACGGCGTGGCCTTGAAGGCGCGTCTTTCTGGGATCTGGATTGCTGATAACACCGGTCAGCTGCTTAGGCTATCCATAACACGGTTTGTGAAGAACTGCCTTCGCCTGGCAATGCACTAGCAATGTTTTACTTCAACTGGCAGGCCAGGGCAGCATGGAGCATTGATCACGAGCGCCTGACGCTGATCCCTGGTGCTGCCAAGATGCCCATTCCTGACCCTGTTGTTGTACAGGGTTTGCCTCAAGTTAGGCCCCTGCCGGCTGCGATCTCTCTCTGCCTTTTCACTACTGGCAAGTGTGGCAAATGTGCTTAATTTAGTTACCCAGGGCGCCGCTTGCCAAAGGTATTTCGTTAATGGTGCCTTTTCTGTTCCTTCTGTTCTGTTCCTCCCGCTCGTAGTTCCCACATGTATCACCATAGAGCTGGAGCCCAGTGCGTAAGCTAATATGGCCTGGTACTACCTATACCCCTCCTCCCTTGTTCAACCCCACAGAATATCAGGGACACGGGTTTAGTTGGAAAAGGGGGTCGTAGATAACCCCCGGCCGTATTTATTAACAAAATTAATCAAACATTAAATATAAATTTTTTAACCAAACTTTACGCAGACAATCATATTATTGGCATTAGATTACATTGATATGTACAGATATCAGATGGCTAACCTTAACATCACTCTAATACAAGTTATTTCCTATCCGAATCTAAGCATACATCATTCATAATCCTAATGGCAATCATTTTCTGCGTATCCATGTTTGAGCCTATGACAAGGTCAATAACTGGTGTCAGATCCTTATCCCTTTAAACCCCGCCCTCCAGCCTGAGTGCGCATGCGCAGAGGGCCCGTTCACCGTGAGGGTACTTCCCCTCCCCCCCGGTTACCCCCGTACGCCCTGTATACTCTCTCCATCGGGGCCCTTTCAGTTCTGCGCCCTTTAATGGCGCCATTGTGCACATGCGGGATGGCCAACAGCCTAGGTAAAGCGTAACTACCCCCTCCCCCGCACCCATACCGCCACGACGGCTGTAACTGCCCCTGGAGAGTTCTAGGAGTGGACTCCCTTGGGCAACCCCATTCAAGGAATGGCGCCGCCCCCTAAGGACCTTAAATTTACTGCTCACCAATCATGACCTTACCGCCACAGGCCAGCATAGTTGCCCGACTATCTGGCCCCCCCCCCTAACACTAGGAAGTCTACTCCTTGAGTATCCCGCTTATTCTGCGCGACCAATTCACTTACGCGAAATGCGCCATAAAATGCTAAGGAAAAGGCCGCCCTGAATAATAAAGCTTCCCCTCTTGTTGTGCAGATAGCGTCTAATGCCACTAGCAGGGCAGCTAGTACCTCCATCCCAATCGGACGCCTAGAATCGGGTGTAGTCCCCTGAATGCGCTGCCAACCCTTCAAGGCCTTTCTGACTGTGAAACTATCCGTGGGGTCCCCTCTATCCTTGGCTTGGGCAAAGAAAGATATCACCGCCACGTGTCGCCTGGCTGCCGCCACTGTGCGCCCCTCCTCGTGCAAAGTGCCTAAATAGAGCTGCAATGCCCTAGTGGTGTGCCACTCCTACGCCCAATCCTTCCCCAAAAAGGTGCAGTATGCCCAAAACGCCCCCTCGTAGGCTTTCTTGGTCCTGGGGGCTAGGCTAGCTGCCACGAGGTTCGGTAGTTGGGGGCACCAATCAGCCAAAGTACTTCTGGGAAGGGTGTTGGATTCGCGTCTGCAGAAGGGAGGTGTGTCCTGAAAACCTGCATCTTGGAGCGAGAGAGTGCATCAGCAGCATTATTCAACACACCTGGGACATGTTTAGCTCTAAACAGTATATTCTCCTTCATACACACAAGGACAATCTCTTTTAACAGGCGGAGGATCATTTTGCATCTTGCAGCCTGCTGGTTAATGCATTCTACCACAGTCATGTTATCTGACCAAAATATTACCGAATGGTTACGCAACCTGTCCGGCCATATCGTTAAGGCGACCCAAATAGGGAACAATTCCAAGAAACCAATGTTAGCTGTTAAACCAGTCTGTACCCATGCGTCTGGCCACCTGTGCGCCACCCACTCATTGCCAAGTATGGCGCCAAACTCCACACTACCCGCAGAGTCAGTCCATAAACCCAGCTCCGCAGACGTAGTGGGTGGACTGGGCCAGACCACCCTGCCATTGAAACCTTACAGGTATGCCATCCAAATCCGCATGTCCTGCTTGATTTCAGTTGACAGTCTGGTATGATGATGTTTATCCTGCAGTCCCGCCATGGCTTGGGCGATAGAGCGAGAGAATGGGCGTGCCATTGGGATCACCCTAAGGGCAAAGTTCAACTGCCCCACCGTTTGCTGTAATTGGTGTAATGTCAGCTTCTCCTTAGCCAGGCACTGTCGTAGGGTTTCTTTGAATTTCTCAATTTTATCTGCTGGCAACCGGAAACACCCCTGAACAGAATCTAGCTCGATCCCCAAGAATTCAATCCTGTTTGATGGCCCAACCGTCTTTCCCGGCGCCAGCGGGACCCCAAAAACCCGCATGAGTGTACAGAATTTCTGCAATACCCACGCACATTTCCCGGAGCCCGCCGATCCCAGGAGAAGAAAGTGGTCTAAATAATGCATGATAAACTCGTGCCCTGTCACCCGTCTAAGAACCCATTCTAAAAATGAACAACTTCTCAAAAATGGCACAGGAGATTGAGCAACCCATGGGCATACACTTATCCATGTAGAATTTGTCCTGGAACCTGAAACCCAGCAAGTGAGAGTCCTCCGGGTGCACCGGTAGAAGGCGGAATGCCGATTCAATGTCAGATTTTGCCATCAAGGCGCCCGGACCCAGCTCCCTGAGCATTTCAACAGCCTGATCAAAAGAAGCGTACTTCACACTACAAAATTCTTCACTGATGGCATCATTCAGTGAATTGCCTCTGGGTGCAGATAAGTTATGGATCAACCGAAATTCACCCTTTTCTTTCTTGGGAACAACCCCCAGTGGTGAACAAACAAAGTTATGTACTGGAATGCAATCAAATGGGCCCATTATTCTGCCCAAGCGCAGCTCTTTAGCAATTTTATTTGCCGCCACTCCAGGGTTAGCCCTCACTGACAACTGATTTTTGCAGTTGGGCGTCCCCACAAAACTCTGTGCAGGAATCCTAAACCCATATGTGAAACCTTCCTGCAGTGGCCTTGCAGTAGCATGACAGGGGTATTTGTTCAGCCAAGGATTCATGGCCAGGACGTCAATGGGGGAATGTGTTACTCGGTGGCCCATGCTCTCAATCCTGCTTTCCCTTACCTTTGTCTCTAGATTTTTTGAGACACTTAGATTCTGGGTGTGAAGGGTTTGCGCAAATAGAGCAGGCATGCTTAAACTTACATGAGCCTGGTGCCCTTGTACATGTCCGTCGGTTAAAATCCCAACATGTGCCTTTTCTCCCCCCACCGCCACCTGTGCTATGTGTCATGCCGGAGTTATGCGCCGCCCGAAAGGGCTGATAAGGCTGGTGAGTGTGAAACGTCTGCCCTCCTTGTCCTCTGCTTGCCTGTGCTGTGCCAAACTGAAAACCGGTCTGAGGTGCACCAAACTGATCTAACCAAGATATTGTGTCCACCATGTTCCAAGACAGAGCAGGGTCTGATGCTTTAGCACTCCTGAACTTAATGTCATAAAGCTTCCTACCCCATCCCCCATATTTATCATGTGCCATGATAATGCGGTTCTGATAACATGCCATTTCAGCCTGAATTTTGGGGAAACGTTCTGCCATTACTGCCATAAATACTGAGAAACGCCTGATCCAGTTTGTCAGGTTCTTCTCAACTCTGAATCGTAACAACTCGCTGGCCCATTCCCTGGGGAGCATCCATTATTTCTGTTTCTTAGCCTCTTCCCTCTCCCTCTCATCTACTAGTAAAGAAAACATGCTGACATAGCACCCTGACCAAATAAGCTCTTTCAACTCGCGTGACACATGCCTAGCGACATTCTCCCTCCCGGTACGAGATTCCCCCACCCCAAGCATGGGCAGTGTTTCTTGTTTACCTGCTGCGGTCACTCCCGCGGATTCGGCCGGCTTCTCTTTTACTTGGCTCACCACCGTTACTTCTTTGTTGGCGCCCCCTGTAGAAACACCATTAACCGGGGCAGGAAGAGAATGAGGCACCTGCCCTGTTCCTAATGGCCCCATAAACCGTGCAATCCGCTGTCTAGCCTCCGCTTCGGGGTCACCCTGCAGGTCCTTCCCCCCTACCGCTGGTGACAATACCCCTGCCTTCCCCAACCAAGGCAGAACCGCCGCTAAATGTGCTACCAAATCCGTTGGAACCGGATTTATAGCACCACCTATAAGCACCCCTGGGTTTGGCACTCCATCAGCCCCCTGCGGGGCGGTAGCTACTGGAACTGCCCCTGCCGGGGCTACCGGCAATGGCTCAGATATTGGGTCACCCCCAGGAACTCCTCCCAGTGGCAATGACGGTACCGGTGGACTCACGGGGACGCCCCCCGATGGTCCAGGTACCCCACCCTCCTTAGGCTGTGACCTGGGTGCTGACGCTTTGGGCTTACTCCCCGCTTTCTTTGATCTCACCCTCCTTGTAAGCGGCTCTAATTCACCCCGGGGTTTGGGCGGAACAATGGTGCGCCTAGGTCTCTCGCCTGTTCCCTCCTGCCCCTCTATCCTCTCTTTGAGATCCGCCAAATTCTTCCCTAATCTATCCACCTTCTTCCATTTTTTATCCATGCTAACCATTTTTCGCATCATTGTTTCTATCATCAATTCCATGCGCGAGCGCTTTTCGCCCCGCCTCATTTGTCCTGGCATTGCCCTTTTGAAGGAAAGATATGACCCTAGACTAACACCGCGTGTACAATGCTAGCTTAGTGCCCACCCCCACTTGCCTTAAAGTACACTGTAATAAAGCTGATCCACACTGTGCGTCCCCAACATATAATGTATAATCACTTTAATGTCCCTACTCTTCAAGGTAGCAGCATATATAACACACTTCAAATACCAAGTTCAGTGGATACTTTTCAAATTATTCAACATTCACATATGCAGCCTGTAAGATCACTTTTAAACACTTTGAACTCAGTACGCTATACATGTACACCGAAAACTCCTGATGCTGGAGCAGCGTTTGCAATATTTCCAACTTATTACCCTTTGCCAGTATTAGCGGGACTTGTACCCTTGCCCTGTGGATTAATACTAAACCGCTTCTGTAACGCGGGACCAGGTCTCCCCCGTAGCCCCCAAGCTCGCTATTGCCCAAAGACACCCGCCAATCTGCCGTCGGTGCACGCTACAATGCCAGGCCACGGAACACCCCCTGGTTCCCTTTCAACAAAACCCGCCTTCAACAACAAAACCTGACTTCAGCAACCCCCACCCAGCGCGGGAACAATCAGTTCCAACGCGTGCTTACCCGATCGCTGCACGGACCACCTACGACACACACAGACCACCGGCACTGCAACGATTTCCTCCCATGATCGTCGTCTATGCCGATCCACTACCCAGACTCCGCTGCGTACACTCGTCTGGTCCAACACACGTGGATGCTGCTACTACCACCGGCACCCACACCGCTAAACCGCACCTGCAACGGAAAAAGGAAAAAATATTATCCAAAGACCTCCTAAGGAGGTCACACAATAAGGCTCGGGAGCGCGGAAGGCAACAGAGGAAGATTCCTCTGCTCCCCAGCCTTTTATTAGTGGCGAGTGCTCGCCCCGTCTCACTGTGTGCTCATTGGAGGGCGAGCCCGCGACAGGCCCGCCTCCGGTGTCGTCGGGGCCGGCAGGACTGCCATATTATCGGCAGGTCCGATGCCGGCCCCGCCTTTCTAGGAGTGGCACAGTCACTTGGGGAGTTGGTATACATGCCTAAGTCTGTTGTACATGAGGGGGCATAATAGAATTATTTTGGTAACTGGCGAATCTGGTTCACTGCGGTTGTGGGAGTGATGCAACTGGATTTGCTCTCGTGCTTATAGGTATCAGTGAAAGGTTCTGAATTGCATGGCCCCTATGGTTATCAGCGTGGCTTGCGTTGGACCTAGTGATAACGGATCTAAAGTGCTAATGTGACGGAGATGGAGGAGTGCGCTCCTGGAGATGTTCCCGAGCAGCGAAAAGGGTCTGCCTTTGGTCAGCACTTGTTGCCCGGGTATTCCCCACCTTTGTCCAACATGGCCTGCCCTCCACATATAGTTACAACGGTCTGATTTATCATAGCCTGCACAGGGGAGGGTTTGTTTCGGTGACCTATATCCAAATGCTCATATTTGTGGTGAAGGTAGCGCATTCGACAGGGAGGACTGCGAGGCTGCTTTGGTTGCAATGATTAAGTCTGAAGCAGTGGTGTCTTCCGCTCTTCTTTGCGTTTGTCTTTTTGACTTCGTTGGCGTTTTCTGTAGACCATCAATTCCATTTAGAGATCCCACCATGACAGGAAGTGTGTGGTGCCTACCGGTAGGAGGCAACGGGCCATGCAGCACCCGTGAGCATTGGACTGATGCTAGCACATGCACGGTTTTGTGGCGCATACGGGCCTGTGTTTTTTGCCGCATTCTGTCATTTTTCTTTTCTGGTCTTCGCACTAACAACTGTGGAGTTACTCAATGCCCAGGACACCCGGTGGCAGCTCATGGCTACCTTGCAAATCATAAAGATCCACCCTCAGAACAGGTTTCAGAATGGGTTTCTAGATGTCCTCCCAGGTAATGTGTGTTTCCTAAAATGGTGGGAAAAGGACACACAGTGTTGTTAAAATACCCCTCACACACCAAAAGGGTCCTTGGTGTCATGCTTCATCATAGGGGTCTTCCCGCCCCTCTAGGGGACGGGGCGTGCTACAACCTACGATTACGTGGAAGCACCTTTTGGTTGTGAAACCGACTATGTGTTTCGTAGGGGAGTGAGTGCAAGGGTCAGGGGTGGATGGGTGGGTGAGGTTAAAAAAGACCTGGCTCGTTGGTTTAAAAGTCTTTAATATACCTGTGAGCTGGTATTAGTAAAAATAGGGGGGGGGGGGCGGAGGTAAATATGCCTCAATGAGCTATGCCTCCTAGGTGTCAACATGTTTCGAAGCTCCCCAGGCTCCTTCGTCAGGACTAGAATGATCCCTGTCCACACTCACGAGTTTATGTGGATTTCAGAATTACACTAATAGTCACAAGGATTTCTGTGCATGTCGATTCCCAATGCACTTGTAGGATACCTGATTAAGTATCACAAATCAGTTCATTCGATTTGAGAGGTAAACTGCCCCATGAGCCTGTAACGGGGTGCCTGTCTTCGTAACTGCTACTGGGTCACTGTCCTGCTGCGTCTGGTCTCCCCGACGTCTCAGGGTGGATCTTTATGGTTTGCAAGTTACTGAAGGAGGATGTATCCATCTCCACTACTGTTGTTAAGTAGTACCTCTCTACTCCCCCCTTGTTTTTTTCAGCTCATGGCTACCAACAGAGCCGCTTTTAGCCTCATTTGTAGTGTCGGGCCTGCGACTTCTGCCTTTGATCTGCCATGTGTTCTAGGCGCTGCCATTCAGGTGCCCATCTCTTCTGGCCTGTGACGTCGCTTCTCCGCCCCGCAAGGCTTGCATGCAACGCTCCTTCTCCTTGACGAGTTGTACAGTAACTTAGAATTAAAAACTGAAGAGGAT
The DNA here is from genome assembly GCF_964204655.1 of Triturus cristatus. Taxonomy (NCBI): domain Eukaryota; kingdom Metazoa; phylum Chordata; class Amphibia; order Caudata; family Salamandridae; genus Triturus; species Triturus cristatus. The sequence continues at coordinate 703,455,583 of NC_140579.1, read as the reverse complement.
AAGCTCACCCGTGAAACTACAAATTGACGGTTGGGTGGCGCCGCTCTTATGTCAAAAACATATAGAGATGACAAATTTGAAGTAAAGAATGAGGCTTTTGAAGAGTTACGTTAACAAAATCGCAGGGTGATGGGCGCAGGGTTGATGGAAGAGAGAAGCATGCCTAGGTCGAGGGCCTGGGAGGGGTGCACACCCAGCCACACCTGGGGGGTCTTCCCTGACAATTGTTGATGCCACATGTCCACAGCAGGTCGTACATTCCTTGGATCAGCGTGCCAGCCGTCCTGATCCGGTAGCTGGGTGGACTGGTGCATCATCACAGGTCCAAATCCCGGCGGGCCTCTCAGCCGGTCATCTTTCTGAGTAAAAAAAAAAAAAGCATTGGGTAACAATAAACATCTGTTATCCATCTGTTATCCAGCACCAAGATACCCTTGGGAGAACGTGCACTTTACAAATAGGTAGGTTATGTTTCCTGAGACCCCAGTAGTACTAGCTCGTGGTTTCACCCTTCCAAAGTAAGAAATGAGTATAGTTGAGTTGGGTGGTATGTAAAGAAAAATGTACCACATGTAGGTTGTTAGAAATGGGGGTCTCTAGTTGGCAAGGACTTGCACCTTTATCCAAGTAGGTACCCTTCTTCCTAGTCAGGATGAGGGAGTTACACTCCTAAAATAACCCCTGCTCACCCCCTTGGTAGCTTGGCACGAGCAGTCAGACTCATCCTAGAGGCAGTGTGTAAAGCATTTGCACATAACCAACAGTAATACAATGTAAGCACTACAAAAGGACACCACACCAGTTTAGAAAAATATCCAATATTTTTATATACTTAAGACAAGACCAAATGAGATAAAAATCCACAATACATCACTTAAAAATCTTCAGTTATCAAAGTATCCTTAAAAAAAACATTCCTTGATGTCGATAGCTCCGTCCGGAGCTATCACTGCGTCGTGAACAAACAAATCCAAACAGTTCTGGCTGACCGCAGCGTCGCGTGTCAGCTACTGTGTCGGGAAGACCCGCAAACAGTACCTTTCAGAAATGCAGGTCATCGATGACCTCTCGTTGTCCCACGCGTTGCAGGTCGATCTCCTCTCTGATGGGATCAGGAGCGCTGGCGTCGGCAGGCGTCCGGTGCTGCGGTGCGAAGTGCAGCGGTGCGGAGTGCGGTGCCCTCAGGTCGCAGTGCTAGCAGCGGCTCGGTGGCAGCATCAGATGGCGGCGTCGGTGAGACCAGGGTTGTGGTGAGAGGTGAGGGCGGTGCTCGTCACGGTGCTGGCAGGTCACGGTGCAGCAGCAGCGTCGTCGTTGCTGAAGCGCTGTCGTCGGTTGACGAACTGGAATCGATGGCACCGGCGTCGGTAGGCCAAGGCTGCGGTGCGGGATGAGGGCGGTGCGTCGTAACTTTACGAGCGGTCCCCCGAACCACGGTGCAAGCAGCGGCGTCGAATCCGGCGTGAAGCGGCATCGTCAGGGATACCACGGCTTCGTCGTGAAGTCAGACGGTGTTGAGTGCGGTGCCCACAGGTCACGGTGCGAGCAGCAGGTCGGTGGTGGCGTCAGCAGGCGTCGTCGGTGAGACCAGGGTCGCGGTGCGGCGGTGCTCTCTGGGGTGCCAAAGCGTCGGCGTGAAGCGAGGCGGAGTGTGGTGCCCACAGGTCGCGGTGCAAGCAGGGGCTCAGTGGCGGCATTGACAGGTGTCGTCGGTGAGACCAAGGTTGCGTTGCGGCGGTGCCCTCTGCGGTGCCTTCAGGAGATGGAGTCGGCAGCGGCGTCGTAGACGGCGTCGGGCTTGAAGTCTTTGCTGTTACTGAGACTTCGTGAACAGGGGCGAGCTCTACCTCAAGCCCTTGGAGATACTCAGCACAAGTAGAGAAAGTTCAGTCTAGTCCTTTCACTTCCCAAGGCAGAAGCAGCAGCTGCAGGCCAACCCAACAAAGCAATAACACAGCGAAGGGGCAGTACTCCTCCTGGCAGCTCTTCCAGCTCTTCTTCTTGACAGGTTCCTTGATTCCAACGAGTTCTGAAGTTCTGGGGTTTGGGTCCCCCTTTTTATCCTCAAATTCTCTTTGTACTCTGAAGGCAGAGAGGCCTTTGCCTAGTCCAAACCAGTTCTGGTCAGTCCTGGAGCACTTTGTTGACAAGACTCCTTCTTTCCTTTCACAGTGTAGGCCAGGAACATCAGACGCACCACAGGAGGTAGAGCCAGCATTGTGGAGGGAAGGCCCAGCCCTATTTGGGTCCCAGGTGCAACTCCTCCCACCCATCTACATGTAGACCTTGCTATTAAGCACTGTGCTGACTCACCCGGTCTCCTGGAATCCCCCCAGCCCCTGTCACTCAAACTCCAGACAAGGAATACACAACCTAGCAGAGGTAGGCTCGGATGGTTAGACAAGAAAATACCTACTTTCTAAAAGTGGTATTTTCAAACACAGAATGTTAAAACCAACTTCACTAAAAGATGTATTTTAGCATTCTGAGTTCAGGCATACTAAACTCTAATTTCTACCATGTTCCCTGGGTCAGTTGGATTATAGGATGTAATAATCAATCTGCCCATTCTGGCCTATGGGGAACAGGTAGCCTTGCAATAGTGAAAAACGAAGTAGGCTGTAATTCAATATCAGGACATGCCACACACACCAGGGCATGTCCTAACTTTCACATACAATGCACCCTGCCCGTGGGGATACCTTGGGCCTACCAGAGGGGCGGCTCACATGTAGGAAAGGGAAGATTTAGGGACTTGCAAGTGTGTGCACTTGCCAAGTCGACATGGCAGCCCCAGGCTACGCACAGGCTCTTCAATTGCAGGCCAGAGTTACACTTTACGGGCTGTTGCGCTGGTGGCACAATCCAGTGCTACAGCCCACCAACAGCATTTGATTTATAGGCCCTGGCACTTGCAGTGCACTTTACTAGGGACTGACACATAAATCAAATAGGCCAATCATGGAAAAAACCAATCCATAACACATTTTATACAGGAGCACTTGCACCTTCCCACTGGACAGCAGTGAGGAAAGTGCGCAGAATCATTACACCAGCAAAAACAGTCAAAAACGGGAGGTCAGAAAGCAAAAAGTCATGGGAAACATGCCAAAAGATGCCAAGTCTAACATAGGTACTACAATGAAATGCACAATTAATTTTGTATACTGTAAATGAAAAGAAGCAAATGCACTTTCAAAAGTGTTACGGGGAAAATATTCGTAAAATATTACATTTGTTTGTGTGCGCTTACGAAGTTTAAGCAAACGTTGTGCCAATGCAACTGTTAATAGATTAAAAAGAAAAGAAATTAAAGTAAATAATAATAGGATGGAAAATAGCGATAGAAAAACACAGTCTGGTGACTATTAAGCAGGGCAGAATGGACGTTATGCTGGCAGTACGAGGTGGAGGTCTCTGGCAAGAGCACAGCGCTATCATAAATACAGGCACTGTCTCCCTTTATTGCAATAAAGGTTGCAAGGCACAAAAAAAGTGTTGACTAAATTCTTCTCATCAAAGCTGTGCATGTCCTCTTTCCAGATGTTAGAAGATTGTATATGATTGCTCAAATTAGTAAAGTCGGTTCATAATTTTAAGGAGTGGGTTGAAGCGGTGCCCTGTTCAGCTCCCCCCAAAAAATAGAGACTATCATGGTTAGATAGGTGGCGGGATCCGTGTGGGGGAGTCAAGGAGGGAGGATCATGTCACAGAATGGGTCACATTGAAGTGACTACACACACAGCGTACAGCGACATGGCTCTAACAGGAAAAAATGAATAAAGGAATGATAAAACATGCAGTAATTTCACACCTCCCCCTGCACAAGACAGCTGTACTTACCTGGGGAAGCCTCCCTGGGACATGTGTGAAATAGATGTTGTCATTTAATACTGTGTGCTGTTTCACGCCACCATAATCGGCACCTGGCCGTCTCCCAATTTTGATTTCATTTATAAACCCATGGTGAGCGGAGACAGTGCAGGAGAAATAAATGAATAAATAATAAACCACATGCCGTTGTTACACGTCTCCCCCTGCACCTGCACCGGGTCAGGCACATGTCACGGGTGCATGGACAGGCTTCAAAACTAGATATAAAAAAAGAAAAGTTACGGTTAGAAGACAGTTGCACTTACCTGGGGAGCCCGTCAAGGGCAGTAGTGAAGTAGATTATGGTATTTGATGCTGGGCACTGTATCACGGCAAAAAAAACAGTACGAAATCCCTGGGTCTAAACAACTAGCTAGTGTAATATGTGCTCAAATGCTACAAAATGAATTATGAAAAATCTATCAAAACAGAATCACAGACTAAGCACCCCTGGAACAACCAGTGGGCATTTCCCTATTTAGGACAAAATCCCTCACTCACCACAAGGTGACATGCTTCATCATGGGGATTCTCCTCTCAAAGAAAAAACCTAGTTCCTTTGAGGGCTACGACCCTCTCACCGGGAGAGAGGAGCTCAGGGATGTTTTGTAACAAATAGGATATCCTAAATCCTCATACGAAGAACAAAAGAGTATGAGTGAGGGCGCAGCGCAAAAGATGAGAGTGAAAAAAGTGCAAATAAAGCTAGCTAGGCGGTGTACAATTAAGAATTTATTAAGGTACACCCACTGCCAGGATTAAAACCAGAGCACCAGCGGTATGGATTTATAACCGCTACGGTGAAGTGAGAAAATGGTCAACATGTTTCAGCCATAACACCCAGAGGACAGGACAGGATTGAAGAGTGACAGTGTGGGTCTCAATTATGAGATCCCATGGGTTTCACTGTAGTAGATGACTTATGTACACCTATTCCCTTTTTTCTGGTTATTGAACTTTGATATAGGGGTTAGACATGTATTACAGAAGTGAACTACTGGACAGATGTTGACCACAAAGTAAATGTGAGAGGTTCACGAATATCTACACTCATATTGACAAGTGACTTATCATTTATTCACTAGTTATATGTGTAGATGTCATCAGAGCAGTATGGGTCAGGCACATTTTGCTGGTTCATTTACGGATTTTTGGAGTCCTTTTGTTCCAAGAATACACAGTAGGCTCTTAAACGTGTGATTAAATTCTTTTTCCCCTTCCTACCTCCTGAAACCCCCCCTCTCATCTGTGTGCACGTTGTGCTTTAATTGCGGGTTTATTCAGTAGTGCATGGTGGGTGTAGTCACTGTTCCTCGTAACGAATTTTTATTTACAGTGTCAGCTATTTTTCGGTAACAGTCAAGCGGATTTTAAAGTTTGCATTATTGCCATCTGCACAATGGATCACTGTTTGCCATCTATATTTTGGGTATGTACCGATCTTGCAGTCAGAGATGGCATGAGTATTATTCCGCGACTTAGAGTTGTTAATTCGTTTGACAGCTTCTGAATACGCGCATGCGCGGCCGACCAGTGTGACTGTTTCGGCGTCTGCGCAGTATTCGCGCATTATGAGACAATCACAGCTGTTTGAGATCTGGCCACGATATTAGTGCACTATATAAACGGGTCGTGGTTCCGTTACCAACTCACCTCCGGTCGCCGGATCTACGAGACACGGAGTGCCAACGGATAGGCGAGTTGGTCGCTGGTGGGGCACTCTGTTTTGTTCCCTTTTACTCTGCTTTGCCAAACTGATGCAGAATTAATATTGTACTAGAAGCACCACTCTAATCTTTGAGGTGCTGTCTTTAGGTGGTTATTTAAGCATTTGCATGTAAATCGTGGAGCACACTTGCTACTTAGTTCTTTTGGAGTTCCATTGAAGCCCTTTTTAAGAAACCGTATGTGTAAATCATTCAAGTCAATGGTTTTTGAGTATTCTTCTCTACATATTGGAATCCTTTATACATCTCTTGACAAAATGTTGTCTCTCCGCAACATGGTTCTTCCAACTTACCCTGCAAACCTGTGGCTACTGCCATAGGCTTATTATGACTACTGGCCATAGTATTCTAATGATGTAATGAGTTTCCTTTTTACTCCTTGTTTTTGTAATTTTGCTCTCATATACATGCCTCACTGATTTCCTATAGGAGTTATAGTTAACCATAGACAGGGGTAGAACATGTTATGCTAATAACACTATACACCGTTCTTTTTAGAGCCGTGCCCCCTTCCTAAGCGGCTGCCAGGCTGAGGTGGGACTGAGTACCCAGCAATTGCGGGTAAGATATTTAAAAAAAAAAATCATCACAGTTTACACCATTGTGTGCAACATTATCATTTTCACTTATTGTTATTTTTCAGTTTCTAGGTAAACTCTTCCTTTTCGTAACTGATGTACTGAGGACAGAGTCCATATACTGACAAAAAATACATTATGTATCCTTTTTGTTGTACTCATTCACTTTTTTCGCAGTAGCACCTATCTGAGGTCCTGATGAAAGCCTGACCCACGTGTGGGTGTTATGGCTGAAACATGTTGACCATTTTCTCACTTCACAGTAGCGGTTATAAATCCATACCGCTGGTGCTCTGGTTTTAATCCTGGCAGTGGGTGTACCTGAATAAATTCTTAATTGTACACCCGCTAGCTAGTTTTATTTACACTTTTATCACTCTCATCTTTTGCGCTGCGCCCTCACTCATACTCTTTTGTTCTTCATATGAGGATTAAGGATATCCTATTTGTTTCAAAACATCCCTGAGCTCCTCTCTACCGGTGAGAGGGTCGTAACCCTCAAAGGAACTAGGTTTTTCCTTTGAGAGGAGAATCCCCATGATGAAGCATGTCACCTTGTGGTGAGTGAGGGATTTTGTCCTAAAAAGGGAAATGCCCACTGGTTGTTCCAGGGGTGCTTAGTCTGTGATTCTGTTTTGATAGATTTTTCATAATTCATTTTGTAGCATTTGATCACATATTACACTAGCTAATTGTTTAGACCCAGGGATTTCGTACTGTTTTTTAAGTTAATACTGGGGAATAAATCCTATGTGGTCTTTAAATTTTCCCTAGGAACCTCCTGTTTTCAACCTGTTCTTGTTTGGGAGAACACTGTCATGCCTCCATAATCAGTATCTGACTGTGTCCCAATTTTGATTTCATGTATGACCCATGGTGAGCTGAGACGGTGCTGGAAGATACTGAATAGGACACAAGCGTGCCACAGGCTGCACATAAAGAGCAGCGGGAGGTGAAACCGGAAAACACAGGGAGGGGGGAGCCACAGGAAGACAGAAGCCTATCTGGCGACGTGGCAGAAACAAAAGGTATATTGGTTTGGTTATGGAAACACACCGACAGAGCGGTGTGTAGAAGGAGGGCTACTCACTTTGGGATGCCTATTGCAGGGTGAGTATGCCTGACAAAAAGGGGGTAGCAAACGGAGACGGCGCTCACAGCCCAGCCCCCAGCAGATGGCACGGCACAAAAGAGACTAGCAAGGTAGTGAGTTAGGGCCTAACTCCGGGGAAAGGCTACCCCTCACATGCAAAGGGGCGTGGAAAACAACAAAGAACAATCTACGAACTGGCATAGTGATTTACGACCCTAGGAGATGCAAATTTGCAAGAGACAAACAAGTGATTTATGACCAGCCAATGATTTATGGCTGATGATTTATGGTGATCATGCACAATGATTTATGACAACAAAATGATGACCGATTGTGGCAGAATGATTCATGATACCTCAAGGATTTATGACCCATGATTTATGGCTGCTGATTTATGATGATCATGCAGAGTGATTTATGACTGCAAAATAACGACGATTGTGGCAAAGTGATTTATGATGCCCGATGATTTAGGAATTAGGGGTTTGTGATGTCCAAATGACACTGTGGGATACCCAATTTGCCATAACGTGTGAGAATGATTTATGACCCCGGCCCCAAGTAGGTGTCCAGGAGCGTTGCACATGTATGACGCATGTAATAAGTAATAAAACTGCAGCAACAACGACCACCAAATACAACGACTGATGGCTGTGTTCCGTAATGCAAATGCATAAGTATGGTACTTTTCCTGGGATGGGCACAGTGCAGGCATTATAGCGAGCTCTCGTCAGGCCAGAGCATTTTGCGCTTCGACCACGGCTGTCTGCAAACATGCTGTTTAGCCGCTCAGCCTCGGTAAGGGAGTCACTGCTCCCTGATCCCTCCGGGCGGCTTTGCTGAACGAGGCCTCCTTGCGGTGGGGCGACACAGAGCACAGCCTCCGGCGGCTCCGCTCTCTTCCGCCCGGCCTTTAACCTTAGCTGGGCCCTGCCCACCAAGACATTGGGGTTGCCGGGCAATGCAGAAGCATTCCCCAGGCGGGCCTCCTTGCCGTCGGTGTGCCTTTTAGCAGCCCGGGGCCACATAGCAGAGCCCCGGCTGTAATTGAGCACCAAAGAAAGAAAGAAAAGAACGATGCAGGGGACCCAACCGGGAGAGGGAGAGCACTTCTTCTGCTGGAGCTCTCCCCTCCTGACGTTTAAACAGCACAAGGGATGGGCAGAGTTGCCCAAGCTTATGGCAGGGTGAGTAGGCCTGACAAAAAGGGGGTAGCAAACAGAGACGGCGCTCGCAGCCCAGCCCACGCCAGACGGCAGGGCACAAAAGAGACCAGCAAGGTAGCGAGTTGGGGCCAAACTCTGGGAAAAGCCAACCCCACACACGCAAAGGGTCGTGGAAAACGACAAAGAACCAACTACGAACTGGCAAGGTGATTTAGATTTACAACCCTAGGAGATGCAAATGAGCAAAATACAAGCAAGTGATTTATGACCAGCCAATGATTTATGGCTGATGATTTATGGTGATCATGCAGAATGATTTATGACAACAAAATGATGACCGATTGTGACAGAATGATTTATGCTACCCCGATGATTTAAAACCCATTATTTATGGCTGCTGATTTATGATGATCATGCAGAGTGATTTATGACTGCAAAATAACGATGATTGTGGCAGAGTGATTTATGATGCCCTGATGATTTATGAGCCAGGGGTTTGTGATGTCCAACTGATACTGTGTGATACCCAATTTGCCATAACGTGTGAGGATGATTTATGACCCCGGCCCCAAGAAGGTGTCCAGGAGAGTTGCACATGTATGACGTATGTAATAAGTAATAAAACTGAGGCCAACAACGACCACCAAATACAACGACTGTTGGCTGTGTTCCGTAATGCAAATGCATAAGTATGGTACTTTTCCTAGAATCGGCACAGTGCAAGCGTTATAGCGAGCTCTCTTCAGGCCAGAGCCTTCTGCCCTTCGACCGCGGCTGCCCGCAACTATGCTGTTTAGCCGCTCGGCCTCGGTAAGGGAGTCCCTGCTTCCTGATCCCTCCGGGCGGCTTTGCTGAACGAGGCCTCCCTGCGGTGGCGCAACACAGCGCACAGCCTCCGTCGGCTCCGCTTTCTTCCGCTCGGCCTTCAACTTTAGCTGGGCCCCACCCACCGAGACATTGGCGTTGCCGGGCAATGCAGAGGACTTCCCCAGGCGGGACTCCTTTTCGTTGGTGTGCCTTTTAGCAGCCCGGGGCCACATAGCAGAGCCCTGGCTGTAACTGAGCCCCAAAGAAAGAAAGAAAAGAACGATGCAGGGGACCCGACCGGGAGAGGGAGAGCACTTCTTCTGCTGGAGCTCTCCCCTCCTGACATTTAAACAGCACAAAGGACGGACAGAGTTGCCCAAGCTGCAGGGCCACCAGCTTTCAAAGGTGCTCTCCATGCAAGAAAGCGCTCACCAAGTGCTAGATTTTCAAATACATAGGGCCGGTCACCCAGCACTGCAAGATCACTGGGGCACACAGGCAGGGAGCAGGCAACAGGGCTGCACACAAGGTCCTTGCAAGCCAAGAGGCAGTCCTTCCAGTAGGACAGCACAGTTCAGCAAAGGTCAAGTGGCGGTTTCTCCTGGCAGCTTCTCCTCTGGTGCAGTCCGGTATGTCAGCCGCAGCTGGTTACAGGTCTACGCAGTATCTCTAATCATGGGGTCGCAGCCCCTGTACTTATTGTTATAAAGTCTTTGTTCTGGGGGCACTTTGTGCACTTTTCAGGAGTGCACAACACCCCTATTCACATCCCAAGCCCTGGCCTGACACACACTACAGGGGGGCAGAGACAGCATTGTAAAAGGCAGGCACAGGCCTATTCAGGTGCAGGTGCAACTCCTCCCACCACTCTAATTGCAGACCAGACTTATTCGGGTGCAAGGGAAATGCCTTCTGCCACTCTAAATGCAGCCGAGGTCTATTCAGCCTAGCGCTGAGACATCCAGGATGGGCAGGACACACCTCAACCCTCCCTTGTGACTGTCTAGAGGGAACGCACATCCCCTTTTACCTGTCACTCTAAACCAGATGGTGAAAACACATCCAGGCAGGGCACAATCCAGGCAGGGCACAAAGACTCATAAGCACACAGAAATGCCAACTTCTAAATGTGGCATTTCTAAAATAGTAATAACAAAACTGCTTTCACCAATAAGCAGGGTTTATCACTACTATTCCAAACATACCAAACATTGCCACGCTTTCCCCTCTTATATCAGAAATTACCACTGAATCACATATCAGGGAATTCCCAATGCAAACCTATGAGCGGGCTTCCTCACAGCAGTGAGAAACCAAATAGGCTGTTTGTCACTACCAGGACAAACAGCCACAAAGTTAAGGCACATGTCCTACCTTTTACCTACGCAACACCCTGTCCATAGGGCTAGCTAGGGCCTACCTTAGAGGAGACTTGTATGTAGTAAAAGGGAAGTTTCAGACGTGGCAACCACTTTACATGCCATTTTACTGTGCGTGCAGGCCCTGCAGCGGCAGAGGCCGGAGACAGGTTTGAAAGGCTACTTCGGTGAGTGGCACAAGCAGCGCTGCAGGCCCACTAGTCTCATTTAATTTACAGGCCATGGGAATGGGATACCACTGTACAAGGAACTTACAGGTAAATTAAATATGCCAAATAGGTGTAGACCAATCTTACCAAGTTTACAAGATACAGCACATGCACTTTAGCACTAATCAGCAGTGGTAAAGTGTCCAGTCATAAAACCAACAAAAACAGGTCAGAAAAAATGCAGTAGGATGCAAAACGTTTGGGGATGAACCTGCAAAAAGGGCCAGTTCCAACACTTGGGTAAGGGTGAAAACGTATCCAGGGTGTAGGTTGTGCTAGATAAATATTTAACTATGCTGGGGTTTGGTGGCCTTTTTTGGAGTAGGTAATAGTTTTCTTTGGATGGGGCCTAGTTGCCTATAGTGGTGCAGATTATAGTTACATTAATATGGGGTTGTTGGCCATTGCCTGTTTATAACTATATGTGGATGGGGTCGCATACGGTCAACATCACATCACAGCTGTATGACTCCTGCTGAGCCTAAACCTCCAGGCTACTCTTTGCAGCTGTCAGGCCAGCTCTCCGACTGCTAACAGGAGATTGCAGGTATATGGACTAAAGCCATCAAGCCAGGAGCAGGGAAGTGAGACAGAGACTGAAGCCAACCAACCATAAGCAAAGGGCTAACCCAAAGCCCACTCAATGCACAGTAGAAACAATAGGTCTGGCCTACAGAGAGCTAAAGATGTCTGTAGCGAGATCTAAAAAAGGGGATTGAACCAAGCATGACAAGTGGCGCATGTCTCCTTGAGAATTGGAGGAAGGTGATTTGGATGGAAACAGATACCAATGGGCAGACTAAGGAAAACAAAACAGTGATGGGTGGATACACCCCACTCCTTTAGCAATCACATTTAATGTCCCATAACCTTGCCATAAACCTACAGTGGCAATGCATGGAAGGGTTTCCTTTAATCGTTGGCGGCCGAGTAAGAGAGAGGGCCATGAGGCCTGTATGCTGTGGTGCGGGAGCCATGGTGGACCTGGCACTTGAATTTCTGGGGCCCTGCAGGCAGTGAGGGGGCCCGCTACATCGATGCCTGACCCCAAGAGCAGGGGTGTGCCCCAGAGTTCATGGCTGGGTCAAGCCAGAGACAGTGGACCAAAGCCGCTCATAGGCACATGAGGGGCGCCAAACCCCAGGCCCACTGTGTGAGCCGAATCGCGGCCACAGTGCCGGTGCAGGCCCATGTGCCGCAACAGGCATTGATATCACCTCACCAGAGCACCTAGAGAGGCGCAGAGGCCTTGGGCCCCCTGAGAGTGCTGGGGCAGTTGGAGAAGGGCCCATCATTGTGAGGCCTCAATACTTGTCCAGGCCGGAACGGCAAAGGGTATCTGGCCCCGTTGGGATTCACCAGACCCCCCTACAACGACTGCTGCTGTCAGAGGCCCAGCGAGAGGTGCGTGGGGGTCACCTGCTGCAATGGATTCTGGTCATAATTGCTACCTGTCCCTGTCGAGGCACCCTGAGCCCTAATCATGCCTGCGCCTTGCCTGTAAGTGAGCTGAGCCTTGGGTCAGGGCCAGGCTGGCACAGGGAGTGAGAGAGACTACAACAGTGTCACTGGGGCTCCTGTGGTGCTGGAGGGCTCATACTGTTGTGGCGGCACATGGTGGTTATTCATTTAGACTGGCTTGTATGTTTGTGCATAGACTGGAACAAGGGGTACATGGAGGGCCCTGGTAGATGGGACACAGACGGGTAGACAGTGCACTGTCCTGACCTGGATCTTTTTTGTGGGCTGGCTTTGCAACTGGGGGCTGTAGGAGGTCTGCTTGGCCCTTGCCTGGGAGCGGCCATTTAGGCATATTGCCTACCTGCTGGTCAGTTCCTTTCAGTACCTGCACGTCTAGTGGTGCCTTCTGCTGTGCCCTGGGGGGGGGGGGGGGGGGGGTGGACCTCCTCATAATGGGCAAAATGGACAAAACGCAGCCTAAGCTGTAGAGCGAGCTGCGAAAGACTCCCAGACCCCCTTCACGATGGCACAGTCATGCTGGAGGGCAGGGCAGGATACTGCAGGACCAGAGATGGGCAGTGAGTTGCGGCATATCCTGGCCGCTGTGCAGCACAGCATCACTAAAATCTATGCTAAGATCGATGCATTGTTCTTCCGGATGTGGGAGCATCTGGCCAAGCATACAAAGTGACTTGACATGGCGGTGAGGCGGGTATTGGAGGATGAAGATGAATAGGTTACTGCCTCTGTGTCCCAAAAACAGATGGGGAAGATGCTCTCTTCCTTGCAATCTAAAGAAGAGGATCTGGAAGCTTGTTCATGCCATAACAATATTGTGATCATAGGTACTTGGAACAACTACTCATGGATCTTCTAGGGAATGAGACTTTTTCTGATATATTCGTGGTGGAGCGCATCCACCCTTGCACCGTGTCCATCAGCATAGGAGACCAGTGCCAGACCGTGTGCATGCACTATCTCCGCTAGGGGGAGTTTATATAGGTTGAAGAGAGTGGTGCTTAATGAGGAGCCTTATGGCACTCCACACTTTAGGGAGTAGGTTGGTGAGAACGACGACTCCTCCTGAACCTGAAACTCCTATGTTCTAGAAATGCAGCAAGCCATTTAAGAGCAGCATTGACAAATCCAGCCTTTTCTAACCTTTGAATTAGGACAGGGTGTGACACGGTGTCGAAGGCCACGCTCAGGTCCAGCAGGATCAGAGCTGCTGAGTCGCCTCGGTCGAGTATCACTCTTAGTTCATCAGTTGCCTCTAACTGAGCGGTTTTTCTGTGTTGCTGTCTGGCCTAAACCCTGTTTGAGTTTGGTGTAGGATGTCATGTGTCTCTAGAAAGGAGGACAGGTGCTTGTTGACATACTGCTCAAGGGGTCTGCTTACACACGTAAGTAGTTAGATGCTCTTATAGTTCTCTCCACGAAGAGGTTCTGCTTAGGGCTTTTTCAAAAGGGGTCTAACCATGGCGTGTTTCCAAGCAGCAGTAATCATACTGCTTTTTATAGAGTTGTTAAATATATCCGTCAATATAGACAGAATTGTGTTCCCTCCTTTTCTGAGTACATCGGAGGAGCTGAGTTTGGAGGATATCCTCAGTGGCTTCATTGTCGATTGGTGGGAAGGCCGGCAGTTTGAATCTAGCCGCGATTCTTGCGACTGGCTTTTTATTCAGGGTAGAGTCTTTGGGTAGGGCTAGAAAAATGTATTTCAATTTTCCTAGAAAAACATTTGTAAGCATATTACAGTGTCCCTCTGACAGGGTGGGACCTATTCGGCTATTAGCTTGTTTCATTAGGTTGTTTACCAGTTTGAATAGTTCTTTTGATGAGTTAGGGGTGTTTTCTATTTTAACATTAAAATAAGAGACTCTTGCATCTCTTATCGCATATAGCTTTCTTATATGGTGCCTTGCTGGGTCCATCATATGTTTTCCTCAAGACTCTTTCTAGCTTTTTTGCTTCCTTTTTTAGTTTAATGAGGTTTGCTGAAAACTAAGGGACTCGTCCTGCTGGACGTTTGGGCCCTTGGGGTTTCATATGGGCCAGGACATCCAAGGTACCTCTGAACCAGTCCTCAGACTTTTATGTCTTTCTCCAATTTCCACTTCCCGTGTGGGGATGGATTCTGCTAGGGAGCTTTCCCACCTTGCAGTGTCTAGTTTAGACCACCATTGACTTAGCTTGGTGGGAAGGGAACTGACCAATATATTGGGGTGGGAGCATCTGTTGATAATTCATTGATACTAGAAAAGACGGGATCCAGTAGGTGGACGAGATTGTGTATGGGATGTTTCACGAGTTGAATCATCTTGGCGCAGCCAGGTCTTGCATAACATATTTTACACTATCCCTGCTGTCATTGTCAAAGTGCGGATTGAGGTCACCCAGTAATGTGAAATTAGCCTTCTGTAGTTTAAGCTCGGCGACTAGCTCTGGTACGGGTTGGCTACATTTTAAAGCTGAGCCTAGAGGGTAATGTATCAGTAGATCTAAACAGGTGAAAGTGGCAGAGAGCTCAAGCGAGAAGAGCAGACATTCACTTCCGAGAAACTTTATGGGTGTGAATGGCCCTTTTATTTTATCTTTAAAGATTATTGCTATCCCCCTGCACCTTTTCTCTTCAAGGTCACACCTTGCGAAAGCATATCCTTGGCGGAGAGCCATGGCTTCATCTAGCATGGAATCTTCTCTTAGCAATGTCTTGGTAATGAATGCTACTTCTGGCTGCTTATCTTCCAATAATATAAATAGTTCTGAGCTGTGTTTTGACAAGGATCGGCAATTCAGTAATACCATCTGCCACTCGCATTTGCCCTTGATAAAGGCGGGGGGGGGGGTTGTGTTACATTGTTTGGTATAGTCTCAAAGTTTCTTAAGTCTCACTGGCTATTTTTACAAGTAAAGTGAGAGGCATCAGACCTAACCGAATACTCACATAGCTTACTTGTGGGTCGGATGAGCAGACAGAGCTGGGCTGGAGAAAAGGTGATCCATGTTATCTGTTAACGGGCAGGGGTTTGGTCCCTGGCACTTGTTGGATACGGACAGGATAGACATGCTTGCCTTTGGTGTTCTAGTGGCACGCCTGCTGAATACATCCGCGTCCAGTGCTGCATTAAGTGCTAGGCTGGCGCTAAGCTACTAGACTGCTGACCAATAATGGTGGCTCTAGCATTAAGTATAGGAGAAACATGGCGCTGAACACGGCCTGGAAGTCCTGATTGTCAGGTGAGTGTAATTTCCCCCTTTACCAAGCAATTCAATTAGAAATTGCCCTGCCCTTCCACTCCAATAAAATCAACTTTTTAAAAATTCTTTAACATTTCTGACAAAAGTGCAATGGAGCTTGAATATAGCAGGTGATGAAGCAGGGTTTTCGTGAAAAATAAAACCTGCTCGGATTGAATCCTCATTAACATTTACTAACTGTGTGCAGTGAAAATTATGCGGAAAAGGCCTAACACGAGGGAAAATGCTACGGCGCAAGCGAGTACTAAAGTACTAAGAGTAGGCCGCAAGTGCTTTTTGACTAACGAAAATAAAAAGGACTAATGCTGCTTTTATGCAAGTTATTAACATTTGCTAGGAAATTGGTAATAATAATCTGGGTTGCGCAGGGATAATTGTAGCATTGGGTTGGTGTGTAGAGAAAAAGCATTATAAGTGAATAATGTCTGTGTTTGTTCTGTAGATGTATGGTTTTCTATTCTGCATGGCAAATAATGGGTCAAGAAGTCTTCAGTAAAAGAAAAACCTTAAAAAGATGGAAATTCAAGAGTGAATAAGGAGGTGGAACATTATTCTGTCCTCCAAGTTCTGAGTGCTTGCAAAAACCAGGATGAAAGAACAATGCGACCAACAGAGGGAAGCTTCCTCTGCGGAGTGGCACTCAGGAAGAAAAAGATAAACAAAGTTGGCAATATTGCCTGAGCGGAGAAAGAGAAGAATGACAGAGGCTTGAATTTGTATTTCCTGGGGTGGAAGTTCATGTCATTGATTAAACAAAACAATGAGACATTTAGTAAGGTAGACGTGCTGAGAGTGGTGTGACTATACACCCCCTTCCTTAACCAATCAAATGTGAAGAAAGCCCTTAGCTAGATACATGTGTGGGTTGGACATTTGGGTTTTAGGGTATAATTGAAGTGCCTGGTGGGAGGGGTTGAGAGACTGACTCGTGAGACTGTTGGGAGATAGTTGCTGTCGTCGGTTTTGCTGTCCTGTTCCTGTTTACTGATTCCTAACTTAGTCTTTGCCTCTTCAAATCTTCTTGAGGGGCCTTGCTTCTCTCATGGCCAGAGAGTAGATTTCCTATTTCTAATTGGGTTAGTATAGACTGAAATCTGAATTTGTATAATCATTTGCAAATGTATTTGGTTTCTGAATTTTTTTTCTCTTTGCCTATCCACTTCCTAATCCGTTGTGGCATAGTCATAGTGTGGAGGAATATCAAACTGGAAGTTATTTGTCTGTTGTTGTAATATCGAACAGTGAAATGCTGTTGATGGTATTTTAGGGAGTTATTCTGTTGTAAGGAGAGTGTATGAAATAGTGGAAAGTCTGCTTCCGAAACTCTGGCCTTATACCCAAAGGAGTGCCAAGACCTCTTAAGAAAAAGTCCCCCTCAAAACTTTGGCCTTATCCCCAGAGGAGTACCAAGACCTCTTTTCACTTGTTTGGGAGTAGAGTGACGCTGGTCGGTATTTTACTGGAAGTAAATGGAATCTATTGGAGAAATTGAACTATCTCTTTATTAGTGGAACAGACAAAGGCGCTGTTTTGTGTAATTTCTAATAAGAATTTGCCATAATATTTTACTATGCAAAGGGAGGGTCAGAAGCAGGAGTTATACTGACGTCATAAAAGCCACGCTGGCATTGGTCAGAATAGCGGGTGTGTATTGTGCTGTGATTGGTTGGTTGGTTGGTGTGAGCCGCGCTGGTATTGGAGGAGCATGAGTTAATAGAGTGAGTGGAATTATGGAAGGATTTCCTTAGTTTTCCAAAATAGTTAGCGAAGAGAAAAGAGAGTGTTGAAATTGAAGTTGATTAAAGCTATTCAGGATTTTTTTTTAAAGGATAAAACGATTGTGATTAGAGAGGGAATTCCTGAACCTCCTCCAAGATCGCCTGCTTCTTTTATGATGTTAGAGCGTGGGTATCACACATGTACGTGGTTGGAGAACTGGGTAAAATATACAGAGGATGATGGATGTTAGCTTTCCCAGAGCATGGTATATTTAATGTGAACTTTTTGGAGAATTTGAGGAGATGAATGAATTCCTTGAAA
The DNA here is from genome assembly GCF_964204655.1 of Triturus cristatus. Taxonomy (NCBI): domain Eukaryota; kingdom Metazoa; phylum Chordata; class Amphibia; order Caudata; family Salamandridae; genus Triturus; species Triturus cristatus. The sequence goes on along the minus strand of NC_140579.1, from coordinate 703,437,986 downwards.
CCAAACCCTAGACCTATGCCGTATGAGGCGCTTGAGGAATGGGAGCATGAGGGGTACAGAAGGGAGAGAGACAGGAATGGATTGAAATATAAGAATATGATAAGATGGTTTTCAGAGGGTAAGTGGGATGCTCAAATGAAGAGATGGAGGAGCGATGTAATGCTAGATGGATTATATCCCGTAATGGTTGCTGAGGATCAGGCTGGTGGAAAATGTAAGGAGAAAAAGAAAAATATAGAAACTTCAGAATTAGATATGGATCCAAATGAAATTGATGATGAGTTATTAGAAGAAATGTTATTGAAAAGACCTCCACCGTATCAGGAGAGCCCAGATGGGATTACTCCAAGTTCACCATTAATTGAAATAGAAGTTCCCCAAATTCCACAGGTTTCACAGGTTACCCGATATCACAAGAAAAAGAAATTGAGATGCTTAATAGAGCAAAAGAAGAATTGACTCAGAAAATTAATCAGATGAGTTTAAATGCGGAAGCGTTGTCAGTTCCAGTGACGATTGGTCCTATAGTTCTGTTGTATAGTGAGGGTCAAAATATTTCAAGAGTACATGCATTGAAAGTTCCGGTGAATGGTGTTAGAAATGTTAGTGGGTCAGAGCCAAAAGAGATAGGTACGTCATTAATTGATCTCCCAGTAAATGGAGATGTGACTGAAAAGCCAACGAGAAGTGTTCAGATAGATCCTAGAAAATGATTGCAGAATGTGAGAGAAACAACTTCTATATCAGAGGGTTCTGGTTCAGTGAGACCTTCACCAGATGAGTTGGATGAATGGATAAGAGGAATGGCGTCTAATAGATCTAAACCAAGTATGGATTTAGAGAAATTGAAAGTAGATTTGGAAGAAATGATTATTGGTACAATCAGTCCAGAGAGATTGAGTAAATATCAGGATGAAGAGTTGTTATTCATGTGTAAGCATATTACATTGAAAGCAAAAACATTTCTGTGAGAAGTTGGCAGAAGCTGCACAAGAATATGGTGTGGATATAGAAAAGTCAAAAGCTTTGCAGAAGACGTATAGGTTGGATTTTAGTGGCAAGGATTTGGAGAGTTTGAATGCTTCGGGAAAATGTTTGCAAATAAAGGAGTTGATAAATACTCTGAAAAGATGGAGTGATGTGGAACAACCCTGATCGATAACCTCACCAACCTCGGACTAAAGCAACTCGTCACAACGCCCGCCCACTCCGCCGGCCACACACTCAACCCCGTTTTCTCCTCAAGCCCGCACGTCTCCGTCAGCCACACCACCGAACTCCTCTGGACCGGCCACCGCTGCATCCACTTCACCTTCCAGATACCCACCACACACCACCGCACCCAACAGATCCCCCGCCGCTGCTGGAGCAAAATCACCGAAGACCAACTACATGCAAACCTCGCTCTCAGCCCACCCACCGAAACTTCCAACACCGACGACGCAGCCCACAGCCTCAGACGTTGGATCGAAGACTGCGCCAACACCCTCACCCTACTGAAGAAACCCCCCCACAGAGACACCAGCAAGAGGGCCAGCTGGTTCACCCCAGAACTCCTAGCCTCCAAGCAAGTCTGCCGGAAACTAGAGAAGAAATGGCACAGCGAACAAACTCCAGACACACGCGCAGCACACAAGGACGCCATCCGCAACCACCACCACCTCATCAAGGCCGCCAAGAGAACCTCATTTAAAGACCGCCTCGACAACAACGCACACAATAGCAAGGAGCTCTTCAACATCGTGAAGGAACTCTCCAACCCCAGCTCCAACACCAACGACATCCGCTGTCACAAGCCCTGTGCGACTCCCTCGCCACCTTCTTCCACCGCAAGGTAGCAGACATCCATGACGGCTTCAACACCCAGAGAGACCCAACAGACAGCAACACAACAGACCCTCCGCACACCATCGACCACGACCCCCTGCTAGCCTGGGCCAGCGTGAGCATCGATGACACCATCAAGACCATGAGCACAATCCACTCCGGCTCTCCGTCAGATCCCTTCCCGCACCACGTCTTCAACAAAGCAAGCAGCTCCATCGCACCCCACCTGCACAACGTCATCAATCTCTCCCTCGAGACCGCGACCTTCCCAGAGAGCTGGAAACACGCCGAGATCAACGCCCTACTGAAAAAACCCAAGGCTGACCCAAGAGACCTCAAGAACTTCCGGCCCATCTCTCTGCTCCCCTTCCTGGCCAAGGTCATCAAGAAAATCGTCAACAGACAGCTAACCTGATACCTCGAAGAAACCAGAATCCTGGACCCTTCCCAGTCAGGGTTCCGCAGCAACCACAGCACCGAGACCGCCCTCATCGCCGCCACCGACGACATCAGGACCCTGCTGGACAGTGGCGAGACCTCAGCACTCATCCTCCTAAACCTCTCTGCCGCCTTCGACACCGTCTGCCACCGCACACTACGTGCACGCCTCCACGCCACAGGGATCCGAGACAAGGCTCTGGAATGGACTACCTCCTTCCTCTCTGGCAGAACCCAGAGCGTCCGCCTCCCCCCATTCCGGTCCGAAGCCTCCGAGATCATCTGCGGCGTACCCCAGGGATCCTCCCTCAGCCCGACACTGTTCAACATTTACATGGCCCCGCTCGCACATGTTGCCCGACAGCATGATCTCAACATAATCTCCTACGCCGACGACACTCAACTGATCCTCTCCCTCACCAAGGACCCCATCACCGCCAAAGCCAACCTCCACAAAGGAATGAAGGCCGTCGCCGACTGGATGAAGACCAGCCATCTGAAGCTGAACTCGGACAAGACGAAGGTCCTCATCCTTGGCCCCAACCCTTCAGCCTGGGACGACTCCTGGTGGCAGACGGCACTGAGAGCAGCCCCGACACCCACCGACCACGCACGCAACCTGGGAATCATCCTCGACTCAACGCTCTCAATGACCAAGCTGGTCAACGCCGTCTCCTCGTTGACTTGTTGAAAGATTTGGATGGCTTGTTTGATATTGTGGTTCCAGCTGATTTATGGACTGAATGTAAGATTGCAGTTGATTGGCCGAAAGATAAATATCCTAGAGATATTAAAACAGGAGAGCCTTCAGAAGAAGTGGTGAAAAAATATAATCAGGTGAATACTTATTTGAAAGGCAAGGTTTCTCCAAAAGAAACAAATTGGGTTAAGGTTGACAGGACATCTCAGGAATCGAAAGAATCAGTGCATGCTTATTATGAGAGGCTGTTACAGGTGTCTAAACAGTGTAGTGGTTTTGACAGCACTACAGATGAGGATATGGAACATTATGTCTATATGTTTGTGTTTGGATTGAAACCGGAGATTAGCAATATGATTCAGCAGCATTCGATTTGTTGGCAGAACAAAACAGTGGATTAAATCCTGAGATATGCAAAGTATTGCAGTGATGATATTGAATCGAGACATAAGACATTGAAGGAAAAAGTGATGTGGGCACAGGTGAAAGTGGCACAACAGAATAATGGGAATTTTGCTGATGGTTCGCAAACAGGTTATCAGATGAAAGGGCAGAATCTGAGTTTTCAAAATGGTCAGGTACCTATGAATATTGTACCGAATGGAGGTGTTCAAGTGCAGTTAACAGGAAAAGGCAGAGGCGAGGGTAATAAGGAACAGATAAAAAAGAAACGTCCGTGTCTTGGATGCGGCCAATTAGGGCACTGGAGGAATGAGTGTAAGTCTTTGTTAAGAAATAATGTAATGGTTCAAAATTTCAATCAACAGATACAGAATGAGGTGGTTGTGAATCAACAACAACAGCAAAAGCTAGTTACACCACAGGTACAACAGGTACAAGTACCTCAAGCACTTATGCCAAATAATGTGAATGCTCAGGTAGAAAGATACAGTGTGGATGCTGGTTTTCACATGAGTGAACAGGTTGGTAAGAATCAAAATGTACAAATGGCTTTGCAATACTGGTTGCAATGTTCTGAGAGTGATTCAGATTCATCTCAATGACGGTGCCTGAGGGGGGAGCAAGAGTGAGTGCTTGGCTCATTTCTAGAGGTAGATCAGTCAGGTCCTTTTGTGGGTGGCAAAGTGGTAGGTAATGATATTACATTCCTTGTGTATACTGGCGCTACCCATTCTACTGTGAGAACACTGGAAATTCCAAATCTACCCCTCTCGGGAGAAACTATCTAAGTCGTAGGAGTCTCAAATAGACATAGTAAGACTCTAGTGACCAAACCAATGGAGGTTCATATTAGGAAATTCAAAGATTTGCATCTGTTTGTGGTGTGTGACTCGAGTCCAGTGAATCTTTTAGGTAGAGACTTGCTGTGCAAAATAAATTGCACAATTTATTGTACACCGGATGGTATTGTGTTCCAAACACCAGATGAGTATGTTGCTTTTAAGATGATGTTAGCGAAGCAAGAGACAGAAGTGAATGATTTGTATCCCATGTTTACAACAAGTGATTTGCCCGTTGAATTAAGAGACACAGTGACACCTGATGTGTGGGATCTTTTAGGGAAAGACATTGGATTAATGAAAGGTGTTGATCCTATTCAGTTTATGGCCAAGCAGGGTGCAGAATTTCCGAAAACACCACAGTATAAAATGAGTCCTAAGACTATAGAGGGAGTTACTCCAGTAATTGAACAAATGATTGAACAAGGTAATTTGAGAGAGATACAAGGGAGTCCTTGTAATTCACCTATAATGGGAATTAAGAAACTGAGTGGAAAATATAGGATTGTGCAAGATTTGCACAAGGTTAATACGATTGTAGTATCTTGTTGTCTGATAGTGCCCAATCCATCAGTGATTCTTTACCAAATCCCTTGTGATGCAAAGTGGTTCACAGTGATTAATGTGTGTCAAGCATTTTTCTCAATACCCCTGCATCCAGATAGCCAATATCTTTTTGCTTTCCGGTTCGGAGACCATGTTTTGGCATGGTGCCGAGTTCCTCAAGGGTATACAGAGAGTCCTTCAATTTTCAATCAAATTCTGAAAAAGTGTCTGGAGTCATTGTTTATGCCAGAAGACCCAGTGTTGGTGCAATACATCGATGATCTATTGGTGTAATCAAAGAAATGAGAGGCATGCGCGACAGATACAATTGCTCTACTGAACCATTTGGCAATAGGTGGGCATAAAGTGTCACCAACAAAATTACAATGTTGTCAAAAAGAAGTTCAATATTTGGGACACAAAATTGAAAAAGGAGTCAGAAAAGTATCACAAGATCGAATTGCTGTAATTTTGCAAATGGGCTTTTCCAAAAACGCAGAAAGAAGTCTGAATGTTTCTGGGAATGGTTGGATACTGCAGACAGTGGATTAGTGGGTTTTCTTTGACAGCTAAGCCATTACAGAGATTGACTCACAAAGATGTAGTCGATCCATTGCAGTTGGACGAAGAAAGTATGAAGGCTTTTATGGATTTGCGAGATAGTCTATGTCGAGCGCCTGTAGTGGGAATGCCAGATTATGGTACAGAGTTTGCATTGTTCTGTTGTGAGAGAGATGGGTGTGCACTTTTGGTTTTGACACAGACACATGGAATGGCATGTTGACCAGTGTCATATTTCTCTGCCACTTTATATTCGGTGGCTGCAGTGTTGCCAGGTTATTTGAAAGCAGTGGCTACAACTTGTGTGAGTTTGGAGCAGAGTGAGTCGATTGTAATGGGACATCCAGTGAGAGTGTATGTGCCACATTCTTTTGAGATCCTACTGACACGTACTAGGACTCAACACATGACAAGCAGTCATTTGACCAGATATGAAAGAGTGATCTTGGGTGCTTGTAAGAAACTGGCTCTCTATACACTACACCAAAATGAGGTATAGTGTGTATAGAGTCCAAGTGTCCCCGGAGGTAGGCAGAGGTTAAAGTTAGATTGAATACGTAGACATACTGTCTGGAGCCAATAGATACAATTAGACATGAAAACTCGATGGCATCATACAATTTCAGTGAGCTAGAACGTTATCTATGCACATCTTTTTACTAGTAACTGGGTCCAGTAAAATTATTTTGAAACTGATCAACTTTAACCAGAAACTCGAGCTGTTAGGGGAGCCGGATCTGCAGAGAGGAGTGGGGTCCTTGGGCATCTGTCCTTCAAAAGGGCCTTCACCTGCTAGTGCAAGAAGTGACACCCAGAGCCCCCTGCTAAGCACAGTGGACGGTTGAATCAAATAAATGTCACATTCAAAACATGTGTTGCCACGTCCACTGATGTAAAATAATCGGAAAAATCAATCAATGTCGCTCCAAACCGAATTTAACCAGGCCAGCTGTAGGCGTTTGCAATCAATACAATGACAGAGCACATGATTGAAATGTGGTATGAAAGTACACAAGCCCTCACGTTGCTTAAGAAAGATCCTGTCCCATTTCAGCTAAGTGGCCACACGAACACCAACCAACACACACTGCTTCCTCCTCTTCCATACTCCTGGAAACCAAGGGTGAGAAGTACAACTGTTGATTTATTTCACACGTTTGGATTGACTGATATTAATGGAACAGCAGCTTTATGACACATTTGGAGAGGCGTTTTTCTTACAAGTACAGGAAAAATAAGTGTGTGTGTGTCCCTGGTGTAATGTTTTTAAAATGCTAATATCATTCAATGATTTCCGTACTGCTTTCGTTTCCACCATGGCTTATCCTAGCAATGCATAACAAATACCTTATAAAAGTGTTCTGAGCCCGGGAATGCTTTGGTTTTAGTTTGCCCATAGCTTGGGAATGCCTTCTGTTGCGGATTGTTTAAGATGCAGGATCTGTTAAACAAAACTGTTTTATTTTCCATATTTTCTGGGTGACATCAAGATTTAAAGCAAAGTTGGTTAAAATAAGTAACTCTGCTATAAAAGTGGAATATGAGAGGGCGGGGTGAGAATCACAAGGCGCACAAACTAAGGCACTGAACACCACGGAAGGACCGACAGAGAAGCAGGGTGCAAGGGCTGTAACTGTCGAAAATGTCTTGCCTTAGAATATCATGAGTAACTAACTGTGCAAATGTAATCCATTAATAATGCCACACCCCTACAGTTATGGGGATACCCGGTATTGCTAGCTCTGGGGATGAGACATTAACATTAGTGGTGGGCGGCAAATTCCGTTCCGCAGCAGATCGTGGAAGTTTCGACATTTTCGCGTTCTGCGTGGAAGGCGTAAATGCTGAAATTTCGCAATTTCCGCGAGCGGAACGGAATTTGCCGCCCACCCTTAATTATGGTGCTCTGGAATTCATAATGACAAACTCCCAGCACCATATACTCTTAATGGCAACACTGCACTTACAATGCCCAAGAATGGACTTGGACACTGTAGGGGCACAGGGCTCATGCCCTTGTGCCCTCACCACTAGCATAGTGCACCCAGCTGGAGGGGTGGCTGACCTAGGCCAGGGCAGTGCTTTGTAGGCATGGCACACAGGGATGTGTGTCAAATCGACTTTTCACTTTGTTCTGCACCAAAACACTCAGCCTACAAAGGCAGCGTCTGAGTGTAGTGGTACAGGACCTCTAAGGGTGGCATAATAAGTGCTGCAGCCCTTAGAGGCCTTCTCTGGTCACAGTGCCCTGTGGTACCAGTTACCAGGGGATGGCCTGTGGCCAGAGATGCCAATTGGGTTTGTTTTGGGGAAAGAACATAGGCCCTGGGAACCTGATTGGCAGGGACCCAGGGCACACCAAGTAAAAATGCATCAGTAGTCTGGCAAAAAGTGTGGGGGGGGGTCACTGCAACAGTAACCCACTTTCCTACAGTGCTGAAAATGTGACAGCAACAAGATGCACTACATTGAACCCAGCAACTTTGCTGCTGAGTTCAAGTTGTGAAAAAGTGAAAGATGAAGCTTATCATGATTGTCTGGATGTGACAGAATTTTGTACGAAGCCGAGGCTTGACATAAAAGATGTACTTATGTCCGAATCAGATTGTGTGATGTTCGTGGATGGTTCCTGTCTGAGAGACGAAAAAGGTGTTCTGCGTGCTTCGTATGCTGTATGTACAGTGGCCATGGTTCTTGAAGCAACTTGTCTAAGAGGGATAAATTCAGCCCAGATTGTGGAGTATGTCGCTTTCCCCAGGGCTTGCATAATCGGCAAAAATTTGAGAATAACCATATTTGTGGACAGTAAATATGGTTTTGGGGTGGTGCATGACTTTGTCAATTGTGGATGCAACGTGGATTTCTGACTTCAGGATCACCGATACGGAAGAGTAAAGATGTAAAAGATTTATTGAATGCACTACAATTGCCCAAAGAGATTGCAGTGGTTAAATGTCCGGCACATAGATCAGAAAATGATTGTGACCAGTGGAAACAGATACGCTGACCAAGTGGCTCGTTTCTGTGTACAAAATTCAGTCTCAATTAATAAAGGAACAGAGGAAAAGAATACCAATTGTCACTTGATGTTCTCTACTATTGAAACATGGGATGAAGTTAGACAGTTACAGGAGGAAGCCAGTGAAGAAGAAAAAGAAAGTTTGATAAAATCAGGTTGTAAAAAGAGATCTGATGATGAAATATGGATGTACACAGATGACAGAGTAGTAATGCCAGATTGTTTACTTTCCCAAATGGCCGGATGTACCATGGAATTACACATGTGGGAAGAGATGCCCTGATTAAACTCTTCAAGCACTCATGGTATAACCCAAGTTTAGGGTTATTGCAGAGAGTCTATGCCAAATGTGTGTAGTTTGTCAGCAGCAGAATCCAGGTTGAAAAACGGTTGTTAGTTCGGGAAGAATTGGGAAAGCAGCCGGACCTTTTACTAGGTTGCAGGCTGACTTTATCGAGCTCCCTCCTTGTAATGGACTGAAATATGTGTTGGTTGTTATATGTCTGTTTTCTCGTTGGGTAGAGGCTTAACCAACACGAAGAAGTGATAGTCTAACAGTTGCTAAATTGCTTTTAAGAGAGATCATTCCTAGATTTGGTTTTCCAGTTTCTTTAGAAAAGATAGAGGTACTCATTTTAATAATAAAATAATTCGAATGATTTGCGCAGCATTACAAATTGAGCAAAAGCTGCTTTGTGCCTATCGACCAGAAGCCTCAGGTGTGGTCGAGCAAATTAACGGCATCTGATGTGTGGGATCTTTTAGGGAAAGACATTGGATTAATGAAAGGTGTTGATCCTATTCAGTTTATGGCCAAGCAGGGTGCAGAATTTCCGAAAACACCACAGTATAAAATGAGTCCTAAGACTATAGAGGGAGTTACTCCAGTAATTGAACAAATGATTGAACAAGGTAATTTGAGAGAGATACTAGGGAGTCCTTCTAATTCACCTATAATGGGAATTAAGAAACCGAGTGGAAAATATAGGATTGTGCAAGATTTGCACAGGGTTAATAAGATTGTAGTATCTTGTTGTCTGATAGTGCCCAATCCAGCAGTGATTCTTTACCAAATCCCTTGTGATGCAAAGTGGTTCACAGTGATTGATGTGTGTCAAGGATTCTTCTCAATACCCCTGCATCCGGATAGCCAATATCTTTTTGCTTTCTGGTTCGGAGACCATTTTTTGGCATGGTGCCGAGTTCCTAAAGGGTATACAGAGAGTCCTTAAATTTTCAATCAAATTCTGAAAAAGTGTCTGGAGTCATTGGTTATGACAGAAGACCCAGTGTTGGTGCAATACATCGATAATCTATTGGTGGAATCAAAGAAATGAGAGGCATGTGTGACAGATGCAGTTGCTCTACTGAACCATTTGGCAGTAGGTGGGCATTAAATTTCACCAACAAAATTACAATGTTGTCAAAAAGAAGTTCAATATTTGGGACACAAAATTGAAAAAAAGAGCCAGAAAAGCATCACAAGATCGAATTGCTGTGATTTTGCAAATGGGACCTCCCAAAACGCAGAAAGAAGTCTGAATGTTTCTGGGAATGGTTGGATTCTGCAGACAGTGGATTAGTGGGTTTTCTTTGACAGCTAAGCCATTACAGAGATTGACTCACAAAGATGTAGTCGATCCAATGCAGTTGGACGAAGAAAGTATGAAGGCTTTTATGGATTTGCGAGATAGTCTATGTCGAGCGCCTGTAGTGGGAATGCCAGATTATGGTACAGAGTTTGCATTGTTCTGTTGTGAGAGAGATGGGTGTGCACTTTGGTTTTGACACAGACACATGGAATGGCATGTTGACCAGTGGCATATTTCTCTGCCACTTTAGATTCGGTGGCTGTAGTGTTGCCAGGTTGTTTGAAAGCAGTGGCTACAACTTGTGTGAGTTTGGAGCAGAGTGAGTCGATTGTAATGGGACATCCAGTGAGAGTGTATGGGCCACATTCTGTTGAGATCCTACTGACACGTACTAGGACTCAACACATGACATGCAGTCTTTGACCAGATATGAAAGAGTGATCTTGGGTGCTTGTAAGAAACTGGCTCTATATATAATACACCAAAATGAGGTATAATGTGTTTAGAGTCCAAGTGTCCCCAGCGGTAGGCAGAGGTTAAAGTTAGATTGAACCTTACTCTCTGTTTGTGGTAAAGTGGTCGAGCAGTAAGGAAATATCAGAGGACAGTGTTAAGCATTTGATGTACACACTCAGTCAGCAAATGAATTCACACACTCAAGAACTGAACTCTAGGCCAATTGTTTTTGTATAAAAAATATACTGTTTTATTTTAGAACCAAGCAAGCCTGGCACAGGTAAGCATAAATACTATGCAGCTATAAGTTGCTGATTGTAGAACAGATTGAAAATGAAATAAAAATTGTACTTTGTTTGATTTTTTAGAAAATTACAGGTAAGTTACTTTTTACGTTACTTTTCTAACTCGGTGCTGGATACCTAGATTCAGCACTGGGACATTACCTGTAAACAGGTAAGTAATTATGTTTTGGTTATTCGCATGATTTTTAAAGAATAACTTTAGATTTAAAAACTCCACACTTAGTCGTTTTTTTGGGAAGAAAAACAGTGCATTGAAATGAATAGGCTTTTTCAGTAAATTACAGGTAAGTTACTTTGTACGTTACTTTTCTAACTCAGTGCTGGATACCTGGATTCAGCACTGGAAGATTTCCTGCAAACAGGTAAGAAAATACGTTTTGGTTATTTGTGTGAATTTTAAAGAATATCTTTAGATTTCAAAACTCCACCCAGAAACCTTTTGAAAGAAAAATGTATCCTATGGAGGAAAAACAGGTTATCGGTTCACAGGTAAGTAATCGACTGTGGGAGTTAAGGTTCTGGGGTTAGGCTCAGGGGTCCCCCAGGGTCAGTGATGCACTGTTGTTGCACCCTGAGCAGCAGTAGGGCGGCCGGGTTCAGAGTGTTGACGCCCAATGTTATCCTATGGAGGATAGGGGGTTTCCGGTTGGTGGCTGCTGGCAAGCAGGCAACGGGGTTGTGGTAGCAAAGCTCCTAGGGTTTAGCTCATGGCAAATAGGGGACCAAATTAGCACCAAAGGTGCACCCTTAGCAGCACTAGGGCGGCTGGGTGCAGGGTGATGTTTTGAGGTCGGGTGCCCTGTTGTTTCCAATGGAGAACCTCCGGTACAAAGAAACACTGCAGGCTTGGATCTTCTGGGTGCGACCACCACTTCGAGGGATACGTTGGGATGTCTTGGGTTGGTTATGCACCATCGGTTTGGGCACACAAGGCCGTGGGGTGTTGGGTGCAGGGGTGCCTTGGTACGTCAGAAAGTCTTACCCGCTCTGGTCGCGGTAGAGGGGATCCTCTGGATTGAGGCTGCAGGCGTCGTCTGGAGGCTTGAGGCAGGTAAGGAGTTGCCGGATCTCGCGTCAGGATTGCTGGGGTGATCTCCTCGTGGTGTTTTTCCACTTAAACTCGGGCCGGGTTCGGCGGGTGCAGAGTGGGCTGGATTCGCGGTATCCGGCCAGAGCCAGAAGCTGCAATTTGAACAAGTCCAGTGTTCAGTCTTTGAAGTGAAGGTAGGCAGGTCCTCCGGGGTTTGAGGTTGCTGGCTGCAGGACACACCGGGATTTCGCAGGAGCAGGTCTGAGGGGAGACAGGCCTGTAGGGCTGGGGCCAAGTCAGTGGGCATCGTCCTCTTGTTAGCTCTGCACGGCTCTTCGGTCCTTCTTCTTATTTTCTTTTCTTCTCGGTTCTGGATCTCAGGAAACAAGGTTCAGGGTGCCCCATAAATACTAAATTTAGCGGCGCTACAGGTAGGTAAAGGGCTGGGACCAATGGTTCCCTTCCCTGGGGTGGGTACACCCCCTATTCTGCCACTCTCCAGTGGGAGGGGGCAGGAGCCTGTCCCTGGTTGGCTGGGTCCCCCATCCTCAAGATGGCGGGGACTCAAGGTTGTGCTTCACCTCGCCTCCCCCACCTGAGGGGTGGAGTTGGCAGAGGTGGGTACACCTCTTTCCCTCACTTGTTTTTCCTGCCGGTTCTCCCGCCCAAAGTGGGGGTAGAACCAGTGGGGACCAGTTGCTGAAAGCAGCAAATGGTCTGGGGAAGCTCACAAAGGTGGCATGCCTTTGAAGCTTCCCGTTTGTGAACCCTGCCCATCCTGGGGGAGGAGGCTTGGCACCTCGTCCCAGGATGTGCATTGTTTCAGGCCCCCCAAGAGCAGCAGCTCTTGACCCAGGGGTCCAGAAACATGTCTGTTGGTGGCAGCCTAAGCAGCCACTCAGTCAGGTCACTAGAAGTTGGTTGAGTTTCAGGGGGCATCTCTAAGATGCCCTCTGTTGTGCATTTTACATTAAATCCCACACTAGCATCAGTGTGGGTTTAATGTGCTGAGAAGTTTGATACCAAACTTCCCAGTTTTTAGTGTAGCATTATGGTTTGGGGTGGGCGGAATTTCCGAAGTTGTCTTTCGCAAATTTCCGCGAAACGGCAAGAAATCTCTGCGAAAACGTGAAATTTTGCGTGCTCGCGGAGATTTTGCTGTGCCCGTCAAAAGTATCACCTGTAAAGTGGCGCTACTGTGTTTGCGTGAGAATAAAACCAACCTGGTATGCAGCATTGTGCATTGAAATCTCTTTGGAAAACTTAAATATATTAAGATTTCTGGATATTAAAATGTGTAGAAATTAGGCTATGAGTCAGGAGCACAAGACGATTTCCAATTAATAGGGAGATTTTCACTTTTGAGCAAAGCAGGATTGCTTTTTGTTTCTGCAGGCGTCCTAGCAATGTGTAATGCCTTCTGATATTGGAGTAAGGAGATTAAAATTAACACTCACAAAATGCTCATTAGATTGTTGAATTTTGAGAATATTTTTTTCATTGCAACAAAAAAAAAAAAAAATACCTTTCTAGTGTTAAATTTTAGTTTTAGAGAATAGCTGCTATGGAATGCTCGTTTAAGCCAAACTGTTCATGGCCTTTGTTGTGCATACGCTTAGTGGAGCTGTAAGCTCCAATATGAACGATATCAGGATTATACTAGCGGAAATACCAGAATATCAGTTAAAGATTACCAGTATTGGATCCAGTTACGTAGACATACTGTCTGGAGCCAATAGATACAATTAGACATAAACTCGATGGCATCATACAATTTCAGTGAGCTCGAACGTTATCTATGCACATCTTTTTACTAGTAACTGGGTCCAGTAAAATTATTTTGAAACTGATCAACTTTAACCAGAAACTCGAGCTGTTAGGGGAGCCGGATCTGCAGAGAGGAGTGGGGTCCTTGGGCATCTGTCCTTCAAAAGGGCCTTCACCTGCTAGTGCAAGAAGTGACACCCAGAGCCCCCTGCTAAGCACAGTGGACGGTTGAATCAAATAAATGTCACATTCAAAACATGTGTTGCCACGTCCACTGGTGTGAAATATTCGGAACAATCAATCAATGTCGCTCCAAACCGAATTTAACCAGGCCAGCTGTAGGCGTTTGCAATCAATACAATGACAGAGCACATGATTGAAATGTGGTATGAAAGTACACAAGCCCTCACGTTGCTTAAGAAAGATCCTGTCCCATTTCAGCTAAGTGGCCACACGAACACCAACCAACACACACTGCTTCCTCCTCTTCCATACTCCTGGAAACCAAGGGTGAGAAGTACAACTGTTGATTTATTTCACGCGTTTGGATTGACTGATATTAATGGAACAGCAGCTTTATGACACATTTGGAGAGGCGTTTTTCTTAAAAGTACAGGAAAAATAAGTGTGTGTGTGTGTCCCTGGTGTAATGTTTTTAAAATGCTAATATCATTCAATGATTTCCGTACTGCTTTCGTTTCCACCATGGCTTATCCTAGCAATGCATAACAAATACCTTATAAAAGTGTTCTGAGCCCGGGAATGCTTTGGTTTTAGTTTGCCCATAGCTTGGGAATGCCTTCTGTTGCTGATTGTTTAAGATGCAGGATCTGTTAAACAAAACTGTTTTATTTTCCATATTTTCTGGGGGACATCAAGATTTAAAGCAAAGTTGGTTAAAATAAGTAACTCTGCTATAAAAGTGGAATATGAGAGGGTGGGGTGAGAATCACAAGGCGCACAAACTAAGGCACTGAACACCACGGAAGGACCGACAGAGAAGCAGGGTGCAAGGGCTGTAACTGTCGATAATGTCTTGCCTTAGAATATCATGAGTAACTAACTGTGCAAATGTAATCCATTAATAATGCCACACCCCTACAGTTATGGAGATACCCGGTATTGCTAGCTCTGGGGATGAGACATTAACATTAGTGGTGGGCGGCAAATTCCGTTCCGCAGCAGATCGTGGCAGTTTCGAAATTTTCGCGTTCTGCGTGGAAGGCGAAAATGCTGAAATTTCGCAATTTCCGCGAGCGGAACGGAATTTGCCGCCCACCCTTAATTATGGTGCTCTGGAATTCATAATGACAAACTCCCAGCACCATATACTCTTAATGGCAACCCTGCACTTACAATGCCCAAGAATGGACTTGGACACTGTAGGGGCACAGGGCTCATGCCCTTGTGCCCTCACCACTAGCATAGTGCACCCAGCTGGAGGGGTGGCTGACCTAGGCCAGGGCAGTGCTTTGTAGGCATGGCACACAGGGATGTGTGTCAAATCGACTTTTCACTTTGTTCTGCACCAAAACACTCAGCCTACAAAGGCAGCGTCTGAGTGTAGTGGTACAGGACCTCTAAGGGTGGCATAATAAGTGCGGCAGCCCTTAGAGGCCTTCTCTGGTCACAGTGCCCTGTGGTACCAGTTAACAGGGGATGACCTGTGGCCAGAGATGCCAATTGGGTTTGTTTTGGGGAAAGAACATAGGCCCTGGGAACCTGATTGGCAGGGACCCAGGGCACACCAAGTAAAAATGCATCAGTAGTCTGGCAAAAAGTGTGGGGGGGCCACTGCAACGGAAACCCACTTTCCTACAGTGCTGAAAATGTGACAGCAACAAGATGCACTACATTGAACCCAGCAACTTTGCTGCTGAGTTCAAGTTGTGAAAAAGTGAAAGATGAAGCTGATCATGATTGTCTGGATGTGACAGAATTGTGTATGAAGCCGAGGCTTGACATAAAAGATGTACTTATGTCCGAATCAGATTGTGTGATGTTCGTGGATGGTTCCTGTCTGAGAGACGAAAAAGGTGTTCTGCGTGCTTCGTATGCTGTATGTACAGTGGCCATGGTTCTTGAAGCATCTTGTCTAAGAGGGATAAATTCAGCCCAGATTGTGGAGTTGGTCGCTTTGACCAGGGCTTGCATAATCAGCAAAAATTTGAGAATAACCATATTTATGGACAGTATAAAACAAAATCAAAGTTGCACCACTTATCCCAAAAATAGTCCGGTTGTATTGAAAAGATAAAGTTCCTTCTTTATTGAATCTTTCTTTTTGTTGTATTACAATCCACAGCCAACGCGTTTCGTTCTTAAACAGAACTTCGTCTGCAAACACTTGCTAGAATGTGGCCATTGAAGGTTGTACGTCAAAGGGTTTTTTCCTCTTTACGAGATGGTACTCATATATCTTCTCTCATTGCGGATATTAGTATTCCATTTGTCGTTATGTCTCGAAATAGTATTGCTGACCTTATTTCGTCAGAGCCTTAAAATACTGGCCTCATATCCATACAGGTATTATATCTGATAGTCCCACGATGGAAGCCAAACATTTATTGATGTCTGGAGATGTGATATATCCGTAGCCGCGAACAATAATCCCGACTCGGCACCCGGCGTTCTTGATTCCCGCCCGTAGTTCGTACAGTGGCCATGGTTCTTGAAGCATCTTGTCTAAGAGGGATAAATTCAGCCCAGATTGTGGAGTTGGTCGCTTTGACCAGGGCTTGCATAATCGGCAAAAATTTGAGAATAACCATATTTATGGACAGTAAATATGGTTTTGGGGTGGTGCATGACTTTGTCAATTGTGGATGCAACGTGGATTTCTGACTTCTTCAGGATCACCGATACGGAACAGTAAAGATGTAAAAGATTTATTGAATGCACTACAATTGCCCAAAGAGATTGCAGTGGTTAAATGTCCGGCACATAGATCAGAAAATGATTATGTGACCAGTGGAAACCGATATGCTGACCAAGTGGCTCGTTTCTGTGTACAAAATTCAGTCTCAATTAATAAAGGAACAGAGGAAAAGAATACCAATTGTCACTTGATGTTCTCTACTATTGAAACATGGGATGAAGTTAGACAGTTACAGGAGGAAGCCAGTGAAGAAGAAAAAGAACGTTTGATAAAATCAGGTTGTAAAAAGAGATCTGATGATGAAATATGGATGTACACAGATGACAGAGTAGTAATGCCAGATTGTTTACTTTCCCAAATGGCCAGGATGTACCATGGAATTACACATGTGGGAAGAGATGCCCTGATTAAACTCTTCAAGCAGTCATGGTATAACCCCAAGTTTAGGGTTATTGCAGAGAGTCTATGCCAAAGGTGTGTAGTGTGTCAGCAGCAGAATCCAGGTTGAAAAACGGTTGTTAGTTCGGGAAGAATTGGGAAAGCAGCCGGACCTTTTACTAGGTTGCAGGCTGACTTTATCGAGCTCCCTCCTTGTAATGGACTGAAATATGTGTTGGTTGTTGGTCTGTTTTCTCGTTGGGTAGAGGCTTAACCAACACGAAGAAGTGATAGTCTAACAGTTGCTAAATTGCTTTTAAGAGAGATCATTCCTAGATTGGTTTTCCAGTTTCATTAGAAAAGATAGAGGTACTCATTTTAATAATAAAATAATTCGAATGATTTGAGCAGCATTACAAATATAGCAAAAGCTGCTTTGTGCCTATCGACCAGAAGCCTCAGGTGTGGTCGAGCAAATTAACGGTACTAGTAAGTCCAGATTGTCAAAAGTGTGTGCATCTACAACACTGAAATAGCCAGATGCTTTACCCATGGTGTGGATGAGTTTGAGAAGCATTCCTAATAAAAAGACTGGATTATCCCCTCATGAAGTTATAATGGGGAGAACAATGAGACAGCCGATTGTACCAGCAAATCAACTGATGAATATTACTGATAATCTAGTGCTTGATTATTGCAAAACATTGGCTGATGTGGTGCATTTTGTGTCTCATCAGGTTGGAGAAATTGCAACCACTACACAGCAGGAGCAAGCACATGATTTAAGTCCAGGTGAGTGGATCCTGGTGAAGAAACATGTGAGAAAGTCATGTTAGGAACCTAGATGGCTTGGCCCTTACCAAATAATATTGGTGACGACAACAGCAGTGAAGTCTGGTGGCTTGACAAATAGGATACACGCAAGCCATACAAGAAGAGTCCCAAGTCCACTTGAAAGACCAGAAGAAGAACAGCAACTGGTGGAGAGATGAGAAGAGCCAAAAGCTGAAGAACCTGAAGCTGCAGAGTCTGAAGCTTAAGATTCTGAAAGTGTGGAACACTTGCTTGAACAGGGAAAAAGTTGAATAAAGTGGGCCCCAGCTACTGGGTCTCATAAGACTGCTGTTGCGGGTGACAATGGAGAAGTGTTGAGTCAAAACCAAGAGCAAGTGCAACAGACTGAATAAAAGAACTTGCAAACTTGACACTGATGCTGAGGTCACAGTTCAAGTAAAGTAGCAAGAAAAGGTGATGTGTGGCCAGAAGGAGTGAAAAGACTGAAATACACTCTGAAACAAAGATCACCTGACACGATAATTGAAGTTCCAGATCAGACTGAGCAAAGTGAATCTGCAAAAGAATCAGTGCGTAAAACAAAAAGAAGAAGAGTTCCAAACAGGAAATACACAGCTCCAGAATGGACATGTGTAGCACTGGAAGAAATTAAAAATTCAGATCAGATCAAGGAAGACGTTGGTGCAGAGCAAAGTGAAGGAGACGGTTTTGAACCACCTTAAAGAACTGTGTAAAAATAAGGTGTAGAATCCAGAAAATTGAAAATTCATTGAAAGAATTGCAGAATATTGAAGCAGGAGATCTGATGAAGAAGAGATAAAAAAAGGAAAAGAGGGGGTAAAGAAGAAAGCTATACCGTGTGAGTATACATAACTTTGGATAGATTTTACAAAATTTTTATAGATTAGATTTTTTTGAGGTTTGACTTAGATGTTTGAGTTTTTTCTTAGTTTTTTAAGTTTTATTTAGAATTGATACGAATTGTTTATTAGAAATGGTAAATACAGCAGAGACTGGACATCAAAATCGTAGTTTTAAACGTAGATGAAATAATGCTTGCTTATTTAGTATTTTTCTACTAATGTTGGTGTGGTTAACATTAATTGTCATTGTGCCTGTCTTAATGGTAACTAATTACACAAATAATACTAATACTAATGGTGTGATGAGTGATAAAGTAGATACAAAATTTTTTGAAGAAGACTCACATACTAAATTACAGAAGATGAAAGATGCGAGCATCTATCATCATGATAAATCCATTAATGATTTTTCGTTAAATGTTTTCACGAAATTACTTTATGAGTATGTGGATACAATGGATGCGAGAGACTGTTGTGTGTATGCAATTACCGTTGTCTGTCTCCGAGGGGGTGATTTATCATCACTTACCTTTAAAATATGGTGTGTCTTTTAGTGTATTAATAAGTCTCTTCTACGAGAGGGGAAGTCTCCAGTATTTCTACTCTAAGATGGATTTAGTATTTTCAGAAATTCCTATTAGAAAGAATATGAATAAAATAAATAGTGCTAGAAATGCAGAATTTCATACCACACAAACAATACATACAGTATATGCACATAGACACAATCTAACCTGCAGTTTATGGTTTGAAGAAATAGAATTCATTAACATGGGGAATAAAAGGAAGAACTCATCCTGTCTTTCTAGGAATTTATTATGTGTGTGGTAAGAATGCCTACTATAGGTTGCCTGCACATTGGTATGGGTGTTGTTATTTAGCCATAGTATTTCCAAAGATATATCACATGGATAAGAATCATGGAATCAATGAAGTAAAGAATGGACCAATACGTAATAAGAGAGCGAGTTTTTTTTAGCAATAATTGGGAATGTTTTTGGACCATTGATACCTTCAGTTGGAGTAATTCTGAATTCGCTGAAAATTAGAAAATTGTGCACAGTGGTTGATAGTTTATCAACAGACACTGCTGGTGGGTTCTTAATGGTTGATACTGAAATGGTTGCAATTAGGTCCATGGTTTTACAAAATCGACTTGCCCTTGATGTATTATTGGCTAAAGAGGGTGGAGTCTGCAATATGTTGAAAATACAACAATGTTGCACATATATCCCAGACAAGAGTAAGAGTCTTGAGGGGTATATTAAGAATATTACAAATCTTCATCAAGATTTGTCTGAATTGGGAGAAACTTGGTAAGAGTTTTTCCTCTGTGGGTAATTGGTTTTCTACCTTTGGAAATAGTATATTAGGGAGAATACTAACATCTATTATTGCAGTGGTTAAAGCAATATTAATGATTTTTCTGATCTATAATTGTTGTAGATGCAAAAGAAATTCATCTGATAATAAACGAAAAGCTAGAAAGAGAAAGAGAAGAAATAGAATTATAGGATATGAAAGGAAATTATGATGATGTCATGAAGGATTTAGATGGAATAATGATACGAGAGAAAACATCGGCCTTCTAAATAAGTGACAATTGGTATTGGTGGGTATTTTGGTGATGGCTTAAAACGCCATCATATGGGGGATTGATGGAGCAGGGTTTTCACGAAAAATAAAACCTGCTCGGATTGAACCGTCAGTAACATTTACTAACTGTGTGCAGTGAAAATTATGCGGAAAAGGCCTAACATGAGGGAAAATGCTACTGCGCAAGGGCGTACTAAAGTACTAAGAGTAGGCCGCAAATGCTTTTTGACTAACAAAAATAAAAAGGACTAATGCTGCTTTTATACACGTTATTAACATTTGTTAGGAAATTGGTAATAATAATATGTGTTGCGCAGGGATAATTGCAGCATTGGTTTGTGTGTAGAGAAAAAGCATCATAAGTGAATAATAATGTCTGTGTTTGTTTTCTAGAAGGTTGGTTTTCTATATTCCATGGCAAATAATGGGTCAAGAAGTCTTCAGTAAAATAAAAACGTTTAAAAGATGGAAAATCAAGAGTGAATAAGGAGATGGAACATTATTCTGTCCTTCAAGTTCTGAGTGCCTGCCAAAACTAGGATCAAAGAACAATGCGACAAACAGAGGGAAGCTTCCTCTGCGGAGAGTCGCTCAGCGAGAAAAAGATATACAAAGTTGGCAAGGAGCAGAGGAAGAGAGGAGTGACAGAGGCTTGAATTTGTATTTCCTGGGGTGGAAGTTTATGTAATCGATTAAACAAAACAATGAGACATTTAGTAAGGTGGACGTGCTGAGAGCGTTGTGACTATACACCTCCTTCCTTAACCAATCAAATGTAAAGTAAACCCTTAGCTAGATACATGTGTGGGTTGGACGTTGGGTTTTAGGTTATAATTGAGGTGCCTGGTGGGAGGGGTTGAGAGACTGACTTGTGAAACTGTTGAGAGATCGTCGCTGTCGTCGGTTTTGCTGTCCTGTTCCTGTTTACTGATTCCTGACTTAGTCTTTGCCTCTTCAAATCTTCTTGAGGGGCCTTGCTGCTCTCATGGCCAGAGAGTAGATTTCCTATTTCTAATTGGGTTAATAGAGACTGAAATATAAATTTGCATAATCATTTGCCAATGTATTTTGTTTCTGAATCTTTTGTCTCTTTATCTATCTACTCCTTAATGCATTGTCATTGATATGAATTTGTCATTTTCTCTTCTGATTTTGTTCTCCTTGTGACGACTTATGGTTCATTCTGTATGTTTGTACCAACGAGCATTATTTCACATTATTTAGATAAATATTATAAATTTACAAATGAGTGTCTTTATTAGGAGTGATTTATTTGAGAGTTTTGATTTGCCAAATGTAATCAACTATATAAAGATTGCATCGCCAATTTTAGTATATTAGAGATGAGAGTATATCATTGGAGATTGGTAAGATTGGTACAGTTTATGAATTCTACTAACCCAGTGTGAAGGGACGTGTTGGGTAATGGAAATTGGGACTTGTCTTTAGGAAATTTCTAGTCATGAATCAGTGGATCACAGGGTGATAGCGGATAATATATATTTTTTTAAACTGACTTGCCCTCCCATCACTTTCCCAACAAGTGAACTTATCAAATTCATTATTTTTCCTGAATTAAAGTGCTAAGGTGCATAGAATAGCAGCGAAATGCAGAGTGAGCTAAGAGCTTCTAATGTTACCTACGTATTTGCGCCCCCGGCTGCATTAAGTATTGGGCCAGGGCTGAACACCTAGAGTGCTGACCTAAAATGGCGGCTCTAATATTAAGTATTGGAGATAATGGTGCTGAACATGGCCAGGAAGTCCTGATTGTCATGCGAGTGTAAGTTCCCCCTTTACCAAGCAATTCAATAAAAAATGGCTTTGCCCTCCCACTCCAATAAAATCAACCTTTTTTCAAAATTCTTTAAAATTTCTGATAAAAGTACAATGAAGGGTGAATATAGCAGTGCGATAGCAGCTGATATTTTCACACTACAATCTAAATGTGTCTGCTTATGCATTCGATACACTCCTCTATCCAGAGCAAAACTGGTTCCCTGTTTTTTGGAGGGTTGTGCTATTCGATGGGCATTCCAGTTTGCGTATTAACTGGGATAAGTCTAACATATTCCCTCCTACCCCAGCCACGATGCTGGTACAGATGGAGTATCCACTGCAGTGGACAATTGTCTCAGTGTGGTATGGGTATACAGGTTCATACGGACCCCTCAGTGGTGTTGTTGGACAACTGTGGCAGAGTGGTGCAGCGGCTCACGGAGGTGGCCAAGCATTGGATCCGTTTTCCCCTGTTGCTGTGAGGCAGTATCTCAATCATGAAGATGGTGGTGCTACCCCGTCTCTTGTTCTTATCCATGGACATCCAAGATTCATGGGCCTAGTGCAGTATTTTGTAATTTGTAAACTTTGATGGTGCGCTTGGCCTGGGCAGGGAGGCAGTCATGTGTGAGCTGGACACACTAACTCTCCCCTGTGCAATGGGCAGGTTGAATGCCCCGGATCTGGAGGTATACTATAGAGCCTTGCAGTTTATGTTCGCCCACTATTAGTTGCATGGCCCTGGTGACCAGCCTCACCTGTGGCTTGAGTGTGATGCTGCTTCCCCTCTCACTCTGCCTAAGAAGCTGTTTGACAAGCTACTCATCATTACAACACCTTGGACTTGCTGAGTATTACACAATACACATGTAAGAGACTGGCTGAGCTACAGGCTGGATCACTGCTTTACTCACCACAGGTGCTGCAAGAGTGGTGCATGTAGTTTTCCCTAGGCCGGAAAAGGCAGCGGCTGGCGCATTGCAGGGTCTGGGATTGAGTTGTATGGGTGACTTTTTTGATGACAGGGCACTGCGCTGTTGGGAGCAGGTGGGTGTGCAGGGCAACACGCTTATATTTGTGGCTCAGTTTCACTACTATAGAGCGCGGCACAAAATGCAGACATTATTGGGGGCGACCTTTACACAACCTCTAGAGTTGCTCACTTCAAATTAGTTGCTACAGGCGACTGCACCTCATTATAGCAAAAGTTTACTTGTGTTCACAGAAAGCACTGCGGTCTAGGAGTTACTAAGGTGCACCTGGACTGGCAGGAGGACTTGGGACTGCTCATCAGTGAAAAACAATGGACTTATTGCTGTTTGGTTGTCAGGTCTATTTCTCTAAACAGCTGGAACTGGTTAATCCAATTCAAAAATCTCAATAGGGTGTACAACACACTGGCCCAACTATTTCTCTATGGCTTACGGAGAGTTCTTACTGCTATCATTGCGGTGATGATGAAAAAGCTTTATTCGGTAAGGCAATTACATACCATAAAAGCATACATAAAAGAAAGAGCAATTACAATTATACATTTGACATCAGTTTAAAAATAATAATTTTTGTTTTTACCTAGCTAGATAAAAATATGTGCAAATTGGCAAAGAAGTATTCGCATGCTTTTCGTAACCATTTGACAGTGAATACAATAGTAAAAATGCTAAAAATTGTAAAGACGGAACGAAAACAAACCCCCCAGTAGCAGAGTTAAGATGCATAGGAGGGTAATCCAAGTTCATCGTAGGGTATGTTTTGAGTGATTTATGGGGACCGTCTTATTGGGTGTTTAAAAAGGGGGCGAGTTTCCATTTATAGGTTTGTTCTGTGTCGCACACAGAATTTTAAAAACTTCGTGATGTTTTTTGCCAATGTTTCTGTCTCTAGCATTTGGAGAACCATTAGGGCTGGTCGGCATTGATTTAGGCCCAGCTGTTTCAAAAAAGGAATCAGGTATAGCTTTCTAGGTTCGGTATAGTGTTTACAAAACATAATTACGTGCAAGGTCGATTGGGCAGAAAGGTCGTTGCAGGGACAAGGGGTCAATTGAAGTGTCCAGTCATTTATCGCTGGGAAAGTAATTAGCCGATGGAATGTGTTGAATCGCAGTCTTGTCAGTAAGAATTTCTCATAGTTACTTAAGCTTGAATTCAGATAAGGCTCCATTTGATCTGTGGTCTGAATAGGGAGAAAGAGCTGTACTGAGTTTTTACTTGATTCGAGAACCAGACGCAGGTCTGCTAAGTGGCTTATGCACATGTCTCGTAATCTCTTTCTAGGAATTAAATTTATTTTATGAGGGTTAGAGAAAAAATGATCGAGTCCTAAATCAGATAGGAAGTTTTTAACATAGGATAGCCAGGTGATATGTGACCCATGCTCCAGTTTCATGCAATCAGAGATGAGTGCCTGCGTGAATTTGAGTTCCGGTGTAGACCAAACGCGGTGCCATAAAAGAATTGGCTGCATTCGTATCACATCTGTGATGTATGGGAGGCCCAGTTCACTGTGAGTATTAAAAATCGGGGTGGACGATGGAACTGCCAACAAAAATTTCAAAAAGGAATTCTCTATCTTTTGGATTGAATCGACTCGTACGTTGCCCCAAATCCCTGCCCCATAGGTTGCCGTGCTAAGACATTTTGAGTTATAAATGTCAAGCATTTCTTTAGAGGCTCTTTTGCCCAATCTCCGGGCAAACGCTCTCAGGGCCGTTGTTGCTTTGAGAAATTGTAGTTTTCTGTTTTCTATTGCGCTTTTCCAGGTGCCTTTGTTGTCTATTACAACTCCCAGGTAAGGGTAAGTGGTAGTTTGTTCTATTTTAGTGTCGTTTAAGTAGATGTTTTTCGTTTTTCGGGATTGTTTACCTGATACCATTATGAAGGTCTTTGTGGCGTTGATGTTTAAATCCAAGAGGTTCATAACGTTTTTGTATCTGTCCAGGGCCCGTTGTAGCTCCAGGGGGGTACGGGCGACTATGACTGCGTCATCCGCATAGAGGAGGGCGGGGATCGGGCGTGATTGAACGTATGGTTGGTCCTGGCTACCCTTTAACAGGGCTGCTTCTAGGCCATTAGTGTAAAGATTGAAAAGGAAGGGAGCCAGGACACAACCTTGCCTGACTCCCCGCTCAATTCCAAAAGATGACGTTAGCTGCCCCCCTAAGCCATATCTTACTCTGGTAGTCGTATTGGAGTAAATTTCCCTGATGTAATTAACCAGGTTGGTGTCAATTCCCATTTGTATCATTATGCTCCATAGCTTATTGTGGGCTACACAGTCGAAAGCTGCGGATAGGTCGACGTATGCCATGCAGAGGCTGCCACCCTTTGCAAGGACATACTTCCCTCTCAGAAGTGTGAGGTTGAGGACCTGTTCAATGGTGCCTCTTCCTTCCCTGAAGCCGAATTGTAGGTCAGATAAAATATTGTTTGCCTCTGCCCAGTTTTGTAAGCGTGCTAAAAGGATTCTACCTACTGTTTTTCCTAAAGAGTCCAGTAGGGATATGGGTCGGTAGCACGCGGGGCTATTCCTATTACCCTTTTTAAAAATGGGGACTAGGATCAAGTCTGACCAGGAAGTTGGTAATCCTACCTGTCCCAGTGCCTCTAAAACGTTAAGTAGCAGGGGAGCCCAGAGATCGATGTTCGATTTATAGAGATCCATAGGAACGCCATCTGGTCCCGGGGCCTTTCCTGATCTGCTTACGTTCAAAGCCATCTTCACCTCGGCGAGGTTGAAGTCCATGACTAGTGGGTTGATTCGGTCCGTTGGGGGGGATGTGGGTCTGTCGACTTTTCCCTGCTGGGATTGAGAAAATTTTAGAGAAGTGGGTGACCCACTCTTGTTCAGTGATAGTTGTTTCAAGTGTGCCACTATCTTTTGGGCCTGCCAGAAAGGGGGAATTGACAATCTCCCAGAAGGTGACTGAATCTTTGTTGTGACAACTGTCTTGTAAGGCGGTCCAGTGTGCCTCTTTTAGTTCTTTTTTCCTGGATGTAATTGCTTTGTTATATGTTTTCCTGGCTTGTGAAACCTCAAACATTTCTTGGGGATTGTTTAAAAGTTTTTTTTAAGGGTTTTATAAGCTCTAGAGCATGCTGGGTTGAACCACCGAAACTTAGGTTTGTCCTTTAAGATTTTTTGCCCTTTGGGGGGGAACTGTCAAAGCGTTCTTTACTTCTAGAATTATTTTCTCATAATTGGCCACAATCTCACCGGGAGATGACGTCTCCGTTAGGCAAACTGCAAAGGCTGAACGCGCCGCTTTGAATATGGTTTCTAAAATAGCAGTGGGATCCGTGTGTGACCATTTGAGTGCGTAACCGTTTGAACGGGGCATTGAGATGTTATCATCGTGGTATATTGTTTGAGCCTTTTTTTGTGGAACAGTAGTTTGAATGGTAATGGACAGTGGGAAGTGGTCGCTAAATACACAGTCATGAGTAGTGACAGCAGTTATCGAGTTTGGGGAGATATTTCCTGCCAAGATAAAATCAATGCAAGAAGATAATCCTCTACCGTTAATGGTTGGGGCAAAGACAGTTGAAGGCTCAGTAAGTTCATTTGCAAAGGCTAATTGGAGTAGGGTCATGGTCTCATTCAAAAAAGACCCCTTCTGAGAATGCGAGAAATGAGTGATGTTATTATTTAGATGATCGATGTAGCCACAATTACCATTTGGGCTGCTCTTGCAAAGTGTGAGGTTAAAGTCCCCTCCCCAGATTATTATTGGTTCTTTCCCTTTGCTAAGAATAATTTGTTTTTGTAGAAAGTCGCGAATTTCTTTAATAACCTCCATGAAACTGGGGTCTGTGAGATTGTTATAGAAATTAACTATTAGGATTGATGGCATTCTACTTACGGTTACACGTAATATCTGATATTGTATCTTGTTTTTGAGAGGGTGAGCTTCCAGAGTTGGAATTAGGTTTGAGACGTAGGTGGCTAGTCCGCCCTTTGCTCTGCCTGATGTTGAGGCTAAAGCTGGGCTGAAAAATGTTTTAAAACAGTTTATGTAAGTGGGGGTGGTTGCCCATGTCTCCTGGAAAGCGATAATTTCACTTTCTTTAATGAAATTTAACCACCCTTCGTTGGGGATCTCTAATCGGAGGCCCGATATGTTCCAGAAGGTTATATTTAAGTCTGTGTTCTTCAGGGAAGTTTTATTAAGACTGGTGGGACTCCTTGGAGCGTTTAATTTAGCCACAAAGGGGTCCGCAGATGGACTGATGTCGTCCTCCCTACAGGATCTATATGTCAAAAGGGATGTGTTTTCAGGCGCGCTGATAAATTTAGAGATAGGGGAAAGCCCTGTTTGGGCTGAGAGCACCGGGGGGCTAAAAATGGTCATAGTTGGACTCAAAGTGTCCATTTGGTGAAGAGAGAGTCAGGGTGACATTTGGGGGAACGGGATTATCTGTGAGTGTTAGTTGTCAGTTCACCTCCTCTAGTGTAGCAAGTTGTTTGAATCTGTTTTTTGTTAAGATGCACCCTTTCCTTCTGTGGTCATTTGTTTGCTCGGTAAGGTAGAAAAAATCGAGTGACACCAAATTGATGCTCGTGATTCCATGTGTTATTCCCCTGTTGATCCTGAGGAGAGAGCGCACTAGACCTGGTGATTTTAAATTTATAACTATACAGTCTCCAGAGCGCTGTTTATGGGAGTCCCCGATCCAACCCACTCTTCTAACCATCAGGATCTGATTTATGTGATTTGGGTGAAAATAGGTGTTTTTGGTGAGCCAATCCGTAACCTTGTTCCTAAGTGAAACCCATGTTTCTGTTGAGTCTTTTTGTAAGGGCGGAACGCCTGTTAAGACAAAGAACGTATGGGCGAGCAGCCGGTGGTAGATTAAGGTGATCTTTATTTGAAGTTGGAGAAGTTATAGGAGCAGACATTTTATTTTGGTTGGGACTTTCAGAAGCTCTTGAGGATTGTTCCACTGTAACATTTGGTCTGATCTCCCCCTTGGTACCCTGATTATTTAACGGTGTGGTTGTAGAGGGGGTAATAAGAGTGTTTGCAATGGGGTTGTTAGAGTGTTTTGTTGTGGAAGGTATAGACTGTTCCTCGTGAGAGGTAGATTGACTGTTTACGGGCTGTATTCTGGGGGAATTTAATCGTGTTATGCCATCAAGTAATGTTTTCTTAAGTTGAACGAATTTTTCTTCAAAGACGGCAGAAAGTATGGAAATCATTTCGCCCAATTTCTCTTCTATGTCATGGGTTACTGCTATTTGGATTGCCTTTACGCTATTTTGAGCTGTCAACTCAATCGTTGCGCCAAGGGTGTCTAATTGGACGGAGGGAGCTTGGTTGTTTTCCTCAGTCTGTGTGCCTATGTCAAAAGTGACTGAGTGAATTGACGTCTTCCCCGCTTTCTGAGGTTGGCCTTTTCTATGTGCCCCCCTTCCAGTATTCAGTTTTGTTTTGGCTTTCCCTCGAGTTAGGGGTCCTTTCGCTTGTGGGGAGGTGGGTTTTGGCGATGTTCCTATGCACCCCTGTGAATTTAGAAGGGGATAGGCCAGGGAGTCAGGGGCAGGTATCAGGGTGAGTGATTTAGTCAATAGAGGAGGATTTGAGACATCGGGGGTTCTAATTAATCTAGTGGTAGGTTCTAATGAAAGCCTCCTTTCAGTGGATTGTATTTCCTGATTAATTAAGGATTCTGCTCTTAGTAAGTAAGCATCTAATGTGCCCACAGCGCTTTTACGTGTTTCCATATTTGAAGCGGGAAAATAGATACAGGACAAAATAAACAGACTATACAGTCCGACTCAGTTATGTTGATCGGTGAATGTCTTTTCCGAAAAGTGGTCTCGACCAGTCCGTATGTGGCAATGCAGTGAAGGCGGGCTTAATCCCTGGGATATAACGTACCGTTTTTTTTCACAGGATCTGAACGTTGCAGCAACGGGGTTGGCCCGACCCGGCCTCCTCTGGCCCCGGACGGCCACAGACGGCCCACCCTCGTCCCGGGCTCAGCCCGGCGCTGCCCGTGCGCGTCCCGCGATGCGGGGGGAGCCGCTGCTTATGAAGCGCCTCCGGGCGCGCTATTGGCCGGAAGGAAGCCGGACGGCAAAGGTTCACGGGAGCTGAAGTCTCCCCCAACTGCGGCCTGCGATGTTGTTGGGCAGCGGGGGAGACACACAGCGTTAGCGCCCCGTCCACAGTCCGCTGCTCAGTGCCCAGGTGAGTCCGTTGGCTAATGGCAGGTGTGAGTCAAGAAAATGCCCCCCGCTCCACCGGGGGAGCCGCTATGAAGCGCCTCCGGGCGCGCTGTTGGCCGGAAGGAAGCCGGACGGCAAAGGATCACGGGAGCTGTAGTCTCCCCCAACTGCGGCCTGCGATGTTGTTGGGCGGCGGGGGAGACACACAGCGTTCGCGCCCCATCCACAGTCCGCTGCTCAGTGCCCAGGTGAGTCCGTTGGCTAATGGCAGGTGTGAGTCAAGAAAATGCCCCCAGCTCCACCGGGGGAGCCGCTGCTTATGAAGCGCCTCCGGGCGCGCTGTTGGCCGGAAGGAAGCCGGACGGCAAAGGATCACGGGAGCTGTAGTCTCCCTCAACTGCGGCCTGCGATGTTGTTGGGCGGCGGGGGAGACACAGCGTTAGCGCCCCGTCCACAGTCCGCTGCTCAGTGCCCAGGTGAGTCGGTTGGCTAATGGCAGGTGTGAGTCAAGAAAATGCCCCAACAACCATTGAAAAAGTCAATACTCCTGGCTTGTTGCAGGTGTAATGTTACTTATTGTATTATATATCTGGATGCAATGACAGAAGCAGCAAAATACCAGTGGCACGTTATGCTAAGCATAGATTTTTAGTCTATAAGGTTTTTAAAGCCACGCCCTTTATTACATCGACCACGCCCCTTTGCAAGGTTGCGCCCCCCGTTTCTTCCATTCCACTTAAATCCCTGGCTGGTTCTATTGTACAGCACGGCTATGGAAGCATCTGATTACAGCGTCGAACTCAAACACACCTCCCCTGCCAAGACCATTGCGGTGTGAATGGAGTAGGATTTGCCCATGTGGCATGGTTCTGTCCTGGAGTGTAGTGCTTTTGAGCCACAGTGTTGGTGAAGTTGCAGTAGGTAACTGGCAGGTGTATTAAGCCCTCCCTCTTGTTGATGCTGCTAGGCTATGACAGGGATGTCTCAAAGACCTTTAAGCACCTATTAGCCCTTGGATTACTACTTGCAAGGCACAGAATAGTGATGTGCTGGGCGATGGGTCCACTCCAACACTGAACGAATGGCATGTAGATATGGGGTATTGCAACACTCAGTCTGACACTTATCATGACTTGATGCCGGTCCGCTGCCGACTGAAGGATATTTTGAGGCCCTACCAGGATTTTCTTGCACAAACCGAAGTTGCTGTCACTGCTAATGCAGGGGAGGGCGTTGTAGAGAACTTGGATGTGGGCTAGCAGCTGTTGGTGTAGGCCCATTTGGTGGACGGGTGTTTGTGTTCCTTGCTGCGCGGTGTGGCCCCAGGGTATGGAGGTGGCACTCTTGTGTGCTCTAGTCCAGTGGTGACTGTGGAGGGGCCAGCTGATTGACTTTTTGGGCCTGGAGATACAGTCACTGCGGGACTGTGCTGGGAGTGCTGCTGCTTTTCGTCTGTATAGTGCTCTATGCATTTATCATTTCTGCCCTGACTGAATGCTCTGTTATCCCTGAATAATTGAATGCCCTGTGCAGATAGCACTTCTATAGTATGTAACTTGATAGCGAATAATGTGCCATTATATGCTGTATGGTTGTCTAAAATTAAAATAAAGTTCTAAAAACAAAACAGACTTGTTTCGGCCTATTTGGGTCTCATAAGTAGGGTGCAGCTTGAGTCCTAGGACAAAGTGAGCACCCATCATTTTTTTATTTTCCTCAGTGGGTGGACAACAATCAGTAGGCACTGCTGGGCATCATTTCCCTGTGAAATGACCTAGCACTGGTACTCCCTGAGCAGCCGAGCTGAGCTGATATGAAGAAGGCCAGGGTCCACCTCATTGCAGTAGGAGAACATTTAGTTTCTGCACCTGTCCATATGGCTTGCAGATTACTTAGGAAAACAAATGAATACAGAGGTGCCTCTGATCCACAAAGAATCCACCACCTTGAGCCTACCTACCCGTTAACTCCCTTGACTCTGACATTCCTTCAACCTTTCTTTCCTATTAGTCTTACTTGTTCTCCTCAGTTATACTGCAATTCTAGTAGTGGCAGTTGCTGAACTTTGAATATGGTGAGGCATACTTATATGCTTCCAATTATAGCAGAAAAGGCATTTGGTATGCTGCAGTGGGGATACTTTATGACAGTACTGTCCGCACAAGAATGGGGCAGAATGGATCAAATGGATTACACTGCTGTACTCAGAACCAGGGGCAAGGGTGCGATCTGGCAGATATATCTCTGAACAGTATGATATCTTTAGAAGCACCAGAGAGGGGTGCCCGCTTTCTCCCCTGCTGTTTGCTGTGGCAGTGGACCCATTTGCCGCCAGGGGTATACCATTGCATGATAGGGTGCATATTATTTACGCAGGTGCTTCATTATTATTTCTAAGAGACAGAAGAAGGAGTCTCAAACTGTATCTATCCAGCTACTCTGGGAATTTGGGTAAATGTCAGGATTAAAGACCAACTGGGCCAAAACAAGTGCTTTTCCAATAGCTCCCAATGACGCTCAAACTGACCCTCCCACAGACCTTTGTAATATTACATGGGAACTATGTAAAGAGGGAACAAGGAAAGAGGTAAATATTTATCATAGAGGTGAAAGATGTCAGGGTAGGGAACCTGGAAAATCTCTTATGGTCCTTAAAGGGAACTGTGGACTTCTGGAGATCGCTCAAATCGTCGATCATCACCCACCTTTCCTTAAACCAAATGGTAATTCTCCCAAGGTTGCCAAATGTTTTTGTGAATTTACCATTGTGGATACAAGTCCAATGGTTCCGCGTTCTGAACTCCTTACTCAGGGAACTAATTTGCTTCAGAGTTGAGTTCCCGGATTATGATCTATCTGGCGGCTTGATTACAATGGGTAGTCAGGTAAATAAATGATGAAGAGATGGAACAGATAGGACATATTGGTACAGAGCCAAATTTAGGAACATTAATATCTTTGTTACTCGGTGGTACCTCAGAAACCCAATAGAGGCCTATTTTGCTTAGAGTAGCCAAACGAGGTTGGAAACGGAAAACATCACATATCCAATTATAAACTCCCACAATACTGTTGGTTTGTCTCCCCAGAGTAGGAGACTTTTTTACAGGGCCGAATGTCCGGATGAACTGAGATGGGCTCATAACTGTGGGCGAGTGATATGAGGAAAGGGAAATAAAAAACAACATAGGATGTTTTGATAGAGGAATATGGCTTACCACCTGGGCAATTTCTAACCCATGGATCTCTAATGCACGCCTTTTCAAATAGACGGGGGAACCAAAATGAACGAATCCCCCTGCACGATTTCCTGTTGCTCAAAATAAGACCAGTAAGCAAGCTGGTAACATGGTTCTATAAAACCCTGGTCTCAATAACTAAAGTAAGCACGGCCAAACATAGGATGAACTGAGAGACCAACTGGGGAAGGGAACTGGGAGACCGAGAACAGGGCCAAGTTCTAGTGCACACTCATAAATTATCCAGGAATACTACCTTAAAATATATCCTATTCAATGTTTTTTCACACCAAGCATGCCTAACCTAAATTAAATAATAGGATAGAGAGTCCATAACATATTCACAATGAGACCTCTTCCATGCGTATTTTTTCCACTTGGTGTGGGAATCCCCCGTATTATCCAATATTGGGAACAGACCAAGGAGCACTTCGAAGGTATGCTGGCCAGAAGAGTTATGTCTCCTGGGGCTGTTTCATCAGCCTAAGCTGAAGACAGTGGGCAATAATTTCCCAGCTCTTGTCTATGTGCTTGCTAAGAAAGCAAAAGCAATGACATGGAGTACTGGGGTGGGGTGAGGAGTGGAAAAGGGAGCTGCTATATTATGATAGTTAATGGAGTAAAACATGTACCAAATTAGAAAGCATGGTGCTTTGAGTTGAGAAGGGGCAAAGAAAACATACGTATCCATTAGCTGACCTGTGGGAGGAGGTATTAAGCTCATTCAAGGCCTTTCCCAGGGCAATAGAGAGAAGAGAGATCTGCAATGATGAGTGGAATGAAACGTGATTACTCGTGTAAATCTGTGACATGACGAGGTAGTCACGTGACTCCCATGGTCTGATACCCAACATGAATGCTGGAACCTGTTACAGTACAAAAGGCAGTGCATAAGGTCCAATAGAGTATACATTCTCCTAGTTTTATGATCAGAGAATCTGGATTTCATTAAAGACATGTACGTTAGCATTATGCATAATCTTTTATTGCTTATCCAATCTAGAAGCAACTTTAACCACACTTAAAATTCGACAATTAGAATCCCCTTACAGTCTATATAAACCAAAGCCCAACAGCCATCTTTCTGTTTATAGCTGCTCTGAGGCTAAACTTTCTTGAACTTTTAAAACAATAAAATAACATATTTATCCATTTCTCCACTCTTATCTTTCATTTTTCAGATCTCCAACTATATACATTTTTGAGAAAAAACAAAATAACACTGAATGTAAACATTGGATGTGAATTATAATTTTCACCATACATTTTACAAAATCTTTAATTTCCAATATTCACACTCTCCCTTCAATGCAACTTTACCTGGGAAGGGAGAGCGGGATAATGATAGCCTCCGTGTCTTTAATGAAATCCAGATTCTCTGACCATACAACTAGGAAAAACTAAATTCCATGTCAAGATCGGAGGCAAGCATTATGCATGTTAAAAGCTGTAATAACACAACCGATGATACGTGTTCCATATATTTTAAATAAAACTTGCAAATGCACCAGCATATGACTAGTTTGCCACCTTCAGAATCTCATCAAAACGTCCTACAGTGTTATTTTTTGTAATGTATCCCAATATTGGCCTGTGTATTCACACAACCTTCCACCTACATTTTCCCTACCATTGTACTACATGACGGTTTTTGGTATTGACCTTTTACCTAGTTAAGGTACTGCATAAACGTTGTGTGGTTTTCCCAGACAACTAGCCTAATTTATTATGCATGAGGATTCTCAGAAGCACAGCAGGATTACTATCTTCTGTCTAATAATTATTTATAAGGGTCATCCCTTTCGTCATCCTCGGCCGACATGACACAGCAAGGTAGAACCCCTGAGGGTACCTTTTGGGTATATATACACCATATCTTTGCTGGGGCAGGCAGAGAAGAAAGTCTTCCATGCTGACACACTGCCGCGAGACGCAGAAATTCCTGCATGCAAACACTCCAGCTCGCAGTGGTCTGACATCCCTCGCGGGGTGTCTATCTCGAGACCAAGACAGGGTCCCACAGTCTCTCACTTCAGGTAAAGGGGTTGGCTAGGGGGGTTCTTGGCTCTACACCTACATACATGCTAGGTACACTTAGGAACATCTAGTTAGGGTTGCATCGTAGGAGTACGCATGTTTACTGTCATGTATTTTATATAGCTGCCTGTATTCATTATTTTAGCACTATTGTAGGAATCTACCATCCTTTTACTCTGTTGGTGCTTATAATCATTTATATCTGTTTTTGTCTTATGGTTGTTTCAGCACACCTATTTTACACTAGAATGATGCTGGTTCAATAAATACTTATTGAAAAACGTCCCCACCGTTTATTCTGTGTATCTCTCTGAGACAAAGGGAGCACGAGTGACTGAGCGTAAAGTACTGTACCGTTTCCAGACAGAGCTGTCATGTTCGATAGTTGCCAAGAACTATTCTCTCCTTGGTAAGAGGAGTTCACAGTGACACTGTGAGCTAGCTGTTATACAGGCGAAATACCCGGTGAGGGTGTCCGCAATCGGTCTAGACACCAATCCCACAGTCTATGTTGTCTAAACTCACAGATCCTACTTACGTTTATAGGAACTACACGACACCAGATGTAAAAACCTTACTCTCCATTGCATTCCTTACTAAATGTGCATGAAACTTTTGCATATCCACTTCTGCCTCAAGTATACATAATCTTACCCAACATGCAATATTCACTGAACTCACAGGATTAAATGGTCTCATATAAGAAATTAACAATTGTTACTCCATCCATCCTGAACTCAGCCATTTTGCTCTCAGATTTTCTCAAACAACGCACAACACATAGCTTTGGATGGTCATCAAATGTTGGGTAAGACATTGAAGATGACAATGTCTTAGTCCTTTTTGCAATATTAAATATCACTCCATTTGGCTTGTAGAAGAGGTTACTTAACTCCAAGGCACATGCGTCTGAAACTCTTCTAAATGATATCAAACATAGTAGAGTTGCTATCGTGCAAGATAATTGCTAAAATGTCCAAAACGTATTAGACGGTCAACTCTCTAATTTTGTAAAAATCTAATTCACATCCCATAAATGGCTATATCTCCGCAACTTTATTCTTTTCTTGCAAATCAAAGTATCTCTTCCAATGGAACAAAACCCCTACTGGAGCATGTACTGCAGCCACCGCTGACCTATAACAATTTATCGTCCTGTAACTTAGACCCTTCTCAAATAAAGATTATAAAAGATTTGAAAACTCTATGGAATATGCCTCCACAGGATCCATGTCTCCCTCCATACACCAACAAACCCATTTTTCCATTCTCCACCATAACAGTTTCTTGTCCCAGGTGCCCAGGATTCTTTGGAGCAACTGCCGAGCCTATTCTGAAAGTCCTTCAACATATTTTGCTCCCCGAAATCTTCTAAGCAAGAAGGCTCAAAGCCCCATCCAGAATAAATGGATGAACCTCTCCTCCTGGATCTGTCAACATGTCTTACAAAATTGGTATAAAAAAAGACTTGTCTACTACCAACTCCAACAGCCTTGGAAACCAACGCTGAGCTGTCCAGAAAGGAGTGATCAGAATTACCTGATATTTTTGTCTCCTTATCATCAACACCCTCTGAATCATTGTGAAAGCAGGGAACGCTAATCCATGAAGTCCTCTCCAAATATGCTGAAAAGCACCCACTGCTTCTGCTTGGGGATCTGGTCTCCAACTGAAATACCGAGGCAACTGGAACATCAACCTTGACGCAAACAGATCCACCTCCAAAGGACCTCAAACATTCTGTATAGTCCTGAAGAGATGCACACTCAATTTCCAATTGCTGCAATCTCAGAGATATCTTGAATTCCAATCTGCTGCCATATTGAACATACCTGGCAAGTATTATGCTTGCAAACCTATATTTTGTTCCAGACAAAACTCAAAATTTCCTTGGCTACCTGAGTTACATTTTTTTACTTGCTGCCACCCAATTGATTTATATAACAGACTGCTGACACATTGTCCATCATAAATAAAACATTGCAATTTTTTCTATGTTTTTATGTTTTCCCAAAGCTTTTTAGAGCAAAAAGACATGTTTTCTTCTCTAACCCATTTATATGGTTCTTACTCTCCTCCCATGGCCATCTGTCTCTTGCTGATTCAAACAAGCTCCCCAGCCAGAAAGTATTGCATCTGTTTCCAGTTTAAAATCTGGACATATCCCAAAAATTGCTTGGCCATTCCATGCTTCTAAATTGTCTAGCCACCAATTCAACTCTTCCTGCGCTTCTGCAGATATGTGTACTTGGTCCCCATACTACAAATATTTCCTTAGGCCTTCCACTCTCAGTCTCTGTAAATCTCTGTAATGAAAAGGGCCCAGAAAGACCGCATGGATTGAAGAAGAAAAGAAACCTATAACTCTTGCTAAAGACCTCAAAGTAATGAATGGTTTCTTCAGAATCTGTTTCAACTCTGATTTTATTTTCACACCTTTCTTTCTGGTAAATTCAAAGTTGCATGAGCAGTGTTCACCTGAAACCCAAGGAACTCTGTCTCCTGACAAAGAATCAGTACTGATTTCTCCAAATTTATCGAAAACCATAGGGACTCCAATAGATGCCGAGCTACAGACAGCTGTGTCCTCAACTCTTAATTCTGAGACATAAAAAAGAAATCGTCCAAATACATAATCATTCAAATTCCTCTTTCTCTGAGAACAGAAGCCACTGGCTTCCACACCTTTGTAAAACACCAAAGTGCTGATGATAGTCCAAAAGGCTTGCAAATGAACGGACAAAGGCTCCTAATCATCTGAATTGCAGAAATCGCTGACTCTCCTCTGCTATTGGAATGGTAAAATAGGCGTCTTTCAAATCCAGTTTTAGAATCCAATCGTTTCTCTAAAAAATATCTCTTAAAAGATGGATACGCTCCATCTTAAAATGTCTGTAAATTAAAAACCAATTCAGATTTCTCAAATGTATTACAGGGCGCCAGCCCTTGTCCTTCTTTTTGACTAAAAATATTTTGTTCACAAAACCTGCATCCTTCCCAGATAATCTCTCTATTGCTTCTTTTTTCAACATCTCTCGAACCTCCAAATCCACTAACATTTGTTGGTCTACCTGAAATGCCATCTCCCTTGGTTCTACATCCTGAACAGGCAGATCCCTAAACTCTATTGTGTATTTTCTTACTGCTTGTAGGAGCCAATGATCCCCAGTTAAACACTTCCCATGGTTTGTGAATTTTTTCAAACAACCCCCTACCTTTCCTAGGAGAGAACCATAAATTGTCCTCGTCCCTACCTTGATATCCTCTTCCTCTGGACTGACCTCCTCTGATACTTCTTCCTCTCTGAGGAGAGAAACCAGTGGCAGACTTGAATCCTCTGAAGGATGCATGTCCCTGTAATTGGTAATGGGACCTTGAGTAGGACCGGCAAGAAAATCCGGCCCTGTCAAAAACACATTCCCCGAAAACTCTTCTCAAAGAACTCTCTGCCTAATAAAGGTTTGTGTAAGTAGAAACATATTTCCCCACACCTTTCACTAAGCCTTCTCCAAATAAATCCCCTTTAGGGTCCTCGCTAGTCTCCTTTTTAGCAAAATCCCCTACCTTAGAGCTAATGCGCATAAGGATTGCTTTTCACCTTTCTGCCATCAATGCCGCATTTGCGTTCCCCAGGAAACAAAATGCTCTTTGTGATCAACCCCTTAACAAATCTGTATCCACAGAAACTGACTTTGACTTGGCCTCCTTACCCATATCTAATATTCTTGCAAGAAGGCCAATAAAGTCTAGTAGTCTATTCTTGCACTGTTTGAGTGCTCTTTCTATACCGTTCCTGGGGTCACAACCCATCTTAAAAAGAAAACTAATCAGATCTGGGTCTAAATCGGAAGTCCTGCATGCCTTATTCTCAATCATGGGACAAGAGCATTCTGCTCTCATCACAGCTCATGCCACTTTTTCAAATGGTCTGTTTATCTTACAAAACTTTGCAAAATCTGAAACATGTGACAAAGGCCACCAGTCTGCACTGCTAGGGTGCCTTATCATATCAGGGCTAAACATATCTATGTCCTTTAAGTCTTTCACAATTCCTTTCTCCTTTCTTAATTTCTCTTCTTTATCAAAATCTTGATCCTGACCATCATCCTCATAGTTGTAAAGGACAAACTCATGACATCCACAACCATCGTGATTATAGGAATTTTCCTCTTCAGGTCTACCCTGAATCTCATGTGTGCCACCATGGACACCTTCTTTTGTGTCGCGCTGGACATCTTCTTATATCGTGATGCCTAGACCACCTCACTGCCATGCTAATAAATTTTGCCTTTGACTCATTTTCAATATTCTTCCTTTTCATCCTTTTCTTTCCAGAACGTGTAGTTTTTTTCTGCTCCTCCTCCTCCAAGGACCAACATTCCTCATTGAATGATCTGAAGTCTTCCTTTTCCTCCTAATAAAAGATCTTAAAATATACTTCACTGAGGCTCTTGCCTCATACGGGACCATCTTTTTTATCATCTCATCATTATTCCCATTTCCAGAAGGACCTCCTTCCTCATTTATCCTTACAGTGGTTTTACAGTGCTTCTGCACCTCAACACCTAAGTCCAAACTCTTATCTCTTGTTTTTTTTTATATTAAAACTCAGCTAAAACCAACTTTGTACCCCTTGTCAGCAAAAGAGCTGCAAAATTTCGTCTAACTAGTCAAAAATAAAAGTGCGCTACTTCCTCACGGACTTGCGTCACAAAAATGCCGGCCGGAGACTACAATCTCCAAGGAAACCGTTTTCTCAACAAAAAGGCCGCCTGTTCCAATGATGCCATGATGTGCGCTCCATGCAAGCTGTTATCACAAACAGGAACCACAGAGATACGGCAAGCTGCAAGAAGCACTCGTCCCCCTCGCACCTGGAAAAGCCGAATGCACGGCATTGTGTCAGCCCGAGGCACAACTGGAAAAATACCTTATGCTGAGACCATTTCTCCCACCCTCGATGCACCACTAGACGAGCAGTGCATGGGGGTAAACAGGCGAGAGATACATTCTTATTATTCTACACACTTCTTAAAACCTGTTAAAAATAGGAATATCCGATTCACTAACAACCGTTTTTATCTCTGTGACACAAAATCTATACATATCCCGTAAATTGGGAAACTACAGAACAACCAATAATAACCCACAAACTTCTAATATACACTTTACATACATAATTTTACCATAAATAACCAAAATCGTAAAATAGTGCTAACAGATACTTAACTAGCAAGGAGCAGCAAATAAAAAAAGAAGGATGTTGGGCTTTGGTTTATATTAACTGTAAAGGGGTCCTAATTCTAGCATTTAAGAGTGGTTTAAGTTTGCTTTTAAGTGCTGCAGATTGGAGTAGCAATAAAAGGTTATGCCTAATGCTATCCTCCGGGCTTGATAAGAAATCATGTTAGATGTTCATTAGCGGACATGGGCGGCCTCTCCGCTAAGGTGGAGGAGCGTCGCCCCACTGTTATTTCAGCAGTGCAAAAAATAAAAATACAATGATAATAACAGGCGTTATTATCATTTTATTTTTCTATGCAGGAGTCGGGCTGGGCTGTGTTTTGTGATGCCAGAGCGCGGGAGTAGTAGTTTGCACTCCTCTAAGTGCCCATGGCGATTTAGCCGGCCCTCTAGGGCCGGCCAAACCGTCATGCGCACTTGGCATGTTCTCCATTGGGCTATGTCGCAACCTGTGCGTCCAAACAGGACGCTCAGACCAATCATGACGCTGCTCCTGCAGCGTCGTGATTGGCTGGGAGAGTCCGGAAGCCTGGGTGCTTCTAGTCACATCAGCCAGAGGAGAGGCGTGCGGCAGTGGGAGATGTGTGCGGCAGCATGGCATAGAAGGAAAGGTTATTATATTTTTTGATACCCCCCCACCCCACTGCCCCTGTTCCGAGGCTACCACCACTGCTAGCTGAGCCACGTTTATGAGCCACAGATTATTTAAAATGTATTTGTGATGTATTAATCTGTTGAGGACAATGTTTGCTATATGGAGATGCAGCAAAATAAAGCATACGTGAAAAGAGTACTGCTATGAACAAACCTGTAAATGGACATGAAAATTAGGAACATGCTAATGGTCAAAAAGTAAACTTAATAAAGATAGTCTTAAAAAAAAGTAGTATATAAAGTTTTGCTCGAAACAATATGTGGTTTAAGTTAATACTGGAACATCTCTTTTTCACTGCATTAAAATTCCTAATCTGCTTCTGTAGAAGTTGCTTGTAAACATTATCCTGGTGTTCTCATTTTTAAGGAGTCCATCCTGAGTCTTGCTGCATGGAGTAAAACATCTGTCTCTGTAATTCAGGAGTTCGGGAGACAAAATATAACTCCTCAAGTTAGATCACCTGGCAGGGTTTGAGCCATGGGTGTCATCTGGGCCCTTTCTACTGAAAAAAACTTGAGCCCTTTTTGTTTCAGGTTAGACTGGATGTATTCTGTTGCCGGACAAAAGAAAAGACGACACAACTTCTTTTGGCAATATATTTTAAAGTTAAGTAATGCATGCAGAAGGTCAGATAGCTCAGTGGAATTGGAATCTGAGCTTCAACTTACAATAGTTTCTTTTATACATTTTTGAGCATAAATATGTCATATATTTGCATGATCAATCAGGTATTTACTTAGGCACAACATCATATCAAAAGTAACAGTTTCTGAAACAAAGCTAATCATGTGTTTATAAAATGTGCACATGTTATTCTGGTTAAGCTTCTACACCACCGCTTGCATTACCAGTTGTCCTTGGCTTGTCTCTTGGAAGCCTAGCAAAGTTCTGCTCCCTATCTACTGCTCTACAAGGCCTAATTTCCCACCTATCTTGAGCCTCTTTGCTACCGTATTTACATATTTTCTCAGAGACATGTTTGCGCAATACGGGCCTGTAACTTTCTATTTCTGCTGTATCTCATTATATTTCTCAATTCAACTGAAGCTCGGCTCTACTTCTTTCCCACCCACCGGGCCATGACTCCATTTTGTGCTGATTTTCTATTCTACTAGTACAAATAGCATAGGCCTGTATTTCTCTTTTAAAACATACATCTGCACATGACTTTCTGCTGATGCATGCGTTGACATGACTTCTTCATTTTCTGCATTTATTATAACAATTCCTCGGGACAAAGTTCCATACGTTGAGGTTTTGCAAATTCTGGCAAACACACAACTTCAATATTGTTGGACCTGTTTCTACCCTCTTTTTGTGGCCTTTCTTATAGTACTTGCAGGTCATACACAGTGCAGAGCTGCAACACTTACCCCTAGTTCTCCTTTGCAGAAGCCTCCACCAGTGTCACGGTGGCGCACTTTACATAAACGCTATCACCAAGGCTGTTATTATTTCATTGATTAGCTTCCTCTGTCTCCAAAAGTGACAGTACCTCTCAAAGTATGCAAATCCTCCCTGTATTGCTTCTCTTTGGCCAGTCCTTCTGGAGAATCTAATCTAGAGTTCATACTGATCCACGCATTCTCGAATCTGCTTTGTGTTTTCTCAGCATGAAACCTATATCCCAGCCTGATGTTTTTCTGTCCCACCTGCTCCATGTATGGGAGAGGAGATCAGAGACATTCCAGTGCCTCAGGCGTCAATCTGCTCATGGTTGGTGTCTTTCTTGCCCAATCGCCACACAATAAAATGCTGATTTTGTGAACACATGACA
The DNA here is from genome assembly GCF_964204655.1 of Triturus cristatus. NCBI lineage: Eukaryota > Metazoa > Chordata > Amphibia > Caudata > Salamandridae > Triturus > Triturus cristatus. The sequence goes on along the minus strand of NC_140579.1, from coordinate 703,396,093 downwards.
GCCAGGATAGTCCTGCAGAATTCGAACCACCAAGGGATCACTCACAAAATCCAACTGTACTCCATTCCAGGTTAGTGTTTGCACCAAACATCCACGGATCAGTACTATGATTACAATAGTCCACCTATAGGCACCACTAATTCTGATTGCCCTATTAGAAAAGAATGTTAATGTGACCGGGTGAGAAAAAGCGGGTGGAGTTATTAACTGTGGAGAAAGAGATCGAAATATGAATAATACTGGGCAAGTTATGTTCTTAGAATAGAACCTCCTCCTAAAACCTTTTTCATCTACATACTTTCTGATAGCCTGCTTGTACTGCACTTTAGAACCATCTCACTATTCAGAGAGATATGTTAATACTTAGGGCCATATCCTCAAGGAGCTATTGCCGAGTTAACAGCTCTTTAGCGCAGCCAAAGTTGCGATAAATTTATCACCCCATTCACAAGCTGGTGTCAACAGCCCATAACATCAGTTTATCTGCGATAGCAGCCGCTAAAAACATCGCCACAGATGGCCCCGGCAACTATCGCTAATGAGATGCAGAGTAGGCGTTCCCGTGCAAAAAGCCGCAACAACACCACTCCAACATTCTCAATGACTAGCCACTTCTGCGAAAAGACTACAAAACATGCGATAATGCGCGTTAGCAGCATAAAACTAACATGTGCTCTGACCTGGTGTATAGTCGGACTACAACCGGCAGCAGCCAAGGGAGCACAGCCCAAAGCCAAACATGAAGAACAACAGATGCCCCCGAGCAACTAAATATGCAGCCCTGAGCCCCAATAGGGAAACACCCACCGGCACCACACTCAGGACCACAACCCCCCCACCCGACCACCACAGAGGCAGCACGGATGAAGACAGCGGACCCACAGGAAACGCACCAGCCTCACAGACTCAACACCAGAGGATGTCATTGCCCACTACAGGCTCAAAAGGACAACCATCCTACGCATCCTGACCATCATCGCCCAACAGGCTGACGGCACCAACACAGTGGACAACCAACATCCCACCCCACACAAAGCGGCTGCCTGTGCTGCAACTGGTTGGCTTCTGGTACCCCCCAACCAACACCCACCAGAGTCGGACGAGTATCACAGCCAGCCGCATCCAAGTCCCTCACACCTGTCCTAGATGCCATCATCAGCCTGGTACCCCAGTACCTATACGTCCACCACAATGCGCAGGATCCGCTGGAGACCAAGCAAGGACCATACGCCATAGCTGGATGCACGCACGTGTTGGGGGCAATCCACAGCACACGTCCTACTTGTGCTCCCTGGTGACACAGCACACAATCACCACAACAGAAAGCACACGTCTCACATCAATGTGCAAGCAACATCCAAACACCGTGGAATCTCCACCAACATCGTCACCAAATACCCAGCCAGTGTGCATGATTTCTTCATGCTCCGACAGTCCATCATCAACCAGCGCTTCCAGGATGGCACCAATGGGAATGCACTGCCCGTTGTCAAATACCAAATGAACAGCCCACACACCTCAACTCCACAACCATGCAACTCACAACTCTGGCAATGCACACGACACAAAATCATATACAACATGCAAAACAACATGCCCACCAACCAGACATGACAGAACAACTTACAATAGTAAGCTCGGCAAGCCGTGAACATGAGCCATCAATGGCAGGGCACCTCAGCCACACAATAGCGGAATGTGGGGAGAGGTGGGAACCAGGCATGTGTGAAGGGGGCAGGAAAACCATGATTGGGAAATTACACAATGCCAAGAGTGGCGGCGATGTGCTGGACATACATGCATAACACACCCATATCCATGGCGACATACACCGCTGGTGTATGGAGTGTAGTGGACAGTGGACGCAACCATGTCATCCCAGCCAGTGAAGGAGTTTGCGGAAATGTTGCCTGTTACGTCCCCCCCCCGTAAGCGTGAGCAGGGAGGGATGGCCCGGCGTACAACAGGCCAGCTTAGGGGTGTGAATAAAAAGCACGTAGCCCTGGGCGTGGTCCTCTTCCGGAATGCCCAACATCTCTACCAGGGTGGTACCCCGGCCCACTGGACCCAGAACCCGTCAGGTCTGACCCTGCGCTGCTAGGCCACACTGATCACCTGCCGACACCGGCGTGTGTCACGGAGGGCCCACCATGTGCCGGCGCAAGCTCCAAGCCTGAGGTCCGCGACCTTGGCAGCCTCCTCAGACCATCACGGCTTCCACAACACAGGCCCGCTTTACTCCTTTCTCGTTGACGTACTCTACTGCTGCATACGGCCTACACTACGGTCAAGTAGGTCACACATTTGGAACTGAGTCTAGATTACACCATGGCAGTGAACATTATTTAAGGCAGAGTTTATGTCACTATACCCCCTTCGATGTGGTGCCACCAAGTCTGTGCATAGCATTACAACCACACGTGTCTGTGGGCCTATGCGGACTACTGCCCTCGGCCTACGCTGCGCACGAGTAGGTCACAGAATTGGAACTGAGCATCGATTATTCAAAGGCAGAATACATATCATTGCACGCAAGGAGAGGCATAAGAGGATGACGCGTTGCAGTCCGGAGGGAATAGGGTCATTGTTACGGAGGTGATCGTACACTACCGACAACTGCCCTGGTGTCACTAACTGTGCATCGCGAGCCAACGACAAGTGGCTGTGGTCCACTGCTGACCGCTGCCTCCGGCCTACACTGCGGTCCAGTAGTTCACAGAGTCTTGGTTTAGCGATGGCGGAGTTCATATCAGTGTACCGGCATCATCACAGACTGCACCCCCTCCCAGCCCCGGTGCCACTAAGTCTGTTCCCCGATATTCATGGACACTCTTTGGTCTTACATTGGTGCAGTCTGAGTCTATGGACTAGGGGGTAGTTTTTATCCTCATGTGGCTGTCACCGAATTGGTGGTGGCAACGAGGCTGTTGCTTTCCACTCCTCCATTTGCTGCTTCCAGGTAACATCAGACCTCTGCATCATGCCCTGGAGGACACCTTCCACTGTCCCCCGCAACCCTCCGCCACATTCACCACGGACATCGATGAGGACCCGCCCAGTCCGCGTGGCCATACCTCAGTGCACCGCAAGTCACCGTCCCGATGCGGTGTGCCTGTGCCGACCGCTGTGCATCCGGGGCCACTAACTCTGTGCAGCTCCCGTCAGGGACCCTGTCTGAATGAATATTGGATGACCTCTGTGACGGTGAACCTGGGGTCATCGACGCCATGTGCATGTGGCCCTGTGATGTCCGCTGCCTCCAGCCTCAACCGCGAACCACCAGGCCTCACACATCAAATCCAGTCCTGACCGGGTCGAATGTCACATAACCGCAGTGCACCGCAACCCATGGACTGTTACTGATTGAGTTTTGTGCTGTGGAGAGGTTGCGCAGCAATGTCACCTCAGGCAGAGTGGAAGACCTGGGACGTTGATGAGGAAGTTGATGCAGGTGTAACACACCCCACTGCATCTGCATCAGGACTAACCCGAAGGGACACAATCCTAGCAGTTTCTTCACATGAGCGCGCTCATCTCTAGTGCCCCAACCTCAGTGCACTGCAACTCACAGACACTTATGTTTGAATGTTGGGTGGCCGCTGTCCTTGCTCCGGCTCCCTCCATGTTGCTCAGCAGTTGACTCTGTTATGCAGGTGTTTTCTGTTTCCATTGCACTGGTGTCCACTGTGAAAGTTGTTGCCAGCACCAAGCACTCCGTGCGGGCTGGTTTATACTCACCCCACACACATCCAGCACAGGCGTCACTGTACATGTGGCCCTGCCAATAAAGGGGCTGGGCGCACGTGCCCGTAGCCAGTTCAACATGATATCTGCGTGTGTCCCTATGGTCTTGTTGTATACATGAGGGCCCCGGGCCCTACGAAATTACATTGTGCTGTGTACAGCGGACGCAGACATGTCACCGCAGGCAGCGGGTATGACCTTGGACATGTAACTTTGTCGTCAGCCACTCAATACGTAAGAGGAGTGGATTGGGCCGTCGTACGGAGGACCCGCGTCGGGGTGTGAATGATGATTCTGTGGCTCTGGGCGTGGTTCATTGCAGGACATGTGCACATGCATGTGTATCTGTTGCGGTGTGGGTCTCCTTTGTGGGGTGTAGGAGGTCCCTGATGGGACTTGAACACCCACGTATGTGATCTACTTCGGCTTCCATGAGCTCTGAGCCCACCCGCACCCGTTCAACCACCTCCTTTTGGCATTCTGACACCTGGCATTGGAATGCGATGTGTGCCTCGGTGAAGTGTTGAGAGACAGCCGTGGTGGCGGGTGCTTCCTGCTGTGTGGTCTGTGCAGGGGCTGGGGTCTTCTCTATGTGTCTTGGCTGCCCTGCTCCTGGAGGTGGGTTGCCTGAGAAGTCCATGAGCTGTTGTAGGGCATCGGTGTCGGAGGTGTGGTGGTCGTCTCCGGCATCACTGATGTGTTGTCTGGTCTGACCTGCTGGAGGTGTTTTTTGTCCCTCTGCAATGTGAAGGGGAGATGCATGTTGACATTGTGTTGACATTTATGTTTGCGCATTGTTCTCGTTTTCATGCAGACTGTGTGACAATGTACATTGTGACAGTTTGGGCAGTGCTGGCAATTTGGGGGGAGAGTGGACATTGGGACTACATGACGGATGTGAGGTTGTACCCGTGCATAAGCATCTCACGGTTCCCTGCTCTGTCCGATGTAATTGGCCTGTTTCTGCGCATGAGCAGACCCAGTTGTGTCCCCTGTTCTGCAGTGTAGGTGTTGCACTTTGTGCCACATTGTCATGGGATGTGCTGTGATTGCTATGTGTGTGTGCTGCAGTGTGCCACGGGGATGAGGGGCATGATCCTGGGTCATTGTGGGTGTGCAGTGCTATACATGATTGTGCATGTGTGCCATTGTGCCCATCTCCCTCAATCCCCCCAGTCCCTGGCCGTTACTCACCCTGGTGGTGTTGTGTCAGTTCCTCTGGAGCTGTGTCCGTACTCCCACCTCCTTGCACCAACTCCACACTGATGACTGGCCTCCATTTCCTCCAGCTCCTCCTGTGGCGCAAGACTCCCACCTCCTGTCACTGTTGCTGCCAGCGGGTTTGTGCCTGGTTTAGTTTTTTGGGTCATGCCAGCGCATCTTGGCCTCATCCATTGTCCTCCTTGACACTCCGGCTGCATTCCAGGTAGTCTGATTGTGGGACAGTTGCTAGTAGTGCTCTGTCACCTCCGTGGTGTTGCTGCGGATTGCACCCAGTCTTCCTCTCCCTCTTCTCCCTGGCCTTCCCCGAACCCGTTGTACCTTGCTGGTGGTCTGTGGGGCTTGTGGGGTTTGTGTTGGCCTCTGCGCTCGGTCGGGGGGCATCCATGGCGCTGCGCACTTTGGATTGTTTCTGGTGTGCTTTTCTTGTCCTGCTTTTATAGTGCATTTTCCAACCAGACGCGTGAGATTTGCAGGCCTGTGGCTGGTTTTCACAGCTTTTTGTATCGCACTTGGCCTCAGCGCTGCTTTTTTTGCGTTCGTATTTCGCAATTTTGCAGCGTGGCGTTGATTTTAATGCAGCCATTTGACGTGTTATCTGGTGACTATCGCATGGTACCCCCGTGTTGTGAATACTTGGTTAACACAGCGTAAATTTCCCACGACAGACTGTGATGTTTTAGGCTGCGTTAAGTAACTTTTGCGATGGTTATCACACATTCTTGAGAATATGCCCCTTAGTTGTTTGCTAAACAAAACTGTACATGCAAGAAACATTCAATTCCAATAGAAAGAATATGATGGCATACAACAAGCACAGCCTCAGTCCGAAGGCCAGTTAACAATCAGAGTTCAGTAAAGGTCTCAGCACCTGCTATGAGAAGCCACAGGGAAATGAACTCCTTTTCCCAAGTGCTTGCTGTTTTCACTCTGCATGTTTAATTAGCAACACTTCACATGAAGACATTACCCGGGTCTTCGCTGTTTACATAGTTCAATCTCTTCTAGCCTTTCTTTCTTTACACTTTCAAAACTCGTCTTAAACAAAAGCAAGCATCATCTCTACATAAAAGTTCAACAAGCCCTTTTACATGCACGTGTTTCCAGGGTGATCCGCCTCTCTCAATCTAAAATGCAAAATACCCATAGTTCCGCAATGGCGACCTGGCCCTGTGATCAGCCCCATTTCTTCATCAGTAAAAATTATTCTTGAACTTGAAGAGCATCACCAATGTTTGCGTCTCACTGGGATTTCTACATAATAGTGAGCCACAATGTTTTGGTGGGGCTGCTTTTATAGTGGGGACCCCCTCAAGATGGCTGCCATGCTCTGCTTTACTAGAATTAGTCATTCCAATTGTGAAATCAAACATTTTTGCTGGCTAACATGCCCCTCCCTATGCGGATAACTTCCTTCTCCAGTGGTAAGCTCGGACCAAACAGTAGGACACTAAAGAGATCCTAGATGACACAAACAATATAGATGTCTCCTTGTCTGATACTAGTTCTGGCATTTACCTTACTAGACATGGCTCTAACTAGTGAAGTGGCCCAGAGGCATGACATGGCTAAATCCTGACAGTTAGCCATGCCTCTCCCATTCAGTTCTACCTGCTGGCTTCTCTTCTAGGCCTGTGGGATTATACCTCCCAATAATGTTTGCACATTGGGAGATCCTGATGGTTGACCAGTGATCCTGTTGATTACCAAGTCCACCACTCATCTCAACTGCACTGACTTTGTGTCACAATTTTCAGACCCTGGACCTCATTCATAATCTAATGTAACAGGGATTCAAGGTAGGCATGTAACATGCAAACTTTGCTACTGGGGCACCTTAATGAAAACTTCTCAGGAGGTTTTGTCCAGATGCATATACCCAAAACTTGCAAATCAGGAATCTAAGCAAAATTAAGTCACAGTCCATCCCTAGCCAAATTGTACTCCTGCTAGGCAGCTCTGTGTCTAAGACAACTAGACTTCACACCTTTTAGTGATACACAATGTCATGCTTTATGGGGTCGTCCCACCCCTTGTGAATGGGTCTGCCGTTGTGACCATCAATTGATAATTAACAAAGAAATTGCTTCAGTTACCTGCATTAGAACTTGTGAACTGTGAAAGTATGCATAACCCTTTCCAAGTCTCCTTTGTGGACACCAAGGGATAAATCGGGCGTGGTATAGTCCATAGACGGACTTTGTTTCTCCCCGATGGACTCATCTCAGTTTTAAGGTTTCAAACATAGCAATATCAAGTAACAGAAATGCAGAAAACGCTAGGTCCTACAAAAATAAAGGATAACGTCTTAACTTTTAGGTATACAGAAGTTAACCCAAAATACATCAGTCAATAAATCAAAGTGCAAGTTAAATTAAAGTACAGAATCAGTGCATAAATCAGAGTGAAATCCAGGATAGATTCGGCTTCTAAGTTAAAGAAAAGGGGCTGTCTCTCATAGCAAGAAATTGTGTAGGGTTCTAAACAAAGCATTTAATAAAGTGGCACATGTTTTGTGGGTTGTGAACCAAATAGAGTAAGGCAAGACCGACACATTACAATTAAATTAAATACAATACATTCAATAGATTTCTCATAATTATACTACATGGAGTTTCTCACAAGCAAGTGTCTACACCTGGAACAGAAATGGTTACATAGTATGTGGTTTCTCTGAGACAGCTATGTTTGATCTTTAGGAAGTACACTTCGTTCAGATCAGTCTGTGACAGTCATTGTCTGCCTCAGCAAGGGACATTTGATTTGTATTCTAGAAGGACATAAAAATACAAGCCTGTTCATGTGAAAAAGATGGCTTCCGTGGACTAGTCTGTCTAAAGTTAGCTCAAGTACAAGTTTCTCTTATAGTAAAGCATCAAATTCAGGAAAACAGCTTCCTCAACCCCCCAATGTTTCCTTTGAATCCTCATAAACTTTCTTTGGAAATTCATAGAGCAGTTTTCATCAGTTTGGGATTTTTATGTTTGTTTTCCTCCAGATCCTTTATTTCCATATACAAGTCACTTTACAACTCATCCAATTTTACTTCAATCCTTTTTCCTTTTCTTCCGCTCGTTACTGAAAGCTTCTTTTTTTTCAAATTTTATCCCATCCTATGATGAAATTATTCTACAGCTTCTAAAGAAAAGGAAAATACATTCTACTACAGTTAGTATATTCAATATAAGAGTCAAGATTAGATTAAGGGGTCCTCCAGCTATGCTTCCCAACCACTCGCCTAATTTTGGAAATCCTCTCCCAATAGAACTAAACACAGAACAGAAGATAGTCCTTCCCAAGTGCCAGTTCCTTCAAACTCTTTTATTTCATGTGTAAAATTAGTGATGTTCATAAAAAATCTGTTAATATGGTTATCTGTTCTGGGAATGTAAGAACAACATTCTCTAGCATGTATTAACTTGCACACTTCACCTTCCTTTGCAAGATGCATGTCTAAAGCAAGTTGGTTTTGAATTATCATAACTCATATTGCAAGAAGTTCTTTGTTAATCACTGTTTGTGCACCTGCTGTATTAGTGGCTAATATGTCTACCAGAGTTGAGAGCTTTTTAATCTTCACATTGTTTAAGGATTCTCCTACTGAAGGTATAAGTGCATCACATATATTGCCCAAAACCTGTGCAAAGTTGCATTTGCTTCTCCTCCAATAAGTATAATTTCTTTCTTCCAGATCATTAGTATGATATATTCTTTGAAGGACCAAGGCTACATAACAACTAGTATCCACCCAATTGTGTGGGTACTGGAAATAAGAGAATTTACCACACACATAATATAGTCCCCTTATGCTTGTCCCTTGCCCTGTCAAAACTTTGTCCTTTACTAGGTATTTCTGGTCTCAGTCATTCCAATCCACTAATTTGACTGTCTTGTTTCCGTCCTGCTCATATATAATGTAAAGTTTTGCTTTCTTCACCACATCCAAATTTAACTTTGGATGTAAATCTTTCTTTCCGTCTTTCTTCCTTTACACTTCCTTGACACTCTACTGTGGCTTCTTTCTCTATTCTTATTATTTCATTTAGTTCATCTATAAAAATTCTCTCAGCATGGTTAAGTTTAGAAGAAAGTTCACGTGCATCTGTTAGTCAATTTTAAATGTTCAAGAGACAAGAGATTTGCTAATTTACTCAGATGTGATTTGTCTTCCGTATGTACATGTTTGCTGCATGAGTAACACATTTGTTCTCTAAAGGCAACTCATAATCAGACTAATTACATTGATTGATTCTTGATGATAAAAAAGATTCAGGAACAATTGCATGAGAACGCATAGGACAACAGAAGATGGAAGTAAGTAGCGCTCTCTGCTGCAGAAGTAAGAAGTTAAGAGGACACAAAAAATTCTCTACATGTATAAACTTTACAAATTGAGCAAGTATTTGGCAATAAACATTATACCCAAACATGTTTTCAGAATTTTACCCATGTGAATAGGAATATCAGTCCTTTGTTTCAGTTCAGCTCCTGTTAGTTACTTTTTCCCAAGCTAATGTCTCTTCCCTATCTCAAAATCTACAGTGATAGTTGACTATGTCAACTGGGAGTCTATGGGCTGAGAGGGCTTCTAACCTTTGACCTAAGGTAAATTGTCTCAAATCTTTTCTTCAGCAGCGTTTTATGGTTGTTTGTCTCATTAGTCTCCTCACCAATTGTCCTGTTTCATGGAGGCTCATCAACGTCAGTCTGAAAATCGCTTGAGTCAGTGTCGCTCTTCAGGAAGTAAGTACAGTCAGGACCTGAGTACTCAAGGCTTGGTATCTTTAGTCTCTTTGACTTCTTTGTTTCAGGTTGTTCCAAATCACTGTCATTTAGTTCTCTTGGTTCTTTGTCTTCTCTTTCCTCTACCTCTCTATCCTCTGTAATAGTCACTGGACTCTTTGTCTTTGTCAGTATTCTTCTTCACTTGCTCTAGGTCTTTGGCCACTTGTCATTGTGATGCACCTTTTCTTTTGAGGTACTGGTCACTTCAGACTCATAAGACACAGTCCCATTTCAGATTCAGAGCTTTCTCCAACTGCTTCTTCTGTATAGTTGGTACTCAGCTGGGCACTTGCACCTGATTGCAGTAGTCGAGGCAGTTGGTGATAAGAGCCTGAGTGACGGTCTTTCTGGTGTTGATTGGTATCCATTGGAGAGTCTACGGAGCATGGAAAGTGTGTGAAAGCGGGAGGAGGAGACTGCGTTGACTTGTCATTTCGTGGTCAGTTGGTTATGGGGGATAATTCCGAGGTTGCATGCCTGGTCAGTCAGTGCGGGTGTAGGTGCGAGCTCTGTAGGCCACCAGCTGTGGTCCCATGCAGAGTTGTTCTTCTCGAAGATCAGTATTTCAGTTTTGTCTGAGTTGAGTTGGAGGCAGTTGTGTCTCATCTATTTGGCTATATTAGGCATGGCATTGCAGAAGCTTTTTTTGGCATTGGAGGTGTCCTCTGAGATCAAGAGGATAAGTTGAGTGTTGTCTGCATAGGAGATTATGTTGAGCCCATTGGATCTGATGAATGTTGTGAGGGAGGTCATGGAGATGTTGAGCAGGGTGAGGTTGAGGGATGATCCTTGTGGTACGCCACATATGATGTCTTTGGGAGGCTGTGGTGAAGGAAGGTAGTCGTATGCTCTGTATGTGTCCTGCAAAGAAGGAGGCGATCCACATGAGGGCGTCTTGCCTATGTTGTAGAGTCTGTTGATGAGGGTGTTCTGAAAGACGGTGTTGAAAGCCACAGAGGGGTCAAGGAGGCTCAGGGCCACAGTTTCCCTGCAGTTGAGGAGTATTCTGATGTCGTCTGTCGTGGCAATCGGAGCCGTCTCAGTGCTGTGGTTGACACAGAATCCAAATTGTGAGGCGTCCAGTGGGTGGTTTTGTTCCAGGAATTCAGTGAGCTGCTGGTTTATTGCTTTCTTTAGTACGTTGGCTGGGTAGGAGAGCAGGGAGATTGAATGATAATTTTTGAGATTGCTGGGGTAGGCGGAGGCTTTCTTTAGGAGGGGTCTGACGTTTGCATGTTTCCATCTGTCTGGGAAGGTTGCTGTGAAGATGGAGGTGAGTTGCGTGCTGATTGGGTTCATTGCGAGGTTGTAGAGGTGGTGGAGGAGGGGTAGGTGGGCACCCCGAGTGGATAGAAGACATGATGGCTGAGGTGGTCAGGGCGGTGAGTGGAGACCAGGAGATAATGGCTTGGTTGATGGTTGCTGGTTGGTTGAGGTCATAAGGGTTGGTGGGTGGAGGGTTGGAGGTTGAAATTGTTGTAGATGTTGGTGATCTTGCTGTGAAAGTAGTCAGAGAGTGTGTTGCAGAGTTCTTGGGAGGGGTGGATGGTGTTCTTTATGGCTGTTGGTTCAGAGAATTCTTTGACTATTTTGAAGAGTTCCTTTGTGCGGTTAGCTGTGGAGTTGATGCTGGTACTGATGGCTGCTTCCTTGATGTGCTATTGATATTTGCTTAGGGCTGTTTTGTAAACTACTCTATTGGCAGGATTCTTAGTGGCGCACCATCGTTTCTTCAGTTTGTGGCAGTTGCGCCTGGTGGGCCTGAGTTCCGGGGTATACCAGCTGGTATGTTTGGAGGTCTTGTTAGATGTTGTATGTTTCAGTGGGGCAACTCTGTTGGTGATCCAGGCGGCGAAGTTCTGGATGGCCAGGTCGAAGTCTGGTGAGGCCTCGGTTTGGGAGGTTGTAAGGGCCTGTGACCACTGGGTTTGTGACTTTACTCCAGCTGTGGTGGGGGGGATCTAACACCTGGTGATGGTGTGCTAGGCATCAGTGATGGTGAAGTGTACGATGGTGTGGTCAGTCCAGGTGATTTCTGTGGTGTGGCTTAATTTGATTCTGTCACTGGAGGTGAAAATGTGGACGAGTGTGCGTCCGGCTTTGTGCGTGGGTTCCGTGATCAGTTGGGTGAGGTTGATGTTGTTCAAGTTCTCCAGGAGGGCAATGGAGATGGCGTCATTGGGGTTGTCGATATGGAAGTTGAGGTCGTCGAGTAGGATGTAGTGGTGAAAGTCGATTACTAGGGGGGCTTGAGGTTAGAGATGGCATTGCAAAATGTTAATCGGGTCTTGGGTATGTGTAGGCGATGGCGCCTCTTATAGTGGACTTCGCGTCAGCTTGCAGTAGGAAGTTGAGGTGTTACATGAGAGGCTGGTGGCCATCATTGGTGATAGTGCATCTGATGGTTTCCTTGAAGATCATGGCGATCCCTCCACAATGTTTGTTGGTCTGGTCTTGTTGTATCATCATGTACAATTCCGGAGTGGCGGTGGTGATGTCGGGGCTTGAGGAAGGGTTGAGCCATGTTTCAACCCCTCCTCAAACCGCCTAACCACACTTCACTCCACAAGGAGTCTCACCCCCTGTTGCAGCCACTGACCATGCTCCAGAGCACCTCGGACCCCCTCCCACCACTGGAATACATTTCCCAGCAGCCCGGGAGGAGGGGGCCAGCTGGTTCTTGGATTTTCGCGCCTCCAAGCACTGAATAAAGGGCCCCTGTAGCTCCAGCATCACTGTCCCTGCACTACCAACTGTCCCTATCCCTGCGCTGCCTGCTCTCCTTTTCCCTGCGCTGCCGCTCCCCTAACAAAAAGTGGGTGCTATCTTGATCTGTTTTTGAAGTCTTGCAGGGTAAAGAAAGAGTGTATGGAATACCCAGTTTCCACAGGTGTCTCTTAACTTCCATGAAAGATTATCTCTATTTTTTGACCATGGTGGTATAGTCGGTATATGTTTACAGTCCCTCCCTCCCCTGCCAGGAATCATGTGTTCTCACTATCTGCAAATTACTGTCTTGATCCCTAAAGTTCAGCAGTCTCACTATCATGACTCTAGTGGGAGACCAGGCAGTGAGGTTTGCTAGGAATACGGTGCGCTCTTTCCACCACAAAAAGCTTGGAGACCTTCCCTTCCATCACTGTCTCTGACAACCACAGCTCCATGTACTGTTCAGCAAACTGCCCCTCCATTCATTCAGGCAAGCCCTCTATGCGTATTGTGTCTGGATTTATCCTCTGCATCATCCAGTTTGCCTATGAGAAATTGTATCTCCTGCTGCAGCTTCTGGACCCTGACCTGCATTTCCACCACCATTGTTTTTGTTGATGCCATACTAGACTCCAGGTCCCTGCTAGGTCCCTATGATCCGTGCAAAGTATCCCAAGGTGCAAGGCAACCGCATCAATCCGGGCCTCAAGTGCATCTCAGGTATCTTGAATGGCAGCCAGTATGGCATCCGTGTGGGACTGAAGACACATTTTGTCGGGCAAGTCTACCACCCAGTGCCAGGGCCTTCTGTATCTTTGTCTTGGGCATCTTTCATCCCTTTTGGGTGTACCATCGCTGGACACTTCCTTCCCATAAAAGTTTCACAGATGTGTGTTTTATCTACAGGGTTATGAGACCTTGGCATGTGTGTTTTATCTACAGGGTTTTGAGACCTTGGCAGAGTCAGAAAAAATGGGAGATGTGGATATCCCAGGCCAGGTCTTTCTCAGTGCGGCGCTCACTATACCATTCCTGTTTCACATTAGTCAATCAATCAAATAGAATTCGTATAGTACAACTAATCACCCCGGGGGTTATCCAGGCGCTGTGCTGCAGGTCTTAGTCGAAGGGCCAGGTCTTGAGTCCCTTTTTGAAGTGGTTAAGTGAGGTAGAGGTGTGGAGGTGGGGAAGGAGATTGCTCCAGGCTTTTGCGGCGACATGAGAGAAAGAGCGTCCTCTGGAGCATCTTGGGCGGATGTGTGGCATCTGTGCAAGGACGAGGCTAGCGGAACGAAAGTTTCTGGATGATTGGTTGAATGTTAGGCGGAGGCTCATTTAGTGTTGTCTTAGGCTGTGGAGGGCTTTGTAGGTGTGGGTCAGTAGCTTGAACGGGCATCTCTTTTGGACGGGGAGCCAGTGGAGGTCCTTCAGGAGCTGGATGATGTGTGTTCTCTTGGGCAGGTTGAGGATCAGTCTGGCTGCACCATTCTGGATTGTCTGGAGTCTTTGCATGAGTTCGGAGGTCGTGCTGGCATAGAGTGCATTGCCATAGTCGAGCCAGCTGGTGATGAGGGCCTGTGTCACTGTCTTCCTGGTGCTGATGGGGAGCCGCCTGAAGATTTTTCAAAGCATGCGCATTGTGTGGAAGCATTCAAGGTAATGGTGTTTACTTGGCGTTTCATGGAATGTTTGCTGTCTAGTATGATGCCAAGGTTGAGGACGTGGTCTTTTGGTGTGGGGGTGGGTCCGAGATCCGAAGGCCACCAGGAGTCGTTCTAGAGGATGGTGTGTCTGCTGAAGATCAGGACTTCCACCTTGTCCATGTTCAGTTTGAACCCTCAGGTGCCATGCGGGAGCAGCACACCCCTCCAACATCACGACCCAGCTGGTCCATGTGTATCCCAGTTTGTGCAGCTGGGCTTTCCTCCACCTTCTAGACATTTGTCTCTGAGTCGGATTTGCAGGCCTCAGTTTTACTCATGCTTGCATTGGTCAGATCCATTCACACTATTGGCGCAGCAGCTATCCTCCATTCAAAACACTCTCACTGAAACCAGGGGAAAGGGTGGGAAATTGGAGCTACAAGACAGAGTGGCCCCCTGCATCTCATTGCCATTAGCCCCCGATCATCGCCACCCTCACACCTGGCTGCTCACCCCTTTTAAAAAATATCCCAAAGTGGTCTGTTGCAATTGCTGAGGCTGCCGTTAATTTAAAGCAGGCTGTCTGGTTAAGTCAAGGCCGCCCAGGAAGAAATGCCCGGGACGGAGTGCCGACAGGGTGTTGCAGGCCGTTTCCTCTCAGCTGCGGCCCATTAGTGTGCTGGACTGTTCAGCATCTTCAGGGCCTGGCAGCCACACTTTCCGCTGCCGGGTGTCACCTGTATCACCTCCCCGGACCATGTTGCCTCTCCACCATGGCTCTGTCTGTCCCCCTGAAGCCTCCAGAGGATCCTGCCATGGGTCCACAGTGTCCCCCAGTCCACAAATGTAGCATAGCTGTGCAGACCATGCAACTCTAGGAGCTTAGGAGACAAAGAGCCATCTTGGGAGCAGCCGCTCCTTGTCTTCGTATGTCCAACTCACCTTTTATTGGATGTAAGTCACCCCTAGTGCAGGCCCTAGGTAGCCTAGGTGCATTATAATCAAAAGGTTGGACATGTGTGTTTATGTTCTACATGTCCTAGTTGTGAAAAACTCCTAAATTAATTTTTCACTACTGCGAGGGGAAACTCTCCCATAGGATAACATTGGGTGCCTTAAGATTTCAAATTTGGTGTCTGAGAAATTGTAATTAAAATCCACTTTAATGGTAAAGTTGGATTTTGAGTTACAATTTTGAAAATGCCACTTTTAGAAATTTAGTATTTTCCAGTCCTAACCATTTGGTGTCTGCAGCCTGTTCTTGGGTCACATGACTGGGTGTAGTTGGCAGTTGGACTTTATTTATTCCTCCCAGACAGCCACACAATAGAGCCACAATTGTGCCTGAATGGGTCATCAACTGGCAGGATGGGGGAGCGAAGCTGGGCACAGCCCCACTTGCAACTGAATAGGCTGTGCTCTAACTTCACCCAAAGAACTTGCCACCTTGCATTGTTCATGCAGACAACCAGGAGCCAAGGCAGGGGAAGCAGGAAACTTCAAGAACTTCAGAGGGAATTCTCTAGAAACTTCTCCTACTTCAGAGAAAGCACCAGGTATACAAATAAGACCCTCTGACTCACTCTTATGTTCACTTTCTGGACCTAAGGAAGGACTCTCAGAAGACAGCTTACTGCTGTGGCCTCCTGTGTACTCTACAAGACTGCTTTGTTGCCGGGAGCCTTCCTGGAACCCTCAGAGGCTTGCCCTGCTGCTTGAACCATGTTCTACTGCTTGAATCCAGGACTACCAGAGGGACTTCAAGATGCACAAAGCCTAGCCTACTGATCATAGCCTTCAAGGAAAGATAAGGCTCCAGCCACCTTGAACCCGACATGGGCCCAGTCCTAACCCCCAAGTGATACCCCTATTGTCCTGGACCATTGGTGGTGGTGCTAAAGGCGCTCAGATAGCCAAACTCCAAAATAGAGACATAATATTTTTGGGCTAAGAACTACTAAGAAAACCAAAGTCAAGACCAGGTCTCTCTACCCAATATGCATCGCCGGTTGGCCTGACTTTGCGGCAGCTCCCTCTACTTTCTTCTCCCCAGCAGTAAATTCTGTATAGCAGAACTACACCAAAGGGATATCCGGCCACGTGTAACTCTCTTAGACTACAACCTTCAGACTTGTCCCACTGGAGATTTTCAACTTCCAAAAAAGTGACTAATTCCGAACAAAGAAATCTTCACCCCAACTTCGTCCAGCTGCTTTTCGCTGATGATCCCTCCTCGGACACCACCTGCAGACTTGCCCTGCTGAACTTCTACCTTCTCAGAGACTTTTTTGTTAGAATCTCTTCTAAGTCCAAAGGTAAGTGCTGCCTGGGCCCAATCCACTTTTTGTATCCAACTCCTGCTCCATCACGGTCGGGCATATTTTTCGACTTTGACCCAGTCCCATGCAACTATAGTCAATGGTTGGCACTTTGATCTTTTAGGTGCTATTTCTTACCATAAACTTTAAAAATTCATAACTCCTGATTTTGTTTTGTCATTTTGATGTGAAATAATGTATTAAAATAGACTTGATTTTTCTAAATTGGGTGTATGTAGGTGTTCTTATCACAGAAGGGGAGTGGACCTAATCGTCTTTATACACCACTGTCTTTTGAAGCTGGAGGTGGACATTTGGGAGATGGAAAGTGTACTAAATTGGATGTTGCTTCGAATGATGTCAAAGGGGGACGGACAAGCCTGCATCTTTCACTTTCACATTTTTCCTCTCATTTGAATGAAGTATCCCAAGTGTAGGACCTGAAAAAATTGCATTTTATGGGAACACTTGAGCCATTCTTATGAGATGTGAAGGACCTGGAATGACAAACCTTAGAGGGTCATACATCTATACCTACAATGTCCAAAGCATGACAAGATACTCTTGTCATGTTTGATTTCCACATGGCTAGAATAAATGTCCATGACTTATCATTCTCCTGGGTAAAGAACCTAAATGTAGTGTGATGTCCCATCCTATAAAGTTATTTAGAAATTAGGAATAGGCATGACATTAAGATGTTCAGTGTGTGAAGCACTTATCTTGAGTGAATCTTAAGGGTTTAAATACACTAAAGTTCTCTAGAAGTCCTCCTCAGGGTTCAAAAGAGTCCTCTTACACTTCTTTTTCTATAAAATGTTTTATTAAGTGAAATAAGCGCAGAGTCATCAATACAATATCACAGTGACATTCAAGGATCACATAATATAAACAAATGTTGCTAGCATGTAATAGGCGCTAACCAGTCAAGGGGTCAGCGAGCCGGGTTCTTCCCATTGCCATATCTTCTGTCGGAGAACTACAGATTTCACCTCTAAAGGCGTTCCTCCCTCCCCACTTTTTGTCCCATTTCTTGGGGTAGCCTCTTTGTTTATAGACCTCTTCTCTGCGATCATGCATCTGTCCATTTCTGCCACCCACCCGATTGTCAATGGCCTCGTGCTGGATCCCCAATGCATCGCAATTGACTGTTTCACTAGAAAATGTCCCAGTGCTACCCATTGCTTATATGGACAGTCCCATAAGATGTGATAAAAGGTACCAGTTAGGCCGCATCCCCTCAGGCACGATACATCAGGACGTCTACCGATTCTACCCAGGAGGACTCCGGACATATAGAATCTATGAAATATTTTTAACTGTATCAGGCGGAAGCGATGGTTTATCGCCGTCTCTTTGGGGGACATCAGTGCGGTCTGCCAATCTTCATCATCCAACAGTCCTACGTCGGATTGCCAATGTTCTACGATATGTGCAGGAGATGACTTTTGTCAGGAGTGGCTCCGAAAGCAATCTGTCCTCTAGGGGGGAGGAGTCTGGCAGGGAAGGAAGGTCCAGATCTTGTGTAAGAATAGCATGCCGGAACTGTAAATAGTGGAAGACTTCACCCTGTGCAAGAGCATATTTCTGTTGTAGGTCTCGAAAGGTGAGAAGTTTCCCCTTGCTGACCAAATCTCCCAGAGTAGTGATGCCAATAATGTCCCACCTGTCGAACCCCACGTGGAAGCAAAGTGAGCCCAACCTCTGAGAGGACCACAATGGTGTGGCTTTCATGAATTTGTCCGCCCACCCCAAACGTTTGTTGGCTCTGTGCCATACGGCTACTGTTTGTGCCATCGGTCCTAGGTAACCGTTCTTCCAGGCCTTGCTGTAAAGCGCGCCCAAATATCCCTCCCAACCCATCTGGTATTGTTCTAGGTGGAAGGCTGGGTTTGTAGGAGTTGATGGCCACCAACTGTGAGGCCCAGTAGTAGAGACGTAAATCTGGAAGAGCAATTCCCCCGTCATACCACCCCTTTGTGAGCTTTCGGAGAGTGATGTGGGGCGCCCTTCCATCCCAGAGCAAGAGACGGAGTTCCCCTTCTAGGGTGTTAAAATAGGATTCCGCAATAGGGAAGGGGCAATTTTAAAGTACATATAAAAATCTAGGGAGCACTAGCATTTTAAATAAGTCCGCTCTACCCAAGAGGGATAGGGGCAGCGGCCTCCAGTGTGTAACATCTTCTTGTAGTCATTTAAGAGGTCCCAGAAGATTGTGTCCGTAGAACAATTTAGGTTCGGGTGTGATAAAAATGCCCAAGTATTTCTGAGGCCAGTTTTATGGTGTAACCGCAGAGCAGCGGGGTGGGGGGGCCATGTAATACATATATCGATTGTGGCCAGTTAATGGAGTATCCGGCATATTTACCAAAGTTTGTAATGACGTTAAGCAAGCTGTTAATGGAGGCTCAAGGGGATGCTAAATAAATAAGGATGTCATCCGCATATAGCGAGATTTTGTCCTCTCTATCTTCACTCCACCTTAGTCCCCGTATAGAGGCATCTCGCCGTATCCAGTGGGCCAACGGTTCAAGGGTCAGCGCAAACAGTAGTGGGGACAGAGGACAGCCTTGCCTGGTCCCTCTTTGTAGTGTGAACGAGCGTGATGTGTGATTATTCACTCTGACCTGTCCCAGCAAATCCTTGTATAGCAGTGTAACCCATTGTCGAAATCTCAGGCCAAATCCAAATCTTGCCAACACTTCGAAAAGATAGAGCCACTCTATTGAGTCAAACGCCATAGTAGTGTCAAGAGACAACACCACAGCATCTTCCTGCAGATATGGCTGTCGCCCCAAAACATTGTGGACACGACTAATATTCCGGGCGGTGTTTCGGCCCGGTGTAAAGCCCGATTGGTCTTCATGGACCAAGGAGGGGAGGACTGTGAGTAACTGGGTCGCGAGAAGTTTGGCCAGGACCTTGGCCTCAGCACTGATCAGCGAGATAGGTCTATAGGAGCCGCACTCGGTTGCTGGTTTACCCGGTTTGCGGAGGACCACTATTGAGGCCAGTCTTTGATCCAGGGGCAGAAGAACTCGTTCTCGACTCTCAACGAACATATTTTTTAGGTGAAGGCCAGTCTTTGATCCAAGGGCAGAAGACCTCGTTCTCGACTCTCATCGAACATATTTTTTAGGTGGGGAGCTATTTTAAGGGCCATCCCCTTAAGGAATTCAATGGAGATTCCATTGGGTCCCATGGCCTTCCCGGAGTTAATAGCAAATATAGCTTTGCAGATTTCTTCTGTCGTGATATCGGCGTCTAGGGCCGCTATGTTGTCTTCAGAGAGCGTGGGCAGAGTCATCTCCTCTAGGAGCTGACGAGAGTCCTCTGAGGTGTATTCAGTTCTAGATGTATACACCACCTCTAGGTGATCTGCGAATGTTTCCGCTATTTCCTGGGGGTCAGTTATGTGCGTAACATCCGCCCCTGAGAGTATTGGGACCCATCTAGCTTCCTGATCTTGCCGTTCCAGCCATGCCAGCATTTTGCCGGCTCTTTCACCAAGCTCGTATACCCTGTGCCGGGTCTGAAGCAGTTCCGCTTGGGCCTTTTCCCATGCCAGCGCTCTGTATTCTAATTGTTTAATCCTGAGTCTATGGGCTGTGTCGTCGGTAGGAGAGGTGTTGTGTTCAGATTCAATAAGAAGCAGGTCACTCTCCATCTGAGCCAACTGCTCATTATGATTGCGGAGGTATCCGACCTTTAAGGCCAGGGCCCTCCCCTTGATTACTGCCTTATACGCCTCCCATATCGTGTTAGCCGAGTCCACCGATCCCACATTTTCAGTGAAATAGTAGTCTGTGTTCTCAGCCAGGTCTTCTTTGATGTCTGGAATTTTGAGAAGCCAAGGGCTGATGACTATGGGCCCTCGGTGATTTGCCGGTGGAAGGTGAGCTCAAGACTCAGCGGGAAGTGATCAGAGATACCCCGTGGGAGTCCTTTAAGACGTTGAAAGTGACCTACATCTGCGAGAGAAGTGAGGAAATAGTCAATGCGGGACATACTGTTATGGGCTTGGAGTAGTGTGTAAAATGGGGTATGCCTGGGTTTAATAGTCTCCATATGTCAAGTCCCATTGCGTGGGCGAAGTCAGTCAATCCCGTCTTATGGCGGGGGGACGGTCACTGAGGGTGTCTGTCCAGCATATCGTCCATGGTCACATTGAAGTTGCCCCCAGGGGAGATCATTCAGCACCTTACATAGATCCTGTAAGGCCACTTTTCCCAGCGCAGGTGGGAGATGAGTCGAAATTATATTCAATGGTTTACCTTCCCAGATGGCCTCTAAAACTGCGAATCTTCCCTGGGGGTCGGCCCAAGTATTAGTGGGTGCAAGGGCCAAGCTTTTCCGAATAAGAATACCCGTACCCCTGGACCCAGAAGTGAACCCAGCATGAACCATGAGTTTATATCCCCAGCGATGAAGAGCTTTACAGCTATTCGCCACCAGGTGGGTTTCCTGCAATAAGACCAAGTCCAGTGAGTGTCGTTTAAGATATTGCAGGAACACCCCTCTCTTTATTTTACTTTCTAAACCATTCACATTCCACGTCATGATCGACAGTGTTCTTTCAAGAGAGTCTGCCATATGTGGGATTTAGGAGAAGCTAAGATGGACATTTGTGACGGCATTATCTATACAGACCTGGGGGCCCCTCGGGGGAGAGTGGAATGCATATACATGGTTAGTGGAGTTTACGTCTGACTCATCTCTTCTAGTAGGCAACAAATACCATATTGGGACCCTTGTGGACAGCGAAACCATACAATGTGGAATGTTCTGCGCATAAAAGACTAACTGTCGAAACCCCAACTACCCTCCCTTCCCCCCACGAAACCCCCCTCCCTGTCCCCCTGCCAGTGGAATCTGAACTATCCACTCCCCAACAAGGCAGAGTGCCTGTCGCCCACCCATCCATATGCGGGGTGCCTGGCTAACCACCTCTGTCTCTCGCATTACCAATGTAGTATTTTCATAATATGGTTAAACTTTTGCTTATTGTAGTCCAGTCTTCCTGTATGTTGCAGGGTAGATCTCCCACCTCAGTGTGTGTGCACGATCTGTCAAGAGCACCGCAGATAGACAAACAGGAAAGTCGCGGCCCCTCCAGGAAGCAGTACATGGAGAACAGGAGACCTGGGATTGGTTAATCCACCTATCGAAAGACATATGGGATAAATCCCTCGGGTTCCCCCGGCAGAAGTCAATGTGCTCCGTCTGAGTCACCTTCGGGACGTTGTTCCTTTGTTGCCAGAAGGGCCTGCTGGTTGTTGTTGGGGCCACCGTTCCTCTGGCCATCCGACTGCCTTCCCACTTGGCGCCATCCTTCCATCCAGTCCCAGGCTTCTTCTGGGGCCATGAAAAACCACGCCTTACTATCTGATTCCACGTGTAGTTTAGCCGGGAACACCATGGAGTATTTCATGTTTTTGTCCATGAGGGCCTTTTTGACCTCAGTAAAACTACGCCGTTGTGCCTGAACCTTGACGGTGAAGTCCGGGAAAAAAGTGATGTGCGCGTCCTCAATTTTCGTCGGGGGTCCAGCCCGTGCAGTTTGTAAGATCAAGTCTGTGTCCCGGAAATTAAAGACCCTAGCAGTTATGGATTTTAACAGCTTCTGAAGCACACGCCAATATATAATACAAGTTAAACACAAGTATATTTCTTTCTTGAGCTTCTCCAGTTCTTTAATCGTTAATTGTTCTTCCAATCCCTTACACCAACGCGTTTCGTCATATGCGGGTAGTACACCCTACGACTTCATCAGGGCTGGAATTGATACAAATGGTTTTCATTCAGAAAACAATATTACAATAAATCATATTCTACCACCAAGATCTCCTCCGTGATATGACCACGCAGAACGAATCAAAAAGTGTTGTGCTCACTTTGCATGCGAAAGTCAAGTGTTATCCACATTGGGTTTCTATTCGAACAATTTTACACCTAGTAATCGTTATTCTGTGTCAAAAAATATATATATAGTACCAGTATATCTGTGTGATGCCCCAGTGTTGGTAGCGGTGCAGTTACATGATTAGAAAATTCATTGTGCACAACCAACGTGTGTTTAGCTTTTGAAACGGATTAGAAATCAAAGTACCTTTCAAAGAAGTGTTCCCCAAATGTTCTATTGGAGAATAGAGAAATAAATATAAAATATAAATATAGTAGCCTTAGAATTGAGATAACAGTGGCATGAGGCTACAGCATCTTCGTAAGCTAGCAATACCAATCTTCATATTCTGTATTGATTCACTAGTGCTTACCTACTGGTTTCTCCACTAATTCCGTGAAAAAACATCCACATTAAAGTCCGCCAATATCCTTGGTATCTAACATCAGACTATTATTCCAACCGAACAGTTAAAAAAAAAAAATGTGTAGATAATTTGGCAGCCGATGTATCAGCCTGTAACATAACATATTAATTAAGTTGATGTGCTACATAAATAACACCACTCTGTAACAACAACGAAAATCTAGGAGTAAAAGAAACCGTAACTCCTCTCACCCATATAGTCCGCACTATAGTCTTGTCCAATATCTCAATCCAATATAATCAGTTGCCGAATTCCAGTGTAAATATTACTTTTTATCCAACGAAATCCCTATAATATGGGGTACCTGTGAGCAAGAACAAGGAAACGCTCTCGTTTCTCGGCAATAAGTTTTCTAAATATCAACGTGCGTCACCATTAAACACACGCTTACCTCAGTGAGTGTATCTCCTCTCTGATGCTTCCGGATACGGTCAAACCCATTTCCGTTACTGAAAGGGTTTAAGTGAAAAATAGTAGAAAGCGTAAGGGTGACTTGAAGCACCTAAGCAACAGTCCCGCCATTTTGAAGCAGTATATTGTGCACAATATTAGAGTGCACATCACGCTGTTTTTGCGTGATACCTTTCCGTAACCGTAGGATACGATGGTACGAACTCAGTTAACAAATTACAACGTATGCCACTGTACAGAATCAATATACATAGCGACTATGCGTAAAAATAACTACAAACGCCTAAAAAGAACATTCCCGCCATTTTAAGACAGTGTATAGGGCGCAATACTAAAGTGTAAATCACGCTATAATCGCATACTGCATTTCACTCAATCTCGTGACCAAGGGCTTCGATGATACGAACTCAAATAATATATTATAATGTATGCCCCTGTAAATAATCAATTATAGATAGCAACTCAATGCCAGTAACAGTCCAAACCGAATATCTGAATCGAAAAGTTTATAGTATTCATAATATCTAATATTACAGTGTATTATGCTGCAATTGCACATATATATGATCTAAATAAAGTATATATAAGATAGGGGCAACAAGATACATTCAAGAGCACTATAGCCAAACAACCACTAAAATCATCAAGTGTGGCGCTGGGGTAGGGAATAAAAGTAAGAATACAGGCAGAGGAGTTCAAGTCTTCAGTCCCCAAGGAAATATTGCAGTTCCTGATCATAATTAAGTCCCTCCTCCACCGCACGTAAGCGCATAATCCACCGTGCCTCATGCCGCCGCAGTCTCAATTCCCTATTTCCCCCACGTGGGTCTAACCCAATATGTTCTATACCAAAGAATCTGAAGGTTTAAACAGAATTCTATGCACTGCATGTTTGAACATGCTCCGCAATGGGATATCTGTGATCATTATTCTTTATCGCTCGCATGTGTTCCGCTACTCGTTCTTTCAAAGCCCTAATAGTACTTCCAACATATATCTTTGCACATTTACATTCAATAATATAAATGACATATTTCGTATTACAAATGATGTTTGACATGATGCTATATGTCCTACCAGTACAGTCTTTAAATTGTTTAGTCTTGTGTTCAGCAAACCTACACATCCCACAATAACCACATTTGAAAAAACCTATAGATGCTTGTGTTAGCCATGTCTCATGTTTTGTTGCATTAGGATAGCTAGGGCTCAGTAGAGTCCCTAGTGTTCTCCCTTTCCTAAATGTAATCAATGGTTTATCTGTCACAAATTCTTGTAAGATTTTGTCTGCTTTCAAGATGTGCCAATGCCTATTCAGGCTCTTGCGTAATATAGTATTTACATGAGTAAAATCCGTAATTAGTCTAATGTGGGTGGAGGAATTGCGATCAATAGTTCTTGGTTTCAGAGCAGTAGCCCTCTTCACTTTAACAGCCCTTTCCTTTGCTTTCTTAACTACGAGAGGTGAATAGCCTCTCTGTATAAACCGTTTTTTCCATATCACTTAAACAGGTTGAGAAGTATGTATCATCACTGCAATTCCGTCTAGCTCTCAACATCTCCCCATAGGGTATTGCCTTAATCTGACTCTGAGGATGTGCACTTTTGGTATGCAATAATGAGTTGCAGGCAGTAGGTTTACGGTACATCCTGCTCTGGATTGACCCGTCTCTGATTAATAATTCCACATCAAGAAATATTATACTGTTAACGCTAGAATGTGTGGTGAACCTGATGTTCATATTATTAGCATTAAGATATTCAATGAAGTCATTCAATAATCTATCTGTCCCAGTCCAGATCATGAGGCAGTCATCTATGAATCTTCCCCAATATAGGATATGTTTGTTATATTGTATTGCAGATGTGCCCCAAATCAAAACTTCTTCTAACCAACCCATAAAAATATTTGCATAGGCCGGTGAGAATTTCGAACCCATAGCGACGCCTTGGGTTTGTCTATACCATTGGTCTTTGTCGGAGTTTAGCTTTAGGCAATTCTAAGCCATCCAGGAGCTGATGGCGAGCATACCAGTATGAAAACTGGCCGCAACTGCTCCTCCATCATTGTTGATTGCCAGCACCAGCTGTGTGTCATCGGCGTAGGATGTCAGCCCCATCCCATGACCCTTGATGACCTTGGCCAGGTCTGACATATAGATATTAAACAGTGTCGGACTTAAGGATGATCCCTGTAGCACACAGCACGAGAGGGTGAATGGAGAGGAAATACATACATACATACATACATACATACATACATACATACATACATACATACATGCATAAAAGCAGACCCAGTTTATACCACCGGGGTATGTTACACTTGGATTGAGATATAATCAGATTGACTTTCCACGCACATATGCAGTTCATGAAGCATTTTAATGGTAGGATTGTGTAGAAGAGTAGGATCTGCTTCACATGGGTACCCCCACTTTTTGCTGGTGTTTCACTGTTTTTCTACCTTAGTCTGGCTGTGGCCCTGCTAATCAGGACCCCAGCCTAGCTGCTTCCTCTCTAAAATGGTTTCCATGTACATTAGGTACATTTCTAATTGGATTCTGGAGTGCCTTATAAGCCCCTAGTATATGATATACTATGTACCTAGGGCATAGGTACCTCCGAGGCCTACCAGGGGCTGAAGCATGTATTATGCCACCCCTGGGAAGCACTCCAAAATGACACCACAGGTCTGCTACTGCAACCTGGGTAAGGTGGTGCTTGCACTTCTTACAGTGGTATAGGCTACCTATATCACTACCACTGCACACACATATAAAACCTATAAGTCACTCCTATGGCAGGCCTTAACAATCCTGAAGGCAGAGTGCTTGGTTTTTATGTGAGAGGGTGCCCCTGCATGAGCAGAGCCCCTCTGCAGCATTCGGAGTACCTGCTCTGATGCTGTTTGTGGTGCAGCCTGACCATATACTCTTAAGTGCATTCTAACCTCGCGGTAAATGCTAACTTTGGGATGGCTGCACGGAAACATGTTGTGTTTGGTGTCAAACGCTTTGGAATACTACCACCCCGCCAGTTATGGCGGCGGGGGTAGCATTCCACCCTTCTAGAGGGAGAGACATGTTCACACTGGTCTAACTCGGTAGGACTTTCTACAGCCCTGGCATCACAAAATTGATGCCTCTGCCACAGACACCGGTCTGGCCTCCTGCTGCTGACCGAAACTCCAGCAGGGGAGGCCTGGACAATAGGTTTCCTGTCCCAGGGAGGTGTAACTACCTCCCCAGACAGGCAGATGTGTATTGGGGCTGGGCGGGAGCACTCTCTGGTGCTTTGAAGTCCTGCACTGGGGGCACTCTTGGTGTCCCTGTGCATAGTCCAGTTCAAACGGTTGCAGGAGCTACCTGCCCCTGCTCTGGCACGAAACTGGACAAAGGAAATGGGTGTAACCACCCCTCTTTCCAAACCCTCCCATAGGTGGGTCCCTAGAGTATGTCCAACCCTCAAACTTAGTATAAGTATGGGAACCCAGTCCTTGCGACTTCAGAATACCCTGGACGAAACTCTGCAACATATATCCTGGACCTTCGACTTTCTATTTCGACTACAAGACTGAAGAAATCTCCCTTGGGGTCAAGGAGTGACTCCCCTGCTTGGCAAGCACCAAAGAAGCAACTGACCGGTCTGCATCGCTAAAGCTCCCGCCGGACGCCGAAGTCTCTGAATCACCAGAGGTGGATTTCCAGCCTTCCCCGAGGCTACCCTGAGTCAAAGTTGAGGCCCGTGGCTATCGTGGGTGACGTGGAACCGTGACCCCTGGACACCGTGAACTTTTGCAGCACCATCATCTTCCGGGTCTTCCTCAAAGTTGTGCTTTGGGCTCCGAGTAGCCTTGAGCACCTCCTACACCGAAAATTTCTTGCGTCCACTGCACGAGTGACCCGTGGGCCAGTTTCCAGTGCGACCGCTCGAGGCTCCTTTGCGATCGCTAGCCCGTTGGCTAGTGGGTTCCCACGAGGGCAACTTCTCTTTTTGGGCTTTCCTGGTTGCTCCAGACGTGGCCTGACTTACCCTCGCTGGGTTAGTCCCCCAGACCTTGCTGTTCTGCACCGCCGTCCTTTCTCTGATTCCAAGTGACTTGCCGTTGCCAAGGCTTGTTGGGTCCAATCTGGTCGCCGACACCGCAGCACTCGACAAACTTCGTGGGACAGCTCGAATCCAGCTCCTGGTCATCATCGGCGCCTCCTGGACCTCGTGGCTGAAGAGTCAAGACACCCGTCAACTCACCTGAAGCAGCCGACATCTGTGGGCATTGGTCTATCATGCCCTTGGTCACTGGTAAGTGACCCAGACTCTGTCCCCTCTGCTTTCAGGTTCCTTCCATCCTAGATCCAGGCTTGGATCGCTTCGGACACTTCTCCTCTTCACGGCAGCAACACTTCTTCGCCAGCTTCCATTGAAATCGACAACGCGACCCGACACCAAAAGACACCTATGCACCCGGCTTTCCTGGGTGAGGTAACACGAGTACTCCAGTGCTCCCGTGGGTGCTAGCCCTAGAACTTCCTAAGTCCAAAAGGGTTTGGTCCTAACTCGATTCTAAGTGTCCCTAATCTTTAAAATTCCAACCGCGACATTGCCCATTGAAGCTAACGGGAACCCGCGGCTGTGTTCACACACTGCACACGGTCCCCTTGGGTCCTCTGTGTCACTACCCTGGGTGGTTCCTTGGGGTCCCAGCGATTCTACAGGCTCTAGGCCTGTCTAGTTCAGTCGTGGTTCTTATACCACTTTATTGGTATATGGTTTGGTACGCCCCTAGGGCCCAAACGTGTATTTGTGCTATTACTGTTGATTGCTAACTTGTAAATTAAGTACTTCGAACTCCAGTCTCATAAAGAGACTAGAGGGGTGTGTTTTATCTTAAATACATACATTTTAAATATATACCTGATGTGGTTGTCCTTTCATTTGGTCATTAAAGAGGTTATAGACTGGTAAAACAAGCTGCTTTACATTCCTTCAAGACTTAGCCTGAAGGCTGCTCTCCATAGCTACCACTAGGATAGCTTTCAATAAAGGTTGTCTTTAACCAATTCACCATATTAATTGTTTGGACTGATACAAGGTGCCCACTATAATTATTGGACAGCATATATCAGGCCAACTACTCACAGTTTGTACATTCCATCTCTGTAGTTTGGATTGGGCCACTATCAATGGAGGGAGATATTTGGCCAACGTGCAATCTTCACCCTCAGAGACATTGACAAAGTGTGGAAATTACTAGAGCTAGGTTGCCAGAACTAATCAAAATAGACAGAGAGCTGCGACAATATGGTTTACTAGAGTTCTGCCTGAAGTAAAAGCTATTACAGCAACTTGCCCGAATCAACTGCCTTTTCGTGCAACACAGAAAAAGCAACAGATGGATGCAGTATATTCCATTACAACCCCTTCAGACAAACAGAATTGTGATTATGTGTTTGCATCTAGGAACGGCACCGGACGAAGAACAGTGACGAAAATAGGAAATGATACTTGATAACCTATTAACTACCACACATCCACATATGGGATCCCATCATGGGCAGTAATTCTTCATGTTTTGAGGAAAATATAGGACGAGCATGGGGCTTTACCTGCAGTCGATCTTGGAATTAAGCTTCTAGGTCATGGATACGCATAAACATTTGCCCAGGAGCCACAAAGTATCGTCTGTGGTGTGACTGAGAGCCGCGCCGTGGCAGTAGGGGGTCCTGGGTGGGTCGGGACTTGTGTAAGGAGGTCTAAAAAAAAGTTAAATACACGGGTAGGCATTTATTTGCAGGTTAACTAAAGTTAAGTGGTGCAAGACACCACAGTTGTTACTTCATCTAACCTGAAAATAAATGCTTGCTGGTTTGTTTAACATTTTTTCTGAACATAAGTGCTCAGCAAGTAAACAGCATCTCATGCTACTGTTAACGGAAATGAAGTTAATCCAGCTGTCAGACAGAGATGTGCAGAAGTTGCTCTTCAGAATAGAGTGCAGAATTCCCTAAAGTCATTTCACAAGTATATGCAACAATAGACATGAAACTTTAGGGTATAACGTTTTAAAACCCCACTTCGGAGCTACAAAAAGATGGAAAGATATTGCAAAGCTAAGAAACAGAATAAGAAGTCTTCTTGAGAGGAGACATCCACATTTAAATATAAATCCTAAGAAGCAAAGACGAGGTCATCTAGAAAAGATGACATAATGAGTATAATTTTAGAAGTAGGAGGAAAATAAAGCCTCCTGTGACCTATCACTCTGATGAGCGATACTATTATTCTCCACAGGGTTGAAGAGATCAGAGACGCTCAAATAAATCAGGAAGGGGTAAAAACGACTCAAAAAAGTTCAGTATCTGGAACTTCTCAGAGATTATTCAAACAAAAAGGGTGAAGATTCATTAAAGAAAGAATACCTTAATGAGAATTAAGTGACTGCAAAACAGGTGAAGAATGCCTCACAGACTGAGAGTTCTTCTAATAAACAAGACATGGGCTCATGCAGTGCTAGATAGTGCAGCTGAGGTAGCAATATCACAACAAGACCTTACGCGCCTACTGAGGACAACTGCAATAAAATAATATTTTGAGTTTGCAGCACCCAATGGATGCTCGAGTGAACCAAATAAATTTTTTGAGGTTGAATTACAGATTGAGGGAGATAATAAAAGAACTATTAAGGCAATATTCTGGGCTCAACTTTAAAATGCCTTCCTTTATCATACTTTCTGAAAATGACTGGCCTCCACTAGAAGTGATAGATGCTCCGGAAGGAGAAGGAATAATTGTAAATGCCTTCTATACTCTGGTTCCACAACCCCTTTGGGATTTCTATGCTGAAATGGGTATTACAACTTGCTTCTGATTTCTGTAAGAGTTAGGCTGGTTGGGATAAGGAGGCAACTTTGGTGTCCACAACCCGGAACACAGTGATCGGCCGTGAGGTGTCCTGGCATACTCGCCTTTGATCCTTCTTACTGAAGATACTCACCACTCACAGAATCCACCTCACGGCGCCTACAACGTGGAGTATTATTATCCGTCCGGTTTATTATCGAATCCTGTCCATTTTCTTCAAGATGTCACACAAATGTGCCGGTTGACTATTTTCACGGGCTTAGTGGTATCAGCCAATTTTGCTTGGATGTTTTAGCCCAGTTGGAATTATCACCGTCTAGGCGAGGACAAAGATCACTATCCTTTGTATACAGCCCTGAGGAAGTCGTGGAAATACTTTCCATAAGCGACGAAACATTTGTCGACTGGTTTCCCTCTGTTCGTTGGCTATATGAATTAAAAAGACTGAACAACATTCAACCCACCAGAAGACATTTCTTTCTGTTGCTACTATGTTGTATTTTTTGTGTAACTAACGTACTGTTTAATCACTATTTTGTGTCTATTCTTTTGCTTAACTTTGAGTGTTATTTTGCAAGTTAGGAGGCAATATCCAATGAAGCCGGAAGCTACAAACCATTTGAAAAAGATCATAGATGAGTTACGCCATCAGGGTATAGTTGCTCAAGCGCAAAAATTATATGAACACCACAATTTATTCAGTATTAAAACCAGATTTAAGCTATCACCTTGTAGTTGACTATCGCAATTTGAACAAGCATTGTAAGACACATGCTGAACAGAATGCTCATAGTTCAGGCTTAATGATTCTATTAGTGAGAAAAATATATAATACCACAGTTTACAAGAGTACAATTCTGCTAGCCTCTGACTAACAAATGTGGATTGCTTTTTCAATACGTGGAATCCAGTATGTTTTTCTAAGCCAACCTCAAGGGTATAAATAGTCCTAGTATATTCTTTGCCACAATAATTGAACTCTTAGAGGATGTTTTAGAAATAGTGTCATATGTGGATGATATCTACATTACAGATGATGACTTATCAGACCGCTTGAAGCATGTAATTACTATTCTTGCAACAGCAGGTCATAAGATTAAATCTAGAAAAGGTAAGACTGGTCATTTGAATGTGATTTTTCTAGGCTATGAGATGCTGAGTGAGGGAAAAGGCAAAGCGCCTGGGTTCCTTGAAAAATGTGCTGCATTAGAGCCTCCAAATACACTTAAAAAGCATCATATTTTAATGATTGTTTTAAACTTTAAGAGGACATATCTCTCATACTATGTTGTAAGGGTTAATCATATATATAATCTGGTTACTCCTGCCTTTAAAGGGAAAGATTGGACTGTGAAACAGACTGACATACCAAAAGGACTTAAGAAGGAAGTGATACCACTGACCTTCTTACTAACCAGAAATATTACTTATATGCCCTTTGATGCCTAATATTGATGGGCTTTCCTGCTTAGGGCGATAGAACCTGGACATTGGCCCACTACTGCAGGAGTACTTGCCAGCTCTATGCCTGTCTGAGCCCAGTTGGATCCCTCTGTCTATGCTCTGTGGGGCCACTAAGCTAACCCACAGGGAATTCTTCTCCTTACCTGGGGACCCCATCTGTGCAGCACCTAACCTTAACATGCTCCCAGATGCAATCCAGTAGGTAGGCAGTACCACCATGGCCAAAATAGTGATGTTGTCCATTCCACCCCTTGTGACTAACATCTGTCCTTAACCCAAGGAAAACACTGTCCACAAGGAAAGAAATCAACAGAGGGCACTGACAACTGTAAGTATCAAGAGGCGGGACCCAGGCCATCCAGGGGTCTCTATCCTCTCTGGTTTCTCAAAGTGGGGGGCAATAGCCCAAGGTGCTTTGCATCCTTTTCCCACTCCACATCCCATCAGTTCAGGGGTGGTTTACTTCAACCCAGGGTCTGTACCCTTGGGCTGAACAGGAGTCAGGGTGATCCTTCCTTCCCCTGCCCTTCCATCTGGGGTTCTGTATCCTCCGTTTGGGAGTGGTACCCTCAGAAAACTAAACTGTCTGTGGTGGCTGCCCCTCCCAGTTTTCCTTCCACTAGAGGCAACTTATTCCTAACTATGACCTGCTCTGAGTCGCCTCCCCACCCCACTCTAGGGACACTATGGCCATAGGGCAGAAAAAATCCTGCCCATGGACTGGAGTCACCCTATACACCTGGCTGATGTACTGCTCTGGGGAGACTAGCTCTTCCACATTCATGGTCCTGCTAGCCCCAGTATCCCTCAGAACAGTGATTGGGACCCTATTTACTCCCTCCTGGTGGAAGGGATGACTCCCACCCCAGGGATCAGCACACAGCTTACCCTTTGAGGCAGTGTCCCAGCTGAGGGAGACCCTGGCAGGATCCATGACCTGTGATTGACAGCGTGGCTCAACAACGATCGTCAATGGGTTCGTCGACAAAGTCTTCGTCGTCTATGCAGATCGGAACCGACACGAGCCGTCCACGCCGACGCTTGCTCCATCCAAGGTACTTTTTCAGTGGGACATGCATGAGCCCTGTAGCTGGCCTGACCTCCATCGTGTTCGTCCTGAAGTTTGGATTTACTCCTGTCCAGAGCAATCTTAAGTAACCCCAAAGAGCTATTTGACTCTAAGCACTGGATTTTGATTTCATCTTTAAAAATTCATAACTGTGGTTCTACTTATTGGATTTTTGTTGCTTTGGTCTTGTTTTACACATACAAATATGATCTACTTTTCTAACCCTGTGTGGAGTATTTTTGTGGTGGTTTTATTGCGTTACTCAGTGTGTGTGTGTTGCACAAATACTTTACACATTGCCTGCTTAGATAAGCCTGACTGCTCTGTGCCACGTTACTAGAGGGTGAGCACACATTATTTTTAGTGTGTATCTAGCTTACCCTGACTACAGTGGTTGTTCCTGCTTAGACAGTGTGCATGCCAACCAGAAAGCCCAGTTGTAACAGTATTAAAAGGATGAGGAATGTGTTGTGTGGGCATGTTAGTGGTGTGGTTAACAAACAAAGGGGCATCATCTCCGCTTTTTTGGCTTTAAAATCCCAAAAAGTGGAGATAATTTGTTCGCCCTATGTACAAGGCAGTGCTAACATGCATTAGCGCATGTTAGCAGCCTTTTTCCCGATGCCTCACTTTGCACCTCTAATTGGGTGCAAAGTGGGCGTCACTGGGCGTATCGTCACTGAATTACATGTAAATTATCGCCATGAGTACATCGCGATATTTACAATGCGACCCAAAACATGGTTAGCGATTTTAAAAAATGCGCTAACCGTGCTTTTCTCCAAAATCTAACATCTGGTAAAATACTGACTAACCCTCTTTGTCCTATGGCAGGTGGATCATGCGGCAGAGTGCACCTACGCCTATTTACAAGGTTTACGCCATCTCTGTGGTTGTATCACTGGATTTCCTGCGATATTCCCCTCACAACGCCGCTATCGCTGGAAATATTATCGCCCTGGTGATATGCGTTGTTAATAACGTGTTATTCCGGCGATAACACCCAGCGATAGACGGCGATAATTAAAAGCACGCTAAGCGTGCTTGGCGATATTGATCGCTGTCCGTTGGTAATATGCCCCAAAGACATGTAATAGTATTCAGTCTTGTCTGATGTAGTGTGGATGCTGAGACTAGCCCTTGCATACATGCTTTCTGTGTGAATGGTGAGATCTGGAGTACTCCACTACTACGATGTGCCCAGTTGTCAAAGCTGGCACAAGTTTAAAATGTTATGGTATGGCTTAACATATTTTAATCGTAGAGGCTTTTTAAAGGTTACACCTATACATCTTACAATTGGTACGAGTGTGTGTTTGTAATCTCTGATATGTGTTGTCACACATTGAAGGATGCCTTTCATCCTGTCACATATTGCATTATATATGTCCATTCGTTCTTTTTCAATTGCGTTTTTTTGTGCTTTTTGTTAAGGTCCTGTGCCTGTTTGTATTGTACTTATGATTTGGGAATCCTTAATTTTGATTTAGTGTCTTTTTACATGTCATTTTCAGCACTGATAAAGTTCTTCAAGGGAGAACAAAACGCGTTGGCTGAGCCTAATGCTCGATTATCATATGATAAATACCAATTTGGAATAAAGACTTTTTATACAACAAATCTTGGACTTCATTTCCTGGCGCACACCCACTTACGACTACAATTTCAGGATCTGGAGCATAGGGGCATGACTTATTGGCTGGCGCCAGGCTATCGTTGCGCAGGACTGTTTCAAATATAGGAAACTTGTGTGAAATGCAGAACCTACAGTCCGCCGTTGAAGCTCTTCCTGTCTGTACTAAAAATGTTATGGGTTTATGTTTTGCAATATGCTTTTGCACACACAGTTTCATATATGCAGACTGATTTAATAGAATTGCTTTTGAAATGGAATTTCTATAATGTGTAGAAGTGTATATTTTGATGTGTTTTAGTTAGACCACATTTCTGAACAAAATGGCATTTTGATTAAGATGGAAGTCATCTCTGTCACTCATACAATGCATCCTACCCTCATCCCTGCGCACATCCTCTCCCCAAAGGCTAGGCAGAATACAGTCAAACTGTCATGTTTTAAAATATTCTTCACTGTTGTTGTTGTTCTGCAGATAGTGAATGTTTCTAACTCGGACGTAACTGGCCACGTATTATTATGTCTTTCATTGCTTCAATTAAACTATTAATTGACATCGTGTAGCACTGTAAATGTAACCTGTTTCTTTGAGGTTCTGGGTGGTATGCACATAGAGGCTGCTGAATAAGTATTCAAGAAATTAGGATAGTGCTTAGGTGTTAAGGTAATGATACTTATTTTTTCCATGTGCTCTGATTTGCTGAAGAAATTATACATTTGCTCATACCAGGATGATTCTGCAAAATTTCTTATTTCCTATGCAAGAATTGTGTTAAAAAACCTTGATTTTGGTCGTGAGTCAGAGATTTGAGAGTTTTCCTTAATTGGTGGTAGGGATACTGCCCATTTTTTTTTTATTTTGCTGCCCATTGGGACTGATTTTTACATACTCTGTATAACTTTACCTATGAGAGCCTTCATGGCATTGACTCTGTACCACTAATTTTGTATTAAATCCCATTAAACCCGTCATCTTAGTGTGGTCTTCCCCAACCTTTTTGCCTGCTTGCCTTCTCTTCTTGTTGGCCTTAGGACTCTGAGCACTTTACCACTGCTGGCCAGTTCTAAAGTGCATATGCTTCTCCCCTTAACATGGTGACATTGGTGTATACATGATTTGCACATTTAGTTTACCTATCAGTCCCTTGTAAAGTGGTATACCATATAACCAGGGTGTTTAATCTAAATGCTACCAGTGGTCCTGCAGCACTGGTTGTGTCACCCACACGAGTAGCCTTTCATACCTGTCTCAGACCTGTCATTCCAAGGCCTGTGTGTGCAGTTTACTGCAACATCGACTTGGCATTTAAAACCACTTGTCAAGCCTCAAACTCTCCTTTTATACATATAGGTCACCTCTGGAATGCCCTAAGAGCGCTAAGGGCAGGGTGCTGTGTAAGTAAATGGTAGGACATGTACTTTTAAGTTTTACATTTCCTGATTGTGACAAACAGCTACATTCGTTTTTCGCTACTGTGAGGCCTACTCCTCTCATAGGCTAGCATTTGGCAAAACACATGTAAGCTGTAATTCCTGATTCGAAAATAGTAGCTACATCAGGTTTTATATCTTTTGAATTGTAATGACAAATCCTCTTTAGTGGTAAAGGTGGCTTTAACATTTACTATTTTAGAAATGCCACTTTTAGAATGTGGACATTTCTCTGCTCTTACTGTATTTATTGCTATGTGTGCTTTGCAGCCTCTCTCCAATACATGTCTGGGCTGGGTGACAGCTACACTTTGTGGATTCCCTCTAGATAGCCACAAACAAGTTAAGGGTGGGTGTGGCAGAGAACTCATATGCATTCATCTGCCTTCTGATACCTCTTCCTGGGCTGGTAAAGGGAGAGGGAGCTGACACTTACACCTGAATAGGCAGTGTCCTGTGTCCCACACAAAGGACTGATTACTCCCCACACATATCCTGGCAGACAGGACTGGGATGAAGGGGACCTGTTCACTTCAAGGACCTGCTTTGAAATCACCCCCACTTCAAAGGCAAAACTGGGTCTAAGTACTGGGGCTCTAGCCCTACCAAGACAGTACACTACTGGACCTGTGAAGCACTCTGCCAGGGGGATTTCCACTCTGCTTGGCAGACTGACTGTTCTGAAGGAACTGCTTCTCTGCATGTTGAGCTACCCTGCTGGTCTCTGCCCTGCTGCGGACAAGGACTGGACCCATCTCACTTGAACCCAGAGTGACTCTACAGACTTCCTGGTTTACCCCCTGCTTTCCTAAGTCTAAGGTCCATCAAATACTTCCTACAAACTGTACTGCTGCTACTCGAATCTGCCATCTATGAGCCTTACCTTGCCTGAGAAGCCCCTTTAGTCCTCTATCTGATGTGGGTTCTGGAGCTGTTTTTGGCATCAGCGTCAACACAGTGACGACTCTGCACCAATCAGAACTGACGCATTGCCCTACGACGCAGTGGCCGATCGATGACATTGCCACGACAGACTGCACTGAGCGACGCCTACAGACAGCACCGCTCGACATCTGTGCAGTGCCTGCATCAGAAAGAAGTTCAACGCCGAAGCCTTCATCGAAGGTGTGGATTGGTGCCGACGCTTTGCCTGCATCCAAGGGATCGACGCAGCGCCTCCTCAACTCCTCACATCGAGATGTCAACGCATGCTTCATCGAAGGTACTTTGCTAGCCGGACCTGTTTGAGTGAGTCGAGTCCTGTAGCCGGCCTGCCCTCTATCGTGATTGGCCTGAACTTTGGATTTACCCTGGTCTAGCGCGACCTCAAGTAACTTTTAGCGCTGTTGACTTTTAAGTATAATTTTTGGTTTATTCTTTAAAAAGTCATAGCTCAGGTTCTAGTTATTTGATTTTTGTAATTTTGGTCTTGCTTTACTCATACAATTATTCTCTATTTCTAAACCTGTGTGGAGTGTTTTTGTGGTGTTTTCATTTTGTTACTGTGTGTGGGCATGTATAGTGTGTGTGTGTGTTGCACAAATACTTTACACATTGCCTCTTTAGATAAGCCTGACTGCTCTGTGCCAAGCTACCAGAGGGTGAGCACAGGTTATCTTTTAGTGTGTATCTAACTTACCCTGACTAGGATTGTGGTCCCTACTTGGACAGGGTGAATACCTTTGCCAATTAGAGACTCAATTTCTAACATCCCCTTTAACTTTTCATTGATCAAGAACTTAGTTATTGAGTGCACCCAAATTATTCTTAAATTGGAATTATTTAATTAAATTGTACTTTCTTGATTTTGATGGTTTGGGAGTTGCATTAACGCAGGCACAAATTGCCTCATGAAATTGAGGTTTAATACCATCTCCGATCCAAATAAATGTGAGAGAATTGAATAACATACATTTTGGGTTGTCTTTGATTTTTGGGTACAGTGTTTTGCTCCCACACAGAGCTGGTGAACATCTGGGTTGAGCAAGGTGTTTGTACTAGTTCCTGGTGGAGTCTTGCAGTTCCTTCTACATATTATCTGCTACAAGACAATGCTATCTGTTTATCCTAACAGACAGTCAGCTTGTTATGTTAGCATGCAGATCTGTTTAACTGCTGCTACCAATGGTCATGTGCTCCTATGAATGCAGACATTGTAGGCAACAGGATCAGAACCTCAAGAAAACAAGTAAGCAAGAGGGTCTGAGGGATCACACGACCAGCCTGGACAAGTCCCCCTACTAACACTGTATAAACGCAGAAGTCCAGGGGTATGAAGCTACAAAAGAACAAAAAGACTAAACAAACAGAAAAAGCAGGGGAGCTCAGAAAACCTGAATGAAAATAAACTAAAGCCAAGTCAAAAAGTCCTCAAAAAGAGGACATAATCCCATCACCCACCGTGGTGGCATGCTTCATCATATGGGATCTCCTCTCAACCAAACCTAGTTTGGCTGAGGAGCTACTACTCCCAATCTGCAACTTAAGGGAGGAGCTCGCGGATGTTTTAATCTACGCTAATGGAACGGGATCTCCTAAAGATCGATGAGGCTAGCCTAAGTAAGGTGAAGACCTAAAGTGCAGTGTAGAACTAAGTGATTTAAAATTGACTACAAGAACATTAAAAACTTTAATTACGTCTATCCCTGTGCCAATATTAAAAGCAGAGTAGTAGCGCGGTCTGACCAAATTGACGAACGCGCTTATTATAAGCCAGGAAACGGTCTACATGTTTCAGCCAAAAACGATCAAAAAATTTGGATCAAGGCTTTCTTCAGGACCACAACAAAAACTACTGCAACTGCGAACGAGTGCATAAGGCACTCTCGTGAACTAGTGTCTAAGTGAAGACAGATAGAACGATACAACCAACCTTGTACCACAGGATCAATCTCAAAATTTTTGGAATCCTACCGGTCAAGGAGGTAAGTACCTGTATCAATAGAACGAAAAGCATACAGGACAAATTAGTGACTAGGCAATGTAATTCAAACAAGACTCAGGCCCACACATGCTAGGCCAATCGGACTGCTACATGTCAGTCTTACCCGTAATTAAATCGG
This sequence comes from Triturus cristatus, assembly GCF_964204655.1. Taxonomy (NCBI): domain Eukaryota; kingdom Metazoa; phylum Chordata; class Amphibia; order Caudata; family Salamandridae; genus Triturus; species Triturus cristatus. The sequence goes on along the minus strand of NC_140579.1, from coordinate 703,357,413 downwards.
GACTGCGCCTGCCGCTCCTGGTAGCTACTCAGGGCGTGAGGCAACGCTCTGTGAAAAAGAAAATAAAAACAGTGTATAGTATAGTGAACAACAAACAACAGAGATGTAACAGACCCCTAGGCTTGTCACTTACTCTACTAATTAAGGTATAAAATATAACCTCTCAGCAAACAGTAGAATGTATAGAGGAGTAGCCCCCTCTCTCAGTAGCTAGACGGTGAAAACTAGGCTCGGTATTCCTAAAAGACAGGGCAAACCGATCATGAAGCTACAGGGGGCCCCCTCAGCACAGTACTCCGGCCGGAGAGCTCCTGATTGAGCCTGGAGGGGAGCCCTCCATGTACCTTGCAGGGGGGCCCCCTCAAGTTTTGTTAGCCGGTCTAGGTTTGCAGGAAGTGTTCAGCCTGTTACCCATGACGGAGCTGAACACCTCAAATCCACACAAGATCTAAAACACCGGAGATAAATTAACATTGTGAGTTCAGTGCTTGATTTGTGCAGAGCTGCAAGCGATGGGCACCGGCACTCACTTTTGGAGACGGAGGCTTTTGTTTAATGATTACACTTTAGTAGGCCTGGGCCAAAATTCCGTTCCGTTCGCGGAAATTGCGATATTTTGGCATTTTCGCGTTCCGCGGAAAGCCCGAAAATGTCAAAATTTCCGCATTCCGCAGCTTAGCGATAATTTCTTTCTTGCTCGCGCTGTAAAATAATACATTCTCGCGCGCGCGCGATCGCCTTACCTGAATCCCTGCGTTCTCCGACAAGTTTTCTTGACCCGGTCGCGTTCTCCACGAGATGTTGGATTTTGGTAGCCATTTTGCGCTGTCTCGCGAGAGTTCGCGGCCGCATTAACGTCATTTTTCACGCGATCACGTCATTTGTCGCGCGATCACGTCTTTCTTCTCACGATCATGCACCGCGCGAGTATGAGAAGATTGAGATCTCGAACATGTCATTCTACATCGCGAGCCAGAGGATGAGGACGCGGGCACGTGAAATCGAACGCGAACAGGAGAAAGAGACCGCGAACACGTCATATCCAACGCGACAGGGACAAAGAAGAGAACGCGATCATATCGTTTTCGACACGCCGGCGAAAGTAATGTGAAGCTCGAGAACTCAACAACGTAAAATTTACAATTTGGAGAGGAATATCGGCTCTAGCAGCATGAAACCATCTGCAAATACTGATTTTGGATGAAAAGAACTCCTTACATTGACATTTGGCTTTCCTTTTTTGTGCAAGGAGTAATTTTTTTACAAGGTGGAGAGAGGGAGGAAGTGACACAGAATCTCCAACTTCCTGTTCCTGTCCAGCAGGCTCCTCCCAGTGCTTTGTCCATCTCCTGCTCATTCTGCCTTTGGATTTGGAGCTGGAAAGATCACTCTTTTTGTCTGCTGCATCATTGCAATTGGATTTCAGGTTTTTTGGAATAGGATATTTTACAAGTAAGTGGTTGTTGTGTTTGATTGTGGGCATTGCAGTTGTTGTGTAACTACAATTTATTTTTGATAATTAATTAATTATCATCATTCCTTTTTTTTTTTTTTAAATTTTGTGGGTTGTAGTAGTAGGCCCGAGCTAGCCATGGGTATGGCCTCATGGGTGTGTGTGTGCATGATGAAGCAACTGTTCCTTTTGTTTTTTGAATGTATTTCATTTTCAAGCACATTTAGGGCCTGGATGGCATTGGATTGAGTTGGGGAAGTGTGTTTTTTGGGGTGGCCTTTGTGATGTTGTTGGGCCTGGCCATGTGGCTGGTGGCCATTTTGAGGCCTAGGCCTGCAAGCTTGCCTGGCCTTGTCTGCCAACAGGCCTGCTTTCATCCACTAGGACCAGAGCAGGTAGCCACAGCTTTATTAATCTACTGTTTTCTGTGTGCTCTGTTGAATTTAGACATCATTTAGGGCATGGATGGCATTGGATTGAGTTGGGGAAGTGTGTTTTTGGGGTGGCCTTGCTGATGTTGTTGGGCCTGGCCATGTGGCTGGTGGCCATTTTGAGGCCTAGGCCTGCAAGCTTTCCTGGCCTTGTCTGCCAACAGGCCTGCTTTCATCCACTAGGACCAGAGCAGGTAGCCACAGCTTTATTAATCTACTGTTTTCTGTGTGCTCTGTTGAATTTAGACATCATTTAGGGCATGGATGGCATTGGATTGAGTTGGGGAAATGTGTTTTTTGGGGTGGCCTTGCTGATGTTGTTGGGCCTGGCCATGTGGCTGGTGGCCATTTTGAGGCCTAGGCCTGCAAGCTTTCCTGGCCTTGTCTGCCAACAGGCCTGCTTTCATCCACTAGGACCAGAGCAGGTAGCCACAGCTTTATTAATCTACTGTTTTCTGTGGGCTCTGTTGAATTTAGACATCATTTAGGGCATGGATGGCATTGGATTGAGTTGGGGAAGTGTGTTTTTTGGGGTGGCCTTGCTGATGTTGTTGGGCCTGGCCATGGGGCTGGTGGCCATTTTGAGGCCTAGGCCTGCAAGCTTGCCTGGCCTTGTCTGCCAACAGGCCTGCTTTCATCCACTAGGACCAGAGCAGGTAGCCACAGCTTTATTAATCTACTGTTTTCTGTGTGCTCTGTTGAATTTAGACATCATTTAGGGCATGGATGGCATTGGATTGAGTTGGGAAAGTGTGTTTTTTTGGGGTGGGCTTTCTGATGTTGTTGGGACTGGCCATGTGGCTGGTGGCCATTTTGAAGCCTAGGCCTGCAAGCTTGCCTGGCCTTGTCTGCCAACAGGCCTGCGTTCATCCACTAGGACCAGAGCAGGTAGCCACAGCTTTATTAATCTACTGTTTTCTGTGTGCTCTGTTGAATTTAGACATCATTTAGGGCATGGATGGCATTGGATTGAGTTGGGGAAGTGGGTTTTTTGGGGTGGCCTTGCTGATGTTGTTGGGCCTGGCCATGTGGCTGGTGGCCATTTTGAGGCCTAGGCCTGCAAGCTTTCCTGGCCTTGTCTGCCAATAGGCCTGCTTTCATCCACTAGGACCAGAGCAGGTAGCCACAGCTTTATTAATCTACTGTTTTCTGTGTGCTCTGTTGAATTTAGACATCATTTAGGGCATGGATGGCATTGGATTGAGTTGGGGAAGTGTGTTTTTTGGGGTGGCCTTTGTGATGTTGTTGGGCCTGGCCATGTGGCTGGTGGCCATTTTGAGGCCTAGGCCTGCAAGCTTGCCTGGCCTTGTCTGCCAACAGGCCTGCTTTCATCCACTAGGACCAGAGCAGGTAGCCACAGCTTTATTAATCTACTGTTTTCTGTGTGCTCTGTTGAATTTAGACATCATTTAGGGCATGGATGGCATTAGATTGAGTTGGGGAAGTGTGTTTTTGGGGTGGCCTTGCTGATGTTGTTGGGCCTGGCCATGTGGCTGGTGGCCATTTTGAGGCCTAGGCCTGCAAGCTTTCCTGGCCTTGTCTGCCAACAGGCCTGCTTTCATCCACTAGGACCAGAGCAGGTAGCCACAGCTTTATTAATCTACTGTTTTCTGTGTGCTCTGTTGAATTTAGACATCATTTAGGGCATGGATGGCATTGGATTGAGTTGGGGAAGTGTGTTTTTTGGGGTGGCCTTGCTGATGTTGTTGGGCCTGGCCATGTGGCTGGTGGCCATTTTGAGGCCTAGGCCTGCAAGCTTTCCTGGCCTTGTCTGCCAACAGGCCTGCTTTCATCCACTAGGACCAGAGCAGGTAGCCACAGCTTTATTAATCTACTGTTTTCTGTGGGCTCTGTTGAATTTAGACATCATTTAGGGCATGGATGGCATTGGATTGAGTTGGGGAAGTGTGTTTTTTGGGGTGGCCTTGCTGATGTTGTTGGGCCTGCCATGTGGCTGGTGGCCATTTTGAGGCCTAGGCCTGCAAGCTTTCCTGGCCTTGTCTGCCAACAGGCCTGCTTTCATCCACTAGGACCAGAGCAGGTAGCCACAGCTTTATTAATCTACTGTTTTCTGTGTGCTCTGTTGAATTTAGACATCATTTAGGGCATGGATGGCATTGGATTGAGTTGGGGAAGTGTGTTTTTTGGGGTGGCCTTTGTGATGTTGTTGGGCCTGGCCATGTGGCTGGTGGCCATTTTGAGGCCTAGGCCTGCAAGCTTTCCTGGCCTTGTCTGCCAACAGGCCTGCTTTCATCCACTAGGACCAGAGCAGGTAGCCACAGCTTTATTAATCTACTGTTTTCTGTGTGCTCTGTTGAATTTAGACATCATTTAGGGCATGGATGGCATTGGATTGAGTTGGGGAAGTGTGTTTTTTGGGGTGGCCTTGCTGATGTTGTTGGGCCTGGCCATGTGGCTGGTGGCCATTTTGAGGCCTAGGCCTGCAAGCTTGCCTGGCCTTGTCTGCCAACAGGCCTGCTTTCATCCACTAGGACCAGAGCAGGTAGCCACAGCTTTATTAATCTACTGTTTTCTGTGTGCTCTGTTGAATTTAGACATCATTTAGGGCATGGATGGCATTGGATTGAGTTGGGGAAGTGTGTTTTTTGGGGTGGCCTTGCTGATGTTGTTGGGCCTGGCCATGTGGCTGGTGGCCATTTTGAGGCCTAGGCCTGCAAGCTTGCCTGGCCTTGTCTGCCAACAGGCCTGCTTTCATCCACTAGGACCAGAGCAGGTAGCCACAGCTTTATTAATCTACTGTTTTCTGTGTGCTCTGTTGAATTTAGACATCATTTACGGCATGGATGGCATTGGATTGAGTTGGGAAAGTGTGTTTTTTTGGGGTGGGCTTTCTGATGTTGCTGGGACTGGCCATGTGGCTGGTGGCCATTTTGAAGCCTAGGCCTGCAAGCTTGCCTGGCCTTGTCTGCCAACAGGCCTGCGTTCATCCAGTAGGATCAGAGCAGGTAGCCACAGCTTTATTAATCAAAGTGTTTTCTGTGTGGTCTGTTGAATTTAGACATCATTTAGGGCATGGATGGCATTGGATTGAGTTGGGGACATGTGTTTTTTTGGGGTGGGCTTTCTGATGTTGGTTGTCTTAAAGACATGCTTTTGTTGTGTGTGTCTGGTGAGTGTTGGTGTGCGATGCATGCTCCCTGCAGACCTTTTTGGGGCCTGTGAATGTTCGTATTTGCATTTTGTTGCATTAAAAAGGCAGAGCAGTGTGCTTCAGCATGCATCCTTTACCTGACTTTTATAGGCCTTTTGTCAGCTCCTGGTGTTTCCCAGGCCCCCTGCTTGTTTGTGATTTGTGAGTGTCCATGTGGCTGGTGGCCTTTTTTTGTGTTGGGAGTTATTAGTGTCCTGCTTTTGCCATAGAGGCCTACATGGTTTTCCTATTGGCTTACTGCTTCCATCCATCCACCCCCTTTGCCAGCAGCAGCTCCATGGATGCTGAGATGCTCAAATAATGCAATGGTCCACCCCAATTCCATTAGTTTTTTATTTTGTTGTTTATTATTAACTTTCCTATCCTTCCTGAGAGAGTAGTGTGTGGCTGTACACAGTACTAGTAGTATAACATAGCTCTAGTTAAAAAAATAGTCATAAATGGCTAGACTATCTTTTGTTTGCACTAGTACAGTACTAAGTAACTGAACCACAAAAACAAATGCAACATTTCACTGATGTTCTTCTCCTGTCTTCTTTGCTTTTAGGTGCACAAAAGACAGAGTAGGAGGTGTCATCGGCATCACCTGGCTACCCGTTGTACTGCCAGCCAGACAGAAGTCCTGCTGCGCATCACGCCCACGTGTGACCAGAACTTGTTGTGCATCTGCCTCCTGCCTGACATCTGAAGAAGATGGCCCCAAAGAAAGGTACCAGGTCCAGTACCAAGAAAGTTGCCGGTGAGAAGAAGGAACAGAAAAAGGAAGTGCCATTAACCACGACTGGTGGTGTGCCGGCCAATGTTTTTTTTGGCACCAAAGCGTTGTCCGGGAACCAAGCTGGGAGCAGCACAGCGGTCCAACCCCACCAACCTAGGCCCAAGGGCTTTAGTGTCGCAGAGGTAGCCAGTCTACTAACGAGCAACGATGTTGAAGAAATGTCATTACTGCAAAGTAGTACACAATCAAGTTCAACGCAGGCGCAAACTCAGCAGATCAGTGTCAAGCCGCCGCAACCAGAACAGCAGCAGCCGCCGCAACCAGAACAGCAGCAGCCGCCGCAACCAGAACAGCAGCAGCCGCCGCAACCAGAACAGCAGCAGCCGCCGCAACCAGAACAGCAGCAGCCGCCGCAACCAGAACAGCAGCAGCCGCCGCAACTAGAACAGCAGCAGCCGCCGCAACCAGAACAGCAGCAGCCGCCGCAACAGCCCACCATAGTAGTTGTTGCTCCTGACGTAGGGGCATTTCAGGAAATCGAGCTTCCTGCAGACAAAGTGGAGCGAAGTCAAACCACTGTTTCAGAAGATCAATTGTCTTCCAGACCACCAGCAAGGAAAAGGAGGCTTAGTCCATCATCTTCTTCTTCAAGCCCCGCTTCTGATGATCGTGATGACACTTGGGTCCCACCAGCTCGGTCTGAGAGTGAAGTACGCCACAAGACATTGCTTCTGAAAAGGAAGGTCCCAGAAAAACTTAGAGTTATGGAGGTAGATGTAGAAGAGGGGGGTGATGATGTTGATGAAGACGAGCCAGTCATCACGCACATTACTCCCGCCCCAAAGGGATTGGAGACCGACATTCTCACCCTATCCAGAAAGGCTGCTACTGAGCGGGATGTAGCACGGATCTCACCAACACAGGTTACACCACCACTACCTCCAGCTGCCATATTTTCCAAGGCCCGGCAGGGACCTACATCCAGCTCAACCATCTCAGTAGGAAGTGGTAGTAAAAGTCACAGTGTAGGTGGACAGGTTCACATATTTTCAAGCACCCCCTCAAGTTCATCTGGTGTTGAAAGTGGCACATCCAGCAGTGCCAGAAAGTTCTCCTCCCCAGTTTGGGACTTCTTTTCTGTTAGCGCCAAGGAGGAGAACGTTGCTATATGCTCAATTTGTCGGCAAGGTGTTCGGCGTGGTAAGCTTGGTACAAACTATGGTACCGGAGGACAAGCAAGTCATCTAAAAATACACCACACTATCGTGTGGGAGGATCACCTACTTAAGTTAAAAGAAAGTAGAAAAACTAAACCCATTGAAGTTGGTCAGCAATCAGGTAGCGATATTATTGTGGTGGCAGGTGAAGAACAGGGAGGCATTTCTAGCCCTGTCTCCATTAGTGCAGTCACTGCAGTGGTAACGCCCACATCCTCCTCAGTAACATCAGAGTGGCACCGCAGTAAGAGCCATACTCAGAGTGTGGGTGAGACACCAAGGCGACCGGCGAGTACCTCAATGAGACAATCTGTGTCGTTGAGCCTTAGTGGGTTAATGAAAACAGCACCACTAAGGAAAGTAAGCCAGCCTACCATTGACAGCATGTTTAGGTTGGAGGGGCAGTTCCAACGCAACCACCCAACGGCACGATTGTACAATGCGAAGCTGGCTAAAATGTTAGCGCTGGACCTTCTTCCTTTTTCATTTGTGGAAGGGGTGGGTTTCCTTGAATTTGTGTCTGCCATCTGCCCGAAATGGAAAGTTCCCAGCCGGTCCTATTTCGCAAGAATTGCTGTTCCGGCACTACATCATGATGTGCTGGAATTGGTTGGTCAAGGTTTGCGGCAGAGTGCTGTGCACAATATCCACCTGACAACAGACATGTGGAGCAGTTGCCAAGCCACAGATTACATGTGCATCACTGCACACTGGATCTCTTTTGTGGGGGTTAGAGATCAACTATCTGCACGAGGTGTTGTTGACACAGCTGCGATTTTTGAAGGTACTCGGAAACATGCAACTGTAGCCATGTTCGCCATGGAGAAATCTCATACGGCTGAAAACATTTTAGAAGAGTTTCGCACCAAGGTTTTGGAATGGCTGCGGCCCAGAGGGCTTGGTATTGGCTTTGTTGCCACAGACAATGGCAGTAATGTACTGAAGGCCATGGAACTTGGTTCCTATTTCAGGGTTCCGTGTTTGGCACACTGCATAAACATTATAGTGCAAGACTTTCTGAAAAAAGAACCCATAGTAAGCAATTTACTGGCCATCTGCCGAAGAATATGCACTCATTTCAGCCATTCTTTTAAAGCTCGGAAGCAGCTGAGGATCATCCAACGTGACTTTAGGATGCCAGTAAAGGCACTCATCCAGGAGGTGGCAACACGTTGGAACTCAACGTATTACATGCTTGATCGTCTGTACGAACAGCACAGGTCACTCAATGAATATGTCTGGTACAGAAGCAGTGATGCTAGTGTTAAAGGCATGACCCTTCAGAGGGAGCAATGGACCCTAATTAAATGCCTGACTGAGATGATGTCTCCTTTTGAGGTCTTCACACGTGAAGTCAGCAAGGAGGACTGTACAATGGGCCAAGCTATCCCATTGTTGCAAATGCTAGAGCATGAGCTGAATAATGTGTCTGAATCCTACAAAGGTGTAGAGGGCAGAAGGCAAGCCCATGACTTGGTGGAGAGCTTATCCAGGCGCTTATCAGAAAATGTAAGGATACAAAATAAAATTTTGTCACAAGAACATTACATTTGTGCCACAATTCTGGATCCACGTGCAAAATTAGGACTATTCCTTTCTTTTTCCGACAATGATGTTGCCCGCTACAAAAGTTGTATAGCTGAAGCAGCCATCAAGTTTGAAAACGAAGGGCTGCTAATTAAAAGCCCGCCACATCAACCCACAACAAGTACTGATACTGAAGCAGGCCATGCAGAATCAAGTGCAACTTCGTCGGCTGAGGGCAGTGCGGTTGGCTCACAATCGCAACACTCACCATCACCATCGACTACAGAAACAATAACTGGATCATTAGGCCGAGTACAATCATTATCAGATTGGTATGTAAAGATGGGCTATTGTAAGCACAGTGCTGATGCACAGAAAAAACAGCACAAAAGCTTACCAGCAGCAACCCTGAACATTGAGCGGATGGTCCAGGCCTATCTGGACGACCCAACAGAGGTGTACGTTGATCAAAACCCAGTGCAGTATTGGTATAGGAAAAGGTCTGAATGGCCACAGCTCAGCAGGCTGGCGATAAGCTATCTGGCTTGCCCTGTCGCAAGTGCCTCTTCCGAACGTGTTTTCAGTGCTGCTGGTTCCATTGTAACCTTGAGAAGGACCAGTCTATCTCCAAAAAACGTGGAGAGGTTAACAATGATCAAAATTAATCAGCACTTCATACCACCGAATTACACAATGCATGAATCAACAGAGGAAGATGAGGACAGCGGCTCAGGTGATGGAAGTATTGTGTCAGATGATTACCTACTACTGGAAGATCCCCCAGAGTTTGAGGACGAGCTATACTTCCCTGACAATTAGGCTCGCACTTACTGTCTTCCTCCCTTTTTTCCCCCTTTGTTTGTGTCTGTCGTCCCGGTTATAAGCTTGTGAATCGCAACAAATGCATTATCACCGTCTTCTACTCTTCTAATTTAAGATACAAGTTTCAGGTGTCTGCCATTTGACACTACAGTCCTCAGATTCCAGCTCCTCCGCTCGATCATACTGCATCTCCTGCTCAATTCCATTTCCCTCATGAATGATGATTGGATGATGGTAACAACAAATTCAAACTTTCCTCGTCCTTCCAAAACAAGTGGACCATGAATCTGATGACTTCTATAGCTATCCTCCTTCAGAGCCGAGAGAGACTGGCCATTAACTGAAAATAAGATGCAACAGGTAATGATTGATGCCATGCATTGGCCGCAGAATCGCAGACTGAATGATGTAGATTTTGTTGTGTGTGTTGCGCATGAATTGATGTAATTGTGCACTGCCACTAATCAACATTCTACAGAACACACTAATTTTCCCCTTCTTGCAAACAAGAAATGTGTACTTCTCCTGCATCTTGGTGATACATTGCTTTTAATTCAATACAGGAAGGGGACTCACTCAATCTGCGCAATGCAAATGACTGTGACTTAACAGCACCGTCCATCATGATGATGGCGAAAGAGACGGCCTGCAGCGTTAACGAGATGAGATGCAACAGGTAATGATTGATGCCATGCATTGGCCGCAGAATCGCAGACTGAATGATGTAGATTTTGTTGTGTGTGTTGCGCATGAATTGATGTAATTGTGCACTGTCACTAATAAACATTCTACAGAACACACTAATTTTCCCCTTCTTGCAAACAAAAAATGTGTACTTCTCCTGCATCTTGGTGATACATTGCTTTTAATTCAATACAGGAAGGGGACTCACTCAATCTGCGCAATGCAAATGACTGTGACTTAACAGCACCGTCCATCATGATGATGGCGAAAGAGACGGCCTGCAGCGTTAACGAGATGAGATGCAACAGGTAATGATTGATGCCATGCATTGGCCGCAGAATCGCAGACTGAATGATGTAGATTTTGTTGTGTGTGTTGCGCATGAATTGATGTAATTGTGCACTGCCACTAATCAACATTCTACAGAACACACTAATTTTCCCCTTCTTGCAAACAAGAAATGTGTACTTCTCCTGCATCTTGGTGATACATTGCTTTTAATTCAATACAGGAAGGGGACTCACTCAATCTGCGCAATGCAAATGACTGTGACTTAACAGCACCGTCCATCATGATGATGGCGAAAGAGACGGCTCGTTAACTTAAGATGAGAAGGAACAGGTAATGAATGATGACAATTAATGGCATGCATTGGACACCTGACTCTGAGCTATTGGTCTTTGTGTTTGCGTTGTTTGTTTGTTGTGCACAAAGTGATGTCAAAGTGTACTAGTAGTAATCTATCTTTCTGTACACAATAAAGAATGACTCAAGTCAGTAATGTTTATATTTCTACTCTGGTTGTGTCATAAAAATTATACTTATACTGCAGGCCGATCTTCAGTCAGTAAAAGTATCAGAGATGATGATGAAGTCAGGAGGAGGATGTTTCAGGAGTGGCATAAAACGGAAAAGCCTAAAGGTAAACACGTCAACAACAACCACAGCAGACCCAAATGTCTGTGTAGAAGTTGAATTGAGCGTAGCGGTGGGATGACTGCAGTGCATTGATTTTACTAACTTTAACTGTAAAATGCTATGTTTGGAATGGATAATGTGCTTTGCGTTTGTCCAACTCTTTGAGAGAAAAAAAAAGGACTCTAAAGTGTTAACGTAGGATGTGCTAATGGTAAGCACTGTGGGCCTGATCTCTCCTGTTACTGTTGAAGGTCAATGCTGGAAACAGACTAGAGTAGAGATTATGCATATGCATACATGCCACCTCGGAAAGTGTTCTTGTTGCACTACACCATCACTTGTGCATTTGTTTTCACTTTCTTTCTCAATATCCCCTTTGGTTTTCAATCTAAAATTACAGGGCGGGCCTTGGCCAAAACTTTGTAAAACATTACAATGTATATTAATTACCTTACCAATCAATCACCTTTTTTTTCCAGCCGGGCAGTGGCGAGTGGCGAGGCGACACACCCAAGATTGATGGACGAGAGGAGCAAGAGGAATGCCGAGATGCAAAAAACCAGTCCACATTTTTGACCAGGATAAGACAGTAACAGTATCCACTTTTAACTTCTTTTAAATAATTTGATTAATATCTTGTATACAATCTTTACAACTGTGTGTTCTTGGAGTTGTTATTATCAATCATCATTACGTTTGCTATGTGTTTACGATTTTTCACTACCAATATTTAAAATTTCTATGTGCTATCTGTTAAAGTATTAAGGCCGGAACAGAACAAGAAATAGAAGTGTATGTAATCCGGGTCTCATCATCATGCATGCATTGCCTTTTTCTCCCTTAACATATGGAATGGATATGGTATGGTAGTCTTCAATGATTGTCGTTTGTTTGTCTATGTATGCATACTGTTTTTCTATGTCAAACCTTACCCAAAATCCCCCTTCCCATCCATTCAACAAACCCTAACCCTCTTCCCCCGGGCTGTGTGACTTATTGTCGAGGTGTAACTAAATGAAATGTACACCAATACTTAATCACACACTTGCTGGGGCGGATGTGGTGAAAGCAACACTACTTCAATTTCAATGCAGAGCGATGATCTTCTTCTGCTTGCCCACCCATGAGTAGGATATTTCAGAGGTTATTTTATTTAACAAAGGAACATATACCTCAGCATGAATTGCCGGCATTGATTGGATTTGTTTGTTGTCATTCCTCATATACAGCACTAACTGTTAGACTGTAGGCATAGTCAAGTGACTCGAGTCGACAAAACTATAGTTTGTAACTCTGTCTAGTAGGCTATCCTCATAATAACCACCATTCAGTTTTTTTGTCAAATATTTGAGCATATAATTGTTGCTCGGTAAATTCTGTGATGTACTTCATTCAACTACTCCTCTAACAGTCTCTCAAAGGCGATTGACTATCTCCTTTTCTTTTTTTGGAAATGCTGCCACCCTGCCAGTGTATACTACTACTACTATACTACCACCACCACCACCCCAATCATGGCATGTATGAAAAAGGAAACCATCTTCACCATGCAGCCAGTGCTGTGCCACAGTTGGACATAAACATCAAGCACCGGTAAGAGAGAAGTTTGGGGGAGGCAGAATTAATAATGGACATGTTGTCAATGATTTCATTTTCAAACACCACTCCAAAGAATGCATAGACTAGAGGACAGACTGAAAGTACTAGAAGGACCAGTCAATGAGTGAGGTGTGTCGCATCTATCTGTTTGTGTCTTATACAGTCAGCAAATTATTGAAATCAAACACAGGCTATGGGCGGCCATGCACCAGCAAGGAAACAGTGTGATGTAAAACAGTTACCCCACCTACAAAACATTAACAACATCGCATGTAACATAGAAAAATATATTTAATTTACCCTAACAAATAAACTAAACCCACAAAAGCTGACCCACCCACCTCCCTAACCCCAACCACTGTCCACAGTAGAAAAAAGTCAAACGCCAAACGAGTAAAGAATAGGAATTAAAAAAGGGGCAGTGACAGGGACTAACTGGTGGGGCGGGACTGGAGGAGGACACGCATCTGGCGCATCTCGTCCTCTAAATGGGCGACGCGGCGTCTAAGGCCGCGGCAGTTGCAGCCACAGTGGGGGGGGGCACCGGAGATGACACAGTGGCGGCGGGCAGCCGCCAGGCGGTGGCGCCGTACCGCTGGAGGGCGGTGGCTGGGGCCCGGGGCACTGGAGGAGGCTTCAATAGCTGCTGCAGTCTCCTCCTCCTCCTCGGCTAGGACCACCAGCCGCCGGTATTCATGCTGGATTGCCTCCAGCTTCCGGCGCCGTGCCTTGGCGGCCAACTCCTTCCAGTTGAGTTTCGGAGTTGCTGTGTATCAAAAAGAAAAAAACAAGACAATTGTAAAATATAGTCTTAATAAAACAGTAGGACAAGGTAATTATTTATACACATAGTGGCATGGTAGAGTAGCACTAGAAAATAAAGCACAGTAGTACATAACATTTTAAATGGCGCCCGTCCTTCTTCCTTCCACCTGTCTTACACTTTTTAGTTGAACAGTGCACCAGGTGCTCTTCTCCATAAAACTTTCAAAGCGGAGTTGAAATCAGATAGATGAGGCCATTGGTTACTCAATACTCCGGCTCCTAGTCCTATACCAATTAAAGGGAATTCTAGTCTTCTAGTTCACTCTTCAAACGTCCCCAAGAACTCATACTTACTTATGACATCGGATAGCGGGCGGACTTTGTCCGCCCGCCATCCGACTGCTAAAAAGGGTGGGGGTCCCGTGGGGACATTTAATTAGGATGATGCGCCCGGCACAGTGGCGGGCGCACCCTGTTTTTTTAAATTTAAATTCTGGTTGGCTTTGCTGAAAGCAATGCTAAAATGTTGTGCTGCTTTTCCAAGCACAACATGACGGGCCCCGCACAGAGCCTGTCACGTTTTGCTTTGAAAGTCGGGGGGGTACCATAGCATCGGTAGGTACCCTCCATGGGGGCCCCCAAGCATACTCTGCAATGTGTGCATGCCTTTCCGTGGCGGACGGCAATGCCGCCACGCAAAGGCATTCCAAAATGCAGATTATATGGCTGGCGGTGTGGTGAGAGAGACACCACCGCCATATTGAACCCTTTTCCGCCTGGACATGTCTGAATATTTTCTACAGGGATGGCGGGAGGTTTGCCCCTGCGGTGACGGCAGTGAATTCCAGCCGGCCCGGCAGGGGCAATACGCCCACCATCCTAATGGGGCCCTAAGTCACAACTGTACAGTATACATATACATACAGTACACCCTTGAAGTGAGTGTGCTGTCAAGTTCAACAATAGTTAAAGATTATGAATCTAACTTACCACCGCCTGCCACTGGTGCTGCCACTCCCCCTACCGCTCCGTTGCTATCTGCAACTGCCGCATCCTCGCCCTCGGCGTCGCCTTCGCTGGCCCCAGCAATGGTGGTCGGTAGTGCGCCTAGAAAACATTACACATTCTTTAGGCGTCATATACACCTCCCCCCTATTGATCGGTAGCAAGGTTGAAAAATGAGTTAATACTAACATACATCACTAGTACAAATCAGGTAGTAGTAGAGTAGACACTAATAGTTATATGATCATTGTAGCCTTTGCTTGATTAGCCCTAGCCATGCACATGTGACGTTACCTTTACCTTGCAGCTTCTTAAGACACCTTTGAGCCCACATGACCTGCCTCACACTGCTACTGTCTAGTCTACGCGCTGCGTACAAGCGGTCAACAAACATTAATTAGCCACTTTTTTAGGAAGAACTGGTGTACTACTGTTACTATTAGTCTATATTGCTTATCCATAGATGCTACACTTTTTGGCACGGCTGAGAAATGCTTGCAAGTTGCAATATACTAACGCACACCATTTCTTTTTTCGCATTACAGACGCAAGATTCCCATTCTACGAACCAGAGCTTCTGAACGATGCACCAACTACCAGTACTAGGTTCTTCTGAGGTGAGGGGTCCCTTCACTCACATCTTCATTTATAAATGTATATAAACTAAATTGCTATGGGATGGTGGTGCTGCCTTCCACCACTGTTCAGTTATCATGATTTAATTCCCAACTGTATAAGTGTAACAATGTATATTGTTTTAATGTTATTGATTTGCCGGTTGGTGCTGCTAAGAAAACAGTGTACAGACCTTCTCAAATTGAAATAAACATTTTAAACTTACATAGACTTCGTGGTATTTGGTGTGGAGTGGACTAAGTTACACGAGTGAGCAAATTAAAGTAAGGGTGTGCATGTGAATTGCTTCCATGACAGAGGTTGGGTGTGTTATGTTCTGGGTTGTCTACTTGTTGGGTATCTTGGGGGGAGGGTTCCGAGACCTAATAGGTATGACAAGACAGTACTATAGTCAAGCAGTGGAATTGTGGTGGGTGCGGAATTTCTGATTGAGGTGTGCAAGGAAGGTCCAACCTACCATCACCAACATCCTATTTTCTGGTGCAAATGTATGTGCAAGATCCCTACAACAGTGGTATGTCCTATAGGGTATCATATCAAAATATTAAGAAATCTGGTAGGGCTGTTGCTGTGAATTTTCAAAGCCTCAACATCAATAAGAGTAAAAGTAGTACAAGACAACGACCCAACGGATTGTACGAGCTACTGGTGAATATGAGTTTTATATTACAACCTTTCACAAAGAGTGGCACTGGCCAACTGGGCAAGACTAGCTACTACAGTACAGACAGACTGATAGTATGTAGTAGTACTCAGTCATCATAGCGGAGGCAGGGATAAGATTTTTGAAACCGTACAGATCAAAGGATAATTGGTGGTAAAAAAATAGCATTTGGAAACACACTATAGTTCGGGAGAAATGGGGCAGTAAAAGTTATGGAATAAGAAATATTATTAAAAACAAGAAGACTTACTGGGGCCAGCAGAGGAGCCCTCAGCGGTGTCCTCCTGGTGGTGTTCCTGCCCCGCCGACTGTCCAGTCCCTGTCGGTCTGCCCCTGGGTGCTGATGGACAGGAAAGATATAAGAAAGAGACAAACATTGATGGATGGTGTCAAACAAATACAATATTTTTCAACAACGGTCAAAAAACACTTATGTAAACAACAATTGCAATAACTACATTGACCGATCTCATCTGGTCAACATGTAATATCGGGGGATTCGCAGTTCGACTACTTAAGTTACTATTTATCAACAGTAATCCAGTCTTCCATTCTGATTCCAGAAAACTAAGTTACAACTAAGCCTAAGTAGTAGTACAACGTACCACCCAACCTAGCCCACCTATTCCAGGCATGCCAATTGTACATTAAGTATGCATTTCCACTGTATTCCTCAACAATGTGTATGGTCCAATCATGGAGGACACATGAACATGACTAAATTTTTTGTATACACCAAATTTTTGTTTGATTGATGCTGATCTGCTACTGCTAAGTAACTGCTAAGCCTACCTCCACTCATTGAACAAACTAGTAAAGGTTCTAAAGACTGCCGTACTAGCAGCACGTCACGTAACTGAGTGAGGGGGGGGCATCACGCATACCACCAACCAATTAGAAGGTCCTTACAAAGTACCTAAACCTAAGTATCAATCCGCCCCTATCTATTAGTGACAGGACAAAGTAAGGAGTGGACGTGAGTCACTGTAGCATTACGTAACTTAATTTCTCTAAAATAAACTCGTAAAGAATCACGCTAAGCAAGCGCAAACGCAAAGCTGCAAACAAGTAAGATTAGTAGTAGCGCAGAAGAGCACCTGTGTCATAATCACAGAAGACTTTTAAACGTTATTAACCTGGAATGTATTGTAAGCAGCAACATTCTAGCTGGTTGGAAGGGAAAAAAGATATTCGCAATATATAACATAGAGCAGAAGAACAGACACAAAGTTGTAATAATTAAATAGGTACTCACCAAGCCCCGGGACCTCCACTCCTAGCAGGTCCAGCAGGTCCTGCTCACGGTCCAGGATGTCGGACCACCGGTGCGTCAGCTGTGCCTGGGTGCGCCGGACCCCAGAGATGCGCGACACTGCCCGGCGCACCTTCCCCCACCGCTGCCGACGCTCCCGGAGGCCGTACCCGGACCCAGGCCTGCCACCTGCTGCCAGGGTTGAGGGGAGGTGGCGCTGCACAAAGAAAATGAGTGCAGCCAACTCCACCTCCCCAAATAAGGCCCGTGCCTGCACCCCTTGTGGGCGTCGCCTTCCACATGGAAGGCGGTCGCGGCTCTGGCTGCGGCGAGCCCTACCCTTTGACATGGTTCTGGGGATGAGAGACGGGGTGGGAAAGAAAAGGTAATAAAATTAAAAAAGTAAGTAAAGGAAATAAATAGGCAATAGAAAGAGTGAAAAAGTAGCTAAAAAACCAAAAAAAAGTAGACAAAAACCAAAAATATAGAAGCAGGAAAATTGTTAGAGAAATAATAAGTAATAAAGATCCAAAAAAAGTGGCTATAAACAAAGGATTGAAAAGATTTAGGGAGGATTGAAAATCAGGCCCCAGAACCATACAATAGAGTGAAAAACAAGATGGCCACGCCCATTGCGACCACGTGCGCAAGTTCGCGCGATATTTTCTCACCGAGCAAGCAAAAAGCAACGCGATCAAGTAAAAGCGGTCGCGAACAGGAAATATCGACCGCGAACAGGCGCGAACATGCATTGCGCGACCCGGAACAGGAAGTAAGCATCGCGAGAGGGCGGGACAAGTGAAAACAAGATGGCCGCGCCCGTGAGCAACCGCATGGGTAAGTTGGCGACCCGCGATCACGCAAAAAATACCGCGAACAGGCGGCAAAAAAACTTCCGCGTCTTCGCGATATTTCCGGCGTGTTTGCGGAGATTTTCTGCATTTTCGCGATAATTTGCGACAGTTAATTTTGCAAATTCCGCCCACCCCTACACTTTAGCCAGATTACGAGCGAGAAATGCAGAAAAGGGAGAAAGTACTAGGAAGAAAAACATGGAAACTGGGACAAGGAGAAAGCAGGTGTAACCACGAACCTCCAAGAGTCAGATAAAGAGACAGGCAGTGTAGGCAAGAGCAAGAATAAGTGGAATCAAAACCAGACAGCCTCGGGATTCAGCAACCCCAACGTTCGGCAGCACAAAGACGAGCTCCTGAGAAAGTCTACAGGACTCTGCACCTAAACGTTTTTTATCAAATTAAGTACAGCGAGAGTCGTCGGCATGTCAGGTCCTTATTGGTTGTAGATTTCCATTAACCATCTTATTATATTGCGCTTAATTGATTCATATTTGTAGTCAGAGTTTTGCAACCCTATGATACATTCTCTGGAGGGGCGTGTCCTACTAATTAAGCAATAACAATGAATGTTTGTGTGATACACTATTTACAGTACCTGTGGGATTGTTGGGTGGTTGCACACTTTTGTGGATTAGGGAGTTTTGAAGGACGGCAGTCACAGCACTATTAACAGGTGGGCACTATTGGCGCGATTACATGGTTGATTACACCAGGTAAGCCAATCGCTAGAGTGTGCAAATACAACAGTTTCAGTGAACTACACTGTTTACATTGCTTGGAACCAGCAATTAACAGTGCTTAGAACAGGACTTTTTTAACAGTGCTATAAAGCAGGGGTGATTTGGTTGCTTACAGATGACAAGAAGAAGAACATTTCAGAAGGAATTGCAGAGTGACCACCGCTCATGTCGCCGTTTTTGAGGGGGTTGTTACAAGAAACTGATAGCTCCTATGTGTGTTTTTTGGCACGGGAAGGTTTCTTAATTTTGTTCCTTATATACTTGGGAGTGGTTTTAAGGAGGCTTGAATGTACTCGGTATAATCATTTGAAGGTCATGTGATCTTCAGCACGGAGCCCGCGGAGAGTGGTCTGGATGACCAACCGAATAATCATGGTCTGTGGAGTTGGCTGGTGGAAATTTTTCCTTTTCGTTAACAGAGATGGATATTTTGAAATTTGTATTTGTTGTAGAAATTGAACACTAATGTGTTGGAAGGAGAGGAGTGTAAAACCAAACTGTTTAACTGTATGGTTTGGAGTTATAGGCTTATTTATAGATGGTGAGATTAAAACTAGCTTCCCTTATTTGGCGATTTGATTCTTTGTTCCAAAAAAGACGGGTATCTGTTTGGCATAAGACTTATCGGCATAATGAAGCTATCGGTAAGAGGGCCCCCTTTTATGTGTGGCAGTGTTGTAGGTTTGAAAGTGTTATTGGTAAGGCAATGTTGTTGGCCATCCTCAAGCAAACTTTCCACACACAGTGATCTCCTAAAGGATACACTCAAAAGATCGCAAAATCCTCTCCTGAGACCTCATCGAACCAGTACTTCATCCACACACCCTCCACAAAACCCTCTGTTGTAGCGTGCACACCATTGTATGCACCATCCATCAGCCCCCCTTGCTTTCATCTGCACTCCTGCATCGCTCATCCCATCCCCCTTTCTTGATGCGTCTATCCCTATCCCTCTTCTATTGTTGTATAGTACTCTGTTACTCTATAGCTCTGTTTCTGCTTTATAAGGCCACCTTCATAAGGTTTTTGATGCAGCACCGGTGGGCTACTGGTAATGATGGGACATGGTTGAATATGGGACATATTTGAAAACAGTGTACATTTGAGGGGTCAGCACTATTGTTGTTGTAAGGTTGTTGGTGTAGGACTGTTAGTGGTGTTGCGCTGTTTTTGATGATGCACCGATCTGGCTGGCTACTGTTATTAGAGGAGTGCATTTGAAAGGGTAGTACTGCTGGTGTGATGCTATGGAAAATGTGGTACTGGTAATATTATTCCACAATAAATAAGGCACTGTTGAGAGTGCCCAAATATTGAAAAATCCCAGCTGAAACTTTTCCCGAACTTGTGATTTTCTAGAACATTGACGAGACAACTTGCAAAGATAAGTTCTGCAGGACCACAAAATCGATATCTTTTAAGGTTCGAACTTGCAAGAAGTTCAGTAGCTGTATGTGTGTTGTGAGGGCCACTGCTAAAATTCATGAGGATAGGAGCAGAGGCTTCAGTGGGCCAGAGAGTCATGTTCCTGCCTCCAGTCATGGCCCACCTCTAAGTTGTCATCACTGCCTTTTACAGACTATTCATAGTTTTTAGGCATTCCCTTTCCCAGCTTGGCATTTGTTATGGCATTGGAAAGAACACAGAAACCATTCCATGAATGAAAAGACATGAATGCAAAGCAAGTGCAAGGCTTTACTTTATTCTTGGCCTAGTGAATTGTGCAGCATCCACAGTCTTGGGTTGTCTCAGAGATGTTTTATTCACGGCCAGTTGCAACACTTGCAGATCTCATCAAACACTAGTGTATCCCCGCAGGTCATGGAATAGGTCAGCTTTCCAGAACACAAATAGAAGTTGTGAAGGTTGATGGTATTTGTGTAGAATCCATCTGCTTTGTCTTTACAGAAAGTTGGATCCACTGATGGGTCTTCAGTAGGAGGTTCAGTGGGTTGTGTAAGAGGAGTTGGAGGTTTTGTTGGGGGAGTTGTGACTTCTCCAGGAGTCGAAGGTTGAGGTGATGCTGGATTTGGGTCTTCTGGGGAAGTATGGTCTGAACCTAAAGACAAAAATTCTGAAATTGAATGTAAAACATGACGTATAATCACAACAGATCTACTTCATAAACATTTGGGTCCGATTCACATAATATAGTTGAAAATGTTGTACCCTCACAAAATAGAGTTGAGAATGTACTCCCCTATGCTTATACTTACATTTGTACTAAGGTTCTGAGTACCATGAAATTCACAATGGATTCCAGAACATCTCCTGGAAATATGCAACAGTTACAGATTCAAAGGATTAATTCTGGAATTCTTCGCAAATTCCATGTTACTCCAATGTATAGTGGGTTACACAGGTATACATCCTGTACCTGAACATTTATGTAGTCCTAAAGGTATATGGACTTCTAAACGTTTGTATCTCTGAAGGAAATTACTTTTTATCCTTAACAAAACCCCTTTAGATACACCCTGCCATATTTGGGAGCAGCCGCGGCTGGTAAGAGCGGTGGGGTGGGGGACGGGGTGGGCGAGGAGTCGAAAGCCACAACTAAGTAAAATAAAATTTAAAAAAAGAAAACCACTTACATTGCGCTCGCCGCATTGGCGATGCAACGAGTGCGAGGTACGTGGTCTTCTGTTGTAATCTATGAATGTATTCCACTTGTTGTACTATCCCTTATGCAATTGGTATCTCCCTTGCCAAACCCTCCCCTCCTTTCCCCATACCCTTGGTACGTCCCTCTTTAGAATGTTGAGAGTGAAGCTCACCTTAGAATGTTGGTGAGCGTCAGTTACCAGCTGGTGCCTAAGGCTCTGTGTTTAATAAACAGCTTCTCTTCTCAACTTGAGTCCGCTGCTTACTTCTAACAATTTGGCGACGACTTGATGCGCTAGGGGCAGTTCCAGATTCTCCCCCTGTTTCTCCTACACCAGCTGAAGGTCCGTTTTTGTTGAACTTCGTGGGACTTCCTATTTAATTCTCCTTCCATTTGGTGAGTGGAGGCTTGTGACATTTTATCCTGGAGCTTCCTGAGTGACTTTATTCCTGTGTGGGCACTGAATCCATGCGTGTACAGAGCGTTTTGAGATCGCATCTTTCACGCCTGTATTGTAATCATCAGCGTGGGTCCCCTCAGTGGTTGACTTTCGGTGTCTGGAGTAACGCTGCAGTGTTGATTTTGTTGCTTTACCCAGCGCATACCAAAATCAAGCGACGCTCTCTCCTCCCACCCCACAAACTGCTTATTGAGAGCTCTTCGCTTTCTTGGTCATCTGTGTTCCAAGCGACTGTTGACAATTCCTTAGATACGGGGGTGAGGGGGAATCCTGTCAGCTCCTTTTTGTGCAGTTTCCCTGTTAGCACCTTGCCGGTTTTCATTGTTAACGATCTGTCATCCATTCATCCCCTCAGTGGAAGTGCTTCACAGGTGATTGTCGCAGTGGGAACCTAATTGCTAGAGCGGTAGCGGCTTCCCGCCTGGTTGGCGCCCAGCTGCTGCTCTTAGACGAACCTTCTATTCAGTTTTTTTTTTCCTCTAGAGACCGAGTCAGTTTCTACACTCCGTCTCAACTTTACACGGCTTTCCGCTTTTGCGCTCAGCTGCCGCCATCCTAAGAAACCTGTCAACTTCCCTGTGGGAGCTGTTTCATCATGCGCAGCTGTTAATCAGCCCCCACTCCCGGCGAGCGCTCAGCCTTTCAGGAAGTGTTCATATCAGCTGTACCTCCCTCAGCGACGGTGTCAATTTCGACACACCGCCTCAGCTCGCAGCGGGAACGTATTTACATACGCTGTGGGAGGTTGTCCTTTCATGCTTCAAGTTCCTCACCAGCCTACCAGAAATCTGTCAAACAGGCGAGGCTGTGGGTATTATTCGCTCTGCTGGCAGCGGGAGCGTTACAACCTGCTCAGCAGTGAGGATCGTTCTTCCTGCATTCTTCAGGAGTCACTCAAGCGTGGCAGTATTATTGATCTTCAGCCACAGAAATCTACGTCAATTTCTTCAGCCTATCTTTACCAAGTACACGTGTTTTTGCCTGCTAGTCTTACACCGCTGACAGGCACAGCTTACTCGCTAAGTGGAAATAGTTTACCTTGTAGTTTTATTCAGGTTCTATTATTGTTTTACCTTTTAGACTGTCCATTTATCGCTGACAGGCACAGCTTTGCATCACTCCTTGACTCTGACATTCCACTTTGGGGTTATATTTATAAAAGAATTATATGTGGTTTGCATGTTTTTATCCTTCTCTGATACAGTAGATTTTCTTTCTCTTCGTGTATCTTTGTTATTTAATTTCTGCAGTGTGCCTTGCCAGCTCCTCTATTTCCTTCCACCACTGGTCACTTTTCTCCTTTCTTAGTCTCTTCTCCTTTCTTCTTTGGTCTCTACCGTGGTTATTCTCCTATCTCCCATTATGGCATCATTTGCGATGTCTCAATCTCCTTCGTTCCTGAATGATGAGGGTGAACCACTTATTCCTTGGAAAAGATGGATGAATCTTTTCTAATCTTATCTAATTGCTATTGGGGGGACAGATTCTCTTCTGTTCACAAACATCATGTTCTGTTACATAATTTGGGAAAAAATGCAAGAGAAATTTTTGATGATCTCCCTGACACTGTAATTGAATGTGAAAGCGGAAGTGAGGATGCGCACGGAGATCGTCAACATGATGTCTATCAAAATACCTGTTATATGCTAATTTCTACTTTGTGCCACATGAGTTGTCTTTTGTTATACATTCTAGTTCCATTTGGAACCATGGACTAGAATCTGGGCTGAGACTGGCCAGTTGCACTGGAGCTGTCTTGGTGTCAGTTGTTCCTGTTGCTGTGCTGCATTTCTATATAATAAATCAACTATTTAATACTGGATTAATAGTATCTTTCAATGGCGACGAGCGGAGGAATATCCTTCTCAACATCAAGAAGCAGCACAGAAGATTGATGTTCCTGAACCCATTCTAAAGAAGTGTGTTTATTTTAAAAAGGAATAAAGCAAGAAAATATGCATGGAAAAAGAGAAGATACAACGAGGTAACTTTACTTGGTCAAGGGAACCTGGAAGAAATAATTATTTGGAAGCCGCTTTCACCTATTTGTTGCGAAAGGAGGACGAATTTAAGAAATTACTTGGAAAAGGACTATACCAGGGGAGAGATCGCTAATCTATGTGTCTAAGAGACCAGTGTTAAGTGTCTGCTGGGCTACGCTGGAAGTTCCGGTTTACAGCAGCAAAAGGTAATTACAACGCTTGGTTCAAAATAGACTGGTTAACTTACTAGACACGCTCTGCATCTTTTGAAAATCTGCGCATGGTCTTCGCAAGTCTCCCTGGAATGCTGGCACGTCGCGATTCCGCTTCGAGCCCTGGTGTGTCGGCTCAGCTGAGTGTTCTCCGCCATTGCCTCGTCTTCCGGAACTGCGCAGTGCATTCTGGGAACCGGATGGAATGCTGGAACTCCTCATCGACGTGAAGAACACGCTTTGCGTGCCGGCCATTTTGGAACAGGGTAATAATTGAAGAACGATCTTTGCGTGGCGGCCATTTTTGTACAGGATAATAACAGTGTAAGGAACTATAACGTCTGAAAGGGACTGAATTTCATCACCGTTGGTAATCTACTGGTACAGGTGACGGTTCGGAGCAACGGATTCAGATTTTGGATGTAATTCAGGGCAGAAACAAGGATTAGACTATTGTAAGTGGTTTTAAAAATTATTTTTTTTTTTTTAAAGAAAGACTTCGTTGGCAGAGGATTTTTAAGATTTGGTGAAGATTGTTTATTTAAGAATCGGAAGTCTTGGCTTTCTTCAAGTGCAGGATTGCAAGAATTTTTAAAGGAAGAACTGCATGTATGTGAACTCGAAGACTATGTATTGAAGTGACTTTAGACTACAAAAAACAGGTCAAGGATATATATAAACATATCCTGTTGAGGTGACTTTTGTAGATTAAGCTTAGAACATTGCACAGATATTACGAAGAAGGAAATATAAAAAAAAATTGTATATAAATGCTGGTAGTGTAGGCTTCAAAAGGTTAACGTAAGGTGTTACAGGGTTTAAGGATATTTAAAAAAAAATGAGTTTGAACCACCAGCAAAGTTCTTACAAATGAAAGGTGATCCACCTCTTCCATGGGCCAGGTGGAAGGAAGAGTTTATAAATTATATGAAGGCCATAGATGGGGAGAGGATGGGAGCTGAACGGAAGAAAAGTATTTTGTTACACTGTTTAGGCTCTGAGGGTCAGATGGTTTTTAGAGCGTTACCACAAATTACCATTGCAGAAAATGCTGAAGCAACTAATGTGTACAATGAAGCGTTGATTAGAATAGAAAAAAGATTTAAACCTAGAAGCAATATAGCACTGAATAGATTTAAATTTTATACGAGGGTACAGGAAGAAAGTGAGTCTTTTGATGATTTTTTAACAGCGTTACGCGATTTAAGTTTACATTGCAGTTTTGGTAACATTACAGATGAAATGATAAGAGATCAAATTATTGTACATGTGAGATGTAAAGAAACACAAAAACAGTTGTGGGTGATGGGGGATCCCAAATTATCACAAGCGATTTCGACAGCAAAAGCTTTTGAACAAACTGAGAAATGGATGCATGTTGTAAAGAATAATAGCAAGGTAGATAAAGCGGAAGAGATTGCTGCTGTGAAACGCCAAGATGAGGGTAAGAATGAAGTGCATAATCCACTTTCAGTGAGTAATTCTAACTTCAAAAGGTGGGGAAAGAGTGTGGCCTGTTACAGATGTGGGAACAGGAACCACATGGCATCTTTTCCTGGATATCCAGCCTTAAAGAGAGAGTGTAAGAATTGTGGTAGGGTTGGTCATTTTGTTAACATGTGCAGGGATCAAAGGAAATTTTCAGGTCAATATCGCCCCAGAATTTCATGTACGTTACAAGGCCCTGCAAAAGATTTAATTGAGGGAGATTATCTAGACAGGCCACAAAATACAGGTTTTGTGGTGTCGGTTTTGGGTGGCATGGTTGATTTGGAAGAAAATGAGAACATTCCTGTCAAAAATCCTCCCATGTGTGTGGTTAGTGTTTCAGAGGTAGATTTAGATCTTATGGCTGATTCAGGATCACCATGGACCATTATTGGTAAACACTATTTTGAAGAGAAGCTTGCAAGGGTCTTCGATGTCAATGAGATGTTGCCACCAGACATAAACCCGCTGAGTTATGATGGTTCACGCATAGACATGGTGGGGTACTTCAAAACATCAGTGACCTTTAAAAACAGGTCGGCAAATATTAAGTTATGCATTGCAGTCAAGGGCATAAATGTATTGGGCTGGAAGGATCAGTGGAAACTTGGAATAATGTTGAATCCAAGACTTAAGGATCCGGTGGTGTTGGATGAGTCTGTTAATGATAATTACATCTCGTTTACAGGATGTGAGAGTATGGAAAAATTCATAAAAGACTCGTGCAAAGAAGTTTTTTCCGAATCGTTGGGAAAACTTAAGGATTATTCCCACCAAATTAAACTTAAGAATAATGCCACACCAGTTAGACAAAGGATTAGACCAGTACCCATAAATGTAAGGGACGAGTTGAAAACTATGTTAAAAAAGATTTGGTATCAGAAGGCATAATAGAGCCCATTAATTCATCTGAGTGGGTTTCGCCCATTGTTTTAGTCCGGAAACCAGATAAGTCTTTGAGGTTGTGTGTAGATTTGAGAGCTTTGAATTCAGAAATAATTGTTGATTGTCACCCATTACCCAATATAAATGAAGTGGTGTCATTGTTGGAAGGGGCAAAAGTATTTTCGACTTTTGACTTAAGGTCAGCATATCACCAAGTCGCGCTCACTGAGGAATCGAAAATGCTAACAGCGTTTATAACTCCACAAGGGTTATTTTAGTATAACAGAATGCCGTTTGGTTTGGCCTCAGCGGCATCGGTATTCCAAAGAATAATGTTCAACATCTTCAAGGACATTGATAACTTCGTGAAGTGCTTTCAGGATGATATCCTAATATTTTCACACAATAATGAAGAGCACTTAAAACACCTGGAGGAAGTTTGTCTTAGGTTAAAAAGAAATGGTTTAACCCTTAAATCTCACAAGTGTAAAATGTTTAAAAAAAGTGTGGAGTATTTGGGGCATACACTAACGGGTGATGGGGTGATTCCGAAAAAATGCAACGTAGATGGAATTTTAAATGCTCCCTCACCCAAGACTAAGGAACAATTATTGTCTTTCGCAGGAATGTGCGAGTATTATTCGAAGTTTGTGTCAAATTTTGCGAATAAAATGGAGCCTTTAAGGAAGTTATTGCGGCAAAATGCCAATTTTGAATGGTCAGATGAACAACAACAGGCGTTTATGGTGATCAAGAAAGATATTGTCAATGCTCCCATTTTAAGACCTTTTTGTATTAACAAACATTGTGTAATTACAGTAGATGCCAGCTTGTATGGAATAGGTGGTGTTTTATCGCAGAAATCAGGCAATGAAGAATGGAATGTGTGTTTTGCGTCTAGAACATTAAATGAAACTGAAATGCGATATGCTGTCATAGAAAGGGAGTTGTTGGCATGTGTATGGGCGATTGAACATTATAGAAACTACATTTGGGGTGGAAGGTTTACATTGAGGACAGATCATAAACCTTTGGTTAACATACTTTCCCCAGGAGGAGGTTGGAATTCCACTGCCAGGATTGCAAGGCTAACCTCGAGATTGCAAGAGTATTGTTTTAAAACAGAATTTGTACCAAAAAAAGATGATGAAGCAGATATTGTCACAACCATTCAGGATGTTGTAGTAGGTGCATTTGCTGACATTTCAGAGGAATCATGGAAATCTAGTGAGGAGAATGATTCTCTATGGGAGTCAGTGAAGAAATTTATTGTGGGAGGATGGCCAAACAGGAAAGATGTGTCAGAAGAGCTTATGCCTTTGTATAATGGGGCGGATGATTTGGAGTTAGAAGGGGATTTTGTGTATAACGCTGGTAAATGTGTACCACCTTTTGGAGTCCGAGGGATGATTCTCAATTTGGCTCACAAATCACATCCAGGAATGTCTGCCATGAAGCGGTTAATGAGAACTTATTTTTGGTGGCCAGGGATGGATCGCATGGCTGACAGGGTAGTTAGAGAGTGTGATGTTTGCATATCAAATGATAAAATGCTTAAGGTCAATGTCCCTCCTCTTAGTCCCACAGTTTGGCCAGAAGAACCATGGAAGAAACTGGCTTTTGATATTTCTGGCCCCTTTTTGAATTTGCCGTTGGATTCACGGTATGCTCTTGTGTTGGTAGATTATCATTCTAAGTGGCCAGAAGTAAAGTTTGTATCAATGGCCACCACTACTAGAGTTTTGGATTTCTTTAAAGAAATGTTTGCAAGGGAAGGTTGTCCTTCGGTCATTGTGACTGATAATGGGGTGCAGTTGACTTCGAAAGATATGGAGGAATATCTCAAGTGTCACCAGATCAAACATGTTACCACGGCGTTGTATGCGCCACACGAAAATGGTCAGGTTGAGCGTTTCAATCGTGTGTTAAAGGGTTACGTGTCGGAGGTTCTTAAGCATTCTCAGGATTGGAAAGGAGAATTAAGGGAAAGGTTGTGGACGTATAGAATTATGCCACATTCAGTTACGGAAGTCAGTCCCTTTTATCTGTTAAGGGGCAGGGATCCTGCTTCTTATATTTGTCCATGGTGGCTTAAAGAGAAGTGTGACAATAAAATAAGGAATGTCCAGGATATAAATGATACCAGCACTAGAGTTAAGGAAAAACAAATAAAGAACAAGGAGTGGTATGACCGTAAGTGGAATGTTAAGGAACACAATTTTAAAGTAGGGGAATGGGTGAGAGTAAAAAAACCTGGTTTCTTAGGGAAATGCATGAGTAAGTTTTATAAACCCATTAAGATCACCAAAGTGTTCAAGAATTCTCTTATAACCCAGGATGGTAAGCTTTGGAATATCAGGCGGGTTTCTAGATGTCCTACGAATTTTAGATCCCGGACAGAAGGTGATTATAATGATTTACATTCTTCATCTGCAAAAGTACGTTTGGATGGTTGCTCCCAACAGGTAACTTCCAATGGTCTGGATACCACTAGATCACATAGTGATTCAGTTGCTCATAGAGTAAAAGATTCCACTCGTGCAAGATCTTTTCCTGTGAAGTTGTCAAATTTTGTTAGATAGTTCAGTTACATTTAATTGCAGTATATATATATCTTGTTTTGTTGTTTTTGTACAGAAGGGGGATATGTTATATGCTAATTTCTACTTTGTGCCACATGAGTTGTCTTTTGTTATACATTCTAGTTCCATTTGGAACCATGGACTAGAATCTGGGCTGAGACTGGCCAGTTGCACTGGAGCTGTCTTGGTGTCAGTTGTTCCTGTTGCTGTGCTGCATTTCTATATAATAAATCAACTATTTAATACTGGATTAATAGTATCTTTCAATACCCTTAAAAAACTTAGAAATCCAATTTGGAGAAAAAATCAATGTGGTTCTAGAACGCCATAGATTTTTTTCTAGATCACAAGGGAAGAATGAGAAAGTGGTAAATTACATTGCAGTTTTAAGAGGATTAGCTTCTACTTGTGAGTTTGGTACATTAACAGAATATTTAATCAGGGATCAGTTAGTTAGGTGTACTTCTGACAAGAAAATTCAAGAGAAAGTATTAGCTGATGCTCCTGAATTAAAACAAGCGATTGATATTGCAAAAAGCATAGAGCACACTGCATTTTGTGTGAGTGAAATGAAAGACGCTGTTGAAGTCAAACAAGTTAATGATAATGGTGTACCTAAGGATGTCAACTAAGGATGTTAAGAACAAAGTGCCTCCCACTGAACAGGTAAAACAAAGAACTGATGTTTTCAAATTTAAATGCTTCCGTTGTGGTAATCCTAATCATTTAGCTAACAATGTAAATTGTCCAGCTTGGAATGTTACGTGTAGGAAATGCAACAAACATGGTCATTTCTCTAAAGTTTGCAATGTTGTGAGAACAAATGTCACTCACATGATTCATAGTGACACTGTTTCGAATGATGACATTGTATTCCAAGTAGCAGACTCTAAGGAATCATCTAATGGTAACTACCACAAATGTGAAATTCTCCTTGATGATATCCCATATATGGTATTTGCAGACTCTTGTTCCCCCTATACCCTTAACAATGAAGCTACATTCAAGTCCAACTCAGGAAGCAAGGATTATGAAATGTTACCCCCCGATGTCAATCCAGGTGGTTACAGCCACGATCCTATACCCTTGGTGGGCATGCTCATTATGCAGATCAACTTCAAAGACAGGGTTACTTGTGGGGAAAGTGTACATTACAAGAAATGGGTCAAATAAATTAAGGTGGAATCACCAAAAAGATCTTGGGATAAAATTGGACCCCAATGCTTCAGAAAAAGTGTATTTGGTTGAGAGATCTAGCGTAGGGAAAGAAGTGTGTGAAGGATTTCCAGAGGTATTTTCAGACAAGTTGGGTCTGCTGAAGGGTTTCTTACATAAAATTAAGTTGAAGAAACAACACAAACCAACTATTCACAATCCTAGATCGGTCCCTTTACTTATAAGAGATCCTCTCAGGACAAAAATTAGAGAGACTAGAAACGTGTGGTGTAATTGAGAGAATTGAAAGCTCTCAGTGGTTATATCCCATAGTGGTCACGTCTAAGGAAGGTGGGAAAGGTATCCGCCGCGTATGTGTGGATCTTAACTCCAACATTTGGGTAGATAGATACCATCTACCCAACATTAACAAGATGCTCAGTGTAATACAAGGTGCCAAATATTTCAGCGTCTTGGATCTTTCCGCAGCGTACCATCAGGTAGCTCTCCACCCTGATTCCAAAGCCCTCACATCCTTCATAACACCCTTTGGAGCCTACCAGTTTAGCAGAATGTCGTTTGGCCTGGCATCTGCCGCGGCAGTGCTCCAACGAATAATGCAACACATTTTGAAGGGTTTGGAAAAGGTATTGTGTTTCCAGGATGACATCCTAATATACGGGGAGTCGGAGACGGAACACAACAAGATCCTAAGAGAGGTTCTTTGTAAACTAAGCAAGACAGGATTCACCACTCACAGAGACAAATATAAAATAGGTGTGAAGTCTGTAGTGTACCTGGGCCATACCATCTTCTGGTGAAGGAATCAGACCGAAAACTAGCTTAGTGGATTCGGTCAAGCTTGCCCCAGCTTCTACTAACAAGGAGGAGCTCAAATCCTTTTTGGGCCTGGTAGAGTACATGTCCAAATTTGTGGATATTTTTGTGGGACATGTGCACTCTCTAAGAGAATTGTTAAAAAAGGAGTCCCCTTTTAATTGGAGTTTCCAATGCCAGAGTGATTTTACTTTTATCAAACAGGCCATAGTAAAAGCTCCCGCTCCCACTGAATGTTCAATCCCAGTGCCAGGACAACCTTGACAACGGACGCAAGTATGAAAGGTCTAGGAGCTTCACTCACTCAAATGGTAAATGGTTAGGAGAGAGTGATAGCGTTTGCGTCTAGATCATTGAAAGAGCCTGAATGTAACTATTCTACGATCGAGAAAGAGGCCCTTGCTTGCTATTGGGCGATAAACCATTTCAAATTTTTCTTGTAGGGAATTCCATTTATTCTTCGAACAGACCACAAACCTCCATTTCCCATGTTCTCCACAAAAAGCATTGTAAGCGCCACTCCCCGCATCTCCAAATGGGTGCTAGGCTTACAAGGTTTCAATTATACTATGTGTTATGTTTCTGGTGACAAGAATCTAATAGCTGACAGTTTGTCGAGACTTCCTATTTCCAATGAGGATTCGCAATTTAACCCTCCAGATGAAACCATCCTTGCAATTGAAATTTCTGCCATTAACAAGGAGGAATGGGAGAGAGGATTACAAGAAGACACCGTCTTTATGGCTCTAAAAAAAAATTATCTGCAAAGGATGGCCCAGAACTATTAAAGATCTTCCAGAGAACCTCAAGTCTTTCTGGGTGGTGAGAGATGAATTATCCATAATTGGAGATCAAATCTACAGAGGCAACAGAATTGTTCCACCCATTAACATGCAGGAATGCATCATAGAGGTGGCACATGAGGGTCATCCAGGAAGGAGTATGACCAAAAGTAAAATCAGACAAAACTATTGGTTCCCCAACATGAACTACATGGTGGAGAGGATAGTAAAAGATTGCCTAGCCTGTGGGTCATGCGACAAATCCAAAGTCACTCGCAAAGCTCTGCTTATTCCAGTCTCGCTCCCTTCCAAACCTTGGGACAAACTAGGCCTGGACTTTATTGGTCCTTTGAATTTACTAAATGTTTCTCAAAGATTCATGTTTGTACTCATTGATTATCATTCACATTGGATCTCTACCAAAATGGTCTCCTCCATCACCACATCATCTCTTAGTGAATTTTTGAAGGATATATTCTCTAAAGAAGGGATACCCAGTACCCTTGACACACAACGGCGTTCAATTTACGTCAGATGAAATGACGCAGTTCTTGTCCAAATTAGCCATTTCGCTTGTAAAAAAACTCCTCTATATTGTCCTAAGGCTAATGGATTGGTGAAAAGAGCTAATAGAATGATAAAAAAAACACCATTCAAATGGCTCTTACATCGCATGAGCCCATAGAAGAAGCCATGAGACGTATGCTATGGTCTTATCACTCCTCTCCCAATTCAATTTCTTGAGTTCCCCCATTTGTGTCTCTGAAAGGGAGAATCCTGGTTCTAAACTCACTCCCACTTGGCTAAATGGAGGAAGTCCCATCTGGGTAGATAGGGAATCAGTTATGGAGAAAATGAGTCGGCATCAAGATGATTACAAAGCTAAATACGACCAGAAGTGGGGAACCACCATTAAGGAATGGGTTGTAGGCCAATGGATAGTTATCAAAAGACCCCAGGTAGGTCGTTCCAAAGTATCGTCATTCTCCAAACCTCTAAGATTCCAACGTTTAAATAGTAATTCTGTAGTATTGGAAGATGGTAGCAGTTGGAGCATGGACAAAATAGCTTGCTGCCCCAAAGTGTGTATTCCTATGTCCACTATGAAAGAAAGTTAGGATGACTCGTTCTCCAACATGCAACAGCCTAAGGATGTCAGAACACGTCGTCCACCACGGTGGCAAGAGGACTATGAAATGTGATACAATTTTTCCTTTACTGTATGTTTATGGTTTCATCTTTACGTGCTACTATATTGCAATTGTTCTCTTCCCTAATCAAAGGGAGGTGTGTTGTAATCTATGAGTGTATTCCACTTGTTATACTATCCCTTATATAGTTGGTATTTCCCTTGCCAACCCCTCCCCTCCTTTTCCCCTACCCTTGGTACGTCCCTCTTTAGAATGTTAAGAGTGAAGTTCACCTTAGAATGTTGGTAAGCGTCAGTTGCCAGCTGGTGCCTGTGAGAAGTTGGCCTGGTATATGCTGCTCACTAATTCTAGTGATCACCTTGTACCATGCCAAACAACCCCTATGGTGGTGGTTGAGGTCAACCTTGATAGACCAGCTATCCTAGTGGTAGCGTGGACAGTGCAGTCTGCAGGCTAAACTCTTGAGGGCATGTGAAGCCAGCTGTTTTACCATATGTAACCTCCTTGAATACCAAATGAAAGGACACCACACAGATATATATTCAAAATATATATGTATTTATTTACTTAAAAGTATCCCCTATACTCTTTATGAGCACAGAAGCACATTCGTTTAAACAAGGCAGTGTTTAAATATACAAAAGTTGCACAATTATGGATGGGCCAGGTGGCCAGCTAAACCATATACTAAAATAGTGGTATAAGAACCACGAATAGAAAGGAAGGAAGGCTTAGGGCCTTGGGAATCGCTGGGACAACATGGAGCTAACTGTAGTTAGTGACCAGGAGGCCCACAGGATGCGTGTGCAGTGTGAAAAGTTACACGCGTGAACCTATTGATTTCAATGGGTGCGTAAAAGTCACAAAGTTAAAGGAAAAGGAGTCTTCCGGATGGACCAGAACCTAACAACTTGAAACCTAGACACTAGAGATGTTTCTCTACCCAGGAGCACTGGAGTGCCAGCGTTACCTCACCCACAGGAAGCGGGTGCATAGGGGTCAAAGTGCGTTGGGTTTCGTCGTGCAGGTCTAAGGAGCCTGAGGATGAAGATGCTGCAGGCGGCTAGGCAGGAAGAGTTCGGGTGGATCCAAGGATGGCTCTGAAGAGTAGACGACCTGTAAGCAGAGGGGACAGTGTTCAAAGTCACTAGCCAGCCAGTGACCGGCGTGGAACCAGGAAGGAACCAGGCGATGTCGGGTGCCAACAGGTGAAGAAAGGAAGCTTGTCTCCGCAAGCCACGTAGAAGTGAAGGGATCGATGACGTCCAGGAGTCACTCACGAGCTGTCCCACGAAGGCTCTAGCTGATGGCGGTGTCGGCTTCTTGATCGGAGCAAACAGGCCTTGGCTAATGCAAGCCACGCAGGAATCGATGAAAGCTTGGTGCTCTAACCAGCAAGGTCAGAGGGGCTGCTCCTTTTCACAGGAGCAAGGGCCAGTCTGGAACAACCAGACCAGCGGTGTTGTTCGTAGATTTCGTCGCCAAGATGGCCACTAGCCAACAGGCCAGTAACCGGGATGACGCGTCGAGTGGCAAAAAGCAAAAGGGCCCCACGCAGATCTCGTGGATGCTGGAGGGCTGGTCTTTGGTGCAAATGCTGCTCGATGTTGGGGCTTCTCAGGGCCCAAAGCACAGCATTGAGGATGCCTCAGGTTCCAAGATGGCCGGTCCCACGTCTCTCGGTGCCTCCACGGGTCTCTTCTTTTCAGGGACTGTGGATCTGGCTCAGAGATGTCTGGGAGGCTGGGTCTTGTCGGGCTCTGGGCTCGGTCTCCAGCGGGAGGCGGCGGCAAAGCAGTCGTTGAGTTGCTGGACGGTGCCTGTATTCAGAGGGTGGTCACTCCTTGGCCACAAGGGAGATTCTCTTCAGTCTTCTGTGCAGCAGAACGTCGAAGTCCAGTAGTTCTTCTTATTAAAGTCGAGTTTCAGGATGATTTGAAGTCTTGGGACACAGCTCCTACTCTTATTCCAAATCTAGGGGCCAGATTACCTGCTAGGTCCCTCCTCTGGGTGGGACCAGGAAGGGGGGTGGTTACACCCCCTTTCCTTTGTCCAGTTTCGCGCCAGGACTGGGGCTGGAGAGCCCCAGCTCCGGTTTGAACTGGCATATGCACAGGGACACCTTGTGTGCCCCAGGCATTTCTCAATCTATTCAGCCCTCCCTAACCCACTACACAAAATCCTGTCTGGAGTGGTGAAAGCACCTCCCCTGACAGGAAACCCTTTGTCCACACCTCCCAAGCTGGAAGGACTCCCAGCAGCAGGCGGGCAGACTTGTGTCTGTGGTGGCAGCATCCATTTTGTGATGCTGAGGCTCTGTCTAACTTTACCCGGGTTTCAGGTTAGGTACATGTTGTGTCCCTCTAGAAGGGTGGAATGCTACCCCCGTCGCCAGAACTGGTGAGGGGGTAGTATTCCAAATCGTATGACACCTTCCTCGACATGTTTTGATAAAGCCAAACCAAAGTTAGCATTTGACCGCGGGGTACATAATGCACTTAAGAGTATATGGTATGGCATTATCATGAAACAGCTAAAGGACGTAGTTCCGAAAGCTGCAGACGGGCTCAGCTCATGCCAGAGCACCATCTCACATGAAACCAAGCACTCTGCCTCCAGGATTGTTAAGGCCTGCCATAGGAGTGGCTGAGAGGTTACCATGTGTCCATATAGGTTAGATATAGATATACTATATCTAAGTAAGAGGTGATTACACCAACTTACCCCAGCTGAGTGATCAGCCAGTTTTGTCAAATAGTGAGGCCAGGCCAGGGGTGGCACAATACATGCTGCAGCCCCTGGTAGGCCTTGGATACACCTATGCCCTGGGTACCTGGGGTACACTGTTACAGGGTCCAATAAGGTGAACCAGTTCCAATTGGTAATGCACCTAGTGTGCATTGGCATTAATTTAGGGAGAGAGCAGCAGGGCTGTGGGTCCGATTAGCAGGCCCACAGCCACACTAAGTCATAAAACCAGTGAAGCAAAAGCAAAAATTTGGGGTGAGCATAGGATATCAGACCCTACTCTCCTACACAACCCCCCGCAAACGCAGGGACATTAGACTAACCTTGACCAGTTGTGTCTTCATGTTCTAAGTGGAAGTACCGGGAGAGACCATCTGCATTACCATGGTCAGTCCCTGGGCGGTGCTCCACTGTAAAGTCCATCCCCTGTAGGGAAATGGACCTCCTGAGTAGTTTGGGGTTTTCACCCTTCATCTGATTTAGCCATAAGAGGGGCTTATGGTCGGTCTGAATCTTGAAGTGAGTTCCAAACAAGTATGGTCTCAACTTCTTCAGGGCCCACACCACAGCAAAGGCCTCCCTCTCAATAGCTGACCAATGTTTCTCTCTAGGGGTCAGCCTTCTGCTAATAAAAGCAATGGGCTGGTCTTGACCATCTACATTAAGTTGTGAAAGCACAGCTCCCACCCCCAACTCAGAAGCATCTGTTTGGACAATAAACTCTTTGGAGTAGTCAGGACTCTTCAGGATAGGTGCAGAGCACATGGCCTTCTTCAGGTCATTAAATGCCTTTTGACAGTTTACTGTCCACTGAACCTTTTTGGGCATCTTCTTGGATGTCAGATCATTAAGAGGAGTCACTATGGACCCATAGTTCTTAACTAACTTCCTGTAGTACCCAGTCAGGTCCAAGAAAGCTCTGACCTGAGTCTGGGTAGTTGGAGGGGACCAGTCCTTGGTGGTCTGGATCTTACTCTCCAGTGGTTGAACCTGGCCTCCACCTACAAGGTGGCCCAAGTATACAACTTTACTCTGCCCTATCTGGCACTTAGTAGCCTTGATAGTGAGGCCTGCCTTTTGCAGGGCCTCTAGTACTTTTGTCAGGTGGATCAGGTGATCCTCCCAGGTGGAGCTAAAGACAGCAATATCATCTAGATATGCTGCACAGAAGTCATCCAACCCAGTAAGGACTTGGTTCACCAACCTTTGAAAAGTGGCAGGTGCATTCTTCAGACCAAAGGGCATCACCACAAATTGGTAATGACCTCCTGGGGTTGAGAATGCTGTTTTGGCCTTAGACTCCTCAGCTAACCTGATTTGCCAATAGCAAGCTGTCAAATCAAATGTGCTCAAAAACTTGGCAGAAGCCAGTCTATCTATGAGCTCATCTGCCCTTGGAATTGGGTGTGCATCTGTCCTGGTGACAGCATTGAGTCCTCTGTAATCCACACAGAACCTCATTTCTCTCTTTCCATCTTGTGTGTGAGGTTTGGGGACCAGAACCACTGGGCTAGCCCAGGGGCTCTCTGAAGGCTCAATGACACCTAACTCCAGCATTTTCTGCACCTCAGTCTTTATACAGTCCCTGACATGGTCAGGTTGCCTGTAAATCTTGCTTTTCACAGGAAGACTGTCACCAGTGTCCACCACATGGGTACACCAGTTAGTCTGACTGGGTGTCAAGGAGAACATATGTCTATATGACTGCAAAACTTGTCTGCAGTCATTTTGCTGATGTGCAGTGAGGCTGCCACCTAAGGCCACACCATCAACTGAGCCATCTTCAGGGTTCTGAGACAACAGGTCTGGGAGAGGGTCACTCTCTTCCTCCTGTCCCTCATCTGTAGCCATGAGCAAGCCCATGTCTGCCTTGTCAACATATGCCTTGAGTCTGTTGACATGGAGCACCCTGTGGGGGCTCCTGGGAGTTCCTAGGTCTACCAAGTAGGTAACCTCTCCCTTCTTTTCAACAATTGTATGGGGTCCAGACCATTTGTCTTGGAGTGCTGCTGGGGGCACTGGCTCCAACACCCATACCTTCTGTCCTGGCTGGTACTCAGTCAAAACAGCCTTTTGGTCATGCCAAGCTTTCTGTAATTCTTGGCTTGCCTCCAGGTTTTTGGATGCCTTCTCCATGTACTCAGCCATCCGGGAGCGGAGACCAAGTACATAGTCCACTATGTCTTGCTTAGGCTTTTTGAGAGGTAACTCCCATCCTTCCCTCACCAGACATAGGGGTCCTCTTACAGGGTGCCCAAATAACAATTCAAAGGGGCTGTAGCCAACTCCTTTTTGTGGGACCTCTCTGTAAGCAAACAGAAGGCAGGGTAGAAGGATGTCCCATCTTCGCCTGAGCTTTTCAGGTAATCCTTTGATCATACCCATTAGGGTCTTGTTGAATCTCTCAACAAACCCATTGCATTGTGGATGATAAGGAGTGGTGAACTTGTAGTTGACACCACATTCCTTCCACATAGCTGTCAAGTATCCTGACATGAAGTTGGCACCTCTGTCAGATACTACCTCCTTAGGAAACCCCACTCTGGAGAAAACTCCCAGTAAGGCCCTGGCCACAACAGGAGCTGTTGTGGTCCTAAGGGGAATTGCCTCTGGATACCTGGTGGCATGATCCACTACCACCAGTATAAATCTGTGCCCAGATGCAGTGGGGGGATCCATGGGACCCACAATATCAATCCCCACTCTTTCAAAGGGAACCCCCACCACAGGTAGTGGTATAAGGGGGGCCTTTGTTGTGCCACCTGATTTGCCACTGGCTTGGCAGGTTACACAGGAGCGACAAAACTCCTTGGTATCTTCATTCATGTGAGGCCAGTGAAAGTGAGGGACGAGCCTGTCCCAAGTCTTGTTCTGGCCTAAGTGTCCTGCTAGAGGAATATCATGGGCCATGGTAAGAAGGAAGCCCCTAAATTGCACTGGTATAACCAACCTCCTGGTTGCACCAGGTTTTGGGTCTCTAGCCTCTGAATAAAGGAGCCCATCATCCCAATATACTTTATGGGTACCTTGAGCATTCCCAGCAGCCTCAGCAGCAGCCTGCTGTCTGAGGGGTTCAAGGGAAGGACAGTCTAACTGAGCCTACCTTAAGTCAGCCCTAGAAGGTCCCCCTGCCCCCAGAAACTGAACCTGGTCAGGTTCAAGCTCTTCAGGGACAGTTCCTTCAGGTGTCTCAAAATCAGTTTCCTGAGAAGACTGATCTTCACTTTCAGGCAGGAGGGAAGGCACAGCCTTGACCCTTCTGTTCTTCTTCTTGGTAGGTGCTTGGTCCATTGTTCCAGGCTCC